>NW_026606722.1:4725000-5336250 GCF_029890125.1 Rhinichthys klamathensis goyatoka
TGTCTGTCTCTGTCTGTCTGTCTGTCTGTCTGTCTGTCTGTCTGTCTGTCTGTCTGTCTGTCTGTCTGTCTGTCTGTCTGTCTGTCTGTCTGTCTGTCTGTCTGTCTGTCTGTCTGTCTGTCTGTCTGTCTGTCTGTCTGTAAAATATAAAAAGCATAGAAAGAGGACTCATACTTCACTTCATAAAAATGTGACTTTTAAATTATGAAGGCTTATTAGAACAGCGTTTGACTAGTCTACAGTGTATCAGACAGACACTCAAGTCATGCTGGTAATAATGATGGGAAGATGTTGCCCTGCGTGGAGGCACAGGATCAGCTGGATTGTGTCTGTTAATTACCAGACTTCCTTTCAAGTCACCATGTCTTTGTGTTTGTCCTATTCAGCAATTCAGATGACTAAAAATATAAAAGTCAGTTTTAATGAGCTTCCTGCCTTTTTTTTTTTTTTATTCCAACTCAGCTCAGCAGACCTAGTTCACCAGAACTAATAAAAGTCTGCAGTTTTGTTGTATAATTGAATTATGTGTATACACACTGAGATGGGAGCCAGCACTTCCTGCTCTCAGTAAAATAAAAAGTGGTGGCAGATCTATGGGATTAGATTTGGTTCATTTGATGTCATCCTGTTCAGACTTGAGATGTTTAATTCTGAATTGCTTTTAATTACTGATATTCGTGTGCTTGAGTGGCTCAGACAGGAAAACCTAATCAGTCTTCAGTTCAGCATATATTTCATTTGCATACAGTATTCATTTTGAACAATGAAAGTTGCTTGACACCATCTATTACTGTGTTTAAAAAAAGCAATCACCCTCTGACTGAATCACTGTAGTTCAAGGCAAAATTAGAGTTGAGCTGATTAAACAGCCAGATCGCTCAATATCATTCTCATCCAGTGAGAGAAATACATTAAAGGAAGTCATTCATTAGGAATGAGCCAACACTGTCTTTGGGGTAATAAACTTACACTTGTTACAGACTTCACCATCTCATGATTTAAAGAGCAGCAGGGATGCCTCATTACAGCACTGCTTTAGTTGGATTGGGAATAGTGAAGTGTATTTCAGTTCCTCAAACAAGCATGAGTTTAACGAAACACCTTTATTACATTTGCATTACTATTTTATTACAACTTTAGTATCACTTTTGTTAAACCAAACGTTAAAAAGCTTGTAAAAGAGGTAACTGTTGAGTTCCACACAAGAGTACTCAGTTATCCTCTCACATAATGTGTTGTTTATTTTAAAGTTCAAAAGTTTGGAGGCACCATGGTATGGTTTTTGTTTAGAATTGACTTACTTTCCAGTCCAAATTGTCTAAATATACAGTACCTGTCAAAAGTTTGGAAATTACATTTCTGAATGATGCTGAAAATTCAGCTTTGATCACAGAAATAAATTATATTTTAAAATAAATTCAAATAGATAACAGTTATTTCCGTTTGTAATAATATTTCGCAATATTACTGTTTTTTTTACACGTTGTTTACAGTTTTTCTCAATTGCTTTGGCTCAATTCTTGAAACAGAAATTATACCTTCTCAAAACAACATGGACAAACCTCCAAACCACTTGGCAATTGTTCACAGCAGAATTGAATTTCTCATTCATTTCATCAAATTGCAAATGTCTAAGTACATGTCTCAATGTCTCAGTACATCTTTGCAAATGATTAAGTACAGGTAGCCTACGTTTAGCACAATTTCCAAGTGAATAGATCTTGTTGATCTAAACTGATTGTTGATTCTCAGTCTAATGGTTGTTCGCTCCAAAACGTGTCAGCATCATTTCATTGTATAGTCATCACATGCACAATAGTAATAAGGAGTTTCACACATCTCAGATGACCAATCAAACAGTATGTTTAGTTACCTGACAGGTGCTGTCCATGACTGTGAATGCTGCCAAACATGTATGTAAAGAGCTTGACCATGCAGGATCAGTTCAATTTCTAGACATGGAGGCACCTGGCCAAGTAAATGAACAAGGGCAACTGCCTGCTGGAGGAGGAGGAGGAGGAGGAGGAGTAAGGGTGCGTGGTGGTGGAATGGAGGAAGAGGCCGAGGAGCACGAATGCTGTCCCGGATGAAATTCAGGCCACAATTATAGACCATGTCATCAACCATGGCCTCACAATGGCGGAGGCAGGTCGCCGAGTGCAACCTAATGTGCCTCGCTCTACAGTCTCCTCCATCATCCAAACCTTTCGCAGGGAAAACAGGTATGTAGTCAGCAGAGGCGGACAGAGTACAGAGCCCTTGCTAAATTTTACTCAAGTACAAGTAAAAGTACTACATTCAGATGTCTACTTAAGTAAAAGTACTAAAGTACTTGTTTTAAAAAGTACTTGAGTATCAAGAGTACAAGAGTAGATTTTCTAAATATTGCATTACTAATCTAATGCCACAGTGCTTACATTTATGCACAGAAACGTCCTACATGGAGTTATGAAAAATGTTAATGTTAATACCTTGGAGAATGTAAAAGGAATTGAAAGTAAAATCAAGTCATTTTCATCTTTTTACCATGTTGCTTTATTTAATTTAATTCAATTTTTGGGGGGTCCCATCTTTAAATGCGGGGACAACACACACACACACACACACACACACACACACACACACACCACATGTAAGGGTGCCGCTGCCAATAAAGCACCAAAAAGCTGTCACAAAGAACCGGCAAAAGGAATGATTATGAATATGTAAAATATAGCAAGGAGATATTTTAATTGTTAATAAACAAGTGTTTTCTTTGTCAGTGTCGGCTAGATGAAGTTGACGATGCTGACTCGCGATCTTCAGTAGTGAACGCGCCAGAGAGAAATGCACATTTCATACGGATTACATAAGCAGAGAGCAGTCTGTAGTCTGTTTTCTTTCGTTTTGAATTTTTCTGTTTAAAAGTAGACATGTCTGTGAGAGGCAAGTAGGCTACCTTATACACTGAGTTTCGGTTCATTTATGAGACGAGATCCAGTTCACGTGCCAGCGCCTCCGTTTCTTATCTATCGTCTGCTATTTACTTCTTATTTATTAAACCCAGGCAATTGGTTGATGAAACATTGATTCAAATTAAGATACAATTAATGCAAAACGAAATTCAGGTTAAAGAAAGGTTTTGTGTTTTCTGTTTGATGTCTCTGTGAAAGTTTTAAAGCATTTTTTAGGCCGCTTTCAGAGCGCTCACGTCCGTAACGGAGAACACGTCCATAACATTGTTTTTTCCTCATAAATGCAAACCCGAAAAATAAAATAAAACAAAATTAATATTTTATGTAGTGTGGAGACTGAGCGCCAACCCTTCTTCATTCGCTGGGTAGTAGCCTACTTTGGTTTGCGCAGTGTAATTCACATAATCAGTAAAAATATATTTTGCCTCCTAAAGTTTTTTTTTTTAAGAAATCAGAAATCCCTCGTGGCTACGCCACTGCCACATTTGAACCTGACTGTGTTAAACACACCACATACTCAAGAACATCAAACCAAATGCTTGGCTTACATTAATGTGTAATATAAAATCTGACCATGGAGTTGACTTTGGCGGAAAGCTGAAAGTGATTGCTGATAGGCTGTCCCAATCAGTGGCGCCTGCACAATCCAATCACGTTTGAGAGGGAAACAAACGTTTTTTTTTTGTTTTTTTACTCGGGTACTCACGGTTATGGATAGAAATGTATTGGAGTAAAGAGTACAATATTTGCCTCTCAAATGTACTTGAGTAAAGTCATGAGTACTCCCCAAAAATGATACTCGAGTAAAGTACAGATCCCTCAAAATTGTACTTAAGTACTGTACTCAAGTAAATGTACTCCGTTACTGTCCGGCTCTGGTAGTCAATCAATGATGGAATTATATGTTGTATAGGACAGGACACTGTGCATAGAGCAAGAAATATATTTATTTACACATTTACCTATTAATTTAGTGTGTGTGTGTGTGTGTGTGTGTGTGTGTGTGTGTGTGTGTGTGTGTGTGTGTGTGTGTGTGTGTGTGTGTGTGTGTGTGTGTGTGTGTGTGTGTGTGTGTGTGTGTGTGTGTGTGTGTGTGTGTGTGTGTGATAGGCCTGCAGTAATATCTTACCTCAATGGGATGTTTTGAAACTAAAAATGACAAGAAAAACATTGGAGAAAATAAACTATGGATTAGTTTATTTTCTACAGTATTGATGATGTAGTTTACAGTAGTATTCCAGTCACTGTGCAGTGATGCATTATAATTGTGGTAAAGTTACTGTAAGTAAATCAACAATACAATTACATAGGTAACTCATTCTGTAAGGAATACGTAAGGTATACATTACGAATGGAGTGTTGTCCTTTGAATTCTATGTCTAGGATTGGATGACAACCTTGCACGGGTGGCAGAGGAAAACTTCTCAATGAACAACAAGAACAAGAGATCTGTAACATGGTGATGGTAAATAATGCCATCACATTGAGACAGATCCGTGCTGCAATCCTACAAGACAATGCCATATTCCAAAATGTCAACTCTATAAGCATCTCCACAATAGACCGGATATTGAAGAAGCATCAGATGACAATGAAGCAAATTTACAGGGTACCATTTGAGAGGAACTCCGATAGAGTGAAAGAGCTGCGGTACCAGTATGTACATGTAAGTCAGTTACTTGTTGTCCATCATTATAACCTTTTTACAATTAAGCAGTGCCAAACTTTTTTGGCTTCAGTTCCCACTTTACCTGATCTGTGTATCCAGGTAATCCAGGTATGAAAGTATTTGATTTATCTGACTTCAACATTTCGCCTAACAACTGCAGCCTACTGTATGATGCAATTATCATTATAATCCTTATTTTGAAGAATATAACATACAATAAGAAAAGGGGTCAAAGAGCTGCAATTAGTGCCTCCCATGTAAATGTATCTAATACTGTGGGTTTTACTTTAGCATTTCAGTAAGTCTAGTCATTGATGAGTTTTTCCCCCCTCCCCTTTCTGTCAAATACACCCTGTAGTACCACTGCATAGGGGTCCATGTACTCCAGGTTCGGAACCACTGGAGTAGTGGGCAGTAGTATATTGAACTTGTGGAGAACATAGAACATTCCTATGTAATTGTCTGTAACTGTAGTGTATGACTCTTCTGTATGACTGATTTGATGTTTTCTTTTTTTACGCTAATGTAGAGAATAATTACATTGGAAGGAAACGAGACCCATCACATCCTCGTGTTTGTGGATGAAGCTGGCTTCAACCTGGGCCGAAGACGTGGCCGTTATATTATTGGCCACTGGGCCACGGTGGATGTCCCAGGCCAATATAACTATGTGTGCTGCCATATCTGAGAATGGTTTGGCCACTCACATCCCCAGTCTTGGCCCATACAATACACAGAAGCTCCTCATTTTCTTGGACCGCTTTCATTTTGATTTGATCCCTGAAAATGAGAGAGGTCTCGTAGGGCCTCACCTACCACAATATGTCATTGTATGGGACAATGTGAATTTCCACCGTGGGCCGCTCATCAGGGCCTGGTTCACTACTCATCCAAGGATGGTCATGGTGTTCCTACCACCTTACTCTCCTTCCCTCAATCCTATTGAGGAGTATTTCTCCGCTTGGAGATGGAGAGTGTATGAGCATCGGGCTCAAGATCAGAGGTCCCTGCTCCATGCAATGGACGCTGCGTGTGAGGATATTACAGGAGATCAGTGTAGGGGATGGTTTCGACATGCACGCCGTTTCTTCCCTGGTTGCATCGCAAGGGAGAATATATGCTGTGATGTGAACGAGAATCTGTGGCCAGACAGACAGCAGCGTGTGGATGGCCAGGATTGTGAGGACGGTGGCCCGGAGAGGGAGGGTGAGGACAGCGACCAGTGAAGAACTGTTAGTTTTGAAACTCCAGCTTTATTTACAGCACTGTAGGCTACATATAATTTGTACTCTGATGTATGGAAGTTACTTTATTTGTGTGAATAAAAATGGTTACAATTTCCTTGGTAGTATGAGTGCAATGTGTGATGTCAAACCTTGGAGGCTACTCTTACCCTAAAATCCTATTTTTCAGTTTTATACACAATTGTATTCTGTTAGCTAGACAAGAAACAGTACAGTAATGAAGAACTTGTGTGTCACTTGTGTGTCACTTGTGTGTGTGAACAGTATTGTCAATGAAGGACTGGGCTAAAACTGAAAGGTGGACATCAGGGATATTTCAATGGTCCTCTGCCATAGTGACAAAACATCTAAACATTTTGACTTTCAGTGCCTACACAATGCCAAACGGACAACGCATTTTGGGGGCACTGACTATTTAAATGAGAAAGAAATTTAGTTTTGACACATAAGTGAACTGTTTTGGGAGAGGTATGAGCTTTTGCAGGTGAACCATGGTGTTGTGCTGAACCATCCAGGTTATTTTGGCAAAAGCACCAAGAGTGTTGAGAACGTCCGGTCTGTTTCAAGAAATGAGCCAAAGCAATTGAGAATGATCTTTGCCATTTTCGTGGAACTGACTCTTTATATGGGAAAGGAATTTAATTTTGGAGCATGAGTGAACAGTTTTGGGAGAGATATTATCTTTTGCAAGTGAGCTATAGTGTTGTGCTGAACTGTAAGACTGTTTTGCCCAATGATCTTAGAGTTTTGAGAATGTAATTTCTGTTTCAAGAAATGAGCCAAACCAACGGAGAAAAACTGTAATAGCAAATGCATTTGCCCCATTTGTGCGCCCATGGGCTGCTGGTCTGAAAATGAGGTGAGTTCAGGCGCATTGTTGGCGCATTGCTATTTGAGGCAGGCTATTTTAAAATAGACTGCGCCATTGACTTTCGACCAGGTTTCAGTGGTTCAATGGTGCAGTCTATTTCAATATATATATTTATTCATGCTACGCGTTAGTAACATGCGCCTATAGGCGGGTCCACAACGCGCATACACTTTGTCCCGTAGATGGTCTGCTTGCGCGCTTTAACCTCACGCATGAGCAGATCCGTTTCCTCTCTGGAGATGCGTTCAGTTTTTCCGCTTGCAAATTCCGCCATGTAAATAGCGAATCCGCCATGGCGCGAGCGCAACTGGCTTTTAAAGGGAATGGGAGATGATACTCGGATTGGTTTATTGCACGTTACGCCCAAAACACACCCATTACTCATTAAGAGAATAGGGACAACCCTTTTAGACCATGTGCCGGGTGAGCCGACCATTCTTCCCATCGTTAAACTAGCAAAAGTGGATTCGGACACGCCCTAAGTGAACTTGCTCCGTGCGCTTTAGACCATGCGCTTAGATCGTTAAAATAGCCCCCTACATGTTTATGCATTGTATAAATTGACTGATGGATTGTGGATTTGATGATAACACAGGTGCTTTGCATGGATCCTCAGTTTCCTTTATTCCCAGGATGGATGGCACGTATAGCAGTAGCTGACAAGCACCTTCATTGCTATGCAAAACCATGCTGTGAGGCCGGCTGGTCAGATTGTCTCTGTTTGTTATTTAGGAAAGCTGCTGACTGTCTATGCAAACCCATGAGTCAGTACAAGTCAGACGCTGCCTACATTGTCCCTGCCTTTCATCAATTTGGTCCAATACCTCATGTGCACTCTCAGGTTCTCATATACACTTAATCTTGCAATACAGTACTCACCTGCACCTTAGTCCTCAAGTACTTGAGTAGACACAATATGCAAAATTCACCTGTCTACAGCTTTGATTTCATCAAAATATGTTTAAAAAAATTAAAAAAATTAAGTAATCGATTCGTTAGGACACAAGAATTGATCATTTTTCAGGTGTTATTTATGAAGGAACATCGTAAATATATGCCAGTCAAAAAACAAGACTTGGAACTCCCACTGAAGATGGTTCCTTTAATTAAACATGTTTAAAACGGGCCAGTAAATGAGCCACACTCTAAATCGGTTAAAAAGCACCCTGCCAAAATTATTTGGCCTCGCTCATGAAACATTGACCTCTCCTCCCTCTTACATTCCAGCACGGTCATTTGTGAATTTTGTTTGCTGACCCTTGTGTCTGTGCACAAATTGTGGCCGTCACAGTTAATTAAAGTGAAATGTGTAACGGTGGCAAGACTGCAAAGTCAGGTTTACCTACCACTGAGTTCTGCCAAGCGGCCTTTACGGCTCCCAGTGAGCTCAGTTACGGCAGTAAAGAGTCTTTTACATGGCACAGTCCTTCAGAGCCTTTCATAAACTGCAAATGAGGATTTCAGAGGTAAACAGATATTTAGTGTGGAAAAGTTTTGTTTATCCCCTGCTTTTCTCAGACAGCAACAGCACAATGTTAATTGCACTTCATAAGCAGACACTATTGGCTTTTATGCATGCAGAATATTCTATAATAAACTTCATTTGGATAGAAAGAAGGTGTGAGATTTATCTGAACAATAGGAATATTGTTATTATTTATTTAGCTGTCCTTAAAGGGATAGTTCACACAAAAAATTTAATTTTCTTCTGTGGCAGGCACACACACACACACACGCGCACACACACAATAAATGTGTTTTACTTTTTAGTACTCACAGTGTCATTCTAGCTATCTGCTACAACACTGTCATTCTCATTTGCAGGACTTTCAACTTTGAGTTGAAAATGTTTTTTTTCTAACAATTTCAAACATTCTCTCTGGCCCTTAATGTGAACATTTTTCATTTCAATATGTAAAAACATTTATTCAAAAAAAAAAGAGTAGAGCTGAACAAATGATTGAAATGTGCCTTTTATCGCAAGACATTTCCATTACACTTTTTCCCGCAAAATGCTTTGATGTCTCATTAAAGTCGCACACTTTCACTTTGTGTCATATGAATTTTCCTCATTACTGTTGCTACACGGGAATCATTATGATAAAAAGTTCCTTTTTTTTTCAGATCTGTCGAGATCAGAATAAGGTATATTCTCTTTGAGATGAAACAGAGCTTTGCCATCACCTTTATTCATCTCTTTTTTTGTGTCAGATGTTGTGGTGTTTCATTCAGCTAATATTTTACATGAAGGAAAACTCTAGGCCTTAAAGCAATAGAGTCTGGTCTGAGTCTTCAGTGACTATTTTACTTAGCTGTATCCTATTGAATGATGTATTCCTCTAATTCCACTTTCTATAAGCCTTAAATGATATTTTCTTCATTTATTATTAATAATGATGATACACTACATACATAAAAAGTCGGCTTTTAGTTGATGCTGACCTTTTTTTTAAGTGGCGTGAAGCACAACAGCTTAAAAATTCCTTTTAATGATCACAAGCCTAAACCACAAATCCAAACAAACTCTTGCTGAATGATTCAGACCCTCCTTGATCCCAACCCATTATTTCATATTAGCACAGAAATTATGTCACAGTTTCCAGCCCTGCATTACATCCCTCACGTGCCCTTTAAATTGTGCAACTGGAAACAGTACAATGGATTTAAGAGGAACTGTTGTCTACACCTACTGTAGTTAGCTCCCAGTGGTGGCACATTCTAAGAAACATCTGTAAAAGTAGGGCCTAATGTACTTTTTATTATGAAGGAATTTTCCATATAGATATTTCCACAGGAGTTACCTGTGTTTTGAATTACACATTGCAATGTGCTGTGTTTCAGGTTTAAACGAAATGTCCATAAATGTAACGGAGAATCAATATTGTTGGAAGCACTTTTAGACCAATTTTTCCCAACTGATGAATAGTAACACTGACAGCAATCAGTCTTTCTCACATTAAACTATGGCAGCATGCACTTTGTCATCATTATGTTCAGTTTAGTTCAGTTCAAGGACTTTTAGTTTGTATTTCTTCAGTTCATGCCTTCCTTAGTTTGAATTCCCGCCAGTCTTTAGGGGCTGTTTACACGACACGTTTTCAACTAAAAACGTAAAACTTTTTATGTGTTTTGGCCGTTCGTTTAGACGATAACAGCGTTTGGGTGGCTGAAAACGCAAACTTTTGAAAACGGGTTTCAAAGTGCAATTTTTTTTAAAATGGTCTCTGTGTAAACAATAAAAAGGTGAATCTGTGAAAACGATGACGTCATGCACATGCGTATTACATGTTTCATCGCCATCTAATGGCCTGGCAGCAGAATACAGCGTTTTTAGTCTTTTTCGTAGATCCGTGTGAATGGGGATAGTTTTTTGAATGGTGTCCAGCAACCACCTGAGACACACTTAAAATAAACGGTAACGCTTTCTTTTACAGTCCTGTTACCCATGTACATACTATGTACTTATTATAGTAATTACAATTACTGAGTAATAACTAGGTACTAACCCTGAACCAACCTACCCCTAACCCATGTACTTACCTTATATTAGCCAGTACTTTCTAGGTAAGTACACTGTAAGTACACATAAGTACTGTACTGTAAAAGGAAGCGTTACCAAATAAACAACATTATCATCTAAGGTGTGGATGCTAACATAATTACCAATTATTACGCCCATCGTGCATAGGTGGGTTGCATGATGGGCAGTGTGTAATTTAGTAAATCTTATATTTTCTTATCTCTCATTTTATCTTATCTATTAGTTATTAGCTGTGTTATTGAGGCTGCTTCATTTCAGTTAACGCACCACTACACTCCAAATTCATTAAATTACAAAAATGTATGCTTCACTAGGAATAATGGTCAATTTTATAATGGATACTGTTCTGAAATAAGACATCCTTTATGATGTGTGCGACCAACAAATGCGACCTCCGGAGGACGCGGTCTTTGAAATAAGACACAGCTATTGTCATAGTTATCGTTCTTTTTTGTGACTGTGCCTTTAGGATGCTAGTTCCCTAAATGGGCAGTATAGGCAACCAGGCAGCTCACTAGATTTTGGCTAACTAGGTTATCTCCTCTCTGCCCGCTCACGCTGCTCTCAGATCAAGGTTGAGAGCTCATCTGCAATCAAAATGTATAATACTTTTTTTGCAATGTTGAACTTGAATAATTTCAGTGAGCCAAATGATGTATGTGACTGCATGCCAGCCATGTTAGCATGTGAACATCTGTCTTATGGAACAGGAAATTCAGAACCATGAAAAGCTTGTGCCCAGCTGCTTCAGTTCACCTTCCACTCGACAGGAGAGCAAACAGAATTAGTCAAATCATGGCTGGCACTAATGAAGAAAAACACAGATCCCTTTCCTTTCCAGAGGCTAAGGCCAATCACTGTTAGCCAAGGCTTTCTGGGAACAAAGAGGCAACTTTGGTGTCACATTTCATTGAACCTCAACGACAGCAGAGAAAATCTTAACTTGATGGTTCCTGGTCATTTCTGTGCAAGGACCTTATATTTAGCTAGTCCAGATTCCCCTTTTCATCCGCAAGATACAATGCAACAACAAACAAAGCATGCTTGGCTGCGTCCATGGGTGAAAACACAAGCTAATCCCAGAATAAAACAAGGCTTCTTTGGGGACCCATCATGGCAGGATTCAGCCTGTTCAATTTGGCCAGCCTGAAATGCTGTTAAACTCTAAACAAAATATTGAAGTAGCGGGTTTCCAGGATTCATCAGTCTGATCTCGAACTTAATTCCTTACCAGGCTCAAGCACAGCACTTGAGCCATCAGGCTTTACCATGGAACATTTCAATGAGTATTGTCCCGGGCCCTGGGATGAGGGGGGCTACTCAGGGTTTTGTTTCCCATACACTCTTTGACTGGACTTCAATCATGGACTATGATTCCACACAATGAAAACGTGTTATCTCTACTCAAATACTTCATATATAATGAACTTCACTGAATTGAGTAAAGTAGACTGAATGTACAACTTATTTGGACATGTTTCCATACTAGCAAGCTGAATGTAACTTTTCTTCACTCATCATTCCCTCAACCCAAGCACATGCTCTTCACTCCATCACAATGGTAACCTAAAATGCTGACATAACAGAAACTATTTTAAATACCAACATAATTGAATAATACACATTGACAAGAATTCTCATTTTCTCATCTGGCTAAAAAATAAACATAAAAAACCCACTTTATTTCAACATTAACACTCCCTATCCAGGCCTGTGCAAAGCATGATGGGAACTAGAAACAATTTCCCAGCTTATGCTACTTGAACACAAATGATTAATGTAGTCTCAACTCAAATGGATCGAGTAAACTGGATGAATAAATACATTTGTTGGATTAATTTGTTTTATTTAAGTAAATTGAACAAGCAGCAAATGTTTTTGAGTGTACAATGATGTAATTTGCTGCTTACCTACGATGCATCATTGGAGAATTAACTTGTGTGTTGCTATTGTTTCCTGAAACCATAGTATGGTTGGTTCAACAATATGATTGTCATCATGACATCACACGCAGGAGGTGGAGTAATAACTTCTGCTAATCAATCAAATCAAGATTGCCATTATTGTCAGATTATTATGGTTAATTTACACAGACAATGGAAAGCCGTTATTTATCTATTTATTTATTTTTCTATCACATTAAAGATGCAGTAAGATGCAGTAAGAGATTTTCTGAGAAATGCTGTTGAAAGTGGATCGGACTGAGCAGCACAACACACTTGTAGCCAATCAGCAGAGTGAGCAAGAGGGAGATTTGAAGAAAGAATGTAGAAAGAGAGATAGCTGAGAAACATTAAAAAAGAGAAAAGGTCAGATGAATATCACTGGACAAAGAATGGTTATTACCAGGCAAGAGCTTTTTCTCCTGTGTGATTCTCTGTGTGGATTAAAGACTTATATAATGATAGTACCTGCATCAAGCATTCTGGATCATACACATGTGACTATATGTTTTATTTATTTATTTATTTCAGAGTCATATCGTAGCACCATTCCACATACTTCACAAAAAAACCAAAAAAAAAAACCTGGTCTCTTGAATACATCACTGGTAGTGCTACTTCAACATGACTTTAATACTTTGTATAAACACATTTGCAGTCTGCTATCAACAGCTACAAGCCTCGAGACTTTAGGTAAAGCTTGAAAATTGTTTCTCAAGAGCTCAGTGTTTTTAAAGAGCATGTAACCTTGTGGTCTCATCACAATCACTTGATACAAAGAGGTACACAGGGCAGCATTCATAGGCTCTCCGGTTAAAGAATGAGTGATACTTCAATCAGAGAATCTTCCCAACAATGCTCTTACACACCGATTAAGGTGAGTAGCTGTTAGTGCTGTTAATGCCCATGTTCCTGATTAATGACATGATTTACGGTCTTTAAAATAAGACAAGTTTACTCTTGTTTACTTTAAGCAGGTTATACTATAGATGAACCAAGGCCACTTGTGTGCATACTTATCTTTTGTGTGCGCGCGCCAACAAGGTCCTATGGTCTCTGTTATGTGTAGCATCATGTTTTGATTTGAAACTAAATAAGGATCGAACTGCAGGAGTGTTCTGTTTCTCTGTTCTGTTCTCATGTTGTTACCCAGATATCCATCCATCCATCCATCCATCTTCTTCTGCTTATCCGGGGCCGGGTCACGGGGGCAGCAGTCTAAACAGAGACGCCCAGACTTCCCTCTGCCTAGACACTTCCTCCAGCTCTTCCAGGGGAATACAGAGGCATTCCCAGGCCAGCCGGGAGACGTAATCCCTCCAGGGTCTAGGTCTTCCCCGGGGTCTCCTCCTGGTGGGACGTGCCCGGAACACCTCCCCGGGAAGGCTTCCAGGAGGCATCCGGAACAGGTGCCCGAGCCACCTCAGCTGGCTCCTCTCGATTGTGGAGGAGCAACGCCTCTAATAAACTTAACTTTGGAACACTCTCCATAACAGCTATTGGTCGATCTAATGTGATTCACAGTTTGTCCCTCCATCGCGCCAGTAAACATGTCATCGGAGAAGAGATACTGCAAGAGGGATGGGGAAGTTATTTTGAAGTTCCCACTCAAACCCAGAGTATGAGGGCACATTATGAATGAATGAATGAATAAATACTTTAATACATTCATACATACATACATAAACAATGGATGGATGGATAAATCATTTAAAATGAACAGCAATATTCCATAAAATCAGAATAGTGCATTTTATTATTTCAATTTATATATAATATATAAGTTGGAAGAGAATGTCTGGTTTTCAAGTTGCCTGAAAATAATTCAAACCTCTGAAGTCTCAGCCTCTCTGGAATGTGCTACAGGGAATACAACTGTATATTTACTCTGGTACATAGTCACCTGTGAACCATTCTGTCTACGTTGGCAATAACACATATTGTAGATTTGTAAGTCCATCCTGCAAAGGGATGCTGGGAATGGGATTCTGCAAGTAAATACAGTCCTTGGAGGAGAAGGAATGGAAGCAATTACCTGTGTGGGAGTTCTTGGATGGCGTCCGCCAGAGCCCCTGGGCATTAAGGAAGGATCATCCCTCGTGTGGGAAGCAGGTCATGAAAAACTGCCCCCTTGTGGATCTCTCATAAGAAAAGATCTTACAATATGTTGTGCATGTAAAAATTGTCAATCTATTTGCTTTGACACTCATTGACCTTATCGACTCAACATCAGTGGTGCATAATCAGTGTTTCGGTGATCTGCAGACAAAATCAATAGAGAAGCATATTTCTGTAAGCACCAGCAGAGATGTCACCAGCAGCACTTTTTCAAGGAACCAACATCCTAACCTTCTCTTATAACATAGAGGAGCCACTGTCAAAAATGCAGAGTCACCTTTGTTAACTGGTGGCTAGATCCTCATCATTTGAAAGTGACCATCAAGAACAGTAGACGGTACAGTAACAGATGTTTTTTTTTTCTGTGTAAAAAGCAAAGCTGTTACAAACAGCCCAGTCATATCCCAAGACGTCATATGACTGACGCTTTTGACCATGGGTCAACATCCGACGTTTTAGGGTACCCTTTAACGTCAGTTAGATGACGCTATCTAATCCTAACCCTACCCCAGACCTAAACCTACCCATGTCATGTAACTGACGCTAAAGGTAAAGCGTCAGTTAGATGACGCCCTAGGATCGTCATCTAACTGACGTTAAAGGGTACCCTAAAACGTCGGATGTTGACGTATGGTCAAAAGCGTCAGTCATATGACGTCTTGGGATGAGACTGTGTTATTACAAAAGGCACAAAAGACACTTTCTACAATCTGGGAACAAATTAGCCCTACATAGGTCAGGTCAGAAAATTGTTGTTTTATTTGATATTAAATTTCTATGTGGGCTTAAGTTTACCCACATCTTGGATGGATTGATTTTTAAACTTTATTTAGACATTAAATTTGGGTAAATTGAAACCCACATAGAAAATGAACCAACCTACCTACCGATTGACCGACCGACCACCCCAAGACTGGTTGCCCACTGAAGCTAAGCAGGGTTGAGTCTGGTCATTACCTGGATGTGAGACGACCTGAGAAAAATAGGTTGCTGCTGGAAGAGGTGTTGGTGAGGCCGGGTGCTCACCCTGTGGTCTGTGTGGGTTCTAACATCCCAGTATAGTGATGGCGACACTATAGTGTCAAAAAGCATCGTCCTTCGGATGAGAGTTTGTGACTCTCTGTGGCTCTCTATTGAAACATTGAGTCAGGGAAGAGAGTACAGACAGTGATCTATAGCAGCAGGATTTTAAGAGGGACAGGATACCTCTGGAGGCCTAGCAGTGATGGAGGGGCCAGCGAAAGAGGAGACCCCCACGGGAGGAGCGGCGGAGGAAGAGACCATGGCAGAGGGATGGAGATCCATGGTGGAGCTCACTGCACCACTGACCATGGTGGAGCTGGTGGATGGGAAGACTGAGGCGGAGCCAGACGAAGTAGAGACCAAGTTGGATCCAGATTATGAGATGACCGAGATGGAACTGGGGACTTAGAAGACCAAGGTGGAGCCGGTGGGAGTGAAGACAATGGTGTAGCTGGAGGGATGGAGGACCCTGGTGAAGCCCAAGCGCAATCAAAGTCTGTGGTGGAGCTAGGTGGACTACAAACCAATGCAGAGCTGGAGGGACGGGGAGCATGGAAGAGCCAGAAGGATGGCAGACCAGAGTGGAGCCAAGCGATCGAAGAGTTGAGGCGGAGTCATGGGCTCGGAAGGCTGAGGTGAAGCCGAAGGGTCGAAACTCTGAGGCCACCTCCGCTGTGGATCTGGGTGACCAGGAGACCATGGTCACGCCTGTGGAGCTGGAGGGCTGATGAGAGCCGGTGGATCAGCAGGATGTGGTGAAACCAGGGAACTAGACAGAACCAGTGGAGGAGGGAGGAGGAAGGACAGGACCGGCAGAGGAGGAATAACTGTAGGGGTGGGTTTCATGGTGGGAACTAACTCTTAGGAGGAAAAGTCAATGAATTTTTTTTTTTTCTATTTTAACAAGTAAGTTTCAAGTGGCACAAATGCAGAAAATATACAAGTTGTGTAAATATTGAGAAAAAAGAATAAAATTATATACTTGCCATCCTGCTATTTTGTTGAAAGAGTCCAAATAATTACATTGTGGGTGTCACCATTTTAAGTAATGTTTTTACCAACCAAAAACTTTTACATGGTTTTGAATACGAATTGTTTATAAGGAATGTTAGTTTAGGTTTTGTTTGATTTTTTGTTTTTTTTGTGAGACATTTTTGCTACTTTTATAAAATTTGTTAATGATAATTTGGGGCCTAACTAGATTCTGGTTTTATTTGTTTTTCCTATGTAGAGTATCACATCAACAAGTCTAAAGGACGACACATTCATTCTTCAGTTTCTCCGGCAGCCATCATTCCTTTACCAAACTGCAAGAAGTTCAGGACTGTGTAATGAAAGCTATCATAAAACTGCACACACACACACACACACACACACACACACAAGTAATGTGTAAACATTTAGATTAGTAGCCTACCATCTCTGGTCAAGAGGAAACAGAAACAGATGGTGGGAAGTTCCTTTAGTATTCTACGGTTTCTACCTTCAATTTTCCAGTACATTCCAAGGTGGCAGATCTGTGCAGGCATTTCTTCCGCACCAGTGGACACGTACCATTAGGGCTTCCTCAATTACTTAGTGACTAAAATGTTAATGTACTAATTTATCCTGCGTTAGTTCATTCATGGTTATCTATTAATTATGAAACAGTATTATAATGTGCTTCTGGAGGGTGTCTAATTAATGTAATTATTGGTGGCTAAACTTAAAGTTGTCCAAAGGAAGCAAACAACTATTCACATGATGATCAATGATCCATAAAATTGTGCAACTGGTACTGGCAAGGTGTTGAAGTACATCTTTATTGTGTATATGTTGTGAATCCAGCCAGCATTAATCTTTCAAAGTGACAGTAACCTAAACTGTCATACACAAACTCGGATATCGCCTACTTATGGCCATATTGCACCAAAAAAAAAACTAAAAAAAACATTTTGACATATGCTGCTATTTATTGCCAACCATTAACCACAAAGGCTGTTGGCAGCCTACACAGCAAAACACAACAAATGTGAAAGGCAGTCATCATTAAGAAGAGATTTTGGATGCAAGGTGTATTTTACATGTTTTATCCTTGTAGAAAAGGGCTTTCCTCCAGCTGGTATGGTAGGAGAAGCATCATTTGTCATAACAGCACCTCTGTATTCCGTTTCTCCATATGCTGCTTGGGTCCCTCCAGTACACAGCAGACAGCAGTGTAAATATAATTACCCACAGGCCCTCTGAAACAAGCTGTTATCCATTACATGCCAATACTCCTGTGCACATTTTGGTGTGAGGATGACCACAGGATTTTGGAAGCACCCGTTTGTTTTAGAGGTACATATCACACTGACTGTCAAAAACTTGTCTCATCCAGTACCCACAATCCAGTAAAAGTAATATATGATATGCTGCCTATGTATGTGTGTGTGTGTGGTTCAGGTATAGCCTATAATGGGGACAAAATGTCCCCACAAAGATGTCAATATCCAAAATAATTTTTGGTCCCCATGAGGAAAACAGCTTATGTGATGTTTTTTGAAAATGTAAAAATGCAGAAAGTTCTGTGTGATGGGTAGGTTTAGGGGTAGGGTTAGTGTAAGGGGAGAGAATATACAGTTTGTACAGTATAACAACCATTACGTCTAAGGAGAGTCCCAACAAATATTGCGACCCAGACGTGTGTGTGTAATTTAATTGAATTTAATGTAATGTAATTATGATCAAATAATGGAGAACTTATGGTGATGTAAAAGAAGTATGTTTATTTTTCGCATTAAGTTCCTGCAATGTGGCACTGTCTGGCAGCTTTAATTCAAGTCAGCATCTTTATTCAACATCTGTCTTACTAGATGGCTTGTGGCCCAGAGGACATACGTGTGCTATAGCAGCTGATGTTCCTTCGGGAGAAACATGTTACACTCTATGACGTCAATCCCAAAGGGACATCTACTGCTAAGTGACATATCTATTCAACATCCCTGTTGTACTTAGCCTTGAGAAGACATTTGAAGGTTTTCACTCATTGGACCAGTGTTGCGCTTAACTTATTATGAATTACTCTAATTTAGTTACCTTTCCCTTGAAAAAGTAAAGTAAGGGATTACTTTTATTTATTTATTTTTTACTTTTGATGTAATTTTATTAAATTCTGTAGAACAATTCCATATAAATCAATAGTGGATTTAACATCAACATTTAACGTCTAATGTTAAAAATTATGTTTTTAATGTAACCTAAACCCTTTCGTCAGTTAAAGAATAATTTATGCAATTTTATATTATTTATTTGAAAGAATTAAAAGAGCTTGTTTTGTGTCTATTCCTGTATTGTTCAGCTGGTCGAGGTTGATATGGGATTTAGAAAGTAATTACTAATAAATAATGCAATATTTTTTTAAAGAAAGTAACTAGTAATTAATCTAATTACAGTTGAAGTAGTAATTAGTTGCTAGTAATTACATTTTTTTAGAGTAACTTACCCAGCCCTGCATTAGACAAACATTACATGATTAAACATAAGAATTCAAAACGATTAACCAATTCACCATTATTGAACCTGCAGTTGGCGGTTTCAGAGGAACGAGAGTGGGATCCAGATGCAGCAAACATTTATTCAAACAAACATTATAAACGTAAATCCAGGCAAAACTGATAGGCTAAATGCAGACACGGGCAAGAAAGGCAAACAAAACTGACAACAAGCGTACACATAACATCCATAGAAGGAAAACACCAGACAAAGAACACTTGGGTATATACACACTCAAGGGGAGATTGGCGAACAAGACACCTGGGAACAATCATGAACAAATCAACAAGAAAAACTACAAAGGACTACAAAACATGGCACAGAACAGGAAATAACATAAAAGTCCACACAAGACAAGGGGAACACAAGACAGGAATCATGACAACATCATAGGAGTATTTAAATTGATTACCACAACATCCTACATATAGCATTTCATCAATACTGTTTTCTGTAAGGCATAGATACCATACATTGATTATTTGCATTACTGAAAACTGATCCAAGAATACAATAATGCATTTGAAATGCATTTTAATGTTTCATAAGCAAAAATCTGCAATATAGGGACAGCTACAGATAGCAAAGCTTGAGGGGAACAATAGATGTAGAAAACATTTTCAAAGAAAACACTTTGAATGAAGCGTACAATTTTGCAGTACAAAAAAATTGTGTGGGAACAATTTACACAGAAATTGCTAGTAAATTTCACAAACAATTGCAAAGAAATTGAAAGTAACATTCACATAAATGTGAAATTTTGAAGTAGAAAACCTGTAATAGTATTTTAACATACTTTTTTTTATTTACAACTTTGAAAAATCATTACAAAAACTTTACAAAAAGGTTCCATTTGATAACATTAGTTAACTACATTAGTGACAATGAATACTTCAAACACATTTATTAATCTTAGTTAATGCTTATTTCAACATTTACTAATACACGAAAAATATCAAAGGTTATTTTTTAATGGACCTGAGCTAACATGAACTACACTGAACTGTTGTATTTTTATTAACTAACGTTAATTAACAAAACATCCATTAATACCGTAACCAAATGTATTAATCATTCATCTTAGTTAATGCATTCATTTTAATGGGACATTTTTGTAAAGTGTAACATCATCCAGTGTATTGACATGGATGCTTCATTGAGCACAACATCTTGAAAACATTGAAGATCAGGGGGTTTCTTGGGATTTGCAGATTACTTGGCCAGTGCCTGTGCAATAGTTAATTTGGTTGGCCTCTACTTATCGATTAGTATTTTGCAGTCAGGTTGGAGGAGATGATCTCCCGGGGGTACTTTGGCAGATAGGTCTCAGATGAGTGCTCCGGGTCTCGACTGCACTCAATGCAGTCAATAAGTTACATGCCCACTCTTACACGCTTCAGCTTCAGCTGATCCTATACTGATGTGAGATCTTCGTAAACAAAAACAAGAATGTATAACTCAGAGGAAGGCAATTTTCCATATTCAGTATTCACTAAATTGGTCTCTGTAATTAGCATTTGTTGTCTTACTACATGTAAAGTATTTTATTATAATAATAATTCTATGTGTTATTCGATAATACATTTAAAATTAATGTATTTTAAATGTACTAAATAGCAGCTTCATGATTACAAATATGACATACAGTTTTAATTATATTTAATCAAAATGATTAAAGTTTTTAAGTTTACCATAAATGCCAGCACACTTTAACCATATTTAAAAGAAAATAGAAGCAATTACACATAATGTTATTATAATCACTGACGCTGTCTACACTGGACGCATTCAGTTTCTGACATACTCCTCGAGCTTGAGTCTGCTGACAACAGGAAAAATGGAAGTTTAGACCCCTTTAAAAGAAATTCAGATTTCATCCTTAGCTAATCATTTATATGGCAATAACAATTCAATACTCCAAAATAGATTTGCAACTAGTTTTAACCAACTGATTTTAGTGGATGTAAGAAGTCAGCTCTCCTCAAGTTCACACAGGCATCAGTAACACAGGTGTAGGTCATCACATTATAACTATGAACATGGTCCACTAATGTTTGACAACCTAAAAGTTTCCCACGTAAGTTGGTCTTAATTATGAACAATGTATCTATTGAGAGAGTGAAGGAGAATGTGAGGTACTGCAATTAGGCTTTCAGTTTAAAAAACACATCAAGTCACTCCCTAAGCAGCTAGAGAGGGGGGAAAGTGTGTTTTCCTTCTTATTGCTGTGGCTCTAAGCAGATTGTAATTACAATAAGCCTGGTAAAATTGTCTTATTGATTTGCATGAGGATTCTCTCTAACACAATCACTCAAAAAGAAAGGCACCTAATAAGAAAACAGGAAATATTTATATTATAATAATAATTCGTTACATTTATATAGCGCTTTTTCTGAGACCTCAAAGCGCTTCACATATGGAAGGGGGAATATCCTCAACCACCACCAATGTGCAGCATCCACCTGGATGATGCGACGGCAGCCATATTGCGCCAGAACACCCACCACACACCAGCTTACTGGTGGAGAGGAGACAGAGTGATGAAGCCAATTAGTATATAGGGATTATTAGGAGGCCATGATAGACAGAGGCCAAGGGGCAAATTTGACCAGGATGCCGGGGTTACACCCCTACTCTTTTTCGAAGGACATCCTGGGATTTTTAATGACCACAGAGAGTCAGGACCTCGGTTTAACGTCTCATCCGAAGGACGAGACGTCCGTCTATACATTCATTCGTTTATTAATCTATTTTTTGAGGCAGTCACAGTTTTTCCCTTGCTATTAATATATTGTTTTGGTGAGGACATGAAAGTATGATGTGTTATGTTATTATTTTTGACATATTTTACATTATTACAGCACCTCTCTCCCCAGTCTGGCTCGAACTCGCCATATAGTTCCGGTTTCGATGAAGCTACTCGTTCCGAAATACGAAATGTGCTGTGTTTAGTTATCTGGCCAAGTGTGTTGTGATTGGCACTGCATGTTCGGGAAATGTCACAGACCATAACCGAGAGTGTCATCTGCTCAGGTAAATATTAAGGATGGTGTCAATTTCAAACCAATTCTAGCCTGGTTCAGACTTAAGAATGTTAACAAACAAGAGGATCGGACAGAAGGGATTTCAAGCACGGACTTTGCAATTACAGATTTTACAGGACAATTCAGAGTGTATGTTTTTTTTTTTTTTTTTTTTTTTTACATTTTAGATACGTTATACACGGTTTAATCATGATATTTGTCGGAAAACTATGGTAATACAAACAGTAATCGATCACAAAACCATGGTTAATTGTCCTAAGCAGCAGTGTTACTTACAAAAGCTACAGTTAACACTATTTCAACACTAATGTTGGTTAGCAGGTGAATGGAGACAATTTTATTTTATTTATTTATTTATTTTCATATTTTTATATATGTTAATAAAATACTGTACACAGGGTCTTTCTATAAATATTTGAGCTGTAAACGCTTCCATCCATCTGTTGCATTACAAATAACCTGATTTGAAAAATACGGAATGTATCTAATATACTGTATATGTCTGGTATTTTTTATATCTGAAACCATTATTTCCCTACTTATAGAGTAAAAGTTATTTTCCTTTTAGATGCTGCATAGGTGCTGTAAGTAACTGCATAGTCCGGTTAAAGGTGCTGTAAGCGATTTCTGATCAACCCAAAAACAAACACATTCCACCCTTCATGCACAGACATGCAATACAAAAGTTAATGTCTCTTTATCATAGCTGAAGCAAAGCAAAACATTGCTTTGTGAAAAATAAAGCGAAGATGAAGAACAAATGACACGGAAGAATAAAATATGAACATACAGTACACAAGAGTATACAAGCAAGAGTTGGTTGGTAGCCAGCAGCTCACCAGCTCCAGACCTACAATAACACTGAAAACTGTTTTGTTACTATAGCCAATATTACAACAACAGCACATCTTGGTTCTGTGAAACAGCAAAACGTCTCAAGTTACGGTTGTAACCCTAGTTCTGCTGCGTCGATGAGGCCTTGGGAACGCCCCTGCGTGATTGCGTCTGAAGCACATGTGTCAACCAGTCCAATGGCGAGAGTGAATGTCACGGGCAGGTGAAGTCACGACCAGGAAAGGATAAAAGCACATCCGGTTTGGCCGGTGTTAGCTTCGATAAGGCCGAAGCAAGTCGATCACATGGATGTAGGCAGTATGGCAAAGTGACGTGGCGTCTCGTTCCCTACTCAGGGAACTAGGGTTACAGTCGTAACCTGAGATGTTCCCTTTCGAGGGAACTCACTCTGCGTCGTTGACGCTTTGGGAACGAGAATGACCGAACGCCGTACGGCCAAGAACCTGTCGTGTTACACCGCCCGTGATGTTCCCTCTCGCCATTGGACTAGTTGACACATGTGCTTCAGACACAATCACGCAGGGGCGTTCCCAAAGCGTCCTCGACTGGTTAGTGTCACATAACCAGAGCAGTTTACCTCTTGTTTGCACCATGAGAAGATGATGGCTGCATCGAAGCTCCAAAACAAAAGGTTAGTAACGTATGTTAACATAAAGATATGACAAAATTGAAATACGTTGATGTTTTGTTTTTTTTGTTTTTTATCTCAGTATTCCTATCTGTGTTGTATATGTGATTTTATGCATAATAGTTACCCTAGAATGTGATGAAACAGAGTTAAAATAACTAGGCTTAGAATTTTGATGAATGCAGAAATATGTTAATTCAGTATACACATTATCCCACCGGTCACAATTGTGACCAACCATAAAACACAATTTGTCACACACTTTTTCATAAACATTTCAACAAATAATTATTGATCATTTCAAGGGGTTACTAATGACACATCATTTGGATAGGTTCATGTCTGATGCTCTTGTGATATTCCTCTGATCTTTTCTCTTTTGTAATGTCTCTCAGACATCTCTCTTTCTACAGTCTTTCTTCAAATCTCCCTCTTGCTTACTTTCTCTCCTCCCCCATCATGAGTGGACACGCCCCCTACTGCTGATTGGCTACAAGTGTGTTGTGCTGCTCGGCCCGATCCACTTTCAACAGCATTTCTCAGTAAATCTCTTACTGCACTTTTGATGTGTGTTTCCCCATGACAGTGAGCATGCGTATGTCTGTGGACAGAGTGACAAATGGAAGGCGATGAAGAGGTCAGCTTTGAAATATCTGTCTGCAGTCCAGACCAATATGTCTTGTATTTCACAAGTGAATTAGCACAGAGCACCAGTGGATTTACGTAAAATACTCTTCAAGTAGAACCACAAGAAAAGAAAGCTCCTGGTAAATAAGACCAGAAAATACTACAGGAAATCACATGCATGTTAAAATGAGCAAAGTCGATTGCTATTAAAAAAGTTGAATCTCTTGCCGAAACCCCATATTGTCTAATTTATTTTAATTTATTCACTTGAATCACACTCCTCTGACCTAAATAACCAATTTAACATCATGATATAAACCTGAATTCTGATGCATTTGTTTTTTCACCCTCAGGCCTGACCAGAAGCATCAATAATCTGTGATGAAACATAAGAGCTTCCTTTGCTTCAGCAACACACTGAACATTTTAGCTGTCTTTCCGGGCATCTGGCACAACCTGATGGGCATAAATTCATGTGAAGATGAATGATTTTCAGTTTAGTTTCACATAGAACACCCATGGCACTAATGCTAATCATATTTTATTGATCTACCAGGCAATCTCATTATCTACAGTAATTATTCTAATGGCCGTATAGCCATCCACAGCTGGCCATGCAAAGATGAAACTGACACTTTCTTTCATAGCTTTAGACAAATGAATAAGCATGTATAATTCTACACTGTAACTGTATATTTCGAAAGTTGTTTCAAGTCAATGACTATATTGTATCTAATCGATGTACAACTTCATGTGCCATGAGCATTCATTATCAATTACAGTATTTTCATTCCCCAGCATCTTGAACATTGCAAAATTGTTGTATAATGATTCTCAGTCATTTGGACAGCTTGTATTCTTAGAGCGTCTGCTTTTCCATTTATTGCAGGCGTTTTGCTATGTATCCAAGTGGCTCCATCAGTTCTAGAATGGTATAAATTCCAGGGCATTTAACATCATCATGCAACTTGTCGTCATAAGACTGTGGGAGTCGCCTCCCATGGCCTTCTCCGCCTCCTCTCAGACACTTGCAGTGGCTCCTATCAACAGTTCTCCCGCAGTTTTGTCTCAATTTACACAATAATTGCTTCTCACATCATCAGGGAGGCGACTCCCACGGAGATTTGCAACTGCTGACGTTGTGGGTGTGATGAAGTTAAACGGTGGTAAATCTCCATCATTTCACAACCAATGATGGCTGTTGGGGGGAAAAGGAGTTTATTTCTGATTTAAGAACATAAGCTGTGTTCAAAATCAGCCCCTATACCCTCAGTCACTATTCCCTACATTACTCCACTAATATAGTCCACTTGAAGGAGTGAATGAGCAAATTTGGAAACTGGAAGCTGGAAGGGTTGCGGCTTTTGCATAGTTTGTGCTTGCTGTTTAATAATCATTTGAAATTTAACAAACTGTCAGCTTCAGTAGTAATGATAGCATGGTTTCTTTTTTCACTTCTCGTTTCTAAGAAGTGCAAATTCTTTGTCCTGTGTATAGTGCTAAGCCAATGTTGACACCATATTACATTTGAGACAAGCCTCGCTGTGAGGGATAGAGGTATAGTCAATACAAAAAGCCCTGAGTTCTGAAAATTACACAACCTTGGACAATATGACATATTGAACAAAATATCGGTCCCTTGTGGCCTCATTTGTGTTCACGTCAAATAAAATATGGCATCTACTCTGGCTAATGACAGCCAATTACTTTGCCTCTGATTTGGTGATCGGTGTTTCTGTTTACATAAGCAAAAGCAGAATGATCAATAGAAAAAAGCTAAATGTGTATGTGGTCATCTAGTTGTTAGCAGCAGCATATTGATTGTTAAGGGATGGAAATGTGGTGGTGAGACTTTACAATACGGTTTCATTTGTTAACTAACATTAACTAACAATGTACATTATTTCTACTGCATAATTTCAACATTTACTAATACATTTTGAAAAGAAACTTTCAAGAAAAGAAAGACTAACTGTGAACTAACATGAACATTTTTACTAACTAAAGTTCACAAAGGTCAATAAAACTTATTGGTTACACTTTATTTTTTGGTGTTACAGTGTAATTATGCTTTTAAGTTCTGTTTAATAATAATTAACTACAAGTACTTACTAGCCAGGGTTAGGATTGTGGTTTCGTTTAGGGTTAGTTGCTTGTAATTATGCATAATTTATAGTAACATGTGTAACAAGGACACTCTAAAATAAAGTGTTACCAACTTATTTCATGCTAGTTAATCCATTAAAGATGCATGAGACCCTACAGTAAAGTGTTACCGTGGTATGCTGTGAATTTCTTATGCCATTTTTAGTTTTATTTTTTTGCCTAAGTTATATGTATTTTAGACAGGTAATAGTATGGAGAGTAAATTTATAGTGAGCAAAGATTTAATTCCTTTAGCTTACTTGTTTTCCCAGATTAATTAGTGAGCCAACCATTAGGGAAATTAAGGATAAATTTGCTCTTCACTGTAGTCTTCAGTTAATGACATGATTCCTAACTTCATTGCTCTGACGTTGAGAAAATAAACAAGGTCCCTGCGGTTGGAAAATCCATCAGTCTGAGCTCTTGACTGATGTAATCATTTCATAAAGTGCAATTATGTCTGTGATGGAGTGTAGGATTGGAGTCTGGGGAAATAAAGCCTCCTTAACAAACATTTCTATGAGGATGAGTGGCTTATGAGATGAATTCATCACTCTCGCTGAGACCTTGACAGACACACTGAAATATTTCTGTCATAGTTAGAGACCAGCCCACACGCCCAAAGGTCATTCGAAATAGTCACTTCCTGACTATGAGGACAAAATCAAAACACCAAGGTTCTATTTGTCTAAATAGAGGTAGATGGCTCTGAGAGGTAATAGAGGTAGACGGCCGTGATAAACTAACCCACGTAGGCAGAGGTGCAGTTCGGTCCCTGAACACAAGGACAAGACCCCTGGGCCATAATATAATTGGTTTGCATTTATTAATTGTTTGCAACCGCTGATACAGTCTGCATTAGAGCAGGAATATACAACGATGAGACAAACATTATGACCACCTGCTAATATGTAGGACTGCCCCCCATTTGTCGACTAAATGTTAGTCGAGGAAAAGAGGCTTAGTCAACCCAAATTTTATAAGTCGGTTAGTCTCAGAAAAAAAAAAACTCCATAGGAAGTGCCGAAATCATGCAGTCTGTGATGAGTAACATGTAATTAGTAGCAACTTTACTTGGCCGCTCGCTCAAAGGTTAACCTTTATAAATGTGCGCTATTATTAGGCACACATCCAAGCATTTACTCCATGTGGGAGCTAAAGTATTAGCCCGCTTAATGCAGGACATGAAGACACCGGTGTATAACAGCAGAAACAACTTAAAATACTCCATAATTTATGGTCATACAGATTAGAGTTATACATAATTTGAAACAGGGTCTAGGGTTTACAGGGTCTACTTTTACTTGTGTGAACACACAATAACAGCATTGTGCTTTTGTAAAATAAAGAAAACAAACAGGTTGCACATTCTGCTGTCTCAGTCTCAGGAACTGGAGCACGTCACAAAAATGAACAGAAACTCAACGTATAGGCTATTTGCCTCACAGACATGAGAAATATATCTATAAAAAGCTTGAAACGACTACTTTTAAATGAACCAATTTGAAAAACAAATACTCTTATTATGTAAATCCGTATGAAAGGTGCATTTCTCTCAAAAGGTGTGTTCACTATACTGAAGATGGTGAGTCACCATCATCAACTTCATCTTTGCAGCCAACACTGACTCAGAAAACTCTAAAAAATATATTTTATTATCTTTTTAATATTTTTCCAGACACATAATTCATAATTCTTACTTTTTTCCAGTACTTAGCGGCAAGACTATGTGTGCGCTTGACCTAAGAATAGTATATTTATTCCAACCCTCCAGTGTATATTTAAATAATAAAATGTATATAAATGTGTGTTTAGGCGACTATGGCTCAAATAAATGACTACTAGTCGACTAGAAAAATCTTTAGTCGGGGCAGGCCTGCTAATATGCTGCTGGTCCTCCGCGTGTTGTCAAAACTGCACCGACTCGCCGAGGCATGGACCCTGAAGTTGTCCTGTGGTGTCTGTCACCAAGATGTTAGCAGTAGATCCTTCAAGTCCTGTAGATTGTGAGGTGGAGCCGCCATGGATCGAACTTGTTGGACCAGCACATCCCCAGATGCTCAATTGGATTGAGATCTGGGGAATTTGGAGGCCAGGGCAACACCATGAACTCTACATCATGTTCCTTAAACCATTCCTAAACAATGTGAACAGTGTGTCAGGGTGTATTATCCTGCTGAAAGAGGTAACTTCCACCAGGGAACACCAGTGTCATGAAGGGCTGTACCTGTTCTGCAACAATGTTTAGGTAGGTGGCACTTGTCAAACTTACATCCACATGAATGGCCGGACCCAGGGTTTCCCAGCAGAACATCACACTCCCTCCACCGGCTTGTCGTCGTCCCACAGTTTGGTTCCATCACTTCCTGGTCCTGGTTCCATCACTTCCCCAGTTAAACAGTGCACACATACCCACAGCCCCATACTCAGGAGAGTGTGATGCATTGTGTATTGTGACACATTCCTCCCAAAACCATCATTAAAGTTTTGTGTGGCTTGTGCCTCAGCAGACTAGGGCTGGAACAATTCTTCTAATCTAGTTAGTTAGTTAGAATCAGAAGCGTTCAACATAAAAAAAAAAATTGTTAGTTACAGCCCTACAGTAGACCTTCCGTTGGCTCGGACCAGACAGGATAGCCTTTGTTGTTCTTGTGCATCGATGAGCCTTGGATGCCCAACACCCTGTTGCCAGTTTGTGGTTTGTCCCTCCTCAGACCACTGTTGGTAAATTCCACTGCTGAAACGGGATCAACCCACAAGCCTCGCCATTTCAGAGACACTCTGACCCAGTCGCCTTGCCATAACAATTTGGCTCTTGTCAAAGTGACCCAGATCTTTATATCCTGCCTATTTCTCCTGCATCCAACACATTGATTATGGGAACTAATTGTTTGCTTACCATGTAATCTACCCAGTCCTTGATACGTCGCCTTACTATGTTTTTACTCATCAGTGTATTTCTCACACCGTAAAATTGTTTTTGTTCAGTAAAAGTTATTTCACAATATTTAAACAACTTGATGTCATTACAAAGCATTGTTTTTTCATTGCAAGTAATTTAATGCTATTAACGGACACAAGCAGCAGGCTATAAACATAATTTGTTGTGTATTTTCAACTGATGGCTGTAATAATACATGACATGGTTATCCAAGAGCATTATATTCAAAGGTTTGAGACTGGAAGATGTTTAAATATTTTTTTAAGTAGTCTCTTATGGTCAAAAAGGCTGCATTTATTTGATCAAAAATACAATATAAACCGTATTACTGTCACAATTATGTTCTGTCTAGTCTGCACCTGTTCTCGTTAGTCCCTGATTAGTTCATCTTCCTCCACCTGTGTCTAGTTAGTTCCCTCATTTCATACTGTGTATTTATACTCCCTGTTTTCTTCAGTCCCTTGTCTGTTCTTGTTAATTTTAGATGTTGCTTCTGTTCTGTCTGAACTTAACCAGTAAAGTTTGTGTTTTACCCTCATCTTCATCGTGTGTGTGCTTTCAACAATGACAAAGATGTTACAATTACAGTTTAAATTATATGTGTGATATACACTGTATGCTGGAAAAGCTGGTCTTTTTCATTGATTCAGAAATCATTATAATATCCTGATTTGGTGCTCAAGAAACATTTTATTATCACCAGAGCTGAAAACAGTTTTTAGTATTTTTGTGGAACGTGATACTTTTTTTCAGGATTCTCTCTTTTGAAGAATCGAAGGTTCAAAAGAAAAGCATTTATTTGAAATAGACATTTTTGTCTTTACTATCACATTTGCAGAATGAAAATATTAATAAAAAAATACTGACCCCTAACTTTTAAAGTGTAGTGTATCTACATGTGCAGTGCACGTTCAGCATGTCAAAGAGCCAATTCAGAGGTCACCAGTATATTGATGCTTTACACTTCAATTAAAGTATGCCAGATTATGGGAGTCTGGTGCATCTTTCACAGCCTAATAAGAACCTGCCTGCAAGCTAGGGAATTGCACCAAGCAAATTGCATTCAACACATATTACCTGATTTACATAATTCCTTTAGTGGATCGGGTGCTAAAACAATGCAGACAGATGTGCATGCAAATAAACAATGATATTAGCGAGCGCAATTTATTCGTAGTGAATTTCCTCTTCGGGGTATAAGGTGAACCTGGATAAGTCTGATATAAAAGAAACGGTAGACTTCAGGAAGCCCATTGTGATTTGCATTTGGGTGGTGTTTTGAAATTACAAGAGTTAACCTGAACAAAACCTTTGGCATCAAACATTGATGAGCTAATTTAATTAAGCGGGGATGAAAATACAAACCTGTTCATATGGAAGGGAGCTGTAATCCCGTTAGAAGACTGCAAAAACCACAAAGGGAAGAAATAAAATAAGAATAAAATAAGAGCCTCGTAAAATTCCATTTAGTCAGTTGTTCAATCAATCAAATGTTTTATGAATCATTACGATGTGATTCAGAATGATCCCAGAAGCCACTGCTGTCTGTCTATAATTTAGTGTCCATATAACATGTGATTATGGCAAGCCCAGAGTTTGTCTGCTTGCATTAGGTTACATGCAAGGTTGAAATTTTCTGTTTAATTGTATTTGGTGTTAATGTTGATAAATATATATATATTTTTCATATTGCTGATTATTGCATTGCACCATATTGCGTGGTGATTCAATTTCTTATAAATGAGATTAGGGATGTGGCCGAAGCCTATTCTGAATTCGGTAAGGCAAGGAAAATGAAATTCCGCATTCTAAGGAGCCCCTAAATGGTTAGGCTTGCTAAGGTAGTCGGCTACATTACAGTACATCCGATTTCACTTATCATGTGAAGATAGTAAGGAGAGATGACTGACGGGATGATGGCGGAGGATCAGTACCACCGCTCTGTGATCGCGAATTTAAAAGTAAAAAGCGGGCTTGCATTCAAAAGCAATTTCAATTCCCTCCATATTGATAGCGACTCCCTGATGCCTGCAAATTATATACAATATAATTACCCAACTATATAATCGCGAGAGAATGCAAAGGCATTGAAATAGGCCTATATTTTTTCCTCCCATCTCGTATTTTTTTTCCATCACCATGGCTCCGTACGTCATTTCCTTTACGAACATAGTATTCAGCTTCGGGAACATCCCTAAATGGTATCTTAATTATGAACTCTATAATTGCACTATGCTCTTCTTCATGCCTCGGATGTCGTGTATTTACCATGACGGAAAACAAATGAATGGAGATGGGCTGTGGACACACTTCTGTGCCATTTACAAGTGATCTTCAATATAGTTTCCTCAATTCTTTGAAACTTTGATGATCAATAAGAACTGCAACATGCCACAACTTTTTTTTTTTCGGCAATCCAGATATTTATTAAAAGAGACAATATATAGAAGAGTAAGGTATACAGACAAAATAGTTTTTGTCATATCAGTAGGTTATGTACAAGATAGTGTCAGAAGTGTAAATAAAGCTTGACATGTTCTTCTGTTCATTAGGATGGAATTATCACATCACTTGCTGGCTCTTGTTGAGGAGGACCGAGTATGTTAACAGCCTAGGTAGATAAAAGAAATGGAATGCAGGAAGTTCAATTTTAATTCCTCCTTCACACTATTCTGAACACTATTTCAAGCCTGTCATGCTGAATTTTCTGTGTGGATGTGATGAAAATAAGGCAATAACTTGACTAGCTGCTGTGGAAGCGTAAAGTAGTACAAAGGTGCTAAAAGTCCCCCTCAAAGAAAAATCGGATTTGATAAAAAATCGTGAACATTTTAAGTAAGTTAGAGAGGCATTATATCCCAAAATGTGTGATATTCTAAAATGATGATCAATTTTATTTTAGATTTTTAATTTTAGTTATATGATGCAAGCGTGAAAATTATTAGTTTACAAATCATGCACTATGGTAATTTTGGTAGTAATCTTGGTAGTTTTCTTTTTTTGATAAAATATATATATTTTAAAGTTAGACATCAACCTTATTGGTTTCCTCAATCAATTCATTATAAACAATATAATTAGGCATTATAAAAGAATGCCAGTTTTCCCATTATTATTTTTTTTGTTGTTGTTGTTGTAAAAATTGTATAGGGTCACTAATGACCCAAGGTGTGTAACAGTAACAGTATATTTTTTCTGCACAACAATAATTGAATCTTCGATGACCGAATAAGTGCAATTCACCTTTTTTTCCCACAAGGTGTCAATGGCTGATACACACTGATGAAGTGACGTTTCACTCATAGTTACTGCAGGCAGAAAACAAAAGAATATGAAGTATCATCAGCTAAACTTGAAATGGCTCAGTGATTTACTGAAGAGAAAGTGCTGAACACAATCAAATATTATTGTCACTGTCACTTGATGGTTGATCTGGTGAAGAAACTGTCAGCGATCAAAATATTGATTTTGAAAATGTTGAAAATGATAGTTTTGAGAATATTTTTGAGATTTCGAATATGAGCCAGATGCTGAATGCATTGTGAAATTAGCTCTGAGGAGGACAGTGATGATGGTATGGAACATCTACTCAAACTGAACTATTCCAAGTTCCAAAAGGTAACGAAATATGCTTTATTGTATTCTTCTGTAATTGTTACTCTAATATCAGGAGAGTTTGATATTATTGCGACAGGTAGAGATCCATCCGTGTTATATATAGATACGGGTCGCTAAAGACCCGAACAAATTGTAATAATGATTGGCAAAACATTAATGCATTTGAGAGTTGAAACTAAATCCATAAAATTATCCCATGATGGGAACCCCTGAGAGGTTCTATATATGAAGTGTCTGACCGGTTCTATAAATAGGTTTAGGTTTGTAACAAATGCAAATTGCAGGGATCTTCAGTAGATGATACACCTACAGCATTTTAAAAACAATTAAAGGTTAGATCAAATTACCATTTTATTCCTACTCTGATAAATTGTCCAAACAATGGCTCCACTCTCAATTAGAGTTAAACTTTTGAACTGGTCTGAGAGCAGTTTCTCAGTCCCACATTAAACTAGAACAATAAACCAAAAGCAGACACGATGACACATAATACTTGCTCTGGATGCTAGAGAAAATAAATTCGCTATTATCTCATCTTCTCACTGGGATTACGTCATATCTGTCTAATATCTCCCTACCACATTTAGCAGAGCTGCTTTTAAAATGACTTCTGCAGGACACCAGTTGAACCAGCATAAAAGAAGAGCATGTCTGAACTCACACTGAGGTTGAGCCAGCAGGTTCTGTATTGAATGAAGTAACTACAGTACATTCAGACTCCATGAGCCAGAGGATTTGGACATCATTTTGAGGAAACAGTTGTAGCCTGCAACATTATCAGATTTTTGCTAAATATAAAAGGAGAATCATTGGCTGTAAGGGCAAAACATTGTACTAAAATAAATCACGTTTTACTTTTGTATAATTCAATTCAATTCAATTCAAAGAACTTTATTTATCCGTTAGGAACTTCATTCGTGTCATTCGTGTTGAGCATCAACATGCGTGTACAGTTGCACAAACATAGCACAGTCTACCACACTCACATAAGTAATAAATAGTAATAAATAAATAAAGCTTGCAAAGCACAATAAGTACGTGATAAATAAGCAGTAGGCATAAAAAGGTTACATTAAAAAATAGATAAATAAGAAGAGATAAATAATTCACAAATCCGCACATACGGACATGCATCATGGTGAATAAATTGATCAACTATTCATATTTCTAATAGAAGTAGGCACAAAACTTGTCATGGCTCTCTTAGTCCTAAATAAGAGTGATCTGTATCTCAGACCTGAGGGTAAAATACTATAGTGACTGTGCAATGTGTGAGTGGTGTCAGAGGCTATTTTGTATTCCTTTTATTTTTGTCCTCCTGTTGTAAATACTGATAAGTGATTCTTGCACCTGTCCGGTTATTTTACTACTCATTGTTATGATTTTGTTTAGTGTGTTATGATGAATATTGGATAGTGATCCAAACCAGGCTGATATGTTAAAGGTTATTACAGACTCAATGAAGCATTTGTAGAAAGCTATCAGGACTGACTGGTGAACCTGAAGTCTACGGAGCTTCCTCAAGAAAAAGAGGCGCTGCTGACATTTAGAAAAAATGTTTTCACTGTTTAGTTGGAAAGTAAGTTTATGATCGAGTATTGTCCCAAGGTATCTGTATGATTCAACCCTTTCTATTGGCTGGTTGTTGACTAACAAAGTGGGAATGATGGAAACATCTTTACGAAAGTCAAAAACCAGTTCCTTTGTTTTAGAGGGGTTGAGGTCAAGACAGTTCTGCTTGCACCACTCCGCAAAGAGTTCCATCTCGGTCTGTAGCTCTCGTAGTGAGTTAGTGGTATCCATGATCACAGTGTCATCAGAATATTTAGTGTATATAATACCTGGGTTATTGCTCCTACAGTCATTAGTGTATAGTGTATACAAAACCGGTGAGATTACAGAGCCTTGTGGTGCTCCAGTGGAAACTGTCTTAGACGAACTGAGGTGACCGTTGACTCGGACCCTCTGGTGTCTATCTGTCAGAAAAGACAGGATCCATAGGATAAGATGCGGATTCACGTCCATTTGGAGCAGTTTTTGTCCCATCAGGTGGGGTTGCACTGTATTAAAAGCACTCGAGAAATCCACAAAAACCAGTCTGATGAATGACCTGGGCTTTTCAAGATGGGAATAAGTGCCATGCAGCAGTGTTAGGATGGCATCATCCACACCTCTGAAAGTAGTCACTTGGAATTAAAGCTGTAATCACTTATTTCTATTGGATTGAACAACGATTTCTATTGTATTGAACAACTTTGGATTGATGACAACTATTGAATTGTAGGCTATGACGCAACTTAGTATAAAGTTTAAAACGTCATCATCATGTGCTAGTGGTAAACGATTATAGCGAGATGAATCGCACTCTGGGAATTGTGTTTTTTTTATGTGTGCTGAAAAAGAGGAGAAAGTGAAAGAGGAGAATATGGACATGGCTAAGGAAAAGAGGCCATCTTGGCATGCCAATTTTGTAAATGGTACTTGAGGAAAGTAGTTTTAAGTTTTAGCATCATGTCGCGTTAATCGATACGTTGATCATGTTGCATTTTGATTGGCTAGTCAGTAGACGTCGGTCGCAGCAGCAGCAAACAAACACACTGTGAGATGATCATGCTTAATTTGATCGCAGGCTATCTTTGGTCGCTTTGGACCGTGACAACGGTCGTCTTAGAACCTCTCTCAGTATACAACGTAGGAACACCGTTTAGGAGCCACAGCCACAGAAATCACTACGATTGGTTATATTTCATCTGGGACAGCCCAAAAACATAAAATGTGTAACCAGGCATTAACAAAGTATAAAATAGACAAAGCTACAGAGCAAAAAGTTACACTTCCTTTTTTTTTTTTATTGATTCCTTGTTTGTTGCATTCTGAAGACTTGAATTACTGAAGGCACCATATAAAACACAATTTGCTTTTAGAGAGACTTTCTCAATTTCCATTTTACAAATGCTACAAACAAATTCAAAGGGGCACAATAAATGCTAATGGCTGCCATCCGTCTCTACAAAGGATGTTTTTTAAGCTAATGTGAATGCTTCTGGAACATTGAATTCATCATGACTGAAGTCAATCGAATGCTTTACTGCCAGCATACATTTTGATTCTAAAAGTCCTTAGAGCTGATGTGCTTGTTTTGTCTCTGTTGTATTGACGTTCTCGTATCTGAGACTTAATGTGAAGAGAAAATTATAAGTAAGTTGATATCTGAATAAGAAGTGGTTAATTCTGTGGATTTTTATGTGAAGACGTGGGCAAAGTTATTAGGGGGCTGTTTACACAACACTGTTTTCAACTAAAAACGGAAAGCCTTTAATGCATTTCTGCCATTAATTTACACGACGACAGCATTTTAGGGGCCTGCAAATGCAAACTTTTGAAAACGGGTTTCAAAGTGCAAGTTTTTGTAAATAATACCACTCTGGAAAAATGTAAACACTTTGGAGAAATGTGTCTTAACAGTTTTTTGTACTTAAACATTCTGTTACTTTGAAATCCATACCTGTGGCTGTAAGAAATTAAATGCTTACATTTTTTATATTTTTATCACTTGAATTTATATAAACATAAATATAAACAGGGATATATTTATGTTTTGAACTGACATAAGTTCAAAACATAATATATATTATATATATATGATGTATATATATAATATATGTTTATATTTATAAAACATATATATTTATGTTTATATTATATTTATATAAATTCAAGTGATAAAAATATAAAAAATGTAAGCATTTAATTTCTTACAGCCACAGGTATGGATTTCAAAGTAACAGAATGTTTAAGTACAAAAAACTGTTAAGACACATTTCTCCAAAGTGTTTACATTTTTCCAGAGTATTAATTAAGTGCATTAAATATTTGAATACAAAAATAACAGATAAGACTACTTTAATTTCACATTTTACTGTAGTAGTACACTAATCTATGTAAGGCTATGTTTACACGGAAACGATCTGAAGAAAAACTGCAAAAGTGGCGTTGCGTTATCACTTTTTAATCTGCGTTTAGACGAGCGTTATGGTTGGGAAATCCGCGTGCATATGGTGACGCAAAAGTGTGTGAAATTCGATGTAGTATGCCCTCCAGGCAGCTAGGTGGCAATGTGAAGCACTGCCACACAACACCACCAATATCTTAGAATATTTTGTTCAACTGCTGAAAAGACTCTTGTATGTTTTTCAGAGCTGCTTGGGCAACTTGAAGGTCCGACGTATGGAAATAATCTGACATGTTGGTTGTTATTTTCCTGTACTGGCGCATGCCTGTGACGTAAACGCGACGAGAGCCACCGTGAGCAGATTTGCGTTTTTACCGTTTAGACGGGAACACGTCGGTGGAGCGTTTTTAAGATTTCCACTCTGGAGGGTGGTTTCACTTTGTGTTTTTAAGCCCCCAAAACGCCGTTGCCATGTAAACCAAAGGCACACCGATAAAATATGTTTACGTTTTCACCCGGAATCGTTCTCGTGTAAACTTCCCTAAGTCTCTGGGAAGTACACAATCCAAAACATGGAATCATAAAGAGCAAAGCTTACATTTTCGAAACCAAAAACACACAACCCCACCAAGTTAAACTAGGGGAAAAAATAACACTAACTTACATACAACTAGACAGCACACAAGTCAAATCTAACAAGACATGTGGAAAACAACACAATAGAAAAAGAAAACACCCCAAAATGGTTTCATACGGAGTTTCAAACATTGTCATTTTACAGTGATGCTTCAGGCTTAGAGTGCAACGGTTGTCTGCAAACGCTGCAGGTTTGGTTTAAAAATGGCGTGGAATGGAACACGTGCAGAGCTAGTAGAAAGACAATAAGATCATTTCAGAATCAGATGAAATGCTGAAGGTGAAGTTCAAAGTCCTGATTTATTAGTGTAATGCATTAGGTTCAATCAGCTAACAAGGAATATGGTACGGTATATGGAGACACAGGAGAGGAAGAATGATGGTGAATAGTGATATAGATTGAATACAATGGATGTGACGAGGTGAGCAGGGTAGTGGAGTCCAAAGGGTGATCGAGGAAGGTGCCGGAGACAGGGAGATGAGTCCACATAACACAAACGAAAAAACAAGGCCGGACAAGGAACTGTGGTGAGGAGTGTGCCTTTATAATGGTAGTGATGATGAGGTGCAGGTGTGATTGATTGGGAATGATGTGCAGCTGGGAATCAAGGAGCGTGATGGGAAATGAAGTGAAGAGGATGGTGGCTAGGGTGATCTGTGATCGTTATGTTTAAAATGTTAAGAACGTTTTGTCCTTACTAAACCTACCTGATAGCGTTAACAAAGGCAAATGTGACATAGAAACACAATCATAACCATGACATTTTATCTTGTTTTTGAATTCTTGTCTTATAGCTTTTTTTATCATGACTCGTCTTTCACGCGATTCATACCCGAACTCTACAGCACAAATCTGTACAGCTGCCGAGCAAGCTTAATACATCAGTAAAAAACCCAACGCATTCTCATCCTTTGGCGTCATATAAGTGACGCCATATGACATTTCGTCGAAATCTTACGTACATGGCATCCTTTAGCGTCAATATAACACGCACTGTTATGGGTACACTGTAAAAAACTGGCAGCTGTGGTTACCAGAACTTTACCGTCAAAACTACGGTGTCAACGTTTTTGGTTTTACAGACTTAACTTAAAATTTACAGTAATAAACCGTAATTCATTATCTGATATAGTGATAACTCACCAACCTATTGAAGTATTAATATCTGTTTTATACCATTGTAATACACTGACAACCAACAATCATCACAGCAATGATGAGAATCACATGTTAAATCAAAGCTCATCACAAGCAATCTTCCACAAGAAAGTTAATACTATTATATATTGAAGCTGCACAGTGTTATTCGCACAAACATTAAACACCATCATGGTAACACACATGACATTTTAAAAATGCAATAAACATTAATTTAACAACATTAAATGTAACATAAAACCCTAATGTACATAACTGATTAGAAAAGAACTAAGAAAACTAAGAAGAAACATTGTTATTTCAACAAAAATAAATCAAATGTGAAGTGTCATGCAGGGAATTGTGGGAATGTCAATTTACGGTTTTTCACTGTAAATTATACAATGAGTTGTTCTTTTCACTTTCAAAAACTGTAAATTTAACGGTATTTTACAGTAAAATTACATTAAATGTACCGTTAGATCTATCACAGTTATTTACCGTATATAGTAAGGAAACTTTCTGTTAACTAATTAACAGTTTTGCACTGTAGCATTTTTACAGTCTTTTACCGTTAAAATCCCGATAATTTTTTACAGTGTAGGTTTAGGTCTGGGGTAGGGTACGGTTATGACGCCTTGGGATCTGGGTCTCATATTCACGCTAAACGATGCCATGTGCGTTGGATTTAGACAAGCGTCACCTGTATGATGCCTTGGGTTCTGCGTCTCATATTGATGCTAAAGGATGCCATGTGCGTAAGATTTCGACGAAATGTACAAAGTGTCACATGTATGACGCCAAAGGATGAGAACGGGCTGAAAAAAACATACTGAGTGATATGAAGATATTAGTATGTATTTTGCAGTTTGCAAAAATGTTGCCACAGGTATGATTTTCCAATGAGTCTGTGTTGGTATTATTCCTGCTGGCCTGTATATGTTATATACAGCATTCATTGTTTGTTCCTTATGCATGTCTTGTGACTTCATGTTCTCTTCAATTCTCTGATCAAACAAGTAGTAACGAGAATGTTATTATAAGAACATTTTTATTCAACATTATGAGAACATCAGTCAAGTGCAAATAACATCACAAGGAACGTTGTTCTAAGAATGTTTCCTCTCAACATTACGAGAATGTATTTGAACTATGAAAACATTATAAGACTGTTCTAGAAACATTTACATAACTTTTACATAACGTTAGTGACAGTTATGGGAACGTTCCCTGTTAGCTGGGTATTAGCATCTTTTTTATTTTCCTTTGTCTAAAGCCACAGCTTTCACAAGGTCTTGTTACTCTAAAAGTTCTGCAACCCTGCGGGGAATCATGGAACTGTCATAAAGCACAAAATGATTTTCTGTCTCTTTGACCTTGGTATTTATTTCAAACTGTATTATGTCTGGATGACACTGCCTGGCTCTTTCTTCTTTTCTTTTTTTTTACTGTATGCATTTCACATGTACATCTGGTAGTGATGTATGTCTCGAGACCGGTCTTGGTCTCGAGACCGGTCTCGAGACCACTTTTACGTGGTCTCGGTCTTGTCACGGCCTTGACGGTATTTGGTCTCGGTCTTGTCTTGGTCTCGGACCTCTCGGTCGTGTCTAGGTCTCGCTGTCTCAGACTGACATAGTGGTCAGGGGATTGAGCAATACAATACTACAATATCCACGACGATATCCACAACGGATTGAAGCGCGCGTCCGAGTGAAGACAGTGCGGTGCGCGCGAGCCACGCGAGAAAACACTGTATCCGCGCCACTGATCGCAGCGGCAACGAGCACTTTGATCACTTGATTTAAAAAACACATATCATCAGGGTGCGATTTGTGAAAAAAACAGAGGGGGGGATGTTTTGAAAAAGTTTTATTCATAAAAATAAATCATGAGAACATGAACTTCATCACTGCATTTGCAGGAATTGTAAAATCTTTTTTCTTATTAACTCATGAAGTAGCCTAACGCAATATGTTTTACTCTAATAGCTTATCATGTACAGTTTTTGATATATTAATATTTAGTAAAAGACATATCAGTGACATGATGGGTTTTACCTTCATTCAGGAGATTTTGGGTAACTGCACAACTGACAGATGACTTTGAGCGCACCGCCAACGGTGTGTGTGTGTGTAACCATAGCGACAAAAACGACCAACTTTCGGATCCTGCACTTAAGCCTATAATTTCGTTTTTAAAAATATAATTATGTATTTAAAAGTTGCAGAATGGATTCATTTGGAGACTTCGAAATCAGCAGAGATAGGCAGGCAAATGCAAAACAACATTTGACAAGTTATTGCTTAGCTTCAACACTAATGTTTTTTTTCCCCTCCGGTCTCGACTTGGTCTCGGTCTTAGTCTCGACTTGGTCTTGGTCTCGGTCTTGGTCTTGTCTTGGTCTCGATACCATCTGGTCTTGGTAGTGTCTTGGTCTCGGTTTAGGCGGTCTCGACTACAAGTCTAACATCTGGTGATGAATGTCAGTGTATATCTGGTTCCACAATATTCTGTAAACATTCACTTTCTCTGAAGGGAACAATTTGAACAGGTGTGAATAGAAGATATGAATCATATAAATATGAGGCATATACAAACATACAGAAAGTGGCCAAGGCTTTCAAAAAGTAACCTCTGAATTGAATTATTCACTCAGACTTCAGACATTTGCTTGTGCAATACATTTTTTTTTTTTATAGAACGGCACACGGAAAATATCCCTCAAATGCTTATTGTAAATGTTTGCCATTCAGAACCAGTGAACAAATTATTTAATAAAAACAGGTTCAAAAAATAAGAAAGCTTCAAAAGAAACCATTTGTTGACAAAAAGAAGAAAAAAATGTTTTCAAAGCAGATTTGAACATGCCGTTGGTCAAACAAACACACATTAAAGGGGGATAGAAGTATTTTTTTGTTTTCGTTCAGCAACTGAAACACTTCACCTGCAAATCAAAGATTATTAGTAGAATGATCCAGTTTTATTAGTTTATTAATGTAGTTTCTGTTCATCAGGCATTAGAAACATTACAGACGGCCCGAGCAGTTCATGACCCCCTAATATGACATAAATTGTCCATGATGCCATTAAATGTAGTGAGCACTACTTAGAAATGTCATTTCCTGACCTTTCGCAAATAGTCCACTTACCTTTCAAAAGCTTTTACCAACCATCTCATGCTTTCCTCCTCTGTCACTCTTTTTATCCTCTGTATTCCAGATATTCTTCAGTTTTCTTTTCAACGGTCTGAGCATTTTATTGACATTATAAATAAAAAAAAACAGTTCCACTTGGACAACAACAGACAAAGAACTTTAATGAAACCTCCCTTTTGTATCTAAAATAACTGACCTTTCACTGAACTGTCAATAAGAACCGAAAACGACCAGAAATTTAGCAAAGAATGTCCAAAGTACATTTGAAATGGCATAGTATTCGACGGAGGAAATGGAAAAAGAAGAATGTGCTGAAGCAATGTACGAAAAAAGACGTTTTAAAGGGCCAGTCCAAGTTGAGTGATGCTGTACAATCGTGAAGTTTGTAATAAAATTCATTGACAGTGAAATCTCCCCTGGGATACTGTTTTTGACACAAGATAGGGCAGACATTCAAGCTTTATAGCTCTATGACAAGCAACTGACAAACAATAGATGAGATTCCTAGAACGAACACGAGAATCTATATATTGCTGGACAGCTGAATGACTGAAGACATCACTCTAGGAATGAAACATGGTTTCACTATTGAATGAAGAACATGACATGACACCAGTTGATTAGTTGACATGAAACGATTGGAGCGGATGAATCATGATATGCCAGTGACTGATTAAATGATTTGTAGACACGACTTATGAAACACGACTGACATTTGTTTGATTTAGGCATTATCGGCTTAAAAAAATGCTTTATGCTTACTGTCTGACTTGCACTTAACATTATCTCACAAATTTAGTAACATTAACAAGAAGGGTGTTAGAAAAACTGCTTCTGCATAATAGCACTACTTTTTAACTCTGTAATTACTGAAGTATAATGAGGCAACAACACAAAGCCTCTTCTGTCTACGCATGATCACAGATCTGCTGTGTTAGTTCTCACATATACACACATGAAGATGAATCCTCTTTCTATTCTCATCCCCATTTATTTTATATGCAAAGCGGGTCGATGAAGCTCTAAGACTTTCATCTTGCCTATGCTCTCTCCACTTTTTTTGCCTGTTTTTTTTTCTTTCTTTTGTAGCCTACTTATATTTTCCACAGCTGTGTTTGTGGTTTCATTTTATTTTCCAAGTGTTAGATTTACAGAGAAAAAAATTACTTTAGTTGCCATATAACACATTCCTCTTAAAAGAAAGTTGACTTTATATACAGACACCTGAATTTTACACTTAGTGAAACAAACAAATCACTGTACAAATGTTTCTTTCAAAGAAAAAATTCTTTGTGTCTTTGTTTAACTTGTAATTATTTATTTATTTTTGCCAATTTTAAGCTCACTGTTCTTCAAAACTAAGTCAATTTAAAGTGAAAAAGAAGTGAACTTACCACAGAAACTTTTCCAAAGTATCTACTTTGATTTCACATACTACATAAAGGTTGTGTTGTATGTGAACATGTCCAAACATGTCTGACTTAATTTTTGAGAATGTTTCAATTGTTTTTGTCCATACAGTGAAAGTCAGTGGGGTCCAAAACAACATTGGACCCTATTTTCTTTCTTTCTTTCTTTCTTTCTTTCTTTCTTTCTTTCTTTCTTTCTTTCTTTCTTTCTTTCTTTCTTTCTTTCTTTCTTTCTTTCATCACTATCACTTTTAGGGCCAGATTTACTAAACAGGGTAAATTAGCACGAGTGCCCAATTTAAAAAAAAAAGTGCTGATGGGAGTGTAAGGTTCAGCGCGTGATCTACTGACGAAACCCAAAATAAAGAACACAGAGGGCCCTATCTTGCACTCAGCGCAAATGACTTTGTACACTGACGCATGTATCATTCCTATTTTGCACCCGCGCAAAGCGGACTTTTCCCTCCACAGACGCACGTCGGTTAACTAAGAAATACACTTGCGCTCCCCGGGGCGGTTCAGCGCAAAGAGGAGGCGTGTTCCGGCGCAAACTTTCCCTCATGCTATTTTGCTGTTCTATAAAACAATTGCGCCACTGACCAGAAAAAAAGTAGTCTAAAGTCAGTGGCGCGTTGCGCGTTGTTCATCAAGCTATTTTAAGGGCGCATGCTTGGCCATAATCAATGTAGCGTGTGCACAACGCGCATACACTTTGATTCTCTCATCTAAGCAGCCGTTTTCATTTTTGCAAATCATACATTATTAGGCTACGATAGATAGATAGATAGATAGATAGATAGATAGATAGATAGATAGATAGATAATTTATTGTAAAAGCATACATGAAGCTTACACATTTACGCAAATTATCATACGCCTGTTTAACAGAAGTTAATTTGGGTGGGTTTCTCCATCCCCAATGTCACTTCTCTGACGAGAACGTTGCTCTCCTCGGCTGTGAACCGCTCCTGGCGCGCGCCTGGCAAATCCGCCGTTATAATAGGAATCCGCTTTAGAACAAGCGCTCCTGCTCTTAAAGGGAATGTGAGATGACGCTCTGATTGGTTTATTTCACGTTACGCCCAAACCACACCTATGAATAATGAAGCTACTTCGGACCAACCCCTTTTAGATTTGCGCCAGGCGCAAGAGGCATTTATCCCGCCGGGAAAATAGCAACAGCGCCGGGATCCGCCCACAAAGTTACTTGCGCTTTGCGCTTTGACACTTGCGTTTCAGATCGTTAAAATAGGGCCCAGACTCAGTCAGATCATTTCCATAATGACCAACGCAACCTACCAAGAGCAGCGCAGATTAGCGTCTGGTTTAAGACATGCTTCTTATTTTTTTGGCTGGTAAATAATGGCGCAAATACCAGTAAGTGACTAGTGCAAACCTTAGTAAATCACTAAAAAGGGGTCACTTGCACTTCCACCTAGTTGGTGCTCACGGAACAGGACACAAAAATCTAGGAAGGAAACCCAAGGTCAAGCTAGGACCAAGGAGCAGGACCGGAGCACGTTTTAAATGATTTTATTAGTAGCTACAAAATGACAAATGTTTTGATGTCCATGCGACTCTGAAGAAGTCATTTTGTACTAATAAAATAATTTAAAACATTGTGTGCTCCGGTCCTGCTCCTAGACCTTGGGGTTCCTTCTTAGTAAATCACCTTGCGTGATTCATTTAAATACTCTCCTCCCATACATTTTGTGTCTGAAAGGGAAAATGTACCTGTCATAAGCAGCCACTGTGTGTAGACTATTTGAATATTAATGGAAAACTACAACCAAAAAATAATTCTCAAAACTAAGTTTGCATGTGCTCAGATATAGAGTAAAGCTCATGGCGATTCCATTAGCATTATGAGCTTCACCACATGTTGCTGGAGACCTATAAATCAAGGCATATTGACCACTGAATCCCTCACCACCCCATCACACCATTGTTAGCTCTTGTTAGCTTCTGCCGCTCTACCACTCGTTACAGACATCTTTTGCTCATGAAACGGCAGGTGGAGGCATCCCATCTGAGCAAAGAGACCCAGGACACAAACCTTCCCACCTTCAATCTCCCTCCATCAGCACAGATGAGAGAAAGAGCCTTTCATCGCTGAAGAGCACAATGACATCACAAGCTTCTCTGCTAGTGAATAAACACAAGGCAGTCCAAGTCATTTTCAGCAGGTGCACTAAACATTCTGTCCCTTTCAAGGCTGGCTGAGAGGTCCATATGTAACAGAATAAACACAATCCTGATGTCCAATTGCTCTGCATATGGGTTTAAAAAATGATGACAGAATTTGTAGATGATATGCAGGCTCATTTATTGTTCTTTTGTTAACTCTTTCCCCGCCAAACATGGAATTTTCCGTTATTTATGAGAAAATGCTTCCCCGCCAAACACGGAATTATCTGGATATCTGTGTTTTAGGTGGTATGCGGTAGGGGGCGCTATGATCTTCTGAAAGAGTACTGAATGTCCTCATCAAAACACAGGCGAATAAGATGTTGAAACAATGGATATCATATATGCATATGTAAAATATTGCGATCATCGACATTGAACAGAATATAAGTCAAAACTGCCCAATGTGACTGAATGAAATGTTGACCCAGGACGAGCTACATGACTGTGCAAGCATTAGGGCCGGGGTGTTAATAGACTCAATCTAATCCGTTAATTAATCATTCGAATAAAAAATGAAAACTTTTTACCTTAAATTAAAGTAAAAACATAACACATACGTGGATTTTTTACTTAATGGTTACACCATGACATTTTAGAGTCATTAATTTTGATATTTTGAAAATGGTATAAAATGTTTTTTCCCAAAACCACATGAAACCAACATGAACTAAAAATAGAACATTTTACTGCTTGTGTGCTGTTGACCCAAATATTGTTTACATGACTTTTACATGTTTTATTTTTTGCATACTGTTTGTTCAAGTGTAAATTTACAATGCTATGCACTGGACTAGCACATATTCTCACCCACAAGCCTTCTGTTTAACCTCCTATATTACCTAAAGTCAGAGATGTAAAAAGTAAAAAAAAAAGAAAGGGACTGTTTTGGCACCTTTCCTTTTTTCTTTTTACACCTCTGACTTTAAGTATGATACTGGGGCATGCCATCTCCAGAAATTTTCAGACGACTCTGTGGTCATGGGATGTGTAAGTGAAGGAAAGGAAGAGGAGTATCGGAGCCTGGTGGAAAGCTTTGTAAACTGGTGCAAGCAGAACAATCTCCAGCTTAACACAAACAAAACTCAGGAGATGGTGATTGATTTTAGGAGATCGAAACATGCAGTGTCTCCCATCAGAATTAATGGTGAAGAGATTCAGACTGTCACTTCTTATAAATATCTGGGAGTGCACTTGGACAACAAATTGGGCTGGGCCGCTAACATTGAGATGACATATAAAAAAGGTCAGAGTCGTCTCTATTTCTTGAGGAGATTGAGATATTTTGGATCTCAGTCGGTTGTGGCGACAGTAGCTACTTTTCTATGCTGTCGTATGCTGGGGAAGTGGAATTGGGGAAGTCCATAATAACTTGTTTTAAATAATATGTTGAATGTTTTTGCTTGGACTAGGGGTTGAGTGGCATTGTTTTAGGGTATTGAGTGTGAATGTGGGTAAGGGAATTGGAGGTGTTTTTGAATTTGTTATGTTAAGGTCGTTGTATGGTAAACCATATCTATTTGTAATTAATAGATATTCAGATTATTGAGATTATTGATTGATTGTATTGTCTATTTTTGTTTATGCATGTTGTCTCGATTTCTGTCGCTGCTGCAATTTCCCCTCGGGGATTAATAAAGGAAGTGTAGGAAGTATATTGATGTCAATAAGACACAGTTTGCAGTGTGAAAACAGTACTCAGGGAGCATCTTTCTATACGATGGGTGTTAATGAAACTGCACAATTTGAAACAAAAGTGACACTGTTTGTTTCCATTTGCCCCTGCCCTGTAATGAGGGGGCAAAGTTATGCCCCCAATGGAGGAATCAATTAAAACACGATTTGTTGTTTGTCTTACAAAATGTTCAATATGGAGTCTGACAACAGGCTGCAGCTAATTGAATTTACATGCACACATTTTTGTTTTGCTCATAAGTACATTACAGCCTGATTCTTGTTTTCAGTGATTGCAATTAAAGTTTGTTGTGCAGGTTTGGAGGCTGGAAATCCATTCTTTTGACCAGCATTTCTAATCAAAGCAGAACAAGCTAAGCCTGCACAGACTTCCCTCATTAAGGCAATGTGTTACATGGATTGATTTAATGTTGACTCACATTAATGGATTAGAATAATTCGTATTTGCATTGGACTTTTCACCATAGTCTGCCGCTTTAAGATGTGGACTCTTGCTTTAGATATGCAAAACACGCTGACTTGGAGGCAAATTTACAATGGTGTCAGGGGATAGGAATGACAGCTCATCTGCTCAAATAAGCCTCAAAATGTTCCTTGAATCCAATATGTAATCTAATAGATCTAATATACATTCACCCCATGTGCAGTTTCAGTCTAATTACTGAATCTTGGCAACATTTATTTCCAACAGAGGCCCATCTAAGCTGGTCATCTGACTTTGTTTATTTTAAAAATTAAACATCATATAAAGTAAGATAGAATTGTGCTAAAAAACCTTAAAGACAAAATTTAATTGCATTTGCTTTATATACAAATGATGTTGCTCCATCAATATTCAGTGTATTTTTTTATTGAAAATTGATGGAGCAACATAATTTGTGTAAAACTGAATGGTAAAAGATGTTTGTTTTGATTAAAAATCATGTAAACAAAATTGTGGGGTAAAGGACCCCGGAGCCTAGTGAAAAAGACACCGAGGGAACCTGTAGAGTTAATAAACAAGCAATAGTGATATGGCAACATATTTTAAGCAACATTTAATTACTTAACTTGAGCAAATGGTGCATCAATCACTTTTCATAATATGTTAAATTTAAATTATATTATAATATTTAAAAAAAAAAGATATGCATTACATTAAATATTGACAACAAACTGTATTCTACTTTTAGGAAATGGACAATGTAAATTTGACGCATTGATCTACATTAGAGCATAGACTGTAAAAAAAGATGGACGACGCCCCTTCGCTCTTTTCCATTGGAGAGAACTGAAGCCGCCAGAGTCCCGATATGGCGCTGACATATTGGAACTTGAGTCTGCGCAGTAGCGTTTTCGGGACGAGTCATGCGCAGTCGTGAGCAGGAAGTAAAGCCGCGAAATCAAGGCCCCGCCCTCACGCTCGTTGAATCAATCGCAAGCACACGCCCTGCACTTTTCTTAAGTGGCCTTGTCTGCTCCGTTCCTCTCCAATGATGTCTGATGATTGCAGTACCTCGTTAAAATAAGGTAAATACAACTACTAACCACATAGTCAACATTATGAAAAAAAGTCCGTTGGTGCTTCAGTGACTACTTCACACAGAGAACCTGTCAATCACAGCTGTCAATCATGATGTCACAGCACCGTTTTTATAGCATCAAATAACTAACTAAAAACTAACTTATTTTAAAAACAAACACTTGAAATTACATCAACGTGATAGAAACTACAGTAAATGACAGAAACTATCTTTAGAAAAAAGATATGTGAAGTGTAATTTAATTATTTAGTTGGTCTCACGTCCCGTTGAATAACATGGGGAGGCGGGGCTTATGAGCTATACTAGGACCGGTCACCGGGGGGCGATCGAGACGTTTTGGCTTCACTTTTGAGGGCTTGTGCGGCACGCTTGCATTAGAGCAGTCATGTTTCACCTTTAAATTACTTAGAAACTTGATTTAACCAACTTCATAAAAACAGAAAATTGTAAAGACCCTTTTCTCAAAATATATGTGACATTTCATATTATTACATCGAATTACCACAACATCAACTTTTTGTCATTGCATTCAATAAACTCATGGATCAGGAAAAAAGTGTGGAGTGAGAAACGGGTAAGTGCTGTGTTTGTGTTGGTTGCTATTTAGAGTTCTGAGGAAAAACATCAAATCAAAAGAACATTTTACACCAGGTTGACTTTGACCCTCTTGCACCCTATAATTCATGTGTCCTGTATATCTCATATTCTGAACATTCGCTCATGCTCTCAAAATAAGACATTACCTAGTAACAAAGGAAATACCCTGCGCACGAGTTCACAAAGTTTAGTTGACCTTTGCTGAACCTTGTAATGACACTTTTGGCATTATTAATTTGCTATCTGCTATTCCACAATCTCAAAATACTTGTTCCACCCATTTATGATATCAGAGAGCATATTTAGAACTGAAATACCATCCTCAAAGATCTCAGCAAACCTGAAAATACTTGAAAGAATCCTTCTAAGGCCACATTGAGTCAGCGGCGTGACGGAGGCAGTCCCTATCATCTGATGAATTATTAAATGATCAATTTCAATATCGCCCATTATGTACCTTTAAGAGATCATGTAACCTATCATACTTTATATGTTGAAAATAATATGTTGTTAGAATAAGTCTGCTTTTACAAGGTTGTGCAGTTGTGCCGCTTGCCAAAATTTGATAAAATGTAATCAAATTATATGCCCAGTGACAAAAAAATAAAAAAAATCTTTACAATGAAATCTTGTATAATCTGTACTACTCGCAATGTGATCTATATATGCTAAAGTGTCCTTGGCAATATATATATATATATATATATATATAAATTGGAAAATCATCACGACAATTGAAATTAATGAACATAATGAACTTCAAGTATTAGAGGTCGAACCATAACCTCTCTTGTAGCTAGACATTTCAATGAGCTGGGACATGATATTAAAAAAATATATTTTACAGGGATAGAGGAAGTCTTATGATCACATAAAGGAAGTGATATAAATAAATAATCATTGAAACAAGAATCATTTTGTATTTATAAATTGAAATTTTTGGCTCCTTTAACAGCATGAATGAGGAATTCGAGTTTTCTGTTTTTCTATAATGAAATGTAGAGATAATTGGATTAATACATGAGTTTTACAAGTGCTATAAAATAAAATAAATACTCTAACTGTGAAGATCAGTGTGCCTTAATGACAATGTCATCCATCCATCCATCCATACATCCAATCCAATTTCAGTTAATCATTGACCTCTGTTACTGGTCAATATAAGTTTTTCCAGCCCGTTCTAATCCCAAGGCGTCATACATGTGACGCTTTTGATATTTCGTCGAAATCTTACGCACATGGCATGTCACAGTGCATCAATCCGGGTGTTCGTTCTGTGTCTCTGTTGGTGTGTTTGTAGGCGTGGGTTTGTGGGTGTGTTCTACCTGTTTGTTGTTAGCACCAGCTGGTTCTTATCAGCCTTCAGCTGCAGCTTATTATTAGGCTTGTTAGCTGCCTTTATATCGCTGGAGTTTTCTGTGCTTAGTGTCGGTTCGTCACTCTTGTTTGTGTCTCTCACACAGTTCCTGTGCCCTAGTCTCCGTGCGGAGTTTTGTCTGTGTTTCCTACGCTTCCAGCCGTTTGGGAGATCGCCTGAGACTATTTTTACCTGACATTATTTACCTTCTCTGGAGATTTCCCCGTCGGACTCATTCCAGGTCTCCCGCCTGCTAACGTGGTGTTTTGAGTTTCTCCTGTCGAGTGTGTACATCCTCGTCTGACGTCTTCCAGTTGGAGTGTTGTCTTCCAGGTCTCCCGCCTGCTAACGTGGTGTTTTGAGTATCTCCTGTGCTGTGTCGACAATAAACTGTTTTACTTGCATTTGGATCTACGACTACGACTCTTCCTTGTGACATGGCATCCTTTAGCGTCAATATGAGACGCAGAACCCAAGGCGTCATAACCGTACCCTACCCCAGACCTTAACCTACCCATAACAGTGTGTGTTATATTCACGCTAAAGGATGCCATGTGCGTAAGATTTCGACAAAATGTCATATGGCGTCACCTATATGACGGCAAAGGATGAGAATGTGTTGGTTATTCTGTATCCATTTTGAACAGTCATTAAATATAGAGGTTACTGTAATACCCATCCATTGGATTTTCTTTTAACACCCAGAAGTTCAAAGCATTGACATTTACATGTTTGCTTATGGTGTTTGAATGGTGGTGTGATAGTAGTGGGGATCTGAATGACTACATTTGTTGCAATCCAAGCCACATACATAATGCCAAGTCCAATAGGAGTAAGGAAGTGAGAAGTAAAGAGAGCAATATATCCGCCGTGACAAAGATGTAGCCTACCCATGTCCCCTTTGCTTGAGTGATGATTACAGTGATCTTTCACATTTATCATCCCTATGGGGATAACAGGGAAGGCACTTTTCACAATTACCCAATGATCATTAAACCATTAAATAATTCTTGCCCTGTGGTGCATCTCAGCGACCACAGCAGTGAACCTCGGTGCAAATTGGCTAAATTGAACAAGATTCCAGCCTGAAATATAGTGAATCGAGAGTTTTTATGTCATTAATCAAATATGGACTGATGGCTGGTTCCAGTGGCTGATTTATAAGATCCAGATGGGGAAGGTCAGACTGTGGGGTTTATTAATACACTTCGGTTAATAGAAAATGCCAATGTACTGTGAAAATATCTGTCACTCACTGATGTGTATTTCCATTGATGTATTCTACAACACCAACCAGAAACTCAACTAACCAAATAAAAAACAAAACTCAATGAGAAAATAGATGTGTATATACACATTTATTATTTAATAGAATTATTTTATAATAATTGTAAAATATAACCCTTTAACTCACACTCTCAGAGATTTATGGATGAAAGATGCAAATATGTATTATCAAATCTCTTTAACCTTTATGTTCAATAGTTTATAAATGTCTCCTTTTAGTTTGTATGAAAAATAATTTGTCATGTACTCAATTTCTGTACTGTTTAGACTGCATGCAAACAATTGTATCTGTAGATATGTAATTATATGTTTAATATTATGATTGCCAAGTTCAAAGAGTGCAATATAACAGAGTGTATTACATTACACAGGGTGTAAATATATTTCATTCTGCTATGAAATCAGTTTTGGTTTTCATTAGGGCTTAATTTCCTCAGGTCACAAACGAAAGCAATCTCACGAGTCTATTACACCTACCATTGTTTCTCTGTAATGATTTCATTTAAGTGTTGCACAGATTTCTTTGATATTTTTTAACCATGTTTTTAGATGAGGCCAAATATAAATATGGCATATAAAAGTATTTTTAATAATAATAATGTTTTAGTCTGTATAATGCTAGCACATCTGTTCATCCAGGCCTTTTCATCCTTTAGCTGCCATATGCCTGATAGGAGATTCTTGTATTAGGCTCTGTGGGAACTACATTACGCCTATCTAACAAGATCCAGGATCATATCCCCATATCAGTCCACATCACATCTCACTCATACTTCTACTTCAAAGAATGAGACCATGTGATGATTGTTATCCATCACCCTCACTCAGTCATACGAAACCTCTAACATATAGGGGAGGCAAGACACACGCTGCGTTCTGCTGTAATTTTACCTGCTGGTGTGGCTGATGTTATTTTAGAAAAACGAGTGATTTATTACATTTATTTTAAATGTCAGAATTTGTAATATTTGCGTTACTGTATTTTTTGGGATACGTATCATTCCATCCATAATGTAATATGGATTAATATATATATATATATATATATATATATATATATATATATATATATTTATTTATTTTATTTATTTTTTTAAGGGAGGCACTGCCTCCCTTGCCTCTTGTATTGGTTATTAGCATGCATATTAGGGTATTGGCTGTTTACGAGTACTTATAAAGTGCATATCAATGCCTTATTCTGCATGACCATATTCTACATCCCTTAATCCTACCCAATACCTAAACTTAACAACCGTATAACTATTAATAAGCAGTAATTGGGAGTTTATAGAGGCAAAAGTCATAGTTAACAGTGAGAGTTGGACCCAGTGTGACCATATTCTGAAGGATCAAGAAATATTTCTTATTATTATCAATGTTGAAAACAGTTGTGCTGCTTTTTTTTTTTTTTTTTTTTTTTTTTTTTTTTTAGGAGATGAATTTAAACAGCCTTTATTTAAAAACAAATCAATGTGAAAGTCTTTACTGTAATTTTTACTGCAATCTTCATACATACATGAACATGTTTGTCTTTGTCAGGTTTTTTTTGTTTTGTTTTGTTTTTTTAGCCTGTGTTAATGTCAACTGGATACATTTTGGCACAACTGTGTTTTTATTGGAATTTTACTATTTCACCCCTATTTCCTTTAATAAATCTATTTTACACTAGTAACACAAAATAGTTACACTTAGGACCATAAGGACAAAAAAAATATGTCCATGGGGAAAACACAATTTTTTACCCCAGTGCCATTTAACAATAAAATGATGCAGTCTTTGTTAATAGGCATTCATTCTCTTGGCAAGGCTTCAATATATACAGGTCCTTCTCAAATAATTAGCATATTGTGATAAAGTTCATTATTTTCCATAATGTAATGATAAAAATTAAACTTTCATATATTTTAGATTCATTGCACACCAACTGAAATATTTCAGGTCTTTTATTGTTTTAATACTGATGATTTTGGCATACAGCTCATGAAAACCCAAAATTCCTGTCTCAAAAAATTAGCATATCATGAAAAGGGTCTCTAAACGAGCTATTAACCTAATCATCTGAATCAACTAATTAACTCTAAACACCTGCAAAAGATTCCTGAGGCTTTTAAAAACTCCCAGCCTGTTTCATTACTCAAAACCGCAATCATGGGTAAGACTGCCGACCTGACTGCTGTCCAGAAGGCCATCATTGACACCCTCAAGCAAGAGGGTAAGACAGAAAGAAATTTCTGAACAAATAGGCTGTTCCCAGAGTGCTGTATCAAGGCACCTCAGTGGGAAGTCTGTGGGAAGGAAAAAGTGTGGCAAAAAACACTGCACAACGAGAAGAGGTGACCGGACCCTGAGGAAGATTGTGGAGAAGGACCGATTCCAGACCTTGGGGGACCTGCGGAAGCAGTGGACTGAGTCTGGAGTAGAAACATCCAGAGCCACCGTGCACAGGCGTGTGCAGGAAATGGGCTACAGGTGCGGCATTCCCCAGGTCAAGCCACTTTTGAACCAGAAACTGCGGCAGAAGCGCCTGACCTGGGCTACAGAGAAGCAGCACTGGACTGTTGCTCAGTTTTGCATGTCATTCGGAAATCAAGGTGCCAGAGTCTGGAGGAAGACTGGGGAGAAGGAAATGCTAAAATGCCTGAAGTCCAGGTTCAAGTACCCACAGTCAGTGATGGTCTGGGGTGCCATGTCAGCTGCTGGTGTTGGTCCACTGTGTTTTATCAAGGGCAGGGTCAATGCAGCTAGCTATCAGGAGATTTTGGAGCACTTCATGCTTCCATCTGCTGAAAAGCTTTATGGAGATGAAGATTTCATTTTTCAGCACGACCTGCCACCTGCTCACAGTGCCAAAACCACTGGTAAATGGTTTACTGACCATGGTATTACTGTGCTCAATTGGCCTGCCAACTCTCCTGACCTGAACCCCATAGAGAATCTGTGGGATATTGTGAAGAGAAAGTTGAGAGACGCAAGACCCAACCCTCTGGATGAGCTTAAGGCCGCTATCGAAGCATCCTGGGCCTCCATAACACCTGAGCAGTGCCACAGGCTGATTGCCTCCATGCCACGCCGCATTGAAGCAGTCAGTTCTGCAAAAGGATTCCCGACCAAGTATTGACTATTGAGTGCATAACTGAACATAATTATTTGAAGGTTGACTTTTTTTTTTTTTTTTATTAAAAACACTTATTTTATTGGTCGGATGAAATATGCTAATTTTTTGAGACAGGAATTTTGGGTTTTCATGAGCTGTATGCCAAAATCATCAGTATTAAAACAATAAAAGACCTGAAATATTTCAGTTGGTGTGCAATGAATCTAAAATATATGAAAGTTTAATTTTTATCATTACATTATGGAAAATAATGAACTTTATCACAATATGCTATTTTTTTTAGAAGGACCTGTATATATGTATATATTATTTTATTATTATTATTATTATTATTATTATTATTACCAAATGGTGCCATTTTTCTCAGGTTTGCCCTATAAAGCAAATACTCGCTTTATTCCTGTTTTCTGCATATTATAGGGCCAATTGGATAAACTATGCAGCTATAGTTGTGTGTATGTGTTGATATGGATGTCAGAGTGTGGTTTGTATGTAATTTAAAAAAAGTGTGTGTGATTTTCTAGCAGTTTTAGAGTTCAAAATTTTTCAAAATTTTCATAAACTTAAATTTAAATCTCTATAACTTTTTGTTTTACTTTTATTTATTTTTTATTTTAGTTTAACAATAATCTACCACGGGTCTTCTTTAAAATGAGACCAAACTTAAGTCTGTGCTCCCAAGCTTCAATTTTTTCGGACATTTTTTGGACATGGAATTTTTTTTTTCTCTATGGACCTATGCAGAACTTTTTTAATTGACGCTCAAGGGATTATAAAAATATTATTTTCATAAAAAATATATATATATTACTGATCACAAACTTTTGAATGGTAGTGCATATATAAATATATTTATAAAAATGAAACATTTCTATATCTCTCTGTCTTTATACGAACTCTCTAACACACATGATTGTGGTATGGTACAATGTGGGAATATTCTTTCTTTTTTTTTAGCTCACAAGCAATCCATTTTGGGAAATTCTCAGAATTTCATTTAACACTTCAGCGGAATAGTCTCGCATATGAAAAACTGGAGAAGAAAAAAAAACATTACAATAAGAAGAAAGAAGACACATGATAGATAGAACTCAGACAAGCAGAAAAACATCTCTCTGTAGGGCCTCAGGAACCACACGGTTACAGATTCCCCACTGACGGCTGTGATGAGAGAGCACTGAAAGACTGTGACAGTGATGAAAAGGATCAGGTTTTGTTCTGATGAAGAGCAGAATGTTCCTCCTGAGTTGTGAGGCGCAGGTCTTTGTCAGTTCGTCTCAGGCTGAGCTGGACTCTGGAGTTTGGCTCCTGTGTTTGAGCAGGACAAGAGAAGATAAATGGCCGTCTCCACTGTGGGTCTCCGCTTCTCCCCTAATGATCCCCAGCTGTATCCGGACACACCGGCGTCCACAGACAGACGGGCTTGCAGTTGACAAATTGTGAACTGATCAAAAAAAAAGAAAAAACACTGGCAGGGATTTAACCCCTTTGTCTCACAGTGACCTCTTGAGTTCTGCAGTGAAATCAGGGGAAACGGTTCTTAGAAAAGACTGAGATTGATTCCTTACTTTCAGACACCTGGAGCCAGCAGTCCTTTTATCCCATGAGATAGTTTAGATTGTGTGTGGAGACCTGATGAGGCGTCTGTAGTGTGTAGTTGTAAAGAAATGAGAGACGTCGTGCTTTAAAGGGGTCATATATTGGTACATGCACTTTTACAAGTTGATTGTACTGAAATATGTCGGCAGTGCCTGTACACAACCATCATATAATGATAAAAATCCATCCAGTGTATTTTTTTTAATCTCCTTGTTGTTTTCTCAAATCGAGCCGTTCGATTTTGTGACGTCACACGGTCGGACGCCCCTCCCACGATTGTTGATTGACAGCAGCGTTTCAAGCGAGCTGTCATCATAGTCCGTTATTGTTGATACGCTGGAGCAGAATGGCGTCTAAGCGATTGTGGTGTTCTGTTCTTGGGTGTAATAACGAACACAGTCATTTTGATGTTCCTAAATGTGAACCGCTGAAGACGCAGTGGCTGAGTTTTGTTTTCGAAGGGAATATTCCCCACGAGCAACGTCAATGCGTTCATGTTTGCGCGAATCTTTTCTCAGTGGACTGCTTTATAAACGAGGATCAGTATAAAGCTGGTTTTGCTAAGAAGCTGCTCATGAAAAAAGGATCGGTACCAGCTATTCGTGTTCCTGCTGAACCTCCAGAAGAAGTGAGTGTAAAGTTTTATTAACCTTTATACTAATCTTTGCAAATCGCTTGCACGCTTCACTATGAATGCGTCTAAGGTTTACACTCCGGGTACATTACGGCATGTTTTCTATGTGCGATGTTCTCAATATAATTCATGATCCCACGTTTTTAATGAACAACACGTTGGTTATTGTGTTACACACTGTTGTGGCATCTCCACATAAGTTTTAGAGTTCAATGTTTTTTTTTCTTTTCTTTCATGTATAATATTGTAATTATTAGCATGAAAGGAGAATCTAGATGTACATCCATTACCATGAACTCTGTAGGGATCCAGTGTATCTGTCATTTGTACCACATGCCGTGACTGTGTTTATGTTGTCGCGGGCTAGATCAGCTGACTGTCAGTTATCAGCTGATTGGAATTACCTGATCAAAACCACGTCAGCTGACTGGGGAATGTTTTTGTCAGAGGATGACGCACTGAGTTGAAAAGAGGATAAAATGCGCGAGAGTGAACGGCAAACAGAGGGGGCTTCAATTGTACAGGGAGACTACGTGAGACCTGGGACTAAGCTCGTACTTCAAGACCCTATCCACCAACGACCTGGGCTTGATTGCAGAATACCAACATCCTTCGCTGGTAACGAACTCCCAAAAACCGGTGAGAATGATCGGTTTCATGGGCTCTAACATTGGAGCAGTTTTGTTCATTCATTGAAAGCAAACTGAGGGAGTTTTTTTTCTCTTCGTTGTGGATTACTTTTTTTGGACATTTGCTGTTGGATTAACAAGACTGTTCCCTGGATGTTTTCGTTTGTGCTTTATAGTTTGTCACGGTGTTTTGAAAGACTTGCTTTGGAGAAATCGTTCCGTGCTGACGAACGCGCGTGGCTTGTGCACATAGACATTCAACCGGTCATACGGCTTGTGGGATATTATGTGAATAAGACTGTCATTTGTTGTATGTGAAATCGTTTGTCTGGGAAATATATGTCACATTTAATCTATTGCAGTGTCTTTCTGAGAATATATAAGAAGCAATTTCATTAATGTGTAACTCAATTCATGAATCCCGTGATTTCTTGTTAATAATCTAGAAGAAAAAACAAAACAACAACTACATATCAGATTGTTACATATGGTGGCCCGTATGGGGAATTGAGTTACGTTGATTTTGTTTTTTGTAAAAAAAAAAAAAAAAAAAAAAAAAACTGACAATTTAATTCATTGATACTGAAATATTATGGCAGGAAGAGATAGTGAAAGGGGGCTTGAAGCCAGTCCTGAGGCAAATGTGTCATGCCATACACCTGTGTTTGGGGACCCAGATTTTACAGCTGGGCCATTTGTTGCAAGAAGGTCTATTGCTACAACAGAGTCAGTAACATCTTTATTGAAGTCATTGTACCTTGGTGATAAAGAGGCTGACGATGTTGAAAATAATGCACTTGAGGATGATGGTATGGTTGATGGGGAAAATGTTGATGTTGACGATAATGCAGTTGATGAGGATGATGATGATGTTGATGGTGTTGAGGATGACGATGATGATGATGGGGTTGTTGATGTAGATGTAGAGACAGTTACACAGGCTGTACAAACAGAGGTTGATGAGTTAACCAGTAGTGTTACTGTCATAAAACAGCAGCTGAGCAAACTGGAGAATGATTTTAGAGATTCTGTTACAAGTGCTGTAAATAGAGAGGCGAGTTTCAGGCAATATGTCGATAAAAGCTTAGCTGAATTGGGAAATATGGTAATGTCCAGCATAGGAAAGGTGGATAGAGAGGTTTATAATTGCCTCTTACGTAGAGATAAACAGTGGGAAAAGCAGTTGAACAAGCTAAAGCTGACTAGTACTCCTCTTAGTCAGAAAACAGGAGCCTTCCCCACGAATATCAGTCCAATAGTAACCTCTAACCCCACTAGTTGGTCTGGTGCATCTCCTTTCTACTCCAAGCCTCCTGTAAAACTAGAGTTTCCCACGTTTGGTATCACCAGTGAATCATCTGATGTCCTGCACTTTATCGAGCAGTGTGAAAACTTTCTGGAATTGCGACCCCTCTCCAATCACGAGCTTTTAGGTGCTCTCTCGACTGTTTTAAAAGGACCGGCACTTAGTTGGTGGAAGGCCACAAAACGCCAGATCCATGATTGGGCCTCATTCAAGGACACCTTTATGGCAGCCTTTCTGTCTACAGATTATCTGAGCGAAGTGGAGGAGAAACTGAGGACGACAGTACAGAGACCTGATCAAGGCCTCAGAGACTTTGCATATGATTATCAAGCTTTGTGTCTGAAATGGAAGCAGGACATGCATGAGGAAGAGATAGTCAGGCGCATCTTGAATAATATCAACCCTAGAGTGGCTGGTTGTCTCCGTGGAACAGCATCAACTGTGACACAACTTGTGAAAATAGGCACTATGGTAGAGAAGGACTGTGCGGGAGCCAAGGAGTATTGGCAGAAGGTACAAGCGAGTTCTGAAAAGCAAGGGAAAAAAGCATCAGAGAAAAAATTCCATTGCGGTGCAGCGGAGTTGGGTGTGGTGCAACATCAGTCCTACAATAAACAACAACATGGTCTCCTATTAGTGCCTATTACCATCAGAGGCAGGCAGGGAGAGGCTGTATTGGACACTGGTAGCACCTTCACATTGATGAAGGAGAGTTTGTGGCGGCAGGTGACATCAGCTGAGGAAAGTTTCCTACCGGCAGAAAGGCAAAGATTTGTCATGGCGGATGGGACCGTTCACCAAGCCCTGGGGAAGAAAACAATCTATCTCGACTGGCACGATAAACAGTGGGCTGTGGAAGTCCATGTAATGGAAGATCGTCACCTGGCATTTCCTGTGATCTTAGGTCTGGACTTCCTCACTACGACTGGTGTTATCCTCAACCTGGCTAAAAACAGTTATGGGCTGGAAACCAATAGAGGTTACACCTATTATGGCTTCAAACAACAACGAGACCACTCTAGGGAAAGAAATCAGGACACCCTTACCTCATCACAAGGTGTTCACCTTTACTATGCTTTGCCTCCAGGCGAAGTACCTCCTTGTCGGGTGTCCACTTCCATGGCGGACTCGGTGCCGTGTTACGACACTGCCTGTCCAGAAGGACTCCAACAACTGATGAGGGCCTGGCCGTCAGTTACCTCCACTATGCTGGGCAAGATCAATGTGGAAGAGCATGCCATCTTTGTCCAGGATAAAGTCCCAGTCAGGTCCAAGGCCTATCGGGTGTCTCCCCTAAAAAAAAGAGTCATTGAGGAGCACATAGAGAAGATGCTAAAAGACAACATCATAGAACCCTCTCAGTCAGCCTGGTCATCCCCTGTGGTTCTGGTGAATAAACCAGATGGGTCCTACCGGTTTTGTGTGGACTACAGGAGAGTAAATGCAAAGACCTTACCCGATGCATATCCAATGCCCATAATTCATGACATCCTTGAATCACTGGAAGGCGCCTCCTGGTTCAGTTCGTTGGATTTGCAGTCCGGGTATTGGCAGGTGGCCATGACTGAAGAGAGTAAACCAAAGACGGCCTTTATCACATCTCTTGGCTTATTCCAATTTAAAGTTATGCCTTTTGGACTTCGTAATGCCGCTGCCACTTTCCAGCGGCTAATGGAGAGGGTCTTAGGGAAGTTGAGAGGGAAGATATGTTTTGTTTATATAGACGACATAATCGTATACTCTCATTCCCGTCAGCAACATCAGCAGGATCTAGCAGCAGTTTTCCAGAGGTTACAGGCCGCCACTCTCAGCCTGAACATGAAGAAGTGCCATTTCTTCAAGCAACAGTTAAAGTTCCTGGGGCACATTGTCTCAGACCGAGGTGTGGAGGTGGACCCAGCTAAAACACAGGCAGTGTCAGACTTCCCTGTGCCACAGGATGTGAAGGCTCTACAACGTTTCCTGGGACTGGCTGGCTGGTACCACAAATTCATTCACCATTTTGCAGACCTGGCATCACCCCTTAACAATCTCAAGAGGAAAGGAGTGGATTGGAACTGGACCCATGAGTGCCAGGCCAGTCTGGAGGCCTTGAAGGAGGCTTTGAAGAATCCTCCTGTGCTTGCCCAACCCGATCCAGCGTTGCCCTACCAGGTACTCACTGATGCCAGTGAAGTGGGTCTTGGTACCATCTTGTCACAAAATACACCCGAGGGTGAGAGAGTCATCGCCTATGCCTCCAGGGGACTACGAGGCCCGGAACGAAATTATTCCACCTCAGAAAAGGAGTGTTTGGCAGTGGTCTGGGCTGTGGAAAAGTGGCGACATTACCTGGAGGGTGTGGAGTTTACGGTTTTCACCGACCACGCTGCTCTGTCATGGGCATTCAACTGCCCAAAGACCTCCTCCAGGCTTACCCGGTGGATCCTCCGGCTGCAGCAGTTCTGCTTCCGGGTGCAGTATCGCAAGGGATGCCTTAATATTGCACCAGACGCGCTGTCCCGGGCCCATGAGCCACTCTCAATTCAAACATCCCCCTGTTGGGCGGTCGCCGCCCGAAGCCACTCTGAGCTACCTACCACCTTGGCCGAGATTGCCCAGGAACAGGAGAAGGACCCAAGGGTGACTGAGTTGCAACCGGACAATTCTCAGGTATGTCCTCCGAATCGCATTAGCTTCGTCATGCATCAGGGGGTGTTGTATAGGAGAATTCCCTTATCGGACCAAGGGAAGAAGTGCCAATTGGTTGTTCCTCAATCGTTGGTTCCAGAGTTCCTGTGGTACTTCCACGACAATCCACTGGGTGGACATCTCGGCCGGCTGAAGACTCTGCTACGGATCCTGGAGGTAGCCTGGTGGCCAGGTATCCGGAAGGACGTCTGGGAGCACACAAAGAATTGCCAAACCTGTCAGCAATATAAGGCTGATAACAACAAGCCATCTGGTCTACTTCAGAACATTGAAATCACTGCACCAGGGGAGATGTTAGGAGTGGACTTTATGGGTCCTTTCCCAAGAAGCAAAAAAGCCAATTCTTACCTCCTGGTGGTAGTCGATTACTACTCCAAGTGGGTTGAAATGTTTCCCTTGAAAGATGGAAAAACACCTCGTCTTGTTAAAATCCTCAGGGAAGAAATATTCACCCGGTGGGGAGTGCCGCAATACCTGGTGTCAGACAGGGGACCTCAGTTTACTTCCACCCTTTTAACGGGACTCTGTAAAACCTGGGGGGTAGTCCAAAAGTTAACCACTAGTTACCACCCACAAACTAATCTTACAGAACGCTTCAACAGGACCATAAGAACCATGATCGCATCATTTGTAGGCCAGCATCATAACACCTGGGACCAGTGGCTGACAGAGTTCCGCTTTGCCCTTAATACAGCCCATCAGGAGACTACTGGGTGGACTCCTGCAGAGCTAGCTCTAGGCAGGAACCTCAAGGGCCCTCTAGAGAGGCTCATCAGCCACCCACCATCTCCCATTCAGCATGCAGCATACAAACTGGTGGAAAGACAGCAGAGGATGACAGAAGAGGTTAGACGGAGAGTAGGAGTGCACCAGGCTCGACAAGCTAAGTACTATAATTCCCGCCGCAAAGATGCACAATTTCAGCAGGGTGACTTAGTCTGGGTCAGGGCCCATCCGCTCTCCAAAGCCAGTGACAAATTCACTTCCAAGCTTGCACCTAGGTGGGAAGGGCCAGCTACTGTCATTAAAAAACTAGGGCCTATTAATTACAGAGTGAAATGGAGTATCCCACCTGATAAACAGGATACTGTAAATGTGGTGAATCTAAAAAAATATTATGGTGTCTCACCCTAGAAGCCTCCGGCTGGAGGGGGGGTCTATGTGGCATCTCCACATAAGTTTTAGAGTTCAATGTTTTTTTTTCTTTTCTTTCATGTATAATATTGTAATTATTAGCATGAAAGGAGAATCTAGATGTACCTCCATTACCATGAACTCTGTAGGGATCCAGTGTATCTGTCATTTGTACCACATGCCGTGACTGTGTTTATGTTGTCGCGGGCTAGATCAGCTGACTGTCAGTTATCAGCTGATTGGAATTACCTGATCAAAACCACGTCAGCTGACTGGGGAATGTTTTTGTCAGAGGATGACGCACTGAGTTGAAAAGAGGATAAAATGCGCGAGAGTGAACGGCAAACAGAGGGGGCTTCAATTGTACAGGGAGACTACGTGAGACCTGGGACTAAGCTCGTACTTCAAGACCCTATCCACCAACGACCTGGGCTTGATTGCAGAATACCAACATCCTTCGCTGGTAACGAACTCCCAAAAACCGGTGAGAATGATCGGTTTCATGGGCTCTAACATTGGAGCAGTTTTGTTCATTCATTGAAAGCAAACTGAGGGAGTTTTTTTTCTCTTCGTTGTGGATTACTTTTTTTGGACATTTGCTGTTGGATTAACAAGACTGTTCCCTGGATGTTTTCGTTTGTGCTTTATAGTTTGTCACGGTGTTTTGAAAGACTTGCTTTGGAGAAATCGTTCCGTGCTGACGAACGCGCGTGGCTTGTGCACATAGACATTCAACCGGTCATACGGCTTGTGGGATATTATGTGAATAAGACTGTCATTTGTTGTATGTGAAATCGTTTGTCTGGGAAATATATGTCACATTTAATCTATTGCAGTGTCTTTCTGAGAATATATAAGAAGCAATTTCATTAATGTGTAACTCAATTCATGAATCCCGTGATTTCTTGTTAATAATCTAGAAGAAAAAACAAAACAACAACTACATATCAGATTGTTACACTGTGTACACAGGTGTTAAAGTTCTAAGCTTACTTTTGTAGATGGTTTATAATGGTGTCGGTTACTGATTAAGAAGTAATGTCAACAAATCTAATTGATACGGTTACACAGATGTGTCCTCAGACTCCCGCTGCCATTCTTTCTCCAAAATATACCCTCAACTGTTGTCAAGGCAACACTCCACTTGCGTTGTCAAAACGCCCCACAGAACAGAGGGGCGGGGTGAGCAAAGCTCATTATCATTTAAAGACACATGCACTTAAATGGCGTGCTGAAAACAGAGCAGTTTTTGACCAGGTAAAATGAGTGTTTTCTTACAATACTAATGAGAATTTTTAATTAAAGTATATTACAAAGTTTTCATTTAGACCCTAAAGAATCATATTAACTTGTATAAAAATGGCATTATATGACCCCATTTAAACGAACACTGTTCAGTACAAGTTAACTAAGGAGCAGCGCTACTAACCTAAAGTCAACATGTTAACTTTATTCTCAAATCAAAATGTATCAAACCATCATTTTAGCAAATAAATATTTTAGCTATATTAGGTATGTATCCATTACTTTATGTAAAATAAAGTCATCAAATAATAATATAGTCCCATCTCGAAATTTGCCAATTATTAGTGTAATTTCCATTATTACTTTTATAGTATGAAAAATATTTTATTTTTTATATTTTCCATTTTTATTTTATTTTTGTTGCTTTTGCCATTTGTTTATATATAAGTTACCAAGACAACATTTCAAATGAATTATATATTAGCTTTATTTCAATTAACGGAAATTATTTTTAGTTAACAATTATTGTCTGTCTGTCTGTCTGTCTGTCTGTCTGTCTGTCTGTCTGTCTGTATGTATGTCTGTCTCACATTTGTTGACAAACGTTCCTTGTCTTCATATTCATTTTGATTATTCTTCCATAAATTGAAATATAACTACACCTTGGTATGTCTGAATACTCGATTCTGATTGTGTAATATAATGATAATACTACTGTAATATGCTTCTACTTTACTGTAAAAATGTATGTTTTGTGCTTGGCCCCATTTACTTCTAATCTTCCTTTTAAATAACTTAACAACAGGGTAATCAACATGTGCAACAAAAACTGAACAATTGTCTATTGCACGTTTCTTGAAATTGAATTATCTCGATGTATAGTTTTTTTTTTTTGCAAGCAATTTTCTCTTTGTGAGAATCTGAAGATAAATGAAGCGTCTACACGAATGGACGTCTACAGGACGGCTGTGGAATAGAAGCACTGATGACAGGATCACAATATCAACCATCCCTGCAAGGGGGAGGACAGCAGGACACGTCCAACTGCCTCACACAGCGATGAGCCCTGGATAAAACACACAGGCCAGCATGTCTGCTGAGGATTATGGCGTGCAGAGCACATGTTCAGAAAGAACAACCTCTATATCATGGACAGAAAGAATGGACAGGATGCCAGAGCTGATAACACCCGTGACCAGCAGAAATGTGGAGCTACACAACTCTGAAGTGAATGTGAAATGTTCATTTTGAACAAAACAGCATCCAGCCATTTCTGTTTCAATGACAAATAAGAGTGTAAAAAAAGAGAACAATTAAAACACAAATTTATACCATAATTGTCAAGAAATATATAAATAAACTCATATTAAAATGTCATATAGGCAGGAAAGACATAAAAAAGTATGATTTGTTGGACAAAATAAGCAGTTTTGTTAAAATATTATGGGCCAGATTTACTAAACAGTGCAAATTAGCGTGAAAGCACAATTCCAAAAAAGCGCAGATGGGAGTGGAAAGTTCTGCACGTGATCTACTGAGACACGCTAATTAAAGAACACAGATCATTTCCATATTGACCAACGCAATCTGCCAGGGCTGCGTTCCAGTCCAAAATTGCCATGCCCTTCACTCGCCAGCTTCTCTCCATCTCGTTAAATCGGATGTATATCATTGCTTACGTTGCATGAGTGCCCTCTACTGGCAGAACCTTTGCAATAGGCTGAGCCCTTGATCACTTATCCACTATGGGGTTGATTTATTATTTATTTTTTTCCCTTACGAAATAGTTTAATGCGACATTCTATATGTATATAGGTGTGTTTGAGTTGTTTAAAAAAAATTTTTTAAATAATTAATATATAGAGTTGTTTGTGGTGGGGTAAATTAAACGCAATATGCGTTGATGTCACAATCGTGTTGCATTGTGGTATATGGAGCTGCCTGAAGTGTACATATGAAGTAGATCAAAATCGAGGGAGCGAGAGTCTGTCCATTTAAACTTCCCTCGTCCACTTTACGAAGTGAAACGTACTTCAAAATGGCGGCAGGGATTCCCCCCGAGGGGAAGTGGTTAGGGAAGTTACTAGTGCGTGTCTAAAAGTGGACTGAAACATAGCTCAGGTAGCGTCTGGTTTAAGACGTGCTTTTTTTGGACAGTATAGCGCAAACAGCAGTAAGTGACTAGTGCAAACCTTTGTAAATCACCTTGTGTGATTCATTTAAACACTCTCCTCCCATAAATGTTGTATCTGAAAGGGGAACTCCTACAAATACATATGTAATAAGTTCAGCCGAAAAAATAACCCTGTCTAGGGCTTTTCTGTCCTAATATTTCACTGCATGTCTTTAGTAAATCCTAACAGTAGTTTTTTTTTACGCCAAAAGAGGGTTTGTGCTGGCACAAGCTTTTAGTAAATCTCGCCCTAGATGTTAAAAGTGTTAAGTATATTGTGTTAAATATATATATAAAAAAAAAATCCCATTCTCATTATCATTTTTTTTTTTGTACTTAAAGGGTACATATCATGCTTTTAAATCGTTCCTTTTTACATATAAATCATACATTTGTAGTCTATATAAAGCGGAACTGCAATGCTTGGGTCTGAATTCCTCATTATTATAGCTCCACAGGCCCCTTTTCTACCCCTTTTCTGATGTGCGTCTGAGAGCAACTCGTTTTGGTGCGGTCTCTTTAAATACAATTGAGACACTTCAAACCCCGCCCCCTCTCCAGGTTGTAGCGGTGAAACTCGTTTCAACTCCACCCTGTTCGGCCATTTTTGTAGTTTGATAGCAGAGATACAATTATCTAGCGGCACAGAAACGTTTTATTCACACGTTATCAACAAAATGTCAACAACGGAAGACTTGTCCAGCCAGCCTTACATGTTCTAGCCAGAGTCGGAGCCGGAGCGAGAGGAAAATCAAGACGATGAACCTGCAGAACAACGTCTTCATATGGATGTATCGCAATGGTGTGTTACTGTATTTACACATGAAACTTTGGTCTTCCGACCTTTTACCACCGTGTCGATTTATTTTGATTAATATGTGCGAGGGAGAGAGAGCAAGACAGCGCCTAGTTTGGAGACGGTGAAGTCTTGTTTACACTTTCGCCTGGCTCCGAAGAGAGAGAGTGCGAGCGCGCGACCGGGTCTCTCTCTCTGCTCGTTCTTTCAGTTAAACATGTGCCCTGTCACAACACAAGCACGGCAGTTCATCTACATTAGACGGTGTAATGAAGCGTGTGGGTTACTACATCCAACAACCGAACATTTTAACTTACCCTCTCGTAAGTTCTGCCGTTCCGCCGCAAATACTTTGACGTAATAGTTCAAAAAACGTCATAGAGAACAGAAAAATCGGAACAGGTTGAAAAATATGCCAAAACAGAATATAAAGGTATCAACGAAGCACCTGAAGAGAATTATTTAAACTTTTCTGTACTTCTAAACACTCCAAATATACAACAAAATGCATTTAAGGGCTAAAAAAATGGATTTAGCATGATATGTCCCCATGCCCCCAAAAACTTTTGGCCCTTTAGCAGTTAAAAAAAAAAAAACGGGATGCATTTTGCATTCTGGATGCATCAGAACATTGTTTTGTTTGTGCTTCGGCTCTGCGTGACTGTGTGGGGGAATATAGTCATCCTACTGCTCAGAAATCACTCACTACTAAGCTTAAGAGATATAACCAGTTTAGATGGAAATGCGTTACTTTAGCTCAGTGTTTCTCAACCTCTCCTGCAGGGACCCCCTGACAGGCCATGTTTCTGTTTTAACCCTGAAATGGCACACCTGATTCAAGTCATTAAAGGCTTAATGAGTAGTTGACTAATTGATTAATTGAACTATTCCTACTCTAATTACTCATTAAGCCTTTAATTACTTGAATCAGGTGTGCCATTTCAGAGTTAAAACAAAAACATGGCCTGTCAGGGGGTCCCTGCAGGAGAGGTTGAGAAACACTGCTTTAGCTAAACCCATAAATAGACACGGTACTGAAGTCACAACGAGAGGGAGGGGAAGTTATTTTGATTAAAGGTTAAAAGAGCACATTGATTAAAAAAAAAATAACCATGATGGTGATGTGCATGGATAAATCATTCATAAATGCTGCAATATATTTTAATAATAATAATAATAATAATTCATTACATTTATATAGCGCTTTTCTAGGCACTCAAAGCGCTTCACATGGAAGGGGGAATCTCCTCAACCACCACCAATGTGCAGCATCCACCTGGATGATGCGACGGCAGCCGTATTGAGCCAGAACGATCACCACACACCAGCTTACTGGTGGAGAGGAGACAGAGTGATGAAGCCAATCAGTGTATATATATATGGGGATGATTAGGAGGTCATGATGTACAGAGGCCACTGGGCAAATTTGGCCAGGATGCCGGGGTTACACCCCTACTCTTTCGAAAGACATCCTGGGATTTTTAATGACCACAGAGAGTCAGGACCTCGGTTTAACGCCTCATCCGAAGGACGGATTATTAAAAAAAAGACGAATGGTCAATTCTTGATATTATGGTGACCTAATGGTAAAATGCTCGGCTTTAAACTGTAATTATTCTGAACTTGCTCATTCATTTTTTGCCAAACAGAATTATATTTATTTAACTTGACTTAAAATGCTTTAATTCTTCTTTAAAATTCCATCTTCACTAAAAGTAAAGGACGGATCATTTAGATATTTAATTATAAAGTTGTTGTTTTTGTCTGTTCAGAAGACATTTTTAGATTACCTCTGTGCAACAAATGTCACACTGACAGCAGCACTCACACTTTCTTGTCTTCTAAATATTTTATTTACTACATGAATGTAATGCATTCGGTTTTAAAGGCTTTTAGTGTTATTGCACACAGACAAAATTTGAATAACAATAATTGAATTGCAACTTTCCAGCATTCAAGTCAGTCTTTTGTAGATGCAAAGCATGATTTAAACAATATAAAACTGCAAACTTATTCATGCAACTATTTTTTAACTTTAATGATTCGCATGATTGATTAATGGGGTCCATGCCAGTAAAATCTGTCCATTTACAAATTAGTGGCTTTTCAGAACCACAGCTTTCAAGCAGTCAAGACAACAAACCACAGTTCTATAATATATATATATATATATATATATATATGTATGTAATCAAACTTGAAATACAGAATTTATCGTCTGCTGTAATGTGTAATATGAAAATAAATGTGATTTAATTTATTTAAGATATATATAACTGCGTAGAGACCACCCATGAAAATAATTAACTGAATAAAATGGTAAACCCTCCACTCTTTTTCAGTAATCTTTCCCGTTCTTCACACTCCGGTCGATGGAAGAATTGCAAGCCAAAATATATAGCGAACTAACAATAAAATGGCTGAAGAAGCATGTGAACAGGAATTACAATTTAAAGGGCCTGTCCAAATACCCACACTTGTGGTCTTGGCCACTTGAGAATGCGTGCACACATCAGAAAGTAAGTGCACAAGACTGCATGTCTTAAAAATGCCAAAGTGCAGTGCCCTGAATGCACATTAAACCTAGCCTGGGAAAACCCAGACAACTTCAGGCAAATTTAGATTTGCTCTGAAAGTTAGTCTGGCAAAGAGCTCATTCAAGCTCATTTCCAATCCGCCGAAATCGCGGCACCAATCAGAAACGTTGGGGCGGGCTTTACACGATGACGACAGCGCTGGGATTTTGAAGCAGATTTTGTAGCCTACATTACAAAGATGGATGCCGCCGTCGAACATCACTCGTTCGAATCAGCTATCGCGTCTGTTTTAAGCGATTTGAACGTTTCCTTTTTGTTAAAAACCGAGCAAAGAACAACACTCGGAGATGTTTCTCCGCCGCTCTGCATACGTCATCTCCTTCATCGCTCTGATTGGGTTTAGGTCTATCCGCGACGTCCGTTGGTGACGGCCCTCTGGAAATGATTTGTCTATGACGCTTTGCCAGACCATAACTCAGTTACAACTGAGAATGGTCTGGTTTTAACCAGGCTATACATTAAACCCACACTGTCTCGAATACTGCATTTGATCGGTATTCAAGTCTAAGCGTATCACATCCTGCAAAATTGCGAGACGTTGAGGAAAACATTACACTGAAACTTAAAATTAATTAGATATCACATGTAATTTGGTAAAAAAAAACATAACATGTTGTACATTTTATTGGTGCAAAGATGAGCAGGCTGTGTATTTTGTACAACGTTTGCAACTGATTTTTATCACTTAATTAGAAGCACCACAATTTTAAATTGTGTCTTCTTTTTCGTAGTGAACAGACATCTATACGTTTATTTTAAAATGCAAAGTATTTAAAATCAAAATAAAGCTCTGTAAACAAAGGTTCTTCACACTTGCAGTCTTCACGCCTACCTGAACACTTTGGGCAAATGCAGAAAACAAGTAATGTAAGTAGACAAGTGGTCAAGTGCTAAGACCATAAGTGTGGTCGTTTGGAAACAGGGCACATGAATGTCAATGGAGGAGAGGAAAGGCTTCAGTGTTTGTGAGGAAACAACTTATTAGTTAATTAATTAATACATGAGTGTTGGCTTCAATATAAATATGTGGATTGATATATTTTTGGAATTTACATTGAAAATGTGCTGTTTTATAAGAGAAGTCACACAATTTTGCAGCAGGTAGGATTCTGTTTATTGCAAACTTTGACAGATATCAAGGTTCTGTTTCAGCCACCTATTGGACGGGAGTGGTTCATGTTTGCTTGCTTTTTATTTTTTCCATACTATAACGTAGAGAAGTATTGAACTCAGGGTCTGACAGAACCATCTATGCATCCGCATCAGATCTGTTTATAATGTCACATTCAGGCCCTTGAGAGTGGAAAGAGCTGGCAGGGATAAGCAGAGGTGAGCACTGTGTCATTTACTCTCTCTTCCCCAGTGACTGTGATCTGTGTGTTTGGAGCTCTTCATCCATCAGGATAAAGTCGAAGAGATCAAACAAAGCCACAGTGAAGCCACTGAGCTCAATAGACTCAGCAATGATGAATTTATTTACTGATGTGATTAACAGGTTGTTACTAAGGAGGGAAACTATTTGATTTGCACCTATTCATTATCTGTTCGCTCGGAAGCACCAAACTATTCGGAAACAGTTTTGAAGGTCAAGCATTGGCTGGTTAGCATGGCAGGCCAAGCATTCTTATGATGTTCAGATGTAATTAGATTTAGCATTTAGCATTCCTTTAAAAAGAGTATTAGGCTGTCGTGACCTAGTTTCTAATCTGCGCCTCGTTCATTTCACCTGTTGTTCGTTATAACTTAACACATTATTTCCCTCGTTTTGTTCAGTTCTTTGTCCTGTCTCGTCAGTATTAAGATGTTGTCTCTGTTGGTGCTTTCATTTTTGGATTAAAGACCATTTCCTGGTAATCTCCTTCATTGCACCAATGAATGAATCTGAAATCTGTCACGTGTGGATCAAACAAACAGAACTTTTCACACCCGGAAAGGCGCGATTTACTTTTAAAATTGGAAGTTCACTACAAGTGCACATTTAATACAATTTAATGCACTTTGTTTTCACAAGGGGATGAAGCACAAATCAGATCCACTGGCTCAACTTCTCTCTGCATTTCTCTCAAGGTTTATGGTGTTTCATCCAAGTATTGACTTACAACTTAGCCGTGTAATACTTGCAATCCCTCTGCAAGCAGTGCAGTTTAAAACCCTTTGATCTGTTCTGGAACTGTGCACATCTGTTACTGTAACTGTGAGTTTCTACTGACTTGATGTGTACAGACCCACACAGCATCTAAACATAGCCTATTTGAGTCAGGATGTTGATTGTGGATAACCACCATCATATTTATACCAACAGTGGAGTTAGGCTTGAAACGAGTGAATGCCACAGCAAATAATAATTATAGGCTTATATAAAATGTTTAATATCAATAATAGAGGAAAGGGCTGCTCGGATCACAGGGAATAGCTATGTTTCCATCCACCTAATTTTATGTGTATTTTGGGATATTGCAAAAAAAAGTGCTGAATGGAATCGCCAAGATGAACATATGATCTAAAAATCCACATAATCTATGGTGCTAGTGGCACCAAACTTGACACAATGGGTAAAACACCTCAAATAGTTTGAAAGTTATTTTTTAACACAACACAATAGGGCAGTGGTTCTCATCAGGTTCGGCCATGGGACACACATTTCCCCATGGTCATTAATCCGCAACCCAAATTTTTAGCAATTTGAACAAAGCAAATTTACTCTCCCACTTTACTTAACATACACAATAATTAAATTAGGAATTTCGGTAACACTTTACTTGAAGGGGTGTGCATAAGACTAACATGACACCTTCATAATCATGACATGACACATGTTATGAATATGAAGGAAGTTTTATGCATGTTTGTGACAACTGTCATTAAGTGTCATTCGCTCAATTATGACATTTTTAATGTAAATATGACATTGTTTGAGATGTCTTTGTTATGACACCTTGACATAAACCAATATATCGTAACCTGTCAATGTCTTTGTCATGACAACTTGACATTACTAAGACAACACAACCTGTCATAAACATGACATAGCAGATTAATTATCAAACTTAAGAAACCACTTAGCTTTATTGGTTAACATTACATTAAACTGACATGTGGTTGGTTTTGACATTGGCTGTCATGAAGCCATTATAACTGTTTAATGACAAATTCAATTTGTACCACTGTAGTTGAGGTCACAAAACAAATTCATGACACAGTTATAATGGCCTTATGACAGCCAATGTCAAAACCAACCACATGACAGTTTAACTTAATTTAATGTCAAGTTGTCATGACAAAGACACTGACAGGTTATGATGTTATGGTTTTTGTCAAGGTGTCATAACAAAGACATCTTAAACAATGTCATATTTGCATTCAAAATGTCATTATTGAGCGAAAGACACTTAATGACAGTTGTCATAAACATGCATAAACCCTACTTCATATTCATGACATACGTCATGTCATGGTTATGAAGGTGTCATGTCAGTCTTATGTACACCCCTTCAAGTAAAGTGTTACCGGAATTTCACTAACACTGATGAATAAACAGTATTATAAGTTAAGTATATTAAATAGCAGTCCCAAACTAGTTAGTAAGTTGGTCATCCACAGTCATCAAAACCTACAGTTCCCATGAAAAATGCACTGTTAAAAAAATATGCAGTATAGACACTGATCCTGATCAATAGAATGAACCATGCCTCCATGCAAATCCTTCACAGCTTACACATAACGCACCACTTTCGTAATGTATTGGTACTTTTTGGCAGCCTGGTTTAAACCAGACCATTCTCAGTTGTAACTGAGTTATGGTCTGGCAAAGCGTCATACACTCTCAGAAAAAAAGGTACAAAAGCTGTCACTGTGGCGGTACCTTTTCAAAAGGTACACCTTGTTACCTAAAGAGTGCATATTAGTCCCTCAAAGGTACATATTGGTACCAAAAGTGTACATATTAGTAACTAAATGGTACATATTAGATTACCCTTTGGAAGGGTACTGTCCCAGTGACAGCTTTTGTACTTTTTTTTCTGAGAGAGTAGACAAATCATTTCCAGAGGGGCGTCACCAACGGACGTCGCGGATAAACCTAAAACCAATCAGAGCGATGAAGGAGATGACGTATGCAGAGCGGCGGAGAAACATCTCTGAGGGTTGTTATTTGCTATTAACAAAAAGGAAACGTTCAAATCGCTTAAAACAGACGCGATAGCTGATTCGAACGAGTGATGTTCGACGGCGGCATCCATCTTTGTAATGTAGGCTACAAAATCTGCTTCAAAATCCCAGCGCTGTCATCATCGTGTAAAGCCCGCCCCAACGTTTCTGATTGGTGCCGCGATTTCGACAGATTGGAAATGGGCTTGAATGAGCTCTTTGCCAGACTAACTTTCAGAGCAAATCTCAATTTGCCAGAAGTTGTCTGGGTTTTCCCAGGCTAACTTTTTGGTAATTGAAACTGACAACGTAACTATGATGTTGTATACTCTTAATTCTGATCACAACAATGCATTCTGTGTGAACTGGCCCTATCAAGTTATGAAAATAACGTTAGAATAATAACACTGACAAATAGCCTGACATCACTTTGGGTTGGCAGATACTGAATCAGGACAACACGAGCCGCACGTCAGTGGAACGGATAAAAACCTAGAAAGGTCTAGAGACGTGTTTTTAAACGTTTAACTTCTTTTAACGTTTTTGCGTGAAAACGACATTCTTCTATCTGGTAACTCAAGCAGGACTACCCCGTCCCTGCAAGCTTGCGTTCATCTGCCTCCGCTTTTGAGTGCAACACCCACATCTCAAAATCAAATCAATAACTGATGGATAGAAGAACCAAGTCCCCATTTCTACATTTGTCTTTTTTTAATAATCCATTAAACTTGAATGAACATCACAATACAGGACAAAAGATCTGTCACTAGGCTACTTTCTTTTCATCACAACTTCAAGTTTAATGACAAGAGGATGTACAAACCCTTTCCTTTTGTCAGCTCCTTTATTGTTCTTATTCAGTTCTTATTCTTTTTCTTGTTTCTTTTGTTTTTTCTCTTGTTTAACCATTGACTACAAGCAGTTAGTGCATATTTAATCACTTGAGAAACTGTTTGTAAATGCATTTATTCAGAGCTATTAAGGCTTTTTCTTCAATTAATTTAATTGCATTACAGTGCTTTCAAACTCTTGCATATTTGTGAGACTGTTACAGAAGCGTTCATGAGGGACATGGTCATATTTTAAGACAGTCTATGTTGATTTCATATATTCATATCATTGAATGTTAAAAAGTGTTTGTAGGCCTAAAATTGAAGATGGTGTTGTACATTTGAAACAAAAAAAAAGATAGTTTTACATTGCCAATTGTAGGTGCTCCATTGATTATTACTACACTTTGAGGGGAGATTCATCATAGTCATCAGAGTCTATACCTGCTGGAGAGACAGACTGAAGAGGGCAGGAGGTTTTAAATGGAAACTGTAATTGTAATGTAAGGATGGTGAATCTTCGTGGCTTTGCCACACTATAATTTTGGTCACAATAGCTGTCTCAAAACCAACTAAGCTGCCTACCTAGATACATTTTTGGGGCTATTATGGGTGTACTCCTGATGTGAAGACTGTCTGAAATTGTAGGTAGTCACATTTTACTACCTTCTAAACAAGGCTGTCATGTTTTTTTGTTTTTGTTTTCTGGGTGTGATAAGACATGAGCACCGATTTTTTTGGTTTATTCACTGCTTTAAGGTTAGATTCAATGATTCAAATTCTAATCTAACACATTGATTTATATATTAATAATGTATAGTAGCTTTGACATTGTTATACTTCTTTTGTGTTCCACAGGAAATAAGTCATACAGGTTTTGCGTGACATAATGGTGCACAGATAATATTTTCATTTTAAAGCAAATTTATTGCATTAAAGTGAGTGTCAATTATATAGTAAAGGTAGATTTAACTGTGTTTTTAAAAAATACGTTTTTCATAAATGGCAGGCAGGTTGACGCGTGTCTCTCTGTACAATTCATTAAAGGTGCATTGCGCACCTCTCTGAGTTTTTGCAGAACTATACTAAATCGTACAAATTTGTATGAATTGGTACGAATGACCTATGCCTGACCCCGCCCCTAAACCTACCCATCACTGGGGTTTAGACAAATTAGCCACCTTTTACTCACTGAATTGGTCATGAAGATAGCATTGGACTTTTTCCCGACCGCTCCAAATCTCAAGTGTAACTCTGTACCAGGTGGGCTACCGAGCAAGTTTACTATGTCAGAAAAGCCAAACAAATGGAGCTGGTTATGGGATGCAAATGTCAAAACATATTGTTTTTTTTAGGCCATAACATGGGATTGTGCAAGGAACTGTACATTTTTTCCCTATAAGCCTATGTTGGTTGGTGGCACAATATTTGATATTATTCATACAGAAGTAGTATTTTTTAGATCTTAATTGCCATGATTTTAAGTACTTGTGTCATCATGTTTGTGTTGTTTACTAAGAGGATAAAAGTATGAAGTTTCACCTTCAATTAAACTGGAAAGCAATAATCTGTACAACCTTTGCAAGATTTCAGAAAGCAATAAGGCTGAAACACACAATTAAACTGTGTACAGAAGTTTTCAATTATTTTTAAATTCAGAAAATTGCCCTACTACCAAAAAACAAGCTGATATGAGAAAAAAATAATGTTTCTCTGTCCTCAAGGTCTGAGAAATCATCTATCAAAGTGCTTTATAAGACAATGAGGGGTTATAACAAGACCCTGGAGTCCTTCGACAAAATGGAGGGCAAGAAAAATGTCCAAAATTAATGGCCTGAGATGTTGGGACCATTTGAAAGACATAACTGCTTTAAAGCTAAAAGCTTCACCAAGTCTGTTAAAGAATCAGGGGTATTACTGGACCATCAGTCATGTTTTCCATCGCTTCTGTGATTTGATAATGAGATTTGAGCAGAGGTGGAAAGAGTAATAAAATATTCTACTCAAGTAAAAGTACTACTACTTCAATTAAATTTTACTTAAGTACAAGTAAAAGTACCGGTCTAAAAATCTACTCAAGTAAAAGTAAAAAGTAGCTCATTTAAAATTTACTCAGAGTAAAAATTACTGAGTAACTTTTTTAACAGCGGGGGTGGGGGACTCTCCCGTGTAGGCTTGTAATGGTATGAGATTTTCACAGTATGATAACATCTCAGAAAATATCACGGTTTACAGTATTAATCAATTATTAAATAAATAAACTGTATTATTAAATTCTGGGTATTATTATTATTATTATCATCAGTTAAAATGACAGTTAAATTAAAGGGTCACTTCAGGATTTAGCATTAAGCTTTGTATCAGTAGAAAACCTTTAGTAGTTTCGAATTACCGTAACCACCCCCTCTCATATCCCCCTGATATGAGAGATTTATGTATTTTTAGTCTGGAAAAAATCCTCCGATGACGCAAAAATCGTCATTGTGCGTCATCGGAGGATTTTTTGGCCAGAGACTAAAGACTACAGTCAGTAGAAGGAGCTGTTCCGCATGTTCTCATCCGCATGTTCCCCTCACTCGCCACAGTAAACATGATGAATGGCGACTGTAGAACGCAAAAGCCGAATCCTGGACATTATGGGCGATCTCGAAAAACCCGGGCAGACTCATCACACTCAAACAAATGCTTTTATTATAACAAACTTGAAACCATTTGTTTGTTTTGTTTATTAAAATTTCAATAAAACATGTCTAATCAATTAAATTTGATAATTGATAATGAATTAGATTAACTTATTTTTCACATTAATAATTTATTAAAATGTTTAAGAAAAATATTGTCCTATGAAATGTATTTTATTCAGAAAATGTATGTTTCTTTTTATGATTTAATTCAAATATATTATCAAAAACGGTTGTAATCAAATGTAAATTTAAAATTGTGTCCTTTTATTTTTGGGGGAAGCGCTGCAAAAACTGGACATGGACAAAAAATATATTCCTTTAAATAATGTTTAAATAAAATGTATTATTATTGTTGTTATTATTATTATTATTTAGAGAAGTAGGCTACGTTCTATTGTATGCCTAGTATAGTAATATATTTCTGTCCTAATTTCTCCTAGTAAAACCAAACTTTTATTTTGACGGGTTGTAGTGAAGACCAAAAGTGTAAAAAAAAAAGTGTTTTAAAGTGTATTTGACAATGGTTTATCTCAAATAAAATTATGAAAATGCTCATTAGGCGTTCTCTCGGAGCAGCTCTGGAAATGTTCATGTATTCATATCCTCAAATTGTTTGTGAGACTCTGAATATCATGCGTAGTATGTAGTTAGTAGACAAAGCCGCGCAGCTCAGCAGAACAAATAGAGTTATATTTACATGCAGTATTTTGTGCTTAGCTTAAATATTCACAGACCATGTCGCGATTGGATTTATTGCACAGTTCTACTTTCCATGTATTCATCCATCCATTATTTTACGTGACATCTGCGTTATGTAAATTTCATTTTCATGACTGGATTCCGGGGTTCCCTCTGCATCACGTAAATCGGGACATACCTTGGCTTTATCTGCAGGAGGAATGGTGTCCTATATCCTCCTTTTGCAGCCACTTTGCGTCCACATTTTTTGCAAATTGAATATCTATCCTCGAGGACAACCACGCTTTTTTTTTCTACAAAGTATTTTCATACTGGCCATAATTCGCTTGGCGCTTCGGTTTCAGCTGCAGCTGCTGCGTCACCTTTTTTGCGCGTTTGTTCTCCCGCCCTTCAATCAATGCAGTAGTTTCCGGAGTGTGTTTTTTTTTTTTTTTCTTCTTCTTGTATTATTATTTTTTACTCAGTAACGGATATGATTTCAAATGTAGCGAAGTACAATATTTCAATTGAAAACGTAGCCTACTTAAGTAAAAGTAAAAGTACAGATTTTAAAAACTACTTAAAAAAGTAGAAGTACACAAAAAAACTACTCAATTACGTAACGCGAGTAAATGTAATTCGTTACTTTCCACCTCTGGATTTGAGGATGTGCAGTGTTTTGTGTAAAGCCGCAGTGGTGAATCCCTGAAAAGCAGAGTTGTTTTGCCCTGCAGGGTTTGGTGCTAAATCTAACCATATCTTTCACAGGTTATTCGAACTAGCAGGTCAGGCACTCTGTAGGCCAAAAGAGTCCATCACTGTTACCACAGAGACCCCCTAAGTCTCTCAGGGATTTCTGTTTGTTCTCTCTCTGTTAGAAACTAAACACTGTGTGACTCCAGTGGGACGTGTCAAGTTGGTCGTTCTCAGACAGAAATGTGGGAATACCCACACATCAACACTCAAGGGAGTGGAAGGAAGTTTGATTTTCGAGGTGAAAATTTGATCTTCCAAAATTTAGCTTGATAAAAGTTGACAGAAGCTGATAATTTGTTCCAGTAGCATCTCGCTCTCTTTTGATTGGCTATCGGTTATGCAAAGAAAATGTATTTGTGTTTTTTCTTCTAGTGCCAGCTCTGATCTGACCAATTCGGTTTGGTCTCCTGATGGGAGGCTGTCTTCTAACCCCCCACCCGAACCAGCTGGGTAACAGACTGGTGTCGCTGGGTCTCCTAATGCAGCCTACGGCTTTAGGCAGTAATATTGAGTGTTCACATGGCTCTTTTTCAGTACAATGAAAGTAAATTGTGACCAAGGTCTGATAAGCTGACAAGCCATATGATTGCTTTGTGTGGAGGGGGTAAAATTATATACTTTTACATTTTTTTTGTAATATTTTGTCAATTTAATTGTATGAAAATCGAGTCAGGGGTCAATCTTCCGCCGGAACAAGACTCGCATACAGCCGTTACCGGAAGCCAGTGAAAATATATACAAAGTTATAAAAATGAATATTTATCTTACACAAATGCATTGCTTTGCTTTAGAAGGCTTTTATTAACCCCCTGGAGCCGTATGGATTTTTTTTTATGATGGATGGATGCACTTTTTTGGGAATCCAAATCTAAGGGACCATTCAATGCTATTATAAATCTTGGAAGAGCCAGGATATTTTTTTATATAACTCAGATTGTGCTTGGCTGAAAGAAGAAAGTCATATACACCTATGGCTTGAGGGTGAGTAAATTGGCATAATTTTCATTTTTGGGAGGACTAACTCTTTAAATGTCTTTCTGTGTATAGCTCCTTGGTCCTTCGTTTTTCACCAGTATCAGAATTGATGACAGAGATGATTTATACTTCAACTGAGAGCAGCTGCCTTTCATGGCAGAGCCTGATCTGAGCCTCTCAAAGTCAATGTTATGATGTCCACACTGAAATAAAAGCCATGTCTCTATGCCACTCTCTATCGTAAAGTACGTCTGTGAAACATAAATTTCTCTATTGACCCCCTGGAAAACTTGTCCCGTCCTTTTGATTTTAGTAATGTATTAGCAAATGTTTAAATCAACTTTCACTAAGATTAATAAATCCTTTAGACGTATTTGTAATTGTTAATTCATGTTAACTAATGTAGTTAACAATGTAACCTTGTTGTAAAGTGTTACCATAAATATGAACTATAAAAAATAATGTTTAAATCAATTTAAATAATGCTTAAAATAAAATATAAAAATTAGATGAATATTTTGAAAGTAGTTGTTAGATAAACAAAAACTATTTTATTTCAGTTGTTTGGCAATTTTTATTTACGTTTAAGTACTAAAATTGCTAAAACTAAAATTAAATGAAGCTAAACAGAAATATTAAAAAATATTAAAAATGACAAAAGCACATACATTTACTTAAATTATGAAAATAAAATGAAAAATATAAACAAAAGCTTAAAGAAAATATCATAAATATAGGATATAAAGTAGTGGCCAAAAGTGATGTCCAGCCTACATATTCACCTTTTATTCAAATTATTTAATAAATTGTTGAAGATTTTGTACGCATATTGCATAGCTGTGCTTGGAGTCAATTGTTTTATGTGTGAGACTGCCATACAAAGAAATTAACACATGCAAAAACAAGAGAGAACAAACGAAATATTAATAACCATGTTGTAGACAATGTATGTTTTTTTTTTCTTTTAAGCTTTACGTGCTAATAATGTTTTTTTTTTTTTTTTTTTTTGCATAGTAAAATAAAACCTGTAGCTGTAGTTTGCCATTTAATTTTGTCAGATAAATACCTTAACCAAGTTTTGTGTTTTGTTCTTCCTTCATATTTAAAATATTTGAAAAATATATAAAATATTTTCCTTATATTTTGATCGTTTAATCAAATTTGTATGGTCATGGTCATAAAAAAAAAAAAAAAAAAAATCCCCTCCAGTCATCACTTTTGGCCACTACTGTACATACTAAATACTTTATTTTGGTGCTGCTTACACTACAAAGACATAAAATCTAAAATTACTAAATTATTTGAATCACATACATTTTACTTTAAATAATAATACTGTAAATTATTATGCATTACTGTCAAAAATTTAGCTTAGCATTAGCTTCTTAACTATCTTATCACGTATTTCATTCATTTTTTCACAAAACTGAGATCAACTTTTACCCCCTGAAAGATCGCCTTGGACCCCCAGTTGAAAACCCCCATGTATATCAAAGAAGCAGATAAAACAAAAACTTACCAGCATCAACTCTTCTAAACTCCTTCAAAAGATACAATAGGTGCAGATTATGTGCTTCGTTCTGCAGATTTTCCACAGGCATTAGTGCTGAATCTTACTGTCATTGCACCATCATTATTCTCATTCATGCCGAGCCGTTTCACATTTAGTAGCATGAGATGCTCAATCTTGTTAAACCATCATTTAAACCCGAAAATCTAGTGGGAACAGATGTGCGCTGAACCTCAACAAATCTCCCATAGTTCTCAGTGCTACGTCTGAAAATCTCTTTCAACAGCTTAGACAGCAAGGACGGTAGTATCATTACATATTCATATCCTGACTCATTGACCACAATTACATGTGCACAATAATCCTGTTTCTCATCATCCTGAAACTATTTCTTCTCCTTAAAACACTGTAACATGCAAATGATGCACACCCTATTAAACTCGATGAATTAAAAGATAATCAGCTCCCGAAAGTGCAGTCTGTTGTTTGCAAGCAGTCATAAATGTGTGTAGCTGCAAACGGAAAGAGACATAACAAGAACCTTGGAAAGACTTTTGAGAATAAACTATTCTACCCATAAAAAATGTCAAGGGTAAACGCATTTGTTCTGCCTGGTTGTTTTGATTCTTGAGACAAACACTCACATGTCTTTTTCCTTACTTGAAACATTATCAAATTGTAAACTATTTTAAATAAGTCATTTAATCTCATACTCGTGTCTCCTAGGTGACAGTTTTGAGATATAGCAGGATTTCTGTAGCACATGTTGAAAGCAAGTGCGGCCGATGCTCGAGCCTGGAAAGTGTGGCATCATCTCTGGTTTTTATATAAAATAATGAGCTGCGTGCTCGTGGTTATACGGGCACTGCTGTGCTGCAGAATTTCCCTGTGAAAAATTTTGCATTAGCGGTTCGTGCATGGTAATCATTAGGAAGATTTGTAAGCTGCCGGGTTACGCCACACGCCACACATACGCCATCTTATGGCACACTAGACACATACAAACCACTTAACCCACATGTGTGAACTGAAGGAATACATTCTTTACTTTTATGAATGTAATATTTATAATGAAAATATAATATCAACCACTCAAACTTTCCAGTGTGGAGAGAATTAACAATTAATTCACTGGAAGAGAAAAGGTTTCAGTAAAACTTTACAATAAGGTTAGCCTACTTGTGTTTACATTAGTTAACTACGTTAGTTAGCATGAACTAACAATGCACAATACTTCTAAAGCATTTATTAAAGGGATACTTCACCTCTGGGAATATGAATGTGTATTTAATATTGGTCATTTATATAGTAGAAATGTGAAATTATTTTTGAAATTGAAGCATTCTAGACTGAGAAAAGGCAGAAAATGTATTTTTTACTCATGTGGCTGAAAGACAACAACTCCCAGAATGCACTTGCTTTGCTGCCCTTACGAGGCCACTCCCAAACCACGCCAGTTACAGGCGGCAGAATCCGAAAAATGGATACAACTAGGCTTGCTTTGATACATCGTGAGTTATTTGATGAATTTCCATCGAAATGGTGCTAAATTGCGTTGTACCGGGATGTACTAGCCTAATGTATATAACACAACTTAGACTTTCACATTAAAAATATGATGCAAGGCAGGACCATGTCAACAGAGTAGCTTAGTAGCTCTGTCTGCATATGAACTGTTCCCTTTCAAGGGAACTCGAGCTGTGTTTGAGACGCGGTGGGAACGCTCTGCGTGATTGCGTCATGAAGCACGTGTAAAATCAGTCCAATGGAAGCCCGATACGTCATAGGTGACGTCATAGACCAGGAAACTATAAAGCACCCCTGAAAACAGATCGCGACAGCTTCTGTTGTCTTCAGCAAGCGCTCTCTGTGATTCTGTCCTTGTCTATTTATTGTTGTCTGTCCAAGCATTATATTCATTGATTTATCAGTATGGCGAGCAAGCAAGATTACAAACGTTGTGTTGTTCCCTGCCCTCGTTTTATTACGGGTGGGGACACACATCAGATGTGTGTTGCTTGTTTGGGGGTGGAGCATGCCCAGTCGGTCCTCGAGGGGGCTGACTGTGAGCATTGCATGAGTTTGTCCATGAAAACTCTCCGCTCTCGCCGGGCGTTCTTTGAGGAGGATGGTTCGGTTCGCGTTCCCCGAGGTGCAGGTCCCGCTGCTGCCGAGGCACAGCGGCGGCGTGCATCTTGGGGTTCGCAGATGGATCTAGTAGCGGGGTTTGAGACGGGCCCCGCCCTTTCTCAGCCCTTACCTGCTGGATCCGGTGTCTCAGCCCAGGAAGGAGCCCGCTCGGCGGTTTCTCCTCCCCAGGTTGAGGCACCAATGTTGCGGCTATCCAGTTCTGAGGAACTGGATGTCATTGATATGGGGGAATTTGAGTCTTCGCCAGCTCATACCCCTGCTGATGAGGAGCTTATGGAGGTCTTATCTCGTGCTGTTGCTAAATTAAATATCGACTGGCCAGCTGATGATATTGATGTGGAATCTAGAACAAGTCTTTTAGATGAACGTTATTTACCATCTAGATCACGACCTCCTCGTCGGGAACTCCCGTTTTTTCCCGATCTCCACACCGAGGTGTCGAGATCGTGGAATAAACCGGCGTCTTTCAGAGTGCATAATCCTCAGACTAGTAATTACAGTAAAGTTAAAGGGATTGATCACTATGGTTACTTGACGATGCCTCGTGCGGAAAAGACGCTTGCGAGCTATCTCTCCCCCGAGTCATCGTCATCACTGAAAGCCCCGACGTTACCCACCAGACCATTAAAAAAAACATCAGTGCTGGTGGGTATTCGGCAGCAGGTCAGGCCGCGGCATGCTTACATACCATGTCAATTTTACAAGCATACCAGGCTGACCTGCTGAGGGACATGGACGATTGTGAGGAAGTTAGTGCTGATGCAATTCGAGAATTGCGTCGCACAACAGACCTATCTCTCCGGGCCACCAAGGAGACGGCCAAATCTGTGGGCCGTTCTATGGCAGCCCTGGTGGCCACGGAGCGTCATTTATGGTTAAATCTGTCAGATACTAAAGACAAAGATAGGTCTGTTCTTCTGGACGCACCGCTTTCTCCTACAAGTCTGTTCGGCGACGCTATAAATTGTGTTGTCGATAGGTTTCAAGAAAACAAAAAACAAGCGGCTGTGTTTCAGAGGTTTCTTCCTCGCCGGTCCAGTGTCCCCGAGGCTGCGCGTAATATAAAATCTGAGCAGCCTCGTCCGTCTACGAGCTCCGCACACAGGTTCCAGCAGAAACAGAGCGTCGCCGCTCGGGCTCCTCCGCAATCCGGGGTTCCCGAGTGGCGTTCGCAGTCCAGGCCTGTTGGGGGTAGACAGGATCTGAGGACTGTCACCTCCAAGAGAGCTTGGACTAAGAAAAAGTCCTGACGCCGAGTCTGGCGGGCTTCTGAGGGTGGTCCCCTCCAGGGAGGAACGATTCCGAGGAACTGATTCCTGAAATGATTGTTCAATCAAATCCAGAGGCCAGTCTCGAGAGACTGGTTCCCTTATCAGAATTTCTGGCAGCGTGGAAACTTCTGCCAAATATTTCTCTATGGGTCCTGCACATAATAGAAAAGGGTTACAGAATTCAGTTCGGTTCTCGTCCGCCCAGATTTCAAAGGGTCCTTCCCACAGTGGTGGACTCACAGCAGGCTCTGGTTATGGAGCAGGAAGTACTGACACTTCTTCAAAAAGGAGCTATAGAGGGGGTGCCTCCTCCCAGCAGAGAGTCAGGGTTTTACAGCCGTTACTTCATTGTTCCAAAGAAGGATGGAGGGTTGCGTCCTATTCTAGATCTGCGCCATTTAAACAGCAGAGTTCAGAAACTCAAGTTCAAGATGCTTACACTCAAGCAGATTGTATCACAGATTCAGTCCGAGGACTGGTTTGTCACAATAGACTTGCAGGACGCGTTCTTCCATGTATCTATCCATCCTCATCACAGGAAGTTCCTGAGGTTCGCTTTCGGGGGCAAAGCGTACCAGTATCAGGTTATTCCGTTTGGCCTAGGTTTATCACCCCGCACCTTTACAAAATGCGTGGATGCAGCTCTGGCTCCTTTGAGACTCCAGGGCATTCGCGTATTAAATTACATCGACGATTGGTTGATTTTAGCTCAGTCAGAGCAGTTGGCAGTTCGGCATCGAGATGTCGTTCTGTCCCACATAAAGGATTTAGGGTGGCGGCTCAACATCAAGAAGAGTGTTCTCCTCCCTGCTCAGAGGACCACTTTTCTATGTGTAATTTGGGATTCGACCACAATGCAGGCACGTCTGTCTCCTGCTCGTATTTCTGCGATTCTCATAGCCGTAAAGAATGTAAAACTAGGCCAGTCACTCACTGTGAAACAGTTTCAGAGACTGTTGGGACTCATGGCAGCGGCGCCCAACGTAATTACTTTTGGCCTGCTGTACATGAGACCCCTGCAGTGGTGGCTCAGAACCAAGGGGTTTTCTCCGAGGGGAAATCCGTTCCGCAAGATCAAGGTCACGCGGCTATGCCTTCGTGCCTTGGTCATGTGGAAGAAACCTTGGTTCCTCGCCCAGGGCCCAGTGCTGGGGGCTTCTTGTCGACGCGTCACGCTTTCGACGGATGCTTCCCTCACGGGATGGGGGGCGGTCATGAGTGGCCGCTCGGCGCAAGGTCTTTGGCAGGACCATCAACTGTCCTGGCATATAAATCGTTTGGAGATGATGGCGGTATTTCGAGCTCTCAAATATTTCCTGCCAGGCCTGAGAGGCCATCATGTGTTGGTCCGTACGGACAACACATCGGTGGTCTCCTATATCAACCAGCAGGGGGGTCTGAGGTCACGTCACCTTTGCAAGCAGGCCCATCAGATCCTCCTATGGGCCCAGGGGAAGTTGCTATCTCTCAGAGCAGTGTACATTCCGGGGCGTCAGAATGTGGAAGCGGATATCCTGTCGAGGCAGGGGCTGAGGCCCGGGGAGTGGAGACTTCACCCCGAGGTGGTGGAGCTCCTGTGGGAGAGTTTTGGTCGAGCTCAGGTAGACCTTTTCGCATCGTCAGATTCAACCCATTGTCCCATGTGGTTCTCCCTCACGCACCCAGCTCCTCTCGGACTGGATGCGATGGTGCAGGTGTGGCCGAGGCTGCACCTGTATGCATTCCCCCCGATATCTATGCTTCCGGGGGTTCTGGAGAGGGTTCGCCGGGAAGGGGCTCGTCTGCTACTAATAGCCCCTTACTGGCCGACCCGAGTTTGGTTCTCGGACTTGGTGTCTCTTCTGAACGGCTCTCCCATGGAGATTCCACTCAGGAGGGACCTGCTGTCCCAGGCAGGGGGCACGATATTTCACCCTCGGCCGGAGTTGTGGAAACTGTGGGCCTGGCCTCTGAGGGGGCCCGGCTCATAGAATCCGGTCTCTCGACTGAGGTCGTTGAGACCATTCTCCAATCTAGAGCTCCTTCCATGAGAAAACTTTATGCACTGAAATGGAAATTATTCTCCACCTGGTGTGGTGAGCGTCAGTTAGATCCTGTTAACTGCCCTGTTGGTCCAGTTCTTGATTTCCTGCAAGACTGTTTCTCTGCTGGATTATCTCCTTCCACCTTAAAAGTTTATGTGGCGGCTATATCGGCCTACCATACCCCTCTGGGGGGGGTACTTCTATCGGGAGAGATCCTTTAATTACTCGTTTTCTCTGTGGTACATTGAGGTTGAGACCTGCACTGCACTCTAGAGCACCGGCTTGGGATTTGGCCATTGTACTTGAGGGTCTGGCTTTGGCTCCCTTCGAGCATATTGAAGAGGTTTCAGAAAAATTCCTCATCTTGAAAGCTTCATTTCTCCTCGCTATTTCATCTATCAAGAGAATTGGAGATTTGCATGCCCTGTCGGTTGCTCCTTCATGTTTGGAATTTGCACCTGGTATGGTGAAGGCATTTCTCTACCCTAGGCTGGGTTATATTCCTAAGGTCCCAGTTAATGTTGGGGGCCCAATAGTGCTGCAGGCCTTTTATCCTCCACCTTTTAATACCCCAGATCAGGAACAACTGAACCTGTTATGTCCAGTTCGGGCATTAGATGCCTACGTTCACAGAGCTGCCCTGTGGCGTAAGTCTGAACAATTATTTGTCTGCTTTGGGTCACTCAGGAGAGGGTGCCCTGCATCTAAACAGGTGATGAGCAAATGGATAGTCGAGGCTATATCATTGGCTTATGAAGTGGCCGGTCAGCCTTCACCTATGGCTGTACGGGCCCATTCTACAAGGAGTATGGCGGCCTCTACGGCCTTAATTTCGGGTGTTTCCCTTCCTGATATTTGTAATCCGGCAGGATGGTCCTCTCCGCATACATTTGTCAGGTTTTATGACCTTGACCTCTCCACTCCAGGGGCGAGGTTGCTTGCTTCTTAGTGTGCGCAGGACTTCACACAGAACGGGCATTTGTCACTATGGCATAGTGGGTATGGGGTTCCCACCGCGTCTCAAACGCAGCTCGAGTTCCCTTGAAAGGGAACGTCTCAGGTTACGTATGTAACCCTGGTTCCCTGATAGGGAACGAGACGCTGCGTTCATCTGCCATACTTCCTGCATGCCCTGATCGACTTGCTTCAGAATTTTCAAAAGCTGTCGCGATCTGTTTTCAGGGGTGCTTTATAGTTTCCTGGTCTATGACGTCACCTATGACGTATCGGGCTTCCATTTGGACTGATTTTACACGTGCTTCATGACGCAATCACGCAGAGCGTTCCCACCGCGTCTCAAATGCAGCGTCTCGTTCACTATCAGGGAACCAGGGTTACATACGTAACCTGAGACGTTTTCCTCCAATTGAAATCACTATTTCTCTAAGCTAATCCATTATCTAGGCTAATCCATACTCTAGTAACACTAAAGGTTTATACAAAGAACCACAACCAATGTGAGTTATAACTTTTAATTAAAAAAATAATATTAACACTTTTACACTCAAAGCTCTGCGATTCAGCGATCTCGTCCAGAAGAAAATGGCACCGCTGAGATTCGCGACAGCAATAGGACTCTATATCTGTTTCCATAGACGCACAGCGAGAGCACTGACACCGCCAGTCCACCCCAGCTCGAGTCTGGCCGGGCTCAGGTCTCACTCCGGCCGCCTCTTGTTCCTCCATCTCCCGCAACTGTTTATCGCTTTATTGCGGCTCGTACAGGTAGCCGCGAGCATCAGATTCTCGCAACAGATCTTCGAAATCCCCTTCTGCCAATTCAACTTCAAAACTACCTTCCGCCATCGTGATTAGCCTACTATACAAACTTTCTACACAGACCAAGAGGCAAGAGCCTGTTAGCTTAGCTTCTACAGAAAAATGGCTGACACTATCTTTACATTCTGTGAGTGAGATCCCGCCCCATATGGGCGTGGTGAAAACATGCGGAACACTGGCTGTAGTCTTTAGTCTTTAGCCTCTGGCACAAAAATCCTCCGATGACGCAAAATGACGATTTTTGCGTCATCGGAGGATTTTTTCCAGACTAAAAATATTTTTTTCTCTCATATCAGGGGGATATGAGGGGGGGGAAGCACGGTAATTCGAAAATACTGAAATATTGAAAAAAAAAACGAAATATTCGTTTTCTACTGATACAAAGCTTAATGCTAAATCCTGAAGTATCCCTTTAACCTAAGTTAATGTTAATTTCAATATTTACAAATCCTTTATTAACATAAAAAGTTGTATCTGTTAATATTATTTTATGGACCTGAGCTAAAAATGAACAGTAGCATTTTTAAACTAACACTGGTGACACTTTATTTTACAGTGTTCTTATTACATGTTACATATTTACTGTAGATTATGCATAATTACATGCAACTAACCCTAAACCAAACCCCAATCTTAACCCTAACCCTATAGTAAGTACATGCAGTTAATTATTATTACACAGTACATAAACACCATAAAATAAACTGTAACCCAAACCAATATTACTCACTTAAATGTAGCCTATAATTAAACTGCAACAAGGACACCTTGCCTTAACGGGTTTCACTTTATTGTAAGGTATCCTTGTTACAGTGCAATCATATATTGTAACTGTGTCATGTAATGCAAAGTGAGAGAGCTTTGTGATGCAAGAAGACGATTCAAAGATACTTTTAGTAAGCAACAGGAATAAAACAACACTACTCCAGAAACAGCACTGAGTAGAACTAATGGCTTAAATACATAAGGAGGCTAATAAACAGAACTATAGACGTGTGTAACATAATAAGAAACAAACAAGGATCGGAACAGGAACAGAACAGTTCAAGTTTAATGCACTTTATTGTCCCCAAGGGGGAAATTTATCTTGGACTCTGGCGCACACATTCACATACACTGACCAAACATTCCAATCCATATCAAATTTTAAAAAACAGAATCTTGCAAATATACAACATCATAAAAAATGATTATTGCTTATTTAAAAGTCTAATTGAAGTAGGTACAAATGATTTCTTGAAATGACTGTACCAACACAGGCAAATTATATTGTCTGCCAGAAGGCAGCAACTCATTTTCTAGGTATAAGTGGTGTGAAGGATCGGGTAATATATTGGTAGCTTCCTTAATAATGGACTGCTCATATAACAACTCCAGGGATTTATTATATTTATTATATTATATTTATTATGATATTCCTTTTTCCCTATGATCTTCATATCCATCTTTACCAGGTGTGCACATTACAGCCTGGTAAAATAAGTCCGTTACTTTCTAAACCAAACAGAACAAAACCAAAACGCAATGAAACTAAACTGGTCTGTGAAATAATACCCCCTCCCGGACATGCCAAACTAAATAAAGTTCAGAGGAGGGAAAAGGAGTCGGAGACAGACAACAAATGGGAGGAGCCGCAAATGGAGACAACACAGCAGAGATAATGGAGGGAGGAGGTAGGGGGGAGATGCTGGAGATAGCTGATGATCCAGAGTACAGCCAGGATGAAGGCCCGCGGTGGGAACCGATGATGAGAGGAGTTAGGGTGGAGTCAAAGATCTGACCACCAACGGTGGAGCAAGGAGAGCTGGTGACCCACGCGAAGCAAGGAGATGCAGAGACCGGTCAGGGCCAGAGGCAAGGGTGAAGCTGCGGTGACGAGTGGCCGAGGTGGAGCCAGGGTGCTGGAGGACTGAGGCGGAGCTGGTGAGACTGAGGACCAAGGCAGAGCCAAAGGGGTGAAGGGACGAGGCGCAGCTAAAGGCCCTGAAGTTTGTGGTGTGGGCAGAGTGACAACTGACCAAGGCAGAGCCTTGAGGGACAAAGGAGCCCGGTGGAGCTGTGAGGACGACTGTCGCAGGTGGACCCGAGAGGGCGAGGAGCCAAGGTGGAGCCAACTGGTCAATGGGCCGAGCTGGAGTGATGGGCTCGGCAGCCCAAGGCAGAGCTGGGGGATCCATTTGCTAAGGACCCTGTAAAATAAAGTGTTACTAAATAATGTGAAACCCTAACATTAAATAATACTATAACACATATGTTGTTCTTTTGTTCAGTTAATGTATTAACTAGCATTAAGTAACCTTATTGTAACGTCTCACCAAGTTTTCCATTCTGGTCAAATTTGAACGTTCATGTAATTTTGAACTTAGAATTCCCTGCTAAACCCAATATAGATTAATCAGAATTGATCTTTGTTACCAAACAGAACATGACCAGCAGATTTGTGTTTTACATAAATATTTTGTCAGGCATTGCAGTGACAGCAACAGAGCACAAAATATGAAATAAAAGGCTGGAACAAAAAAAGCATGTGTTCAGCAAAAGTGTTCAGGAAAAGCTATAATTTCAACATATATTTCTTGGAATTATTACAGTACCTAGATAAAAATAAAGTTTTGAGAATCTCTCTGCACGTTCTACATTTCTGCACGTGTGTTTTTATAAGGGGTCTGTCTGTCTTTAATGGTTTTCTGAATATTTTTAATATTCCCCTAATATTAATATTTTTTAATATTCCCCTTGCACTAATAACACAAGATATGTCTGTGATTTGTTTGCTTATATATGCGGACACATTTTGTTTAAAAACTAATTAAATTTGGTTTCCTGTTTCCAAACTTTAGTGTTTTATTTTTCTATTCAGCTTCAAAGTTGTTCATATGTCAAATGTGCGATCCAAATTAAAGGCAGAATGTCTGATATCTAGCCTTTTGAACTCATTTTGAGGATAGAAGTTTGTTGACAGCAGCGGTCTGGCTCAAGCAGCATTTACTCATGCGTGCTCATGAATACATATCTCATATGCGGTTAAGCTTATTTCCAGAGGCTGATTTTGAAATGTCCTTACTTCCTATTTAGAAATGTCAGAGCCTTTAACTATTCCCATTTGAATATTTGCTGATCTTAAGATTCACGAGAAAGTATGAATCAGCAAAGCATCTGAAGAGGGACAAACATTCATTAAATCATAAATAATCATGTTTAGCTATGATCTCATTACAACTACAAACAAAAATCCATCACAATTCAGAAAGTAACATAATTTTACACTGAATAATTCAAAGTATGCTCAATAATTTATGCTGAATTATAAGAAATACATAGTAATACTGCTGCCTTGCCTTTGGATTAACTTTTTTCCTGCTACGACAGCTGTGAAATAGCACTAGAAATTATGCATTGCTTATGCAAATAAAATGCATATGCAAATAGCCTTGCTGATTGGATGGTGCCAACGAACAATTATCTCACACTAGTCAACCCCAAACCACCTGCAAACCCTCAAAAACATAACAATGACCGTGTCTGGCATTCACAAGAGTCTCTGTCCATCCCCATAGTTTATTCGAAGAGTTTTTGAGGCAGTTAATTACTTAAGACAGCATTGCATTAAACATTAAATGTTAAAGGAATATTCCAGGTTCAACAAGTTAAGCTCAAACGGCAATATATGTAGCATAATGTTGATTTACCACAAACAATTATTTGTTGATGTATTCCTCTTTTTCTTTACCAAAAATGCAGATATCTAAATTACAGTGAAGTACAGTGGAAGTGAATGGGGCCTATTTATTATCATTACAATACTTGCTGTGTCAAAAGTCATTAATGTCACAATATGTGTGTTAGCATGATTTCAACAAAAAAAAATGCTTACTAACATTTTCAGGGTAAAGTTATACAGTATCTAATTCCGTTGCCATGTCAATTGCCAAACCCCTAAAATTATAATATGACCCCTATAGGGAAAACTAAATATTTATAGTCCTGAAGTCCAACTAAAGATATACTGAAGTATATTTTATTGTGTTAAAGTTGAACTATTGCAAATATACTTTAGGTACACTTTAAATATCTTGCATTTAATGACTGCCATTATATAGAAATCATACTATCCTTACTAACAGTGATGATATTAAAACACATTTTAGGCTTAATATTAAGAAATGTGCTCCAAAAAAAGTTTAGTTATAATATTTATGTCAAGAAGTCTCGAGCGATATGTCAGTGAATATGTCAATGGCTTTGTATATACTACGTAGTCTGATATAAATGTATTTTAAATACATTTTGGTATAGATTTTTTTTTTCACTAGGGACCAAATGATTAGGACAACTTTACAGCTTAAATAATGCTTTTTAAGTTTAATCAGTGTTATCTATCACAGCATTTTTTTTTTATTTTTTTTTTACAAATTCTTCTTTTAATTTTAGTTTACGTTTTAGTAATTTTTATGTGATTTTGTCATTTTTATATTTTTTTTATATTTCTGTTTAGCTTTATTTTAGTCATTTTAGTCTTTAACTTTAACTTAAACTTATTTTATTTCAGTTACTCGCCAAGGCAACATTTCTAATTTTCAATTATTTTTTTAAGTGTAAGATTTCATCTAATATATTTTATTTTATATTAACTTCATTTTTTTTTTTTTTTTACAATTGTAATAGTTTTAGTTAACAATAACATAGCTGGATTTAATAGAATAAATGCAAGTGCTTTTAATACAGTTTTAAATTTCACATTTCTGTTTTCTCTTTAAAAAAATGGCCCCATTCGCATACATTATAATTGCCTTATCGTACCCTTGTTTTTTTGTTTTTTTTGTCTTGTGGACTAGCAAGTCTAAATAAATGTTTGTGGTAAACAACATTACATCACCATTTCGATTTATTTAGCCTTGTACTGAACCCAGAATATTGCATTAATAATCTTCAAGGCAGATGGATTTAGTGTAGATGCGTTCACATATATTCACAGCTGCTGCTCTTTTGGGGGATTGGCATGAAAGTATTTTCTGTCATCTAATTTTTTCCGACCCATTCTTTTTTCTGGCGAGGTCAGTTATTGGTTATTGGCTCTGTATCCTCATAAATCCTTTATTCTGTATTCGATGAAAAGCAGTCTGGGTTTGAGAGTGTTCTGGCACGGCCAGACACCGGTTTGCTCTCTGCTGGATAAGAGAACTGAATCCAGCTGTGCTTGGCGAAACTCAGTGCTTTGAGTGATGGATTTGGGCCGGACTTTAGCCGGTCTTGGTTTTGCAGCTCTGCCCCTTGTAAATGCCTCAGTATAATTAACTGCAAATCACACAGTTTGTGTAGCCATATCCAGCATCAAAGGTCAGGGAGGGAAAATTGCAAATGACCAGTCTGGGGAATAAGAGCAAAAGAGGGTCAATATTACGAGAGAGGGAGGCAAACATTTTGGCAGGAGGTGTTATGGGCTCAGGGTGTGGTAAGTGAAATTGTTTACTGGCACTGGTGAACCCTAGGGAGTCAAAAAATGGCAATCAAACATCCTATAGAGAGAGAGATGACAGGCTGTGCTTTAGCCTGAAAGGGGAGAGTCATTTCTAACAAGCTTTTCACTGAAGGGTGGAGTTACTTAAGCACTGGGGTCAACAGAAAACGGAGACACAGACATTGAATGTTCGTGTATATTGTATGCTGTATACTCTGGATTAGCACATAAAGTACCATTGAAGTATGATACTGAGCAGAGATGCCCATTAAAATAACACACACACACACACACAAATACATTTATGACCCCACATTTGTATTCAGTCGTCATCTCGTGCTGGGAAGTTGGCCATTTTAACAGACCATCTTATGTTGTATATTTTAATATTTTATGTTTTATGTACCCCAGAAAGTCATTACAAAGCTTAGAAGTACTATAGCAGCAAGAACAACATTTGTGTCAACACAAATAGACTTACATATGAGTCAGTGGCAGCAGTGGTCTTCTGAAATGAGGAGGCAAAGTCCTCACAGATTTTTAAAATATTTGTATTTATGTATGTATGTTTGTATGTATTTATTTAGCTTTTTTATAAACACTGGACACAGACACAAATATGCACAGTACCTTTAATTTCAGGTTAAACAGTTATCATGTTTTCAAGCCATTTCAAGTTAGATTTTGATGTGACATAAAGTGGTGATATCTAAGAGGGTGAGTTGTTTACTTAGGCTACTTTTTATTAAGTCTTCCCATCAACACCATCATTTCATTCAGGCTGTGTCCAAAATTGTCCCCATACCCTTAAATAGGGCACTATTTAAGGGGACAGCCATTTGTAGTGGTATCCTAAACCATAGTAGACGTTATTGAGTTTGCTCATTCAATCCCATAATGCACCGCAATAATGAGTGTGCAACTCATGTACACTCAACCATAGATATACATAATAAAGGCTAGATGTCTCGTCCGCGCTGCTGGCTAATGGAGGTCGACGTCCGCACCTGGCGGCCATCTTGTCACAGGCAGCTCGCTCACTCGTAACATTGTGTTTTAATGGTGCATGTACTTTTTAAATAACCATAACTTGCTCAATTTTCTACCGATTTTCAAACGGTTTGGTTTGTTATAAACGTCAGAGATGTAGTTATGACACTGCACACTTATGAATAATAAGTGTATCAATAAATAATCATCCAGAATTATAGCCACGTTAATAACGTTTGTAAGAAACCAGACCGTTTGTAAATCCGTCAAGATTTCAATGAGATAAGAGTATTTGTGTTCGTGCTGATCACTCATCTTACATCAGGTACCACAGAGCCCGCCAGAAAGCTTGCCTGTGACAAGACGGTGATGACGATAGAGACTCCGCCGTAAGACATCTAGCCTTTATTATGAATTGAATGAATTCCCACGTCTGACCAGAACGTGGCGGCCACAGCTGAATCATCCATTCATCCATCTTTCAAACCGCTGGTCCAATGTGGGTACAGCGTAATATTATAGGTGACAATTCCTTTTTAATTGATTATTAAATTGTTTAACTGTGGTTTATACATGCTAGTTTCCATTACAGAGTTCAAGATAAATATTTTCATTACTACTAAGTTTGCTATGTTTCAAATGATTATCAAACAGCAAGTACAAATATGCAAAGTGGAAGCGCTTCCGACGCACTCAAGTGTCCGAATTAATTCACTCTTTTTCATTCACTCCTTCAAGTGGACTATATTATGGAGTAATGTAGGGAATAGTGAATGAAGGTAAGGGGGGCGATTTCGAAAAGAGCATTGATTTTTCGCACAAACCAATCATATCCAGTCATAGCACAATGGACTTTACGCCATTCATTCAGAGGGACTCCCACTGTAACTATTCTAAAGTGTACTTTTTCACAAGAAATAGAATAAAGAAAGTCATGAATGTTTGGAACAACATGAGGATTCCAAAAATGTTCCTTTTTGAGTCAAGGTTCTCTTTAGAAGCACAGTTAGCTCAGACTTTTTGACTCCTATCAGGGGCGTTTCCTCCAAGGTGGTAAGGAAGGCAGTGCCTCCTCCCGCAAAAAAAAAAAAATCCATATTACAAAAATAAAACAACACGTATTGTTAATTTGTGACATTACAAAGTGTATAAATCACTAATTTTACAAAAGTCAGGAAACCAACAGCCACACCAGCGGGTAAAGTATAAAAAGAGTACTTATTATGAAAATAATATACTTTAAAATAGCAAGTTCTATACAAAATAGCACATAATCCATTTATATTTCTTTTGTTTTTAATTTTCAGATATATTTTGTTTATTTCTAGATAAAACCCCAGTTTTTCCAGTGTAGTTTCATTCCTTTGCACCCTAAAGCATAGTCACTCAAATCGTAACAATAGGAAAGAGAAGAAAAAACAGATAGAAAGAACTCTGCTGTGGTACATGGCAGGACATTAGTAACGTAACACTCTCGATCCCTGCTGCTCCCCTTAAACCCGAGCAGCCACAAACCTTATGGAGCAGAAAACTAAATTTGTATTTGTGTCCCACCCAGGACTGCCTGTTGCCGTTTATTTAGGACGGATGCCATGGCAGGGTCAGCTCCCTGTAAAAGCAATGAAAAGTTCAGCATTTGAATCTGAGAACGTGTGATGGAAACAGACAGATTATTTCACCAAGCCTGCATGAGCCACAAAACTGAAAACTTCACTCAGAAACCCTTGTCAGCCGGTTGATGAGTAATAAACAAGCCAAGGGCAAAGGCGAGATTCTCACTCTCAAGATAGATTGGTTTTTGAAGGACTGTGTTAGCGTTACATCCTGTGTTAACTAACATCCTAGATATGATTAGATCCTAGATATAATAACCTAGATATTTTTTTCACACATGACTGTTGTATGTCAGGAAATTGTGGTGTTTAACAATAATCAATTGTGTATTACAAAAAAGCTTGGCAATGATGCTAAATGTAATGGCTTTTGTGCAACTCGTACGCTCTTGACTTCCTGTGGTCACATGGCTCAGGTGGTTGGCTTAGAAAGTTATGTGGTTCAATAAGCAGTGCTCCTGTAACAGCTGGGCAACTTCCATCAAGATGAATGGTAATTCTAATTTCTAACAGATAGCTTTCAGCTAAAATAGTTCCTCTTGCTCTCCAAGCATGTTGCCAGATGGTTGAGGTTTGGCAAAGGTGAAAGGGGGGCATCGTTCTGTTGGGTGAGAAGCGAGAACAGTGGAGGCAGTGTCTCGGAAACAGAAAGCACCTGTAGTCTCTCTGAATCCAGTCATAGAAACCAGCTCCACATTTTACTGCCTATCCAGAATGATAAAGAACCATGAGCATGTTAGTCAATGGGACATTAGCTAATGTTGTTTATATGAATTTAGAAGGGTAAGAAAATGAAGAACACATCTCAAGTGTAAAACAATGAGTTCAGCCAAAGTGACTTCAAAATAATGTAAACAGTTCGGTTCCTTTCAGTTTCAACTTAAAGTTCCCACGTTTCAACTGGTCTAAACTGTGGTGTAATATTGTAGCAGTATATAGTAAAAATAAAATGGACAAAATCAATTAATGAATGATTTAATTGATTATATATGTCTGATTTATTTTTTGCAAAAACAAACCAAAAAAATCAATAAATGTAATGTATTTTTTTTTTATGTAAAACTTGGTGGTAACCTATTTTTAACAGTAAAACTTGGTGCTACCGTATTTTTAAATTTTGTTGTTGATTGTATTTACAGTAAGTGTTAGATGATGGAAAAGTAAAATGGTCATGCACAATTAAATATCCAGCACCAACCATACACAATATATAAAATATTGCACTGTAAAAAACAGTTGCTGCCTTAAATTTTGTACTTACAATCAACTTGGATGTTTAAGTCATTTAAACTTAAAATACATTAAACTCACTTGCAGCACACTTACAGCAATGTAAAAACTAATGTTTTCATAACTTATTAATAATTTTTTTTTTTTTTTTTTTTTTACAGTGTGGCCGATACCCGATATGGTGCCAATTTATAGGACGTCCCTAAAAAACACAGGGCAAGTTGATCTTAGTGAAACTTGCTAATGTGCAAACTTTCAGGTTGTAGAAATGGTGTCCCTTGGCTGCTTTTGAAGAAATCAAACTGAATGTGAGCAGTCTAATTTGGAGTCAGACATTTTTTTTTTTTTTTTTTTAGAATTAATTAGCAGATGCACTATAGCTGAACTTGCATCTCTAAAGAGAAAATATCTTTCAGAAAACCTTCAAAGCAGCTTTGTGTGGCTGGGAACTTTGAACAAGTACTGCAAGAGAAAAAAGCAGTTCACTCTTTTCATGACCTGTGCTGCCTCAAAGATTTCTGAAGGTGCTCCATTAGCATTCAAAGAAGCTCTGAGTAGTTATTGAACAAATGTGGACTTGTTGAACATTATTTTGTCTCCTTAATCTAACTCCACAATGGTCTCCGTAGAGATTTTGTTCCCGAAAGGTTAACAGCATCCTGACGCACTGCATAAATAATATCAATATAGGATACCTGGAGCTCTTGTGTCCCACAGCAAAGGGGATTTTCAGGTGAGTGTGAAGGCAGTGATTTTGTCTACCATTCATTGGAAATCGTCTCTCCGGTCCAAAACCAGACCTCATTCTCTGAGCATGTATTGATAAGAGCCCTTTCACCAAACACAACAGACCCTGGCAGATGGGATGTTTACATTGCCAATAGGGAAAAGGAAGAACCCCAAAAAATACACAAAGAAGCTCAAATCTTCCCCATCTTGGTAAATTAAACTGCAAAGGTCTATCCTAAGTCCTGGGTGATTTATACGCATTAAAATGGAGATAACAGAGAAATTTTAAGATATCATCATACAGAATATACAGGTTCTCCACTCACCTGTGCTCTAAAGATAGAGTTCTTGCTGCTTCACTGACTCTTCACTGATGTAACACACCATCAGTAACATGAGCAAAACACTCTCTGGGCCTGAGAGAATGGAGAGGCTTTTATAAATGATAAATTGTCTGTTTCTAGGATATTTTTGAGAAATTAAATAGCTACAGATTCCACAAAGCTTATCTTACAGAACCTCAAATAACATTACAGGCAACATGACTTTTATAGTATTTTTTTTCATACTATGGAAGTCAATGGGGCCAATGAATGGTTTGGTTACCCATATTCTTCAAAATATCTTCTTTTCTGTTCATCAGAATAAAGAAATACATATAGGTTTGGAATAATTTGGGGGTGAGTATGATGACAGAATATATATATATATATATATATATATATATATATATATATATATATATATATATATATACACTCACCGGCCACTTTATTAGGTACCCCATGCTAGTAACGGGTTGGACCCCCTTTTGCCTTCAGAACTGCCTCAATTCTTCGTGGCATAGATTCAACAAGGTGCTGGAAGCATTCCTCAGGGAGTTTGGTCCATATTGACATGATGGCATCACACAGTTGCCGCAGATTTGTCGGCTGCACATCCATGATGCGAATCTCCCGTTCCACCACATCCCAAAGATGCTCTATTGGGTTGAGATCTGGTGACTGTGGAGGCCATTTTAGTACAGTGAACTCATTGTCATGTTCAAGAAACCAATTTGAAATGATTAGAGCTTTGTGACATGGTGGAAGTAGCCATCAGAGGATGGGTACATGGTGGCCATAAAGGGATGGACATGGTCAGAAACAATGCTCAGGTAGGCCGTGGCATTTAAACGATGCCCAATTGGCACTAAGGGGCCTAAAGTGTGCCAGGAAAACATCCCCCACACCATTACACCACCACCACCAGCCTGCACAGTGGTAACAAGGCATGATGGTTCCATGTTCTCATTCTGTTTACGCCAAATTCTGACTCTAACATCTGAATGTCTCAACAGAAATCGAGACTCATCAGACCAGGCAACATTTTTCCAGTCTCCAACTGTTCAATTTTGGTGAGCTCTTGCAAATTGTAGCCTCTTTTTCCTATTTGTAGTGGAGATGAGTGGTACCCGGTGGAGTCTTCTGCTGTTGTAGCCCATCCGCCTCAAGGTTGTGTGTGTTGTGGCTTCACAAATGCTTTGCTGCATACCTCGGTTGTAACGAGTGGTTATTTCAGTCACTGTTGCCCTTCTATCAGCTCGAACCAGTCTGGCCATTCTCCTCTGACCTCTGGCATCAACAAGGCATTTCCGCCCACAGAACTGCCGCTCACTGGATGTTTTTTCTTTTTCGGACCATTCTCTGTAAACACTAGAGATGGTTGTGCGTGAAAATCCCAGTAGATTAGCAGTTTCTGAAATACTCAGACCAGCCCTTCTGGCACCAACAATCATGCCACGTTCAAAGTCACTCAAATCACCTTTCTTCCCCATACTGATGCTCGGTTTGAACTGCAGGAGATTGTCTTGACCATGTCTACATGCCTAAATGCACTGAGTTGCCACCATGTGATTGGCTGCTTAGAAATTAAGTGTTAACGAGCAGTTGGACAGGTGTACCTAATAAAGTGGCCGGTGAGTGTATATATTGTGAACTATCACTTTAAGTGTGTTGTTTATTGTTTGTTTACATATTAGGAAATCTTTCTCAAATGCATTCTACTTGTGCATATTGCATTTTATCTTTTTTCTTTTCCTTCATCTTAAAAGTAATTTATAAAAGTTTTATAAAAAATTCATAAAAGTAATTTATTCTGTAACAGCTTTGTGTGGGGAACTCGTTCGAACATTCAGATGTTGCTGCCTCAAAATATATATATATATAATATTATAAATATATAGTGATGCATGTAAAATGTAAATGTAGTTAAGCCATGTGATTTTTGTCATTCAGACGTATGATAATATATTATGTTTTCTGAAGCTTTACAAAAACAACGCTTTAGGTGCTGGCACTGAAAAGTCCTGATCATACTGATTTTCATGGATCACTATGAAATGTGCTTTCATAGCTGTTAATATTATGGTAATGTAATGGCAAGTCGGTCTGTGTATGTGTATGAGAAGCTTTGCTTTACTGCAACAGGTGATTAGAAGTGTGATGTGGAATATATTAGCATTAACAAAAACACATTGGCTGTCTGTGTTGAGGTTTGCGTGCACCTTTTCATTCATAAAAATCTCTTCTGTGAATCTTTGATCTCACTCTGACTGCTGCAGTAGTGATTATGAAGCCATGAGAGTGCATGCATTACACAAGGTCTGACAGTAATATGTTATCCTGTTCACCTTCGAGACACGACATAGTAAAGCAATGTGATATTTTTCAGCAAATTCCAGTGTTTCTCACATCAGTCGACCCAAAGGTGTATTCAATTTTTCATCAGGGGTTGTAAATTAGAAATGCATTGTGGTCAGTTCTTTCCAGTGTCTGGGAATCTGCTTTGAAACTGCAGCTTGCCAAGCTATAAGCTAACTGTAATTTAAGTTAATCTATAGTCAAGCTGCCCCTTTAAAAAATGATTTAGCTGCAATGTAATCTACTAACAAAAATCACACTGAATCTATTTACAGCATCAGTGCCTGTTTAAATATATAATAATTTTGATTATATTAACTTGCATAACTTAACCATTTATTCAGCATTACATTTGAACAAATGAATTTACATCTAAATCAACCAATACACTCTAATTTATATAATTTTAAAAAATACAGCAATATTTAACTAAATAAGAAGCAAAGAAAATACCTAACATTATCATATTATCAGGTACTTGAATCAGTGAATATTCTTTTTGATACTACAAACTACAACATAGAGTATGCTCTCAATGACAAATGCAGAAAAGTTAGTTAATGCGTTCATGACATCAAGGATAGATTATTGTAATGCTCTACTGGGTGGTTGCCCTGCATGCCTATTAAACAAACTACAGCTGGTCCAAAATGCAGCAGTTAGAGTTCTTACTAGAACCAGGAAGTATAACCATAATAGACCGGTTCTGTCAACACTGCATTGGCTCCCTATTAAACATTGTATGCATTTTAAAATCTTGCTAATTACTCACAAAGCACTAAATGGTTTAGCTCCCTCGTACTTGAGCGCGCTCTTAATGCATTATAGTCCTTCACGTCTATTGCAATCTCAAACTTCTGGCCATCTGATAATACCTATCAAAATCAACCCCATTCTTTTACTATTTAGCACCAAAACTCTGGAACAATCTTTCTAGCATTGTTCGGTAAGCAGACACAGTCTGTCAGTTTAAATCTAGACTAAAAACACATCTCTTTAACCTGGCATATAACTATCAATTTCTATTATTAAAATCAGTTTAAAGATTGCTAGGCTGCATAAACTAGGTTAGCGGGAACCGGGAACCGGGAACCGGGAACACTTCCTATAACATCCGATGTATCATAAGAAGAATGACATCTACGCTAATATTAGTCTCTCTGTTTATTCCGAGGTTACCGTAGTCATCCGGATCAGAGCACTGTCCAGATCAGATGGAGGATCTGCAGCTAGACACTACCACAACGCATGATGCAGTCAGCCGGATCAGAGCCGGATCCAGATCAGATGGAAGACCTGTTCCTAGACACGACCACAACGCATCCCTGAAGTGCCAGCAGCGGTTGTGTCAACTAGGCTCTCCCCTGTGAAGGCCTTTTCAACACGACAGCCAGTGGCACAGATCCTCAACAAAAACGTCTCCATACTGGCGTGATGAATCCGATGTTCAACCAGATGGAACTGGATTCAATATTTTGAATGTTCCGATCCCGTTCTGACTTTTGACCTGTAATGCTGCCTAAGTCATAATCATAAATTTTTTGTTTGTTGGCCAGAGGAGAACTGGCTCCCCGACTCAGCCTGGTTTCTCCCAAGGTTTTTTCTCAATTTTCTGTCACCTGATGGAGTTTGGGTTCCTTGCCACTGATGCCTCTGGCTTGCTTAATTGGGGACACTTAAGGCTGATTTATACTTCTGCGTCGGACCTGCACCGTAGGCTGTCTGTAGCATGCGTAGCCCACGGCGTACCCTGACGTGCACATCTCCAAAAATGTAACTGTTGTGTTTGTGAAAGACTCAATAACCACACCGTGTAGCTCCGTTCATGTTGCGTTTTACTGAACTGACGCAAACATTACATTTCTTGACCCTTGCCGTAAATCACTGCCGTAAGCCTTAAAGGCACCGTAACCTGTCACTCGCAGTGCATAACAATACAGAGTCCAACAGGAAACAATACTGAACGTTTTCAGACATAACAGTAACAATACGTCAATTCTACGCGCACCACAAGCGCTGTTATTGGTCTGCTAGAACCCCACCCTCAGGTCTAAAAAAATCATACGCATTTCCGCTTGTGACATACAGTGAAAAAAAAGATGGACCAAGTTGAGGAGCGACTGCCCGAGGAAGTCCAGAGATATGTACATTTGTATGACACATTTTGCTCGAATTCCAAAGACTCCCAGGTGGCAAACAATTAGTGGAGAGAAATCGCCTATAATCTGGGGTTAGAAAGATGGAAAAACATGAGGGACAAATACGTTTGCCTTCGGAAGAAAGTGAACAGTTCGAGGAGCGGCGACCCAGGCGGCCAAAAAGTACCTGCACTTTTTGTGTTCCTTTCTTGGCTTGCACCCCATGTGAAACAGAGAAACTGAATCAAATTATGGCAAAAATGAGGTAAATATGGCTTACTTATAGTTATTTGATCTGCTTTATAACGTGTGTTTGATAAAGACTATTGAATGATCTCACGTTGGTTTACCAGAAAACTAGCTAAGTTTGTTGTTTAAAACATACATTGTGTGTTTGGTAAAGAATTTTAATGATCTTATATTGGTATACTAGAAAACTATCTAAGCTCTTTGTTTAAAACATAGAATGTGTTTGCAGGAATGACTCACACTTTTGTTCACTAGTATGCTCAATTACAATTAATGCGGCTTTGAAATGATCATATTTAACTGTACTTGTACAATTTAATTTTAAAGGGTGGAAATGAGTCCTGCAGAATGTCCAGCTCACCAGCTGTTGAGACGCCTGCAGAAACACCCACACCTTCAACCCGAGAACCCAGCACATCCTGTCCGCCATCTCCTCTTCTCACCAGTCCAAGGGCGGCGCAGAAGAGAAAGAGGAGCGAAGATGAAGCCCTTTGCAAACAGCTGGAACAGCTGGAGGCCCGTCGGTCAGAAATTCAACAAAAGCTTTTGAAAGAAACTGATGAGTACAGCAGATTCGGTAAAACTGTTTCTGATATGCTGCGTCGTTTGCCAGAGGAACATCGGCCACAGACCATGTTTGATGTTTACACATTGTTATTTGTTTAAACAACAGCAACAGCATTTTCTTAAATCGAACTGTTCTGCCTCTGTATGTAAATATTGAATTTTCTTTGTAATGTATGTAGCATTTTGTAATGTAGTTAATGTAGCATTTTATAATTCACTAAGTTATGTGTTTCATTTATCTACTTTGTATGTTCACTTGTTTATATTCACTTCGCAAAGAACAAGTAGTGTCTTATCCTTTATTATACAGCATTATACATCATTTAGTTGTCCAATGTTGTTCTGCCATGGTACAAGTCCTTGTGGAGATTGAAAGAATGCCATCAGGTCATTACACACACCGATGTCAGCTCTGCAGAACGGCAACGGATTACCATTCTCTGCAACAACTTCTCTCCATTCCTCTGGCTGAGGCACACCTGATGCATCAGTGTCTGCAAAATTAGTAGGGATGTATTGGTTTGCAGGTGTGTTTACTTCATCTGTGTAGGTGAGGAAGTTGTAAAGCATGACACAGGCCTTCACAACATCAACTGCTTTGTCAAGATGAAATTCCAGGGCTTGTCCTAGAATTCTCAATCTTGCCACCAAAATTCCAAAGCTGTTTTCGATCACACGTCTGGCTCTGGAATGCCTGTAGTTGTATGTCTGCCTCAGTGTCATGTTTGGGCAACCTACAATAAAACAAATACACAAATTGCTGGGATTACTACAAATGTTTGACATAGTAATGTTATGTAAAAATATGCCAAGCAAAAGGTCTTACGACAGAAATGTCTTTAAGTAAAATGCAACTTACCTTGAAAGGGACACGTGAGATTATTCAGAAGTGGAAAAGCAACATCACCATCAATCACATGCGGAAGTGTGATTCTGGTCCCAGGGAGATTGGATGGCGGGGGCAGGTTCAGTTTCTGTTCAAGCAACACGGAACCAAATTTGCTCTCCTTAAAGATCCCTCCATCGCTTTTTCGTCCATATCCTCCCACATCAACTATGGTGAATATATATCTGGCGTTGCAGGTAGCCAAGAGGACAATGGAGTGTGCGCCCTTGTAGTTAAAATAGTCGCTACCAGCTGAAGGTGGTGCCTTGATGTTAACATGCTCTCCGTCTATGCTGCCGACACAGTTCGAAAAGTTCCATAAGAGCCAAAAATCAGATGCGATAGCTTCCCATTGCGCCACATTACAGCAAGGGAGGTATTCTGGCTGCAGTGCTTTCCAAAGCGCTTGACCTATAAAACAATAGAGGATACTGTGCACGGCGCCAGTTTGTAGCTGGCTTCTACAGCCTGTTGGTTAGCACCTGAAGCTAACATACGAAGAGTCACTGCCAGTCTTTGCCGAAGATCAATTGGCATACCATGGGTACACTGATGCGAAATAAAAGGCTGTACACGAAGAACTAAATCGTCGAATCGACTTGCGGAAATATCGTAAATGCATCTGTTCATCCATGTCCCGCATTTGTCTAACAAGCATGACAAATTCTCCCTCCTTTTGTCTCGTTTGGTGCAATGGTCGCACAGACCATTTTCTCCTGTTCCGTTGACATCTTCTTTTTTGTAGTTTTAAATAAATTATCTGTTCTTCAAGATTTAACAGCTCAAGCTGCAACAAAAGTCGCTGACTATCTGCCGCCATCGCTACTGCTGCTTCTTCTTTGGCTTTTGTCTTGATACTGTGGGTTACAACATCAACATCCCTGCTGACACTGCCTCCTAGCAGTCTGCATGTGTAATTGCACGTCGACACGAACAACAACGCAGAAGTATAAATGGAAATCTTAGTTGCATTATCTGTTATCACTGTAACGCTGCTGAAACAATTTGTATTGTAAAAAGCGTTATATAAATAAAGGTGACTTGACAAAAATGAATTGTATATTCAAACAATACATACTGTGTGAGAGAAAGAATGGTTTCAACACATATGAAGGAGAGGACTGTTCAGGAGAGCTCATTTGATTATTCTCTCAGCTCATTCAAATAAAACGTTGTGCCTTTTGTTTAATTCATATCTTGGTTTTGATGGTTTGGTTTTGTCACTTGCTTAAATTAAACCGCATATTTGTCATGTGTCTCTTTACTGCTATTCTTTGGGAAGCATTGCTTGTTATTGGAACATATACTACTTTGAAAACTACTGCCAAACTAAAAAAAATAAATAATAATAACTGGATCTTTACTGGAGACTGTCTAATATGTTAAAGACTCAAGTCAGTAAATCTAACAGTTCACTAGGATCAAATTTACTTGGTTTAACCTGAAACAATAAGACTCTGTTCTTAAAGCAGTGTTTTATAGTATTCTGTTGCAGCCGCATTCACACCTGCTGGGTCTGGAAGGATCTCAGGAACGTCTTTTTCACCAGATGGATCATTTTTGTAGCTTTTTCAGCTCTTGGACCTATCAGCAGCAGGCTGCCATCAGGTTCTGATCTCAGAGATAAAATATATCAAAATAATGACCATTCCTGCTCAGTCAATCTTCAGTTATTCACCGTACTCAGGTATTGCACAGGGCTTTGTGGCTGCAATAGTCACATTTCTCATATTGCTGACAGTTTTAGGAAACAGTTTCCTAGAACATCATCTGTTGAGGCAGAAGAGCAATGTGACGTCACTGCTGACTTGGTCCTGGAAAGGTCAGCACTATTCGATATTTGAGAATATATTGGCTTCTTACTGTTTCTATTGCATGCAAATTGATGTGTCATGAATAATGCCAAGTAGGCTCAACATTAACACACACCGAATGTGGGTGGATTTAAGCAGTGGTGTATCACAGTCACTTTCACTACCACATTGGTGGGTTGAATTTTATATTCAAATAAATAAATATATGTGCTGCAGGTTACAGAGTGAACCACAGCGCTTAAATTATTAACATTAGTGCAGGTTACGTGTTTCTTCGAGCGGCTTCAGAGCGGCTCAATTCATATAAATGCTGCTTCACATAAACTAAGTCTCTTCATGTGCGGTTAATTGTTTGGGTTTCCAAAAACATGCATTTGTGAATGCGTATAAAATCGGATGTGCTTTGTTTCATACACTCAGCAGCTCGGTTAACAAATTCCATTTCTGCATATGCTGTGAGTGTGACTTGTTCATGACGTTCATCTGGGAACGCAATGTGCGTCATTTCACCACAATTGCAATGTAAATGTTGTTTGGCCAATATTAAACAAGGATTTGATAATGCTATAAAGTGTAACAACAACAATCACAAGGCTTTTGGTGCCCTCTGCAGGCATTTTTCATAATACATAATGAGCATGTGTTTATTACATTTATATTATAATAAAAAAATATTTTAACAGTGTTGTTCAATAAAACTATATGAATACATGCTTTTTATACTTTATTTTTAACCAATTATTATTGCCTCATTGTATTATATGCATTTTAAGTCATTTTAAAGGATATTGATCACTTAGGTCTATTTTTATTACCACAAAAAAAAATCTGATTACTTGATTAATCGTCAAAATAATCGACTGATTACTCGATTACCAAAATAATTGTTAGTGATAGCATGTAGATTAGTTTAAACATTTCTAAATGCACCTGCATTGATTTAGATTTTGTGACTTTTAGTCGAATAAAACCACTAGCCACAGTGGCTGTTGAGTAAAAATAAAATGTATGTCAAGCCCTGAAACTGCAAGACAATTGATTTGGTATTTTACTAGAATAAAACATTAATTTTATATAGTAATAATAGTATTTCACAATATTACTGTTTTTACTTTATTTTTCATCAGATCCTTTTATTTTGTAATGTGCATAAAATGTATTTTTCATGCAGCCTAGGTGAGCATTAGAGACTACTTAAAAAAAACATTCAAATGTAAGCATTAGTGTCTGTATGTATATGTGAAAGCATTGGAATTATTTATGAGAAAATAAACTTTTTTTCTGTGAATACAAGTGGCTGGTTATAATCAGCACAATCAGTGAGAGGAAAACAACAGTGTGACCTTTTATTTTTTCCATTAATTAAAAATAAATGTTTCAGTCCATTACCTTCCCAAACAAATAAGACAATGATTAAATAAACAGACTTGAACAGATTCAAAACACTCAAGAGAGACATCACAAAAGTGCCCTTAAGTAGCTGTTTCTCGTAGCTACAGTCAGTTAAACACAGACATGCTGACCTCTGATCCAGCACTTAGGTATGAGGTTATGAGCTTGATGTAGCAGAACAGAGTAGTTTCGGGATGAACTGTTTTGATAGTGGAAACTTCTCAGTGTCACTCCATGAACCCTGAACAGAGAGCATTGTGCACCATTTATCATCTCATACTGTGAACAGCAGAAGTAGATCCTGTGATCGCAACAGCACAGCTGCTACTAAATCAAACTAGAAATGTTTCATGCAGTGCCAAACATAAAAACAATAGTCTTATGATGGTTTAGACTACTCAATATCAGATTGATTTTGGCACAATCCATTTGAAGTAAGATGATTTGTAAACGACAATGGCCTGTCGGGATGCAAAATTCGATCGTTTTGTCTTGTATAGTGTGTCATAGTGGACGACAACCGACGCTGCATCTGAGTCGCTTCACAACGTCCCAATAGAAAGACTAGAACGTTTAAAAAAAGTGGTCCTACACAATGGGTTCCGTCACATCTATGAAATTGACCAATATGAACACAGAAGCTCTTCTGTACACAGCTTTCAAACATGGTGAAACGGAAGACAGACAATGCTATTGGTGCTGTTAGGTGAAATTATGCAATGGGTTAAATGTCCATGAAGCTATGGCAACAATGCTCCTGTCTTTATTATGTTTTCTCTAGGGACTACCAAGACAGAGTGAATAAAGATAAATGCTGGCGAACAATAGTGGAGGGGCTTCAGCAACCCGGTGAGTATAGAATTAGCACTAAGCTAGTTCAACCATTGTTTGTTTACACTCTTGTTTCTGGAAGTCAATTGCTAGTTTCGCTTTCTCGATGACAATGTCAGGGATCACAGACGAATCAGACAAGATGGTAAGTTTACTGCTTTATTTGTGCAGAAGGATTGTAGTCGGAGATAACAGGTGAGAAACCAATGACATAGAAACATAAAGTTAGCTTAGCTGTGGTTAATTTTCTTTTTCTCTCTTTCTCCCTCTCTTGCAGGTGACTTGACGGTGGATCGGCTCAGGTGGACAGGTCTTTGACGGATGGAAAGCAGGTAAGGAACAGGTAGGTGATCGGGAAGTCTGTGAGCCATGAAATGACGAGACCAGACAGTGACAGGGAAAGTGTTTTATAGTCCATGCTGGTGATGGGACACAGGTGATGGTGATCATGATGAGGATGATGAGGCGCAGGTGCAGGTGATGATGACGACCGGGAATGCTGGGAAGTGTAGTGAAGACACAGATGAAGGAGGTGAATGTGACATAACTCCCCCCTCCCGCTAGGCGCGACCCGCGCCGTACAAGGCAGAACACGGGAGGGGGGGTGGGCATCCTGGAGTCCGTGACGGGAACGTGGACCGGGTGCAACTGGACGGATTCCAGGATGGTCCAGGCGGAGCAGGTGGCCGTGGTGGAGCAGGACGTGCAGGCGGCCAGGGTGGAGCAGGACCTAGGCGTGGCCAGGGCAGAGCAGGACGTGGGCGTGGCCAGGGCGGAGCAGGACGTGGGCGTGGCCAGGGCGGAGCAGGACGTGGGCGTGGCCACTGCGGAGCAGACGAACCCTCGGGCGTCCATGGCAAAGCTGTTGGACCCTCGGGCGTCCAGGGCGGAGCAGGACATGGGCGCTGCGGAGCAGACGAACCCTCGGGCGTCCATGGCCGAGCTGTTGGACCCTCGGGCGTCCAGGGCGGAGCAGGCTGTGGAAGTGACCACGACAGTGAGGACCTTTCGGGCGACCACGGCGGTGAGGACCCGTCGGGCGGCCACAGCGGTGACGGATAGCCCCCCCCCCCCCCCCCCCCAAAATTTTCTTGGGGAGAACTGACACCGGTTCAGGAACGGGAACAGCCTCTTGCTCGGCAGGTTTGACGTGAACAGTCTCTGTGCTGGACAGGACCAGCGGTGAAGGAAGCTCTGGGCTGGACGGGACCAGCGGCGAAGGAAGCTCTGAACTGGATGGAACCAGCGATGAAGGAAGCTCTGAGCTGGACGGAACCAGCGGCGAAAAGGGCTTTGAGCTGGGCAGGACCAGCTGTGAAGAGGGCTTTGAGCTGAGCAGGACCAGCTGTGAAGAGGGTTTTGAGCTGAGCAGGACCAGCTGTGAAGAGGGCTTTGAGCTGGGCAGGACCAGCTGTGAAGAGGGCTTTGAGCTGGGCAGGACCAGCTGTGAAGCGGGCTCTGGCGCAGGATCAGCGGGCTCTGGCGCAGGATCAGCGGGCTCTGGCGCAGGATCAGCGGGCTCTGGCGCAGGATCAGCGGGCGCGGATCGGCTGGACGGAACCAGCGGTGCAGGCTTGGCTGGACGGAACCAGCGGTGAGGGCTTGGCTGGACTAGACGGAACCAGTGGTGCAGGCTTGGCTGGCCTGGACGAAACCAGCGATGAGGGCGAAGGCTCAGCGGGCGTGACGTGAAGCCCAGCCTCGGCAGCCATCTTTCTGGCCGATCGCACTGACATCAGCGGGGGATCGGTCATACTGGATATCATCCAGGGAAGTCCAGGGGCCGATCGGGCGTCAGGGCTGATGCGGAGTGCAGACTCGGCGTGGCTGACGTGAAACGCAGGCTCGACGTGGCCGACGTGAAGCGCAGGCTCGGCGTGGCTGGACGAAAGCAGCGATGAAGGCTCTGCTTCGACAGGACCCACTGTGAACGGCGAATTACAGGAAATCAGTACCCACTCTACATAATCAGTGAAGCTCCACTGAGGGCCCTTCCCGGACAACTGCTCTCTGGTGGCGGTGTTGAGGCCGGCATGCAGGAAGCAGCAGAGGCTGTCGTCCGGGAAAGTAGTAGAGTGAGCGAGGTTGAGGAAATCCTCCAGATGTTCCTCTAAGGATCGGTCCTTTTGTTTAAGGAGGAGCAGTTCGACCGCAGCAAAGTGGTCCATTTCTTTAGGGTCGGTCGTTCTGTCACATTTTTAGGTCTGGTCTTCTGTCAGGGATCACAGACGAATCAGGCAAGATGGTAAGTTTACTGCTTTATTTGTGCAGAAGGATTGTAGTCGGAAATAACAGGTGAGAAACCAATGACATAGACACATAAAGGAAGCTTAGCTGTGGTTAATGTTCTTTTCTCTCTTTCTCCCTCTCTTGCAGGTGACTTGATGGTGGATCGGCTCAGGTGGACAGGTCTTTGACGGATGGAAAGCAGGTAAGGAACAGGTAGGTGATCGGGAAGTCTGTGAGCCTTGAAATGACGAGACCAGACAGTGACTGCAGGGAGAGTGAGTGTTTTATAGTCCATGCTGGTGATGGGACACAGGTGATGGTGATCATGATGAGGATGATGAGGCGCAGGTGCAGGTGATGATGACGCCCGGGAATGCTGGGAAGTGTAGTGAAGACACAGATGAAGGAGGTGAATGTGACAGACAACATGCATGCCGTTAAATATGACTAGGGATAAGTCAGGAAACAACGTGTAGTCTGACATGTTTTTTCTTCAAAACACGACAAGAATTGAGGAGTCAAAATTGCATAATATAAAACAGTGACTTTTGTAAAAGACAAAAATTTTGTGTAGTCTGATTAGACATTCTACTAACTATAAACACTGTAAAAAAAAAAGTTGTAATTTCAACTTAAATTGCATTGAACTTAATGGTATAGCATAAAAAAAGGTTGAAAATTGCTTAGCTTATTTTGATGAGTTAAAGTAAAGCAAAAGCATATGTTGTTATAACTTATTGATCATTAATTGTTTTTACATTATAACTTTGTAACTAACTGTCAACAAACTCTCATTAGAGTATTAGTAGACTGTCTGCTTAATATCTGCAGCCGCCAGGGGCAGGATGTGCTTTATGGCCTCAGTCTGCTTCTGGACTGATGGGCAAAGTCCTCAACAGTGTCACCAAAGAGGCCGGCCTGGGATATGGGGGCGTCAAGAAAACGTCCTTCATCTCAGCCAGGTCCAATCAGAGTCCAATGCGCACAGTGACTGACCTCGCTGTCCGGCGACGAAAGTCACGCTGAGGACCCCTGGCCAGACGCTGTCCACTTCGTCGCCCAAAGGGTGAAGTCAGTCACTGTGCACATTTTCTGCAACAACCCTGGCTCAGAAATGAAAGCTTTAGCGTAAGTTCTCTCAGGAAGACTCAATCGTTGCGTCACTTATTGCCTTCACATCTAACCAATCATGTGCTAATATTGCAGTATAAAAGATTGGTACTTACACATGTCTGAGTTCGCAGATGCTGACGCTGCCAATTACCTCCATCCTCCCCAGCTCCACCAAGATGGTCCCTTTCTCCTCCATCCTCCCCACCACCAGGATAGTCCCTTCCCATACCTCCCGGGGGTCGGCTGCGCCCCTGCTTTCATTTTCAGGCAGGAAATGCAGTTTCCGATACCCTCGGATTGCGTGCTACAGACGTCAAAAGAACTTTATAAATATTTGCTTGCTGGGCTGTTAATAAATATATGCTGTGTTACATGATTCTGTCTCCCGAGTCTTTCTGGTAGAACACACTGGATGGAAAGATATCTTGAAAAAGACCACCCGTGCTTGCTCTTTTAGTGAAACTGCTCTGAACGCCAAAGTGCATAGGAGTGAAACGCTGCACTCTCTCCGTGGACAGCAAGATGGATGCAAGACACCGGTGGATGCGCCTTCACACCAGCAGAGAGATGCAGGAGCAATTAAAGTTGCTGTTTTAGGAGAGAATCTCCTAATATCAAATAAAATTGTTATTTATATTTTAATTTACTCTATACCTGTATGTCTGGTTGGGTGTGACTCGGCATGAAAATCTCACTGGCCAATGTCCATTGGCTCATTTAGTTACAACTTGGAGGTGATCGGGCTGCAAAGTTGCAAAGTTAATAATAGTTAGTACAATGTCTAAAGTTTACCATCAAAATGAAATGTAACTTATTTTGAATAAATTCTGTGGTTTTGAACTTTCTATTTATCAAAGAATCCCGAAAAAAGTACCGGTATCCACAGAATTGCTGTTCAGCTTTTTTCCACATTGATAGTAATTGGAAATGTTTCTTGTCTGAAGGATCATATGAAGACTGGAGGAATGGTTTTGAAAGATATTCTATCTAGTTAATTTGTCAAACTGGACAGATCAAAGACTCAACATTGCATTGTGGGATATACATACAGAAATTTCAAGAGAATGATGGTATGTTATTCTCAGCATAGCCTCAGACAGACTGACGGCTGGTACAAAGATTTACTCCAAAAAAATTGGTAGATCTGGTCATTATTCTAAGTGTGTAAAGTGTCCCTTCCACCACAGAGACAGATAAGATTGCAGCTTCATGCAGTCATTTCCACGGTTGTCATTCCGATACTAAGTATATCATGATGGAGGACCACATAGTGTTATAGTTGAGCCAAAAAACACAAACAGGGAACCACATGAAAAAAAGCTCTACTGCCATATTGAAACAAATCCCTTGCCAACACTAATACAAAGAGTGTGTGTTTAAATTTGAGACGTCCCTGTACTTTAAGCAATCCAGGCTATTTACTGGTTTCTCAAGGAAAGTTCATTCCATCTTTAATCGACTGTACACCCAGAAAAGTAGTTTTTAAAATTGTTTTTCACAGTGCTTAATAAAAAATCAGGCAAATCTGATGCTGGGAAATGACTGTAACTGTAAGTGAGATTAGCACAGACTGTGTCATTGCAGGTCTTTTTTTAATATACAATTCTGAGACTTAGGTCTTTGGTTTTATCTCCTTTACACTACATTAACCTGTTTCTCATGCAAAAGTGACAATTACAGTTTATTGGCTGAGCTCGGAAAGAACCTGGGAAACTCAGACAAAGCTGAATGCCATTTCAAAATAAAACTACGTCACACTTGCCTGAGTTGCCTCAATAATCTTTGTTGGAACAAACTTCTCCATACGCTCAAATTGGTTAAAAAACGTATGGTCTGGTTTATATAATACTGATCACTAGAATGTAAAGTTATAAAAAATTTAAAATTAAATAGTAAATTAGTGCAATGTTTAGGACTAAAATAACATATTTGATATATGCTCAATGCTATAAATTCAAGCTTAGCCTTTCACCCCTCCCGGAGCATAGGCCATTGACTACTTTTCTCCAGCGTCCGCAGTGCTGTGCAATTTTCTCCAGCTCTTTCAAGGTGTGCCCAGTCTCTTTGGTGTCTGCCTCCAAGTCTCTTCTCCAGGTGTTTTTAGGTCTCCCCCTTTTCCACGTCAGGGCTGGTCTGGTGATGCTTGTACTTGGTTTTCGCAAGGTGTGCCCTATCCATCTCCACTTCCTCTTCCTGATTTCTTGTTCTGCAGGAAGCTGGTTCGTCCTCTGCCATAAGTCGCAATTTCTGATTGTGTCTGGCCAGCGGATCTGAAGGATTCTGTGTAGACAACTGTTGATAAAGGTCTGGATTTTCCTGATGGTTGCTTTTATTGTTCTCCAGGTTTCTGCTTCATAAAGAAGACTTGACATTGGAGTTGAATAGGCGGATTTTGGTGTGTGTTGTGAGCTGGCGGGAGTTCCACACATTTTTCATCATGAGGAATACTGCTCTCGCTTTCCCGATTCTTGCCTTGACGTCTGCGTCTGTGCCTGCTTGTTTGTCGATGATGCTCCCTAGGTATGTGAACGACTCCACTTCATCTAGGGGTTCTTCTCTAAGCTTTACTGGTTCTGTGCTGGTTATAAATTCAAAGCAATGTAGAAATGCTGAAGAATGTAGACTTAAATTTGTTTTTGTTTTTAATTAAACAAGTCAAAACTTTTACACAGAATGAAACGACAAAATCACAAATTTTATTGGACGAAAGTTTGGATATGGCCCTAAGTGCAAAATTAATCATCAATTTTTTCCCCTAAAACAAATAAATATACAAATAAATGTATTATAGTGTTAATTTAGGAACATTAATGAGTACACTAGCATACAGATTTTGATTTCATGGCTAATTTATGTCTTTTTCTCTTTCCCTTAATAACTTTAAGCCATTAATCACCATCAAGCCATTAATCAAACAAGCCTTTATTGATGAGCTTTAGTAGCTCATGTGAAGGTTTTTCCTTCATTTTGATAGAAAGATGTGATTTTTTGAAATGACATTATGATTTTAAAGGATTTGTGGAGGTAAGAGCAACCCACACAGACATTCAGCAGTATAAACACAGGAGGCTCACTTTATCCTGTACTCTTATTGGTTGGCTGTTCAAGGCTGTCAATGAAAGAACCACACTCAGCAAGACATTTGGTTTGTGTGTACTGTAGGATTAGAAGCACACACAGTGCTCAATGCTCAGCGGTTTGGCAGGAGTGTAGATAATTGTTGGGGCAGCACTGAAAGTTTGTCATTGTGTATGTATCCATCATGACACTTCCATTGTTTGTCAAATATTTTAATGTATTGTACTGAACATCTCTAACACACACACACACTCTCAAGAGGATAATATTCTACAAAAAAGCAATTTCTGTTGTCAATTTCTGCAATCAGCCACAAGTGAGCTTGTCACAATAAGCGGCCCAAGACTGCTAGTTGTAATCTATGACAAAAGACATGGCAAAATTGAGTGTGCACCAGGGGCACGGGTGCTGCAGCACCCCCTTTTTTCACAGGTTTGTAAATGTAACGCAAATTTTTGTTCATTTACATTTATTCATTTTAAGCATTTAGTAATTTATTTTGTAATAAACACTTTAAGTGGGCTATTTAAAAAGTGTTAGGACTATTTAAATGTTAAATTATGGTGTTTTTTTAAACATACGCGCAGAGTGTGACGTCATATTGTGTGTGCGTGTAGAAAGGATTCGTCAGCAGGAGGGCCAAGATGGTGGTGTGTTAGGTGGACACGTTATTGAACATCTCGTCAGGAAATTTTGAAATAGGACGATTATATAGCCATTATAGTTTGACATTTACTATTTATGAACCTGTAAGTGATTGCTTTCGTCACTTTAACCTCCTTGCGCCCATTCATCTATGGGTAGAAGGAAAAATAGACAAACGTCCAACGTGACAGCGCACGCACCTATGTCAACTATGGAGCCTATTCAAATCGCTGAAGGGAACGATAGCGCCGCTTCCTCCGTGGAAGGGATTTCATCGGATAATGTTGACGAACATAACTGGTTCAATTCACGCCCAGATTTGAGGGATCTCCTTGCTACTCCCCTGCCTGATACTCCATCAAAAAAAAAAAAAAAAAAAAAAAAACGGGAAAGCAAGGAAAGTAACGACTCTTCAGCAGAAATTCTAGCGGCCATTAAAAAAGCCAGAGATGAAGGAAAGAAAGCCTCCTTTCGCGGTTCGTTTCCCTTAAAGCTGCAGTAGGGAGTTTTGAGAAAACGTTGACTTAGCCTGAAAATTTGAACAAGCACAACTTACATGTCCCACCCCCTTGCTCTCTGTTGCGCTACAGCCCTCCCTCCACAGCTCGTCCTCCACAGCGGAGCCTGTCGTGAACGCGCAGGCTAGTAAACAGGGCCACCGATAACAGCGGATAAAAAGTTACATGGCACATTCACTAATAGGGACTAAACGTCAACAATATGCTTTACATTGACTATGGCCTGCCCATACTTTGACTACAAACTTGGTCCTCAAATCATTATGTATTTTGCAATAGCCTACATGTAACTTTATAACGTTGCACTCTTTCTATAAGTTATAAATAGCTAGTAAGATAACGTTAATATAACGGTAACTAACGTTACAGTATGTAAGTAATTATTCTAGCGATATATAATGCTAGATAAGGTGTGCTAGTACATTATTTCAGCAACATGACAAGCCAGTGAATTAGCAGGTTTCAATTGTTGCTTAGCAGAGTGCGTGACATTTTATCTACATGTTATGCGGCTAGAGTTTTGACACCGAGTCAATGGGCTCTGTGTAATTCTTTCTTTTTCGCTTGTTTATCGTCATTGTTTTTTTTTCTTTTAACTCTTTGTTTTATGAGCAGGTGTCACTCGGGAATTGGCAGGTTAGGTTGTTTCTCCGTCATAAGCACAGCTGCAGCACGCCGGCAATCTTGAGTTTGAACGACGGCTCGCGCTGTGCAAGAGAGGGGTGTGATCAGCGCGTACACGAGCGTGATTGACACTGCTAAGACATTCCTCCTGGCTCTGATTGGTTGTTTCTGACCGGGAGCGTGTATTTCTGCAAATGGCAATAGGACCACTGGGAGGAGCCAGAAGAGCTTGATTTTTTTCACAGATTATCTGTCTCATATTCTACTGTCAGGACATAATGACAGTTTTAACAAATATGTAAAAAATATTTTTTTCAAAAGTTACCTACATCAGCTTTAACAGACGGGAAAAGATTCAGACCGATTCTGCGGATATGTTCTTTATCCTCGTTTAAGGGGAAATAAGTCACTATAGGCTGTTTTTTTTTTTTTTTTTTTTTTTTTTTTACGTTTATGTGACTAGTCTACACTTGGGATTTATTTAATTGTCTTTTACTAGACTGTTTGCTCCTTTTATTCCCATGGGCAACGAATTTTATGAAGGTCTCATTGTTCCTCTGGTTGAACCGCAAAACTTTGCTGTGTAGATGATAACGGGTGGCGATGTTCAGTTCGATCGCTCAATTTATTATCTCTATATTGACCTTTTTTTTTTTGACTACCTAAAATTGCTTAGCGACAAGCAAGGTGGTTAAGTGATTACTCTCGTATTTAATGTTTGTGAATTACTTTCAGTTATATTGTCACCATTAGGCTCTTTTGACTTTCAGTTGTTTTCAGTTTTCACGTGTGTTCCCCTGTCTGAGTTTCCCGCCACCAATCTGTATCCATGGACACTGATCACCTTCCTCACAGCTGCCTGTCGTTAGTGTTAATCATCATTGTGTATTTATGTTCCTGCCAGTCTTCAGTTCAGTGTTCGGTATTGTTTGTGTCTCACCCGTTTGCCTGTTCCTGAGTTTGCTTATATAAGGAAAGTGTTATTTCTACTTTCATCTCCGTCTTCCTTGAACCACCCCGTGACTTTTTTGTTCTTGCACTCACCAGCCCCCTCGACGACGAAACCCTGAAAACCCTGTTCTGGATCGGGGCTGTCTTCCACCAGCGGATCGACCTGCCAGACACCTCTAACCTGAACTGGAAGGAGGCCGTCCTCAGGTGTCTGGTGAGCGTCGTACCCCGATCCAGCACACAGCCAGACCCAGAGCCCGGATTGCAACCCTCGACCGCGGAGAACTCGTGAGTGTCCCCCGCAGACGTGCCAGCCAGAGCCCGAGATTAAGGGGACAGAGCTGACCCTCGCCCCGGAGGAGAAGCTCCAACAGGAGTCTAACCAGGGGTGTGAGCCACGACATCTGCAGGCGAGGGAACCCAATCGACGGAACACGAGGACTGGCTGATACATTTTTCTGAGGAGACACAGTTTCCCGCCCTATCCCACCTGTCATCTGCATCTTCGTTGTTTTCAGACCACTTTAGTGACTGTATCTGCCCTGTCATCGACCTTTCAAGTACCATCTCACCACAATGCTCAGCCAGTCCTCCAGCCCCACCACTGCTGGATGTTCGCAGCCCTGCATCGTCTCTGGGGAGTTCCCCTGAGGTCGAGTCGCAGGTCAGCCCGCCATCTGCAGCACCCGGGCATGAGGATCTCGTGGCTCCGCCTCCAGCCTTGGTCCTCTGCACTTCATCTCGGCCTGTCGACCTGCCAGCTGCGTCTTGGGTACTCTGGCTCCATCTCCAGCACTCGTCGCCGGGGTCTCCCAATCCAGCGACGTCGTTGGAGTCCACCGGCTCTCCGTCTGCGCCGATGGATCTGGCCGCCGAGTCTCCATCGGTTATCCTCGAGCTACCGTCAGCCTCTTCGCCACCTGGTCTCTTCCCTCCTACTCTGCCGCGGGCTGTCGGTAATGGACGGCTCTGGGTCTGCGCCACCAGGCCATCTCCATCCGTGTCGTCAGGGGATCGTCGTCACCCCCTCACCATCCTGCCACACCAGCCTCTCTCCTGCACTTCACCTCGTCCACCGCCAGAACCTCCTCCGGCGGCGTTATGTCACCATTAGGCTCTTTTGACTTTCAGTTTGTTTTCACGTGTGTTCCCCTGTCTGAGTTTCCCGCCACCAAACTGTATCCATGGACACTGATCACCTTCCTCACAGCTGCCTGTCGTTGGTGTTAATCATCATTGTGTATTTAAGTTCCTGCCAGTCTTCAGTTCAGTGTTTGGTATTGTTTAGTTATACACGCTGTCTCACCCGTTTGCCTGTTCCTGAGTTTGCTTTATTAAAGAAAGTGTTATTTCTACTTTCATCTCCATCTTCCTTAAACCACCCTGTGACATATATAGTGTTCCTATTTCAAAAAAAGAATTGTTTGTGTTTTTTTTAGATGAGAGGTACTAAATTTGTTCTCTGTGTATAAGGATTTTAAGTTTCATTCTTTTTCTGTTGTATCCTTAAACGTAAGGTGTTTACGTGACGCAGTAAAGAGGAAAGCTGTTTTTTTTATTTTGTAAAAGCAGTGAGTCAGATATAATTCTTCTTCAGGAAACACATTCATGTGATATGGATATCAAATTTTGGAAAAAATCAATGGGGAAATGCAATTTACTGTTGCCATGGCTCTAGTCATTCTGCTGGAGTTTCAATTTTATTGCACAAATTTAAAGGGCACATACTAGAAGTTAAGGGCCCTATTTTAACAATCTGAAACGCAAAGCGCAAGTAACTTTGTAGGCGGATCCCAGCACTGATGCTATTTTCCCGGCGGGATAAAAGCCTCTTGCGCCTGGCGCAAATCTAAAAGGGGTTGGTCTGAAGTAGCTTCATTATTCATAGGTGTGGTTGGGCGTAACGGGAAACAAACCAATAAGAGCGTCATATCACATTCCCTTTAAGAGCATGATGAACGAGGTGCGCTTGTTCCATGGCGCAATACTATTATAATGGCGCATTTACCAGGCGCGCTTCAGAATCGGTTCATAGCCGAGGAGATCGATGTTCTCGTCAGGGCCGTAAAAGAAAGAGAAGTGACATTGGGGATGGGACAAACCCACCCAAATTAGCTTCGGTTAAACATGCATATAATAATTTGGGTAAATGTGTAAGCTTTATGCCTATTTTTTTCACATCTTCGTGCACACTACAATGATTTCCGTCATCTCATGTGTTAATATTTTTTATTGTAACAATTTATGATTTGCAAAAATAACTGTTGCATCTGTGTAGATTACATGAGCAAAGTGTATGCGCGTTGTGCACGCTATACATTATGGTTAAGCATGCGCCCTTAAAATAGCATAATGAACAACGCGCAACGCGCCACTGACTTTAGACTAGTTTTTTTCTGGTCAGTGGTGCAATTGTTTTATAGAACAGCAAAATAGCATGAGGGAAAGTTTGCGCCGGAACACGCCTCCTCTTTGCGCTGAACCGCCCCGGGGAGCGCAAGTGTATTTCTTAGTTAACCGACGTGTGTCTGTGGAGGGAAAAGTTCCGGTTGCGCGGGTGCAAAATAGGAATGATACATGCGTCAGTGTACAAAGTCATTTGCGCCGGGTGCAAGATAGGGCCCAATGTCTTCTGATGAAGGCAGGTGGATTATTTTAGAGATTAAGCAGGATAACTCAATCTTTATTATTTGTAATATTTATGGTTGTAATTCCTGATTTGCCCACAGGTCTCTCTTTTCTCAGATAACCTCTGAATTGAAAGAAGTAATTATCAAGTACCCAGACAGACACTTTTGTGATTTGGGGGCGGGGATTTTTATGAATGTGTGGATGATTCCTTGGACAGACTTCCTCCCAGAAATAACGATAGCCAGCATTTAAACATTAATATTTTATCATTATGCTCGGAATTTTCTCTTACAGATACATGGCGTTTCTTTCACCCTGATCTGCAGGAATTTACTTGGTCTAATAGAAATATGTCTTCCCAATCGAGAATTGATCTCTTCTTGATTTCTTCCTCAGCTCTTCAATTTATAAAATATGTTTCTCATTCTTTTGCTCCCCTCTCTGACCATAAACAAATAAGTCTAAAATTGTGTAGCAACACTGATAAAACTTCAAGTTTACGTGGTTATTGGAAATGTAATAAATCTCTCCTAAAGATGCAGCCTTTAATAATGGTATTAAGAACTTGTTTTCTGGTATATTCTTTGAAAATTCTAGTGACGGTTATAAAACAAAATGGGATTTAAAAAAAAAAAAAAGTATATAAGGCAAGGCAGATCGCCATCAGAAGTAAAGAGTAAGAATCCTCTAAAAATAAAAAAATAAATATTTGAACTCATAAATAAATGAAACACTTTATTGCTAAAAACATTATCTCAGGAGGAAGAATTGCTTTTAAGAGAATTAAATTTACAAATGAATCAAGCTTATTTGGATTTAGCTAGAGGGGTCTTTATTAGGTAAAAAATCCAAATGGCTAGAAGGATAGACTAACTCCAGTTACTTTTTTGTCAGGTGCACTGATCCTACTTTTAAGGCAAACTTTATACTTCCGAATTTAATTTAGACTAGTGTGAGACTTTTGTCAAAAACAATTAAAAACTATATTCCAACTATTGATAATGATTTTAAAGATCTTTATGAGTCGACTTTGACAATTGGGGAAGTTAAATCCACTCTTTTCTCTATGAAAAGAGGGAAATCCCCTGCTGTTGATGTTTTTTTTTTTTTGTTGAATTTTACGTCAATTTTTGGGACTTAATAAAATTCCTATTGCTTTCCATGTATAAAGAATGTATTGCTCAGAAGGAAATGACTACATCAATGAAACAGGGTATAATTCCCCTTCTAAAACCTGAAAAAGATCCTCTCTTAATTAATAATTGGCGACCAATTACACTCTTAATGGTTGATTACAAGATCTTGGCCTTGGTATATGCTAATAGGTTGAAATTTAAGCTTGACCAAATTATTGTGGAGACGCAGTCACGTTTTGTCAAAGGTAGGCATATTAGTATTAAATATAAGACTTATTTTAGATTTATTGGATTATGCTGATTTTATGCACCCTAAAGCCATTATTCTTTTCTTAGACTTTTAAAAGGCCTTCGACGCCATACATTTCTTCTGCAATCTCTCAAATGGTTTGATTTTGGGGACTCTTTTGTTAATGTAATTGAAAAGTTCTATAAAGGAATTAGTAGTTCCGTCATAGTCAATCTGCACACCTCCCAAAGATTTGTTATAAAGCGTGGTGTCAGACAGGGTTGCCCAATTTCACCTTTCTTATTTATTTTGGTTACTGAGCTATTATGACTGAGTATTATGCACAATCTGAACTGAAAGCTATCTCCATTTTTGACAGGGAAATCAAAATCTCATGGCTGGCTGATGACACCACTCTTTTTTTTACATGATAAAAGTCAACTCTCCAGTGCCATTCAGATAATTAAAGAAATGTCGTGTGCTTCTGGGTTAAAGTTAAATATGTCTAAATGTGAGAAAATGTCATGCAATGACACGTTAAATGAGGGTATTCCGGTCAAAGACACAAAGTATTTAGGTATTCATTTAACAAAAAATGTAGTAGCCAGACAACAACTTAATTTTTCTAGTCGGATTAAGAAAACCCAAAATATTTTAAATATTTGATTACAAAGAGATCTATCTCTTTATGGGTTCTCCTGTCCAAAGTGGAAGGTCTCTCTCGCCTTGTGTATCCATCACTTTATCTATACATGAATGACTGTACTGCTAAAGGTGTCAATAAAATTGTCCTTGAATTTATATGGAAAAACAGGTCTCATAAACTTAAAAAAGCGGTGATTTCCAATTGTAGAAGTGATGGGGGACTAGAAGTGCTAAACAACATTATTAATGTGTTTAAAATCAATTGGATTAGAAAATGTCTAATAAATTCAAATTCTATATGGTCTTTCATTCCTTATTACATCTTTAATAAAATTGGAGGCCTCCCTTTTATCTTAAAATATAATTATATGTATCATAAACGATCTAATTTTCATCAGCAGGCTCTTCTTGCATGGAAATTGTTACATCCATAATTTTTCACCACATAAAACTCTTTTGTGGAATAATATGAATATAACTGTTAGAAACAAATCTCTCTTTTTTCCCCAATTGGTTTAAAAGAGATTTCATTTATGTCCTTTCTTTATTTGATAATTCTGGTAACATCTTGTCTTATGAACGCTTCATGACTTCCCTATTTATTTTAAAGAATACAATGCTGTGCTTTCTGTAAGAATACAATACTGTGATTCCAACAGGTCTAGAGCCACATATTATACAACCAAAAAGATACGAAGGAGTCGGCTTTGTTATTGGATGGCATTAGCATTTATGATAAGAAATGTAAAAATAAACATAGCCGCCAGGTTTTTCAAAAAAGAGACCTAATTTGCCCTAGAGACAGATCCCATTGGGCTGCCTTAATTGACAATATCGAATGGAGAAGAGTGTGGTTGTTACCCCATAAATATTTTATCCCCAAAAAGACCAAAGAAATCCACTTTAAAATACTACATAAGATATAACCTGTTAATGCAACGGTGTCCAAATATATTGATATTTCTAGTACTTGTTAGTTTTGTGGTGACAAAGATGAAATATTGATACACTTATTTTATTCTTGTAAATTGGTTCAGAAATTTTGTTCTAATGTAAATAATTCTCATTTAAATACAACCCCCATTCATGCACACTCTTTTAATTTGAAAGATGATTTGTTATTACACTGACTCCAACACATCTAAAGAATATATTTTTAACTTTTTTATTTTGTTTGGCACATTTTTCATCCATAAACAGAAATGTATAGGCTCACTTCCTACTCTGTCGCATTTTTTGGTTGAAGTAGACTCACTGCTTAAATCTTTAACTAGCAATAAAAAAATGTGATAGATTCCTGAAACTATATGAACAATTATTTTGTAATGGCTCTAATGTTCAGGTTTAACTAGCTTTTTGTCATATATTGTTTTTGTTTTCTGATTATCTATCTCTTGTTAGTATTGTTTCCCTATGAAAATGTAGGGTGCTTAATCTTTTATTTTCTCTGTATACTTTGTCTTTTGTTTTACCTCTTCTATATTCTCCTTCTATATAATCTGTTTCTTGAATAATAATAAAAAATTGTCAGCAGCCGCTCAAAAAAAAAAAATTTGCCATCTACCATCAGTGTTGTGTAAGGTAGGCACTAGACAGTTGTTTTGTGTTCATTTCTATTTCCTGTCGCTGTGCAGGCTCTTTTGTTGTATATGACTGTGTAAACAGCCCAATAACCCTTTTATTTGAAGGCTTAATTTATGTCCCGTAGACCGGGCTGTTGCATTACGATTGAAATCAATAATGTCAAAAATGTGATGTGCGGTCAAGTTCGGGTGTGTGTATATTGTATATTGACTAGATATTGTTTCTTATTCAAAAGTGGCCAAATCTTGGCCAGGTTCAGCCAGAGATGGCGTTCCTGGACCACTAGCGTGGACATCGGGACCGCGCTGTGACTTTCGTCACCTGGCTGTACGCAGCTCCTGCAACAACCCGGGGTCAGAACTACTCTTATACAGCTCTTTTAGCGCCTTGGCCTGGTATACTTGCAGGAGGGCCATGGCATGCAGGGTGGAGGCGGCCTGTCCAGCGGTGCATTAAGCCTTGGTCACGAGTGCAGCCGAGAACTTACAGGAAACACACGGGTGAAATGATTTTTAGAGTGTTTACTCTTAGGGAAATTGCTCTTTTCAATGTTTAAGCACCCAAGGGAACAGCCGCTGCACTTGGCCGTTCACACACTCAGCAACCGCGACCTCCGCTGGAACGTGCCGTCACACCAAAACAGGAACAGGCTTCTCTCTGGTTCCATAGACACACGAAATGATGATTGAGAGCAGAGTAAAGACAAACGTCTGCTCGGCTCTGAAGCGAAAGCCTTATATACCCGGAAGCAGGGGAGCGACTTGCAATGCAAATCTGGGTTATACATTTTATTCTAAAAGATAGCCTACACTTGTTCTTGTTTTTATTTTTTATTTTAGATTTAGATTTTTAATTGCAGCTAGGTTAATGGTGCATAAATAAATTGTTTATTGTTTTTGTTTTTTTTGTTTATCCCCCCCCAAAAATCTTTTAGCTTTTTAGTTATTAGAGTTGAGATATTCAGGATCATCTGATATGAGAGACAGGAAACAGCTCCGTAGGACACAGTTAAACGCCTTTGTCTTGATCTTATTAGGCAAGAGAAAGAAAAAAAGATGAGTTAGATTTTCAATCTCTGGTGATAAAGTATGTCCTGCATACATGGAAATGCTAAAATAGAAGCAAACAATTGTATTCCCCATATACTGAAATTTTGCTTCCCACACTAACAGATTGGCCCTATGAGAGAGAATATTCAGGTTTATGGAGACTGAAGACATTAAAAGTCAGTTTGATAAATGGGAAGTGCATATATGGTTAGGTTCAGTGCACACACTTATGAACAGCAGGGGATCCAGAAAAGTTTAAAGTAGCAGGTCGGCCACATAAGGACAGCGCTTAACATTACTAAATTTGAACTGAGCAGTTTATTCCCATGATCACATGGTTTTATTGGTGCTTGCAAAAATCGCTATCACTATTGTTCAGGAGGGTTTGATCAAATGCGAACACTTTATGTCAATAATCCACTTCAGACATTCTACTTACTATAAATACATTTGTAATTACCTGTCTAGTATTCTAGTAATAACCTTAACCCTAATTTAACAGTCTACTTATACTTTAATGAGTGTTAGTTCACATGTAGTTCCAAAGATACATATAGCCTACTTTGTAGAAAAGTGGGTAACACTTTAGAAAAATGGTCCGTCATTAATAAGTAACTATGCAGCAAGTAATGCAGGACTAATGAGTACTACATTAACACTTCAGCTACTACTATTAACTAATATGGAAACAAGGGTAACACTTTATAATAACTACACGCTAATAATCATTAGTTAAGCATGAGTAAACAGTTAATTCATAATTCATAAAGCATTAATAGACATTAATAAGCAGTTTATAAATACAGCTATAAATGCTTTCTTCTTGATTTACAAGCATATCTTTAATTCATTTAATAATTGTATTTTCATCCTTTATTAATGATCAATTTATTATTTCTAAATGATTAATTGCATTTTTTATAAACCAGTTATTTAAGAGTTTTCAGTGGTTCACAAGATTACTTAGAACGTGTAAGTAAATGATTAATAAACTATTTAAATGTACATTCATACATCTTATTATTCAGACATATAGTGATGGTTACTTAGTGTGTTAATAAGTGCTTTATTAACATGCATTTAAGCTGTAATTCAGGGTTAATTCGGGTAGTTATAAAGCATTTAGTAGTGGTCAGTTAACTATGTTTGTGAGCTCATCTAAAGTGAGGACTATTCATGCCTTGTAAAGCATTTATAAAGGAGATTTAAAGGCTGTTAAATATTTCTATGTTCTGTATCACTGTGTTGTGTTTGTTACATTTTACTGTTTAGAAGATTGATGAGCCTTTAAATCTCCTTTATAAATGCTTTACAAGGCATGAATAGTCCTCACTTTAGATTAGCTCACAAAATAGTTAACTGACCACTACTAAATGCTTTATAACTACCTGTATTTACTACATTTACTTACACTTTCTAAGTGATCTTATGAATAACTGACAACTCTTAAATAACTGGTTTATAAATAATGCTGTACTTCATTTAGAAATTATTAATTGATCATTAACAAAGTATGAAAATACAATTATTAAACGCATTATAGATATGCTTATAAATCAAGAAAAAAAGTGTTTATAGCTGTAATTATAAACTGCTTATTAATGTCTATTAATGCTTTATAAATGATGAATTAACTGGTTACTCATGCCTAACAAATGATTAATAGCATGCAGTTATTATAAAGTGTTACCGAAACGGGCTTAACTACCAGTAAGTAATATCAAATTTAGGAGATAGTTCCTTATTAGGTAATCAATAATTACTTAATGGGAATAACCTCATTAATAACTATTAGCTAACTGGCAAATTATAAAGATGATTATTGTGTCTGAGATGTAATCAGTCATAATTTTTACTCTGAATATAGTCATAAAATGCACCACTAATTACTCAAGTGTTACCTAGTGTGGGGCCTCTGCCAGGGTATTTGTGTGTGTGTGTGTGTGTGTTTTGTTGCTGGGTGAACTTCCTGGTGGAGTGGAGCTGAGGCCATCAGGCAGATCAGAGGCAGCTGGCCTCTGTCTCTAGATTGCATTAAACCCGCCCTTTCCTGATTGTAGCAAGGTGGTGATGACGTTTAGTCTGGGATTCCCTTTATTCGTGTTTTTTGTTTAGTGGAAACCTGCGTAAGGGAATTAACCACGTGCAATCTGATGTTGTGGGGTGATGGAATCGTTGGTGCAAGTTTGTTTCTGTCTGCAGAATAGTCACTGGACGAGGAGGGTAAGTGTTGACCTTTTTTTTGCGCAAAAATTGTTTATGTTGAGTTAACTCCCCTGTAGGTATAGAGCGTTTTCCTCTTTGGGATTCGTGTGCATATGAATATAGTGCGGGGTGAAAGTGGTTGGAGCGGTTGTCTCGGGAGCACGTCAATGGTTGTCCTCACTATGCAGGAACTACAAGTGATCTGGACCATTATTTTAAAGTGAAAAACATGGTAACGCTTTAGATTACAGCTCGGAAAGTACTGCGTAATTAAAGCAATTTTACAGTGTAACCTTCGGTAATTATAGTGTACCTATAACGTACTTACAATCTAAGTATAAGGGAACAATATTTTAAGTTTGGGGAATAAAGGGGTAACAACCAGGAGAATTAAAAAAAATATTTATACTGTAAGTATTATAAAACTAAGGGGTACTTATTATACTATTATGATACAACAATCTTACATTTGGGAGCAATTTAGCGAGAACATACACTGCGTACCTTTTAGAAATAATGGTGAACCGGCATACTGTATAGCCTTTTTAAAAATTACAGGGTACATATCTATGCATTTATAGTTATCTTTTTAACAAAAATGCACTGAAAACGAAAACTATTGCAACTTTTGCTTAAATATTGGGGAAAGATACTCTTGTTTCATGTAGTGGTGCTTGTTACCCCATTGTGCCATGTAGTTACTGGGTAAGTGTGACATTGCGGGCTGTAAATTAAAGTGATGCTTGTTACTTCTCTTGTTCCATTGTAGTTACAGGGTAAGTACAATAAAAATGCATACACACAATCTTATATCACTGACTCCTTTATTTATTATACAAGCACCACTTACCCTGTAACCACATCAAACAAGATATATTTCCCAGTATTTAAATAAAATTGCAATAGTCTTAGCTTTTCTTGCCTTGAAACATGTTAGCCCAAACATCTGCACTTTTGATATAAAAAAATTATAAATGCATAGATATGTACCCTGTCATTTAAAAAAAAGGCTAAACAGTATGTATTGGTACACAATTATTACAAAAAGGTATGCAGTGTATGTTCTCGCTAAATTGCTCATCACAATAGTGGAATAAGTACCCCTTAGTTCTATAATACTTACAGTATAAATGTTTTTTTAATTCTCCTGGTTGTTACCCCTTTATTCCCCAACTTAAAATATTGTTCCCTTATACTTTCTAGAAAGTACTTTATACACTATAATTACAGAAAGTTACACTGTAAATTCCTCTTAATTACACAGTACTTTCCAGGCTGTAATCTAAAGCGTTACCAAAATCATATCTTTCACATTAGAATAAAAATATTTTTTCACTTTAAAATAATAGGCCAGATCACTAGTAGTGACTAGGTAACACTTGAGTAATTAGTGATGCATTTTATGACCACGTTGACAGTAAAAAGAGACGATTACTAACTTCTCAGACATGTTAATGTTGTGATTAGTAATTAATTAGTAATTCTTTATAATTTGTCATAATTACCTATTAGTTCTTAATGATATAATTTGTCATAATTACCTATTAGTTCTTAATGATACCAATCTCCTTAAGTAATTATTGATTACCTAATAAGGAACTATTTTAGTCCTAAATTAGTCAATATTACTTTCTGATTAATTAAGCTTGTTTCCATATTAGTTCATAGTAGTAGCTGAAGTGTTAATGTAGTACTACTCATTAGCCCTGCATTACTTCCTGCACAGTTAATTATTAATGACGGACCATTATTAAGTGTACTGTATGTGTTTTGCAGCCTAATGCTCAAATTGTCTTTGTGAATTAAATACAAGAGAATTTATAAAACAAATTTAAAATGAGCAACTTACTGAATCAATGGCCTTGACTTGACCCAAGCTTTGTTCAGTATTCCCTGGCATGACTAAGGGTATGTTTATGTAGCAGATCCAATTCTGCCCATAAGAGAGATCAGGCAGTGGAAACAGATCAGGTTCAATCCATCTCCATTTATTACCTCTGGAAGACATATGGGACACTTCATCAGAATAATATCCGTTGCGCCAAACTTTTCCCATGTTATACAAAATAGTGACTGGAAGAAGAGAAGAGAAAAATGCATAGCGTGCAACACTGATATGCGTCCCACTTGAACAAAACACCTTAATTGATTGTTCCTACCAACAATAATGTTGCATGACCCGTGAAGTTCTTTGAAACCAAATGTCTTTTACTCCATAAAAAATAGTTTTGGGAAATTTATTACACAGAAATAAAATAAAATAAATATTTCTCTTCTCCCAACTTACTACATTCAGCCCCCTGGACTTCACAAAACTAGTCTAATAATAGGGATTGAATGACTCTGGAGATGTGATCACACTCTGACAAAATCACAGTATCTGCACGCAACATTTTTGTTAGCCAACTCACTGGAAGAGAGACAAAAGAATGTTGCCCAGTCTCTCAAGTGTCCGCCCGCAAAAAGAAGTGCCATAAACACTACTTCAAAGATACACAAAACGATCACCGCTGATATTGTACACCAGATGGAAAATTCTGACAGAGGAACTCACAACTCCCACTTAAGAAGCTTTTGACCTTAGAAGACTGCGTCATAATCTGAATCAGTCTATTAACTGGTTTTACCAATCTGCCAGCCCTTGTTCTGACTGAGTGAGCTATTTCAGACGAAGGCTGAACCACTTCTCCAGGAACTCCATCAGGTGATACTGACTCATTCATGTCATGTTCAACTTCCTAAACATTCATATCAGAAGGGTCAGGTTTTGAACTCTGAACTCTTTACCAACTCTCACATCCAACATCTGTCCCATCCCATTCCGATCCTGGTCCAAAACTTTGATCTCTGGTGTCCTCTTCCATTGATTGATTCAATGGACAAGCTAGAGAATGAACCGCTCCATCAATCTCATTACCAGCGTCCTCTAATTTGTTTAAAGTAGTGTCGATCATGGATTCGTCAGTCTCACAGTCCGAGTCATCGAAGGCCGGTTCTACACAGTCCTCCCTCTCGTCAACAGGCAAGAAATTTGCTCGTAACAGCAAGTTCTCCTGATCAGTCCTGGTGTTCCTTACACGCTAAGTATGACATCTTGTATCCACAGATACCACAACATGTAAGGTCAAGTCCCATTTGTCGGCAAGCTTGCACCGTCCACGGTTTCCTTTGTTGGCAAGCAACACATAATCTCCTTCCTCAGTGTCATTTTTCATTTTTCACATTTTTCATTTTTCACATACTGGTCATAGTCTGTGACGTTGTTATCCCAATGCACGCTCTGGAACATCAAATCTACAGGCCATCTGGGAATCCGACCAGGAAAAACGGGGCAAAGACGGTTGATTCATGGGCAGTACAGTTGTAAGCGTTAGGGTTTGCAGCATTTGCAGCCAGTCCTGTTTGGCTCTCAGAGGTAATGCCTTGATCATATTACCCAAGGTGTGATTGAAACCTCTCGACTTGGCCATTGTCCATTGGGTGATATGCCATGGTTCATGACTTTGGTACGCCAGCAATCTGCAACAGTCCCTTGATCAACCTGCTTTCAAAGTTCGCTCCTTGGTCTGAGTGGATTTTGAAGTACTTATGCCATAATTTATGAGCGACTTGAGATACTGACTGGTTCTTGCACGGAAACAAATTTTTGTGAAGTGGTCCGTTACCACAAGTAAATCAATGCTCTTGCCAGAAGAATCCTCGGCAGACCAGAAGTCTATAGAGACTAATTCTAATGGACTGACATTTTGGATGCTTTCTAAAGGTGCTCTGCCCTCTAGTTCAGGAGTTTTGCTGACCAGACAACGTTGACAGCATATTACTCAGTCTTGAATATCACTCTCCAAACCAACCCATGAGTATCTCTGTCTAGCCAAAGACTACGTTCTTCCTTGACCTTGATGGCCTGCCTCATCGTGGATGCCACACGAGACTTCACTGACCAGTGAATAAGGAACTATGAACTGGTAACAAGTAAACTTAATCACTGGATCCTTGCAGACACTGTACATTATACTATCCCACAGCTTCAGTCTGTCCCATTTCTTCAGCAGTTTTAAGTCCTTGTAAGGTTCCTTGGCTCTTTCTCTCCGAGAAGGTCTCTTACCTCGGCACACATAGCAACTCTTGAAAGTACGTGGTCAACTTCTTGCTACTCTTCAAGCTCTTTCAGTGAGTAGACCGGTATGGGGTTCTGACCAACTGGTAACATCTTTTGGGTTTCTTGAGCAAGCCAATAAATGACTCTTCCCTCTGCTCCCACATCCCACTTTTCATGAGCTTCAAAGATAACATAGACCTGATTGGAAGACAAGGAACATTGCTCCAATGAATGTCCAATGCACTGGCTATTTGCGCTGAGCCTGAAGGAATCCTGTACTGTGTCTTCTTTTATCTGTTCAGACTGTTCTAGCAAAAGGTCGTAAGGCCAGTCTAGTCTCTCACTCACATCGGCAACCACATTCTTGATGTACTGGATTTCAAAAGTATACGAGGCCAACTTAGCCACCCAGCTCTGTCGGCACACGTCTAGTTTCGGATTCGTTAAAATGTAGGTCAACGGATTATTGTCTGTCCAGACTGTGAAAGGATGTCCCTTTAGCCAATGGTTAAATGTATCACAGACAGACCATTTTAACGCCAGAATCTCAAGACGGTGTGCGGGGTAGTTGGACTGAGCTCGTGTAAGTGCCTTACTTGCAAAGGCAACAGGTCGTGCCTTGGACTCTCCTTTAGGGACTTGTGATAAAACTGTCCCACATTTATATTTACAATTGACTGACAATTAAAAGGAATTGATCCTTTCTTTTACCTTAAAGACTATATAAATTGGTGCTTACAATTTGTTTTACTGGAAATCAGATATTCAACAGGAAAAACTGTTGGCAATTAGATTGTCAAAAGTCAAAAATGTATGTATGTTCCATGGCAGAATGGAGAATTCATGGAGAACAAAGCCACCGCAGAACCCTTGAGTCTCCGATCAACACACAGTGACGTTTTGTTTCTGAACGATTCAGTGTTTTTGAATGAATCAGGTGAATCAATAAACCATTCTTAAAGACAAGACTGTCTTTAAACTGAAGTCTATCTCATGTGACGGCACATGATTTTAACATATTTTCCAGATGTTATGCAATTTCTTTAAGTATAAAACTTTTTTCACGAGGACAAAACCTTTAAATACATTTTATGTTTTTTACAAGGTGTGTGTGTGTGTGTGTGTGTGTGTGTGTGGGGGGGGGGGGGGGGTTCCATGTGCTTGCACGCAGGGGGTTTAGTGCCTGATGCCCTGTAAAAGTGCTTTGTGACTATTTCTATTGTTAAAAGCACTATATAACTAAAGCTGAACTGAACTGATTCAAAGTGCTACATTTGAGCCCTGCGCATCAGTCACTGTTTGCTAAACAATGACACCCATCTGTGAAACTGCTAGCTTTAAATAAGGTGGACTGTATAACATGTTCGTTCACTCCTAAAACAAAATGTTTATGAGAAGAAGGTGATTCAAATAGTGTTTCCAACAGCACTTCTGCCAGTTTAAGGTTTCAAAGGTTCTGGAGGGAATTAGAAACAAATGTGAGGCCTTGCAAACGCCACCTCTGAAGTGCCATTCATAAGGCGTCTTTCCTGGCTTGGGTTTAAACAGAAAAAATACACTCCTTGACCGACCGCTTTCATATCTTAACCAGTGTCAAAATCACCTAAAACCTGCGTCATGATAAGGTGAGAAAATACATACACAGCCATACAAACAACCACATTTTAGGCAATTACACATAAATGCTAACCACAATGTGAAGAAGACATTGTGTGTGTGTGTTTTTTTTTTTTTTTTTAAGCAAAGGAACCTTTTAATTAGCTATTATAGGTCTATATTCACTCTATTAAAGGGATGTAATATTTTTTTTTACATCTATTCCATTGCCAGCCATATCCAGACTTTTAAGAAAAATGAATCAAAAGACGCATTTCACTTTAAATTAATGATACCATTGATGATTCCAATAGAATGCTGACCATCACTTAGAATCAATGAATCAAAAGAAACCTTTGTGCTTGCACTGACATCTTGTAGCTACAAAATTTTGTGATTGAGCAAGGCTGTCCCTATTTCATTGTTAATTCAACTGAAATGTGCAACTCTAATAGATAAATGGAGAGATCTTAAATGCATACCACTTTTTTTTTTAAATGACAGTGACAAAAAAAAAATTTCTTTAGAGAGCCGACCCTTCTAAACTTGTTGGCTATTATTATTTATGTGCACATCAATTCTCAAGAGTTCTGCAAGGTTATGTCCATTTTTGGCATGTCCACAACAAGTGTATTTCCTGATCGAAGTAGGGGAAAAGAAACGGAAAGAAATATTTAATTTTGTAATATTTAAGTGAATATTTTGCTCCATGAAACTCTGACCTCCATAGACATGCAAGCCAATCAAATGTCAACCATCTTAAACAAGCACAATTTATTTCTCTTTAAAAGTGAAGTATGTACATTTTACAGGAGAAATGTTAAAATTGTGAGGGTGGGACTATTTTGATTGTCCAACCAATGGAAGATGGAGGAATGTTCAGGAAACCTTTTGGGCAACAGTAATTTTTGGAATTCCATTTGGTGAAACGAGTGAGGAAATGATACAGTGGACTTCACCTTTATAGAGCTAAATGCTCTTTAAATCACTTAAATGCCAGAAAAGGCAACCTCCAATCGTTTATTGTCATAAATAAATAAATTGTAGAAAAGTGCATAATTAAGACCTATCTCACTTTTTGGTGATTTTTAATGACTTTTATTCTCAGATGAAGGGAGTGATTTATTTCATCTCTAAAGCCAGTCAAATGAAGGTCATACAGTTTGTGCTTCTCAAAGTAGCCACTCCACAACATCTGAGAAGAGAGAGGACAGCTGACACACATTTTTACAAGGTGATTTTAGAAGTCTTCAGTGCTTTATTTTCAATCCGCTGACATTTAAAAGATGGAACAAGAGCTTAGAGATCAGGAAGATGCAAAGACGCAGACACTAAAACGGGTAATGGAAACCAGGACGATATCGTGAGCCTCTTGAGTCATGATTGAGACAGATCTTTTGCATTAAAAAGGATGTTGAAACACTCCCCAGTAAGTGCTTTTGGTGGCCTTGCATAGTGAGATTTGACTTTTTAGTGAAAAGGAAAACTGAAGAAAAAGAAAAATACCACCGTATACATGAAAGATCAGGTAAAATAGTCTTGAAACTGAGCACTACTGAACCACTAATATCAACTGCAGAAAATTGTCAATAGACCACCCTGAATTTGTGTTCAGATGTTGGAGATGCATCTTAAGTAGAACATTATAATTCAGAGCATGTAAATCAAAGTCATTCATTTTAAAATATCCTGTTTGGGGACAGAACATCAGGAGTAAGAGCCTTCTCACACTCCTATCATTTGGTTTCCGAGAAGGACAAAAGAAACAGTGCTGCTTGGAAAACTGATCATGGTGACATATTCTCTCCCACAGGGTGGCATTTTAAAAGACAACAGATTGTCATTTTAGTTGTACTTCAATTCTAAGACATAATTAGACTTTGTTCCATTAACTGTTCCCATTCATTGATGTGTAATCTAATCACATCACTTTTCTCAGAAATCACTAGCTCAAAATACCAATTTTAAAGCTGAAGTATTTTTTTTTTTTTTTCAGTTAAATAACCCTGCTATATTTTAGCTTAAATATAGTGCTGCAGTGATTATATTTCAACATGGAAGTTAGCATCACACGGGTTCTCTCAATTTTCCCATTGGCTTTTGGATTATTGCAGAAAATAAACTCACATATATTTTTACATTGCTTTAACTTATCCAAATAAGTTAAGCAATTTTCACCTTTTTTTTTACAAGTTATACAAGATTCAACTCATTTAATGTAATTAAAGTTTAAATGAATTAAACATAAAAGTTGATTATACTTAATTTAAGGCAGCAACTTTTTTTAAAGGATATAACCAACAAAAGTTTGATTCTTACACATTTTGTTCATCATGGTAATCTGAACACTATGAATTTTGAAGTCTTAATAATACAATTAATTAAGAAGCTAAATGAAATACGGATGGCTTTGCCACCGCCATTATGTTGTCAACTCTTTCAGTCTTTATTTTAAAAGAAGACAGGTAAAAGCTTAAAAAAAACACTAAAGACAGTATACTGATGTATTTTAAATGTGAAAATATATTGTGCTTATGTTAAACACAGACCTTATTGTGGGCTTTCAAAAAGCCCATTGACATCAAGACAATGGAACCGTAAGTGCTAAAATGCTAACTCGTTTTTGGGTTTTGGCCTACAAAAATACATAATCCCTGCAGCACATCATGAGCAGATCCCATACTCACATTGAGTTGGGGGCGGGACTATCTGATTGTCCAACCAATGTGGAATGGGGAAGACTTCAGGGAAACTTGTTGAAATACAGTCCTTCTTTTTTTTCTTTTTTTTTTTTCTTTTTCGTGTGGTGACAACAATGTCATGTCATTTTTATCATAAGCACAATTCACTGATGTCCTTACCAACTTGTACAGTATGCAAACAACAGTGCATGGGCGAGGGATTGAGTGCTCAAAAACAAAGGTTTGTTGGATAGTGCACATGCATCAAGCGCATTCATCTCAGTGGAGTACTTTGAAAGGCTTGCGTGCAACAAATGTATGCTAGATTGAGCGGAACATGGAAAATAAAGCATAGCTGGGTCTTTACACAGTTCAACTTTACCTAAATCAGTTACAGGTAGCTATTTATGTGTTTTTTTTAAATACCGTAATTCAAATCCCATTAACATTGTCTTTACCTGAAATAACATGTTGTCTTTCATTTGATTCCACAATCTACCATGGACTCCTATGTTTATTGATTTTATGCCATGGGGGTTTTTATGTCTTTCCGACCTTGCAATGTATTACTGTCTGCTTGCTGATATGAAAAGACTTACAGCCACATTAACAATTAATCAAAATGTAAAGCCTGGGGCATGTTGAAAAATAAAAAATAAACAGTTGCTTACAACAAGGTCAACAATCATATATATTTACATTATTTTTGTTTCTATTTAAAAGGTTACTTTGGTAACATGAAATGAGTTAATTAGACAAAAACACAAAAGAAAATCTTGAATTGTGTTTTTGTCATGCTGAAGAAAGGGTCCAAATTATGTTTTTTAAAGCTGTTATTCACTGATAATCTTCGATAAACTTGAGAACTGGATCAGTCTAATCCATGAATGAATGATTTAGAATGGTTTGTGAGCCAGATTCTCTGATTCATCGAAAAGACCTTAGTTTCTCTCTGTTCTTCACACAAAGCTATTGGCTTCAAAAGACTTTGAATAGTCTATGAGTCCTATGGACTATTTTCAAGGTGCTTTTGCTTGCTTGTTTTTTTTTTTTTTTTTTTTTTTGGCTGAAATCTTTGTAAATGCATGAAAACAAGGTTAGAAAACAAAGTATAGTAGTCCAGAGAAGCCAAATTGTCTGTGGGACTCTTTCTGACATGATTTTTATTGACTGTCTTCTTTGATGAAAAACAAATGTCATGTCTGCTGTGAACACCTTTCATCACATTGGTAAGAGTTAAACGAACTGCAGTCATTCGTGTCATCAGGTTTTCTCTCCACAGTATATCAGATCACTCACAGACATGTGACAGCTGTCAAACTTAATTTCTGGTTTTCCTATTCAAACAAGCAACACCTCAGTATGTTTGATTTTGATCAGATTGAGCAGAGAGAGAGGAAGAGAAGGGAGAGGTGCAGAACTGTTGACAGACAAGCTGATCAAAAGAGGTTTCCAAATGCCAAGCAACAACGAAAATCTCTGAAATAAACATTGTGCCAATTAGGAAATATGTCTCCAATAATAAGCCAGATATAATGTCTTTATTCAAAAAATATGGGAGATGATGGCATATTTTTATGCTGATGTTTCTCATTACACAAATCAAGCTCAAAGGAAAGTCTTCCAAAATGCACCAATGGTGTAATGTGAATGTAGAAACTACTGAAAATAGAGTATAACAATCAACCACAGGAAGGAAAATAAATATGACAGAGCGATTATTGATTATTGTTGTGGAAAGTTGCATTACAATATTCTGTTACTCTAAAAAAACGAATTGTGTTACTTGTACTCTTTATGGAAAGTAATGCATAAGCTACTTTGTGTTACTTTTTCTCACCTGGGCTGGGCTTGCGTGTTTGTTTTTTTAATAGCAAAAAGTTATATTGTTGGCAAAGGTAAAGGCCTTTTCACACCAACAGTGAAATATATATAGATATAGATAAAATATTGTGAAACAATTCTCAGTATATATTTTCTTTTGTATTCCACAGGAAAGGGGAAGTCAAACAGGTTTAAAAATGACATGAGGGACAGCAAATGATAAATCTTTGACATAAATCACAATTTTGACATAAAAATATTACAATTATGAGATAAAGATTCTAAATATTTATATCATAATTCTGGCATACTTATGTCATGATCATGACTTAGTATCTCATAATTTCAAATTGTATGTCAAAGGTATGCCTTTTAACTCATAATATGGATTTTGTCATCTCATAATTTTGTCCTTTTATGTCATAAGTTTGACTTTTGCTCGTAATTGTCTTTCTTAATGTGTCATAATTTAAACTTGTAATCTCATAATTCTGATTTTTTTTTTGTGTCATGGTTTTGACTTTTTCTCTCATAATTTGGAATTTTTATGTTATAATTACAGTTCCCTTTCGTAGTCACTCCGAGTTACGTCGGATGACGGAGAATGGGGGGTTTCGCCAGAAAGCCAATCCTCTTCGAGTATTAAAAAACGAGCCAATGGCAAAGAAATGCCATGGGTCTGCGGAATTTGCATAATGTATCTCCGCCTCACCACGTGAGTATTTAAGGAGAGACACCTGCAACAGCAGATCATGTTTTCGCTTCGGAGCCAAGAGAACCTCTTCACTCCACAGCCACAAGACCTGAGTTTACAAGTGGCACATCTTTTTAAAGATGTCTCGCCCGTGTTCTTCTGGTTGCGGTCGATATCTGTCATCTTCTGATGGGCACGAGCGCTGCTTTGTGTGTCTGGGCTTTGAGCACGCTAAAGCAGCGCTCGTGGATGACTCATGTTCCTTCTGTGGGAACATGGCCATCGCAACACTTAGATTGAGACTCAATGATCTTTCAGTGAGAGTCCCCGCGTCCACCACCCGTTCTGCTTCCTCCACGAGAGGTGGTAGTTCGGCTGGGGGACAGGGTGATCTGAGGGTGACGGTGTGGAGCAATCCGACGATGCGTCCTCGGACCACGCCCCCCTCCGCTGTGTTGCAACCCGCGAGTGCCGCGGTGATTCAGGCGGGCCCTTCTTCGGAAGCCCCGCGTGTTTCATTCGGCGCTCCAGAGGAGGACGCGATGTCGATCGCGGCATCACAAGGTGGGCTCGATTCTTCGGGAAGTGAGGATGTGGCTGCGTTGCCTCCTTCGGGAGTCCCAGCGTTGCCCGTGTCGGATCCTGAGATGACAGCCATGCTGTCCCGGGCAGCCGTGAGCATCGGGCTAGAGTGGAACCCTCCGCCCTGCCCCGAGCGCTCGCATCTGGACGATTGGTTTTTGGGTGCGGCTGCCGCCTCACGGCCTCAGCCAACCCCAATTCCTTTCTTCCCGGAGCTGCATGAGGAGCTGTCGAGATCATGGAAGGCTCCTTTGACCTCCCGTGAACGCTCGTCAGCTTTCTCCGCCTTTCAGCCCCTCGATGGCGCAGCTGTCCATGGGTACACTGGGATTCCCCCGGTGGAGCGCTCTGTTGCGATGCAACTGTGTCCTCAGAGCGCCTCCTCTCGTGGTATTCCTAAGCACCCGTCCAAGGCCTGTAGATTCTCGTCATCTATGGTGGCGAGGTCTCACAGAGCTGCAGGACAGGCGGCTGCTGCTTTGCATGCTATGAGCACCTTGCAGGTCTACCAGGCCCAGCTGCTCAGAGACATGCACGAGGGCAGGACTGACCCAGGGACGTTCGACGAATTGCGTGCCGCCACTGACCTCGCTCTCCGGGCGACGAAAGTGGCCTCACGCTCCCTGGGTCAGGTGATGGCCACTAACGTGGTCCAGGAGCGTCACCTTTGGCTGAACCTGGCCGATATGCGGGACGTTGAGCGGACTCGTCTGCTCGACGCCCCCATATCCCAGGCCGGCCTCTTCGGCGGAGCGGTTGAAGACTTCGCCCAGCAGTTTTCAACCGCACAGAAGCAGTCTGAGGCGATTAAACATATTCTGCCCCGACGGCCAGCTGCTGCCTCCACCCAGCAGTCGGCACAGACGCCTCAGCCTGCTCGCCGCCGAGGGCGCCCTCCTGTGACTCCCGCCCCTCCCGCACGGCCCCAGCAGCAGCCTTCACCCGGGCCGCGTCGTGGAGGAAGCCGCAGGAAGGCGCCCCAGCCCCCTTAGGCCCCGCGCCCCGCTAAACGCCAAGCCAAGCGGCGCTCCTGAGACGGGCTGCTCAGTGATGGTGTCGGTTTTTTCCCAGGAGGCGGTTGCAGGCCCCCTCCTTCCCCCGGTGGAGGGCCGGGGGAGAATCTTTTGTTCTCCACTCCCCGCTGCTCACCCACGGGTGGGCAGCACCCTAATGTGGTTAAAGAAAGAACCGAAATGTCCATCACTGAGCACACAGAGCCGGATGACAGTGCGCGACGCCCCCGTGCCTCGCCACTCTCGTCCTCCTCTGTCTCTGAGGGCGAGGATGACAGTGTGTGCCGTCCCCGGACCACACCACTCTCATCCCCCTCTATCGCCAGACCCCTGGCAGAGCAGACCCCCGTGGAACGCTGGTCCTTCCCTGGTCTCCTCTGTCAGGGCGCGGAGCTTGGCTGTGCACACGCTCAGGGCCGCTATGCCACCCTCGCCTGTGCCGGTCACTCCGCTTCGCTGCCCCTCCGGGGGGACGCCTGTGGCTCGGATGGTTCCGCTGGATCAGTTTTTGGGGGCTTGGTTAGAGCTCCCCAATCTGTCCCGTTGGGTCGCCCGAACTATCAGGCTCGGCTATGCGATTCAGTACGCACGGTCTCCTCCCCGCTTCAGGGGAGTCCGCTTTACTATGGTCGGTGGCAATGCCCCGGTCATGAGAGCGGAGTTTGCTACCCTGCTGGCGAAGGGTGCAATCGAGGCTGTCCCTCCAGCCGAGATGAGGTCAGGGTTCTACAGCCGCTACTTCATTGTCCCCAAGAAAACCGGTGGGTTACGGCCAATCCTGGATTTGCGCGTCTTGAACCGCTCCCTTCACAGGCTGCCGTTCAAGATGCTCACGGCCAAACGCATTTTCGAATGCGTGCGGCCACAGGATTGGTTTGCAGCGATAGACCTGAAGGACGCCTACTTTCATGTCTCCATTTTACCTCGACACAGACCGTTTCTTCGGTTTGCTTTCGAGGGGCAGGCATACCAGTACGCGGTTCTCCCATTCGGGTTGGCTCTGTCTCCTCGCGTTTTTACGAAGGTCGTCGAGGCAGCCCTTGTTCCCCTACGCGAACACGGGGTTCGCATCCTGAATTATCTCGACGACTGGCTAATATTAGCTCACTCTCGAGATCAGGTTTGCGAACACAGAGATCTTGTGCTCCGGCACCTAGCCCGTCTGGGCCTTCGGGTCAACTGGGGGAAGAGCAAACTCTGCCCCGTGCAGAGGATCTCTTTTCTCGGTATGGAGATCGACTCGGTCGCCATGTCCGCGCAGCTTACGAGCGAGCGCGCACACTCACTGCTGACTTGTCTTCGACAGTTCGAGGGCAAGAGTGCGGTCCCACTGAAACTTTTTCAGAGGCTCCTGGGGCATATGGCATCCGCAGCCGCGGCAACGCCACTCGGATTGCTTCATATGAGACCGCTTCAGCTGTGGCTTCGCGATCGGGTCCCGAGGTGGGCATGGCATGGCGGTACGCTCAGAGTTCCAATAACTCCGACCTGCCGCCAGACCTTCACCCCGTGGTGGAACCTCAGCTTTCTACGGGCCGGAGTTCCCCTAGAACGAGTTTCCAGGCATGTTGTCGTCTCCACAGATGCCTCTGCCACGGGCTGGGGCGCCATGTGCAATGGACATGCAGCCGCGGGCTCCTGGACAGGACCCCAGCGCCTCATGCATGTCAATTGCCTCGAGTTGCTGGCAGTACGCCTTGCCCTGCACCGCTTCCACGCGTTGCTCCTGGGTCAACACGTACTTGTCCGCTCGGACAATACTGCGACTGTAGCGTACATCAACCGTCAGGGTGGTCTACGCTCTCGCCGTATGTCGCAACTCGCACGCCACCTCCTCTTATGGAGTCAGAAGCACCTGAGGTCCCTTCGTGCTATTTACATTCCAGGAGTGCGGAACCTTGCAGCCGACGAGCTGTCACGGCTCCGACCAACCTCTGGCGAATGGCGACTCCATCCCCAGTCGGTCCAGCTGATATGGGACCAGTTCGGGGACGCACAGATAGATCTGTTTGCCTCCCACGACTCATCCCATTGCGCCCTGTATTACTCCCTGACCGAGGGCACGCTCGGCACGGATGCACTGGCTCACAGCTGGCCGCAGGGCCTACGCAAGTATGCGTTTCCCCCAGTGAGCCTTCTCGCACGTACTCTGTGCAAGATCAAGGAGGACGAGGAGCAGGTCATTTTGGTCGCCCCATACTGGCCCACCAAGACCTGGTTCTCCGAACTGATACTCCTCGCGACAGCACCTCCTTGGCCAATTCCTCTGAGGAAGGACCTCCTTTCTCAGAGACGGGGCACCCTATGGCACCCTCGTCCCAATCTTTGGAGACTCCACGTGTGGCTCCTGGACGGGACGAGGCAGGTTTGAGTACCCTGCCACCAGCGGTGGCGGCTACCATCACTTCCGCTAGAGCATCGTCCACGAGACATGTCTATGCGTTGAAGTGGAACCTCTTCATCAACTGGTGCTCTTCTCGCCGAGAAGACCCCAGGAGATGCTCGATCAGTGTCGTGCTTTCTTTCCTGCAAGACGGGGGAGCGAAGGCTGTCTCCCTCCACCCTGAAGGTGTATGTGGCCGCTATCGCCGCTTATCACGAAGCAGTTGAAGGTAAGTCTCTTGGAAAGCACGACCTGATCATCAGGTTCCTGAGAGGAGCGAGGAGATTGAATCCTCCTCGCCCTCCTCTCGTTCCCTCTTGGGACCTCTCAGTGGTCTTAAATGCCCTGCAGAGGGCTCCTTTTGAGCCTCTGCAATCAGCTGAGCTTAAGATCCTGTCAATGAAGACAGCGCTCCTGGTTGCGTTGGCCTCCATCAAGAGGGTAGGGGACCTGCACGCATTCTCCGTTGACGAAGCGTGCCTGGAGTTCGGGCCCAGTCTCTCTCACGTGATCCCCCCGGCCTGGATATGTGCCCAAGGTTCCCACCACTCCCTTCCGGGACCAGGTGGTGAACCTGCAAGCGCTGCCACGGGAGGAGGCAGACCCAGCCTTGGCACTGCTCTGTCCAGTACGCGCACTCCGTGCTTATGTAGACAGGACGCAGTGTTTCAGGACCTCAGACCAGCTCTTTGTCTATTATGGTGGGAAGCTGAAGGGAAAGGCTCTCTCCAAACAAAGGTTGTCTCACTGGATAGTGGACGCCATTGCTTTGGCATACCAGCAGCAAGGTCGACCATGCCCCCTTGGTGTGACCGCCCACTCCACCCGGAGTGTGGCGTCCTCTTGGGCCTTAGCGCGTGGCGCCTCGCTGACAGACATCTGCAGAGCTGCAGGCTGGGCGACACCTAACACATTCGCCAGATTTTACAATCTCCGAGTGGAGCCAGTCTCCTCCCGTGTACTGTCTTTTTCAAGCTAACACGGGAACCGTTAGGTGTCTTCGCTTGCTCGCCACTCCACTCCGCGGACTGGATACGTGCGATATTTCCTCAGGTAGCCTTCCTCTCTGAAGCCCTGAGTTCCTCCAGCACTGTTGACACTGGCGCCAGTGTCTATTGCCTGTGCGTCGGCTAGGTGCCTCCGTGTGCATGGTTCCTCCTCCGAGCAACCCCCACATGTGTATTTCCACTGTAAGCCTCTTTGAGCATGTGTCTTTCCCTCGGCAAGCCACCTTGCCACTCCTGGAGTTGAAAGTAGATGCCACCCCACGGGCTGGTCACTCCAGTGTTCCTCCATATGTAGCCCCCTCGGGCCATATGTGTATTGTAAGGGGTATACAGTCAAAGACCCAGAACCAGATATGAAGAATGAAGACCCGGAGTCAGAATTATAAAAAATTAAAGAAAAGTTTTACTGAAGATAGTTTGCATTTTCATCAGCAGAAGTCAGCTTCAAGACTCACACAGGAGTTCGTAGGCCGCCCCCCTTACAGTTACAAAGATCACAGCAGTTATACCATTTCCAAGGTCTAAGCTACGTCATTGCTTGCAGGTTGAATGATTCTCATTGGCTAAGAAACATTTAGAGCTAAAACAATTTAACACATGTGAGGAGATAGGGGTGCCTATCGCCATTAGTCAAGATAGTTGTCGTCCACTCATTAGATTTAGGTCTGTGGTGGCCTCGCAGGTTAGAGAAGGGCGCCGGGGTGTCTGGTCCGAACGTCCAGAACCTACATAGAATGTCATACGCACACACACACACAAATAACAGACACTAGCAAATAACAGCTCCCATCAAGGCTGAAGAGAGTCTGAGCTCCTTATTATCAGTTAAGTATACCAAAACATAATGCTAAAACATTCACTCATTTGGGAGAAAAACAGATCACTGGCATTTACTCCCAAGGAAGGAAATATACTGGAAAGAATACATTTTAATACAACAATTAAAGTTCGATATAGTAACGCTCAATATAGCTTGACCATATGGCCAACGAAGGATCATATGTGTCCACGCTGCCTTTAGGACCCTCTAACCTTTCTACTGATCCCAGAGAAAGAGACAAACGGCCTTGTGGGTTACTTGGCCTTCGTGTCCTGCGTGTACTACGTGCAATCTCAAAGTAAGATTGGAATGCACCTAAAAGAAACTGGTTATTTACATCACATGCATTTAAGAAAATATAATTTCACAAGCACAAAGAATATAAAAATTATTATGTGATAATGAATATATTTGATTATTGATTTTTATAAAGGAAGTATATAACCATTCAAAAGGATATATGATTATAGACAGGGACGTGCACAGGGGGGTTGCTCAGGTTGCCCGGGCAACTGCCCATATGCCCTTCTCGACTCAGGTTGCCCTTCCGAAAAAAAAAAAAAGAAAAAAAAATTATTTTTTAGGCCTAGATAAAAGAATTTCACGTAGGCCTAGATAAAATAAAAATAATAAAAAAAAAATCGCAAAGCCTCATTCACTTCCATTCGGGCACTCAGCTCAACTGTTTACGTGGCTGCAGCTCTGCACGCGACCATAGACTGCACGCGACCGGTGCGTAAGACCCCGCCTCCATCTCGTGTCATAGCGCGTCAATTAATGTGTACAACATCCATGACAAAATAAAGCGAAACTATCCTTCTGGTCACGAAAAGAGGAAGAATAAAAAAACCATGAGAGTGAATCAGGGACGGACTGGGACTAAAAAACGGCCCTGGACTTTGACTAGGCCCGGCCCAAAGCAATCGGCGCGTGGAAACTCGACAACATCAACAATAATGCCTGCCGCCTGGGATGATTGTCACAAGACTTTAATTGTGGCTCATGATACTATAGTATCCAAATTACAGCAATAGAACTGATGTTGACTAGATGTTGTGTTAAAAGCATATTATTCTAGATTAATTTTTCTAGATTAATACTCGCATATAAATGGAGGTCTCAACACACTGCAGTCCCTCTCTGGCTGAACCAATACAAAACAGGTATCTAAAACACACAGTACTGTATGAGTTATATGACAAATCACAAAGTAAAGAGGTTTTAATATACAGTTTAACTTGAATACTCACATATAAATGGAGGTCTGAACACACTGCAGTCCCTCTCTGGCTGAACCAATACAAAACAGGTATCTAAAACACATAGTATAGTACTGTATGAGTTATATGACAAATCACAAAGTAAAGAGGTTTTAATATACAGTTTAACTTGAATACTCACATATAAATGGAGGTCTCAACACACTGCAGTCCCTCTCTGGCTGAACCAATACAAAACAGGTATCTAAAACACACAGTACTGTATGAGTTATATGACAAATCACAAAGTAAAGAGGTTTTAATATACAGTTTAACTTGAATACTCACATATAAATGGAGGTCTCAACACACTGCAGTCCCTCTCTGGCTGAACCAATACAAAACAGGTATCTAAAACACATAGTATAGTACTGTATGAGTTATATGACAAATCACAAAGTAAAGAGGTTTTAATATACAGTTTAACTTGAATACTCACATATAAATGGAGGTCTCAACACACTGCAGTCCCTCTCTGGCTGAACCAATACAAAACAGGTATCTAAAACACACAGTACTGTATGAGTTATATGACAAATCACAAAGTAAAGAGGTTTTAATATATTGTTTAACTTGAATACTCACATAGAAATGGAGGTCTGAACACACGAGTAGGGTATAAACGGAGGTCGGAGCCAGCTGCAAATGGGTGGGTTAGCAGCAAGTAGGTGGAGCTTTAGCCGCAAGTGGGCTGTACAAACTTCCAGAGGATTTTGATTGGTTTATTTAGTATCACCTGTGTGTTGTAGTAGCTATTGGTTTATGCTCCACAGTTGGTGGCGGTAATGTGTAAGTTTTGTTGCGATCCATTAGAAAACAAAGAAGAAAATGTCAGCGTTCACATGTCAGCGTGCCGTTGAGATGAAGGGGTAAGCTTGTTGTACAGTTTTTAGTTTTGTAAAAAAGCATTATAAGTTCTGAAAAAGACCATTTCATTATGGCGTTTGTACACTGTTTAGTCTTGATGTTTTAAAAAAGAATAAGGGTAAAGTGTATCCAAATAAATTTCTGTAGTTTTTATAGTAGCACACAAATTACAAAATCTGTAACGTGCATGATTTCTACAATTTGCTCTCCAGATTATGGATTCTGAAGACCATAATAAGGTATTGTGGCAGTGTAATTTTTGTACGTTTTAGGACTGCATTGATTTTCAAATTGTAAATGTCTTAAACGTTTTGTAAATGGATTTGATATTAGAATACAACTCCTAACTTAATTGTACAATGCATGCAATTCTTTTAAAACTTGTTATCATTGTAGTTATGCTTTTTTCTCTGTAATCCACAATGTAATGTAATGTAATTGAAACATTTGTTTTAATATCATAATTATTTTATAAAATGTATTACTCATATCAATCAGTGAATAAAATGTGAAACGCATCTTATTGTGTTTTAGGTTCACTTATCAGTGAAAGATGTGCAGGACACTCTTGAGGCATACCAGTGGCACCAGAGGCACACACAGTTTCACTGTCCGCTTTGTCCTAAGGACAATATAAAATTTGATGAGAACTTCCAGGCAACAGGTCACCTTCAGTCCCATTTATCTTGAGTGGTAGTACATGGGTGTAAGTTGACCAAAATATTATTGTTATATTCACTATGAATAGGAGATCGTATCCAATCGTAATCAATTGCTGTTACCCATTTAACTTTTTTTGTGTTTCTTTGCATATTATAGTATGCACTGTATGTTGTTCTGGGACAGAAGTTTGACTTCACTGAAGTAAGTATTAATTTTTTTGTAGCTACATGCATTTTAATATAATTGAAAATTATACTAATTCATTACTTTATGTACACAGCTAAACATGAAGAACATAAGAAAATGGTGGTGTGCCATCTTGCTTGAAAATTTCTTTTTAGAGTAAGTGTGAAAAAAATTAGCTGTACTTTTAACACGAAGTGTTTTTAAGAATCCCTTAAAGAAGTGAAGAAATCTTGTTCACTCTGTAAACTGTTTTGGGAAGTCATGGAACGGAATGATTTAGTGACTCGCTCATAACACTACTTTTACTTTCAGTAAAAATATATTCTGCAGACCCTTTGAGTGAAAAGGAGTAGCAAAGTGTTTCAGTGATGATGAAAATCAGCAGGTGTAAACACTACTTGCTCTATCAAACTCATTTAATATCTGTTCTTAATACTATTAGGGGTTGGCAAGATTTTGAAATGTTGTTGTATTCATTGGTGAATACGTTTTTTAAAAAAAATTATATTGGACCATTAATTAGATTAATGGTCTACTTGAAGACCATACTACTTGAAGTTGTTCTTCAAGAAGGAGATGCTGCCTACATGCCCCTGTCATTGGCTTGCTCAAGGTTCAGGGACATAGTTGGGGATGACAATTTCAAGAATCAGGCACACTTCTTATGGCTAGAATGTAAATATTGACATTAAAAAATAAAACGCATAACAAGAACATCATTGATAATGTTAAATGTTATGTTCATTTTTTTCAGCTCAGGTGTTGCATGCTGGAAAAATAAGTCATCTCACTACAAACAGCTCTTCTGGAGAATGTACTCAATCTCCACTTGTTTGGAGTGTGGGTTTGAGTACAAATGCTGCATACCTGGTACGTTTTGTGTAAATTGGTGATGAATAAACTAGTTGTTAGTCTAAAGGAAAACTAAAAATCTAATTTACTTATGTCATCCCTTGGAGTTAAAAAGTTCTGGACACCATTCACTTGCATGGCATGGAGCTACAGAGCTGATAAATTATTCGTAAATGTTCAATGTCAACTATAAACCCTATAGTTCTTATTGTGCTTCTTGTGTATCCACCAGGTTATGCTGGGAAGGGAAAGCAAGGCGAGCTCAAGGGCATTTATTCAGAAACCTTCCACCCTGGATTTTGCAGTTTTCACTGCATGCAGATCAGTTCTAATGAGCTGATATAGTGTACTTACAAATAACAAAAGAAAAAACTAAAAATAATAAAATAAAATAAACACTTTTGCAATCAATTCTGAGTGACTTGTACATGATTTTATTCATTGAAAAAAATAATTTATCCACCCTGAGATTTAAATGTAATACATGTGTAAAACGTTCAGAACAACATTATTCTGTTTTTTTTTTTTTATTATGCAGTAAAGATGGATGGTAACCTTTTTTTTTTTTTTTACATTAGCGAAATGTTTTTCATGTATTTACACATTCACTTCACTGAGTCCAATTGCATCACATTTTAATGTAAATTTACTTGATACTGTAGAATATGTAGCTAATATTCAGAAATATGCTTGAAATAAGGCCTACAGCCTGATGAATTTAAAACACCATCACTTTAAGTATGGTAAAAAGGTGTAAAGACGTGACTTCATCATTGACAGTGAGTGGTATTGGACACACACAATAATAACAAAGCTGTAAGAAATCAGACCATGATGAGGAACGTAATATTTGATCGTTTATTTTCATTACTGTCGCTACTTCCTGCCATTCTCATTCACCGCCGTCCTCGGCAATGACAGCTTGGGGATTTCCGCATAAGCTCCTCCCACTTGCGGCGTAAACTCCTCCTACTTGCACATTTGTGAAATCCCTCCTACTTGCGGCATAAGCTCCTCCCACTTGCGGCGTAAGCTCCTCCCACCTGCAGGTCTCCGGGCTGCAGCGATACATACATGGAACACACTGCAGTCCCTCCTGCAGTCCCTCTCTGGCTGAACCAATACAAAACAGGTATCTAAAACACATAGTATAGTACTGTATGATTTATATGACAAATCACAAAGTAAAGAGGTTTTAATATACAGTTTAACTTGAATACTCACATAGAAATGAAGGTTGAATACTCACCTAAAAAAACAATCCAGCAATGGCATTTTACTCAATGTTGGGGGATAAGGATTTTCTTCAACAGGTCGCTTTTTTCTGCAACTCTGTCTATGACCAAGTCATTATCAAGGGACATGAGGATGTCTTTCTCTGTGGTCATAAGCATGAATGCTTCCAGGTGTTCTTGTGACTGTGTGCTTCTTATTCGACTTTTGATGTGTTTGAGAACAGAGAAACTTCTCTCACAGGCTACCTGTGTCACAGGCAGAGTAAGGAGGTACCTAAGGAGGTACCTGTATCCCCAGCCAAGGATATGATAGGCATCTGTGAAGAGGTTGTAGCGTTTCAGAATTTGATAGCAACAGACTGGGCATTCCTTACAAGATTTGCACTGTTTGTTTAGTATATCTGTGTCTTCTTCGTCATCATCACAGCCACCCCCTACCATCCTGACTTTGTACTCTTCAAATGCAGACATTTTAAGCCGTGGCCACTGAGCTGCCAGTTTAACTCAGACTGCAAATTGACAGCTGTTGCTCTGCTGTCAAACCTGAGCAAGCATTTGCTAAGTTCTTGAAATGCAGAATCAGGCAGAGTACCTGATGACACTTCAGCAAAGTTTCTCGGATCAAGAAGAGCCAAGTCGGCATAGAGTGTAGCATGGGTCAGAAAACGCCTGTGGATGCTCTCGGTGATTGTATCCATAATCTGGTTATGGACCTCAACTTCATAGGCTCTGTTTGCATCTGTGGGAGTCTCATCACTTGTTGTCATTTCTCCAGCCATCATCTTTCTTTTCCTCTTCCTTTTCTGTGGAAGTTCTGCCTCCAATTCAAGCTCACAGTCCTCTTCCACCATGAGTTGTGCATTTGCCCACTGGACAAAGGTATCAGCAGCTTGCTTAACTGACTTAAAATCTCTTGCCATGTTCTTCATGGCATCTTGAGTTGCCATTACCATCCTGTGTGCAGTTAAGATATCTAGTCCACTTGACTGTAGGTATTTTGACAGCGGTGTTGTGACCTCAAATATCCGCAGGAAAAGCTGAGCAGTTAACACTGTGTCATACCTCATCAGAGCCTCTAAGAATCCTCTAGCTTTGACACGCGCTGTAGTTTTTAAATTGGCCTGACCTTGAAAGACGCTGAGTGTCATGAGGACATCAATGTATAAAGCCTGGTCTGGTTTTCCAAATGACCCAAAGATCCTCTTCAAGGCTACATCTTTGGCCCACCACCTTGTCTCTCCGATAGTAGAGAGACGTCTGTGTCGAGTATCCTGGCTTCTTTGTTCCCACACATTCATTCTTTGATACGATTCACGAATGAACACAGCAATGTCATTCATGAGGGAGAAGAGGGACCCACTGGATATGGCCATTTCAGTTGTGTCAGACAGAACTAGGTTTAGCACATGTGCATAGCACCAAACATGTACCTGGTTTGGGGCTTTGGATGACAGGAGTGTGGAGAAGCCTCTGTACTGACCTTGCATGTTTGATGCCCCATCTGTAGCATTACTGACACAGTTACTGATGTCCAGATTAAAACGTTCCATCACATCTGTCAGCATCTGGACAAAATATTGACCAGTGGATGCCTCACACTTAACCACTGCAAGAAGCCTTTCCTGAATTGCATCTGTAACATATCTCAGAATTACAGAGCATTGCTCATGGGATGTAATGTCTTGGGTTGTATCTATCTGCACGGAGAATATCACACTTTCAGAAACCCCTTTTGCAATGGTCTCCTGAATTAGACTCTTCACTGTAGAAATTACAGTGTTCACAGTGGTTTTGGATAAAAATGTTACAGCAGCACCGCGACCCCTAGCCTGTGACTGATGCATCTTTTTACTTTTTTCAATGCACCCAGTGAGATGTTCCTTCAAACATACATCATATTTCCCTAGAAGAATGATGAGCTCTAGGAAGTTGCCGTGGTCAATGTTGTGGTCATCTAGAGTGTACACTGCCTCAGATTGCTGCCCTCTGTAGCTCAGTCCTCTCTTTCCTATGAACTTCACCACATCTACTACTCTTTCTAACACCTGCCGTCTCTTCCTCACTTGATCTCTGTGAGCCACAATTTGGGGACCATGTAGCAGGCTGGCTATATCTGATTTAGATGCCCTCAAAAAATATGCCTCAGCACAACCTCTGTGCATGTTGCTCCTTTCATGTTCCTCAACTCTTTGACTGATATGGTTCCAGTCCTGCATTCCACTTATGAAGGGACTGGTTTCAGTTGGTTTGGCAAATGCTAAACATACTGCACAATACAGGGTATGGTTCTCTTCACAGTATGTAAGCCATTTTCTGTCTGTGCCATCTTTGTGTTTAAACACTCTCTGTACTGTCAGATATTTTGTCTTCTTCTGAGGGTGGTATGAAAAAAAAACATCTAGGCTGTGACTGTCTGACTTGGGGCGTTTAAAGTAATTTAAAGTTGAGCTGGAGTGGGTGTCTTTCTCTGCTCTTGGTCTAAGAAACTCAACCTGAATAAACAAATGATGGAATGGATTTAAAAAAAAAAAAAGGTTTTATTCCAAGATATCATGGAATAGATTGTATAATATGCTGTTAGCATATTATACAATCTATTCCATTATATCTTAAAATGAATTTATTACTTAATAATCTTAATTAATTTATGTAATAATTAGTCTTAGACGACTGCACAAAAAATAATACCACATCTAAATGAAAATACACCATTACAAATGTAACTTCTGTATTCAAAATCTTCAAAGTTTGTAAGCATTAACTGTAACGTTACCAACATTTTTAAAAGTAAAAGCACAACATATTTCTTAATATTAGCTACTGCATGTGGCATTTTACAGCTAAAATGTTGAACTTTAGCTTTTTTAACTACTGTAATCAATCATTAAAAATGTAGCAAGGTGAATATCACTTCCTAACATCATCCCTACCAAATAACTCTCTTTCTCCTCTCATGTTCCATACTTACTTGCCCTGTATCTGCCTGTGAAACCAGCTCATCTTTCTGTCCCTCATCATCACTGGTGGTGGCATGTTGCTGCAGAGCTGTCTGGCTCACTTCTTCACTGGGTCTGCTGCTAATATTTACCGGTAACTGTGAGGTGCTGCTGCTGGCTGTGCTGCTAAACATTTCAGTGAGTTTGCGACATTTAGTGGCTTCAGTCTCTAAATTTCGCAATTTTTTTTCTCTCGCCTTCTCAGCCCCACCCTTTTCTTTCCGTTTTTTACCCGCGGCCGCGGCCGCGTTATCCATATTGTTTGTTTGTTTGTTTCTAACGTAATGCTTCGATGTAAAGTATTTGCTGTTGGTTTCTTCCTCCGCTTCCACTTCTTCTCCTTACTTGGCGGCCACGGCCAGTGCAGCTAGCATCCAACTTAAAGGTGCATTGCTGCCACCTACAGTACTGGAGTGTAAAACAGATCAATAGTGGGGGAAAAAAAACAGGTGATGACTGCGTGTGTTGCGGGTGGTGGGCCGGCCCGCCGGCCGTCCTGGGGTACCGGCCGTTCTGTGATTCTCCAGATCACACAGATGGCCAGTCCGCCCCTGGAGTGAATTGCGGGAACAACAATCAGGTAAACTTGTGTTCTCTCCTCTCTAAGTTTGATGTCAGCAAAGTTTGATGTTTTTCGGTCTTGCTTAGCTGGGCAGGCAGTGCATCTCTTGTATCACTTTGTGCCTGACAAAAGTGAGAGTAAAATACAATTATTTATTACGTTTGTTTTTGATAAACGACAAAGTGCAACGGTGTTTGTTTACTGCAGCTCAGAAAACATAACCGCGTCGCGTGTGTTATCCATGGTGTTATCATGCGTTCATATGCGCGTGCACGAAGTGAAACGTGCATTTTTCAAGCAGAATATGTGGAGACCAGACATACTGTACAATACATGCACGTGAATGATGGCACTCCCAATCAAAGTACACATTATACGTTTAAAACAAGACACTGATTATCTAGTCTCAGTGTTAAAAACTCTAAACAACTGCACTAATTATGCAAGATAGAAAGCAATGTATTGACAATTTGACATTGATTGACTATTGATTTATAGGCTATATTGAATTTAAAATGTTGATTAGCTGGACATACTGGTCAATATGGATGCACATCCCTCAGTAAATAATAACCATAAATCAAGAATTGCTTCAACATGCATAATAATAAATAAAACAATCATACTGATGCCGAAAATACCCAGGCTGTAGAGAGAACCAAAGTTAATCCCAAAAGCCAAAGCTCAGGGTTATAATTTATTATTTTCTTCTTATTTATGTTTACGTTAATGTTCACTTGTTATCTTAACATTCTATAGAAAATACTCTATTCAATAAATATTGTTTGTTTGAACCTCATTCTGTTCTATATTGTTGTACTTATTCTTTGACTGTTTTGTTTAAAGGAGGGAGGATTGTATGGGAGCACTGAAGTGTCAGGTGTGACTGTGTGGCAATGGCAAATGGTTTACATAGCTCACGACATCACGGGACAGGTACAGGACCCCTTAGGGCCCCAGGGGGAGGTCAGGATCGGCACTGGGTTTAGCAGTCGATTCTGTTCCCTACCGGAATTCCTGTTCCCTTTACGCAATCATACTACAAATCATGCGTAGTTGCCCGTAGCCTACCATCACAACTGAATACGAGCAAGAAGCACAACTGAATGTACGGGAAGCCAAAAGGTTAAAAAAGGATTGTATTTTTTCCCAAAATCTAAGCGTTGTTTTTTTTTATTACAAGCGAGTTTTTCCATTCAATCCAGATTATTTCTTTTCAAATAAAAATAAAATAAAAAACAATAAACAATAATATGTTATTGGGGGGGGGGGGGGGGGGGGGGCTTTTTTCAGGTCAGAGCAACTGCCCCTCAAAATTCCTGTGCACGTCCCTGATTATAGATGTATTTGAAGAGGCAAGGGATTTTGACCAACCCTTCAGTATTCTTAAGTCCTCCCTACGGGTAGGCATGCTGCGGCATATCTCCCCTGAGATATGCTTCCCAGTGTACCTTGGTATTCCTGTGTTAAGTATAGGACTCCTTCGTCCGTGCCTATATCACGACAGGGAGGTCAGACTTCGCAGGGCACTGGAAGACAGCTGTGAAGGTGGCGTGATTACACGGGGACCCCCATTCTCCGTCATCCGACGTAACTCGGAGTGACTACGAAAGGGAACGTCTCGGTTACGGATGTAACCCTCGTTCCCTGAGTAGGGAACGGAGACGTTACGTCTCCCTGCCACTTCCGCTGTACCGCTGGGTAGACGCCTGAGTTCAGTCTCGGCTCCTCAGCGAAGACATGATCTGCTGTTGCAGGTGTCTCTCCTTAAATACTCACGCGGTGAGGCGGAGATACATTATGCAAATTCCGCAGACCCATGGCATTTCTTTGCCATTGGCTCGTTTTTTAATACTCGAAGAGGATTGGCTTTCTGGCGAAACCCCCCATTCTCCGTCATCCGACGTAACGTCTCCGTTCCCTACTCAGGGAACGAGGGTTACATCCGTAACCGAGACGTTTTTTACAATCACTTTGCTACTATTTTCAGAACCTTGATGTCATTTTTCAAAACTCTTGACACAAAACTCAAAATGGTTATCACTTGTAACACAGGCTGTCTAATGTTCAAAACATTGCATTTTGCATTCACATCTTTAAAGAAATCTTGCACTTGCACAATCAGGGCCGGCGATTGCTATAGGCCAGCGGTCGGGAACCTATGGCTCGCGAGCCATACCTGGCTCTTTGGCAAAAATCATGTGGCTCGCGAGGTCTCTCACCCTTTACCAACAAACGAGCGAAACAAAAAAAAAAGACACATCAATAGAGATCGGCTCTCTGCAGAAAAATCTGCCAGTTACAATTCCCTTGTAGCACAGTCTACCGAAGTTAGTTAAACGTTTATGATAATAAGTATATTCATGTTGTACCGGCAAAAGTGCGTAGCCTATTCAGTGCTGGTCGCGCTCACGAGTGTTACGAGTCATCAGAGCAATCAACTTGTCTCTGTGATAACCTACAGCTCCTGCATTGGGATTCAAGCAGCTGCAGCTTGTTTAAGGTAGGCATAATGGCGAAAATCAGCATAAACTTTAATACTTTCACTTTTGCCGCTGATACCCTTTATGACAAATGGGTCGTATTTTTGATAATCCACGCAGATTTCAGTTGACGATTCTGTTTCAAGTTATTACTAACAAAAATTGAAGGAATGAAAAAAAGAGAAGGATGTGCTTTATATTGAAAAGAAATATTAAAAGCGCGATAAGTCGCGAAAGAGAACGGAATTACTGGCAGGATGCTGTGTGCGCGCGCAACACGGAAAAGCATAGCCTTTGTCTTCGGTCGCGCACCTAAACGGCCAATTAAATACAGAAATATATAAAAATGGCAAGTCGAGTATTCACGTAAACACAGTAAATGTAAGTACTGTGTTTTCTCTCTCTCTCTCTCTCTCTCTCTCTCTCTCTCTCTCTCTCTCTCTCTCTCTCTCTCTCTCTCTCTCACGCAGACAGAGAGGATTTATGCTCATCAGTTGATAACTCAACCTCACAGTGAAAGCCCTTCACAAATAATATTGAAACTTTGCGAAATATTTGTTTGTTTTTAGCCTAATGCTGTTGAAATTATTGATAAAAAGCACGTCTTTAATAACAATATTATATAATTATTTTACTGTGGCTCTTTTGGAAAAATGCATTAACCAAAAATGAAAAAATGGCTCTTTGGTCAAAAAAGGTTCCCGACCCCTGCTATAGGCGAACTAGGCGGTTGCCTAGGGCGACAAATGTGTTGGGGGCGCGGGCGCCCTCTAGTGTCGGTTTCCCTTGGCCTACTTCCCATTAATCATAGAATTAGAATGACAAGCGAAACAAAAACATGTTTATTAAACATGATCATCCGGCGCCCCTCAGCCATACATTTAATTACTTGTCAACCTGATTATTAGATTGAATGGATGATTATTGTCGACCATTTCCTAAAGGGGGGGCGGGGGTTAGTTGCGTCACGTTACGTTCTATGGTTACGTTAGGCAAGTGCTCGGCTGCTGCGCGCGCTGATCGAAAATGAAGCGGTCTAAACCCTCTGGTGCACAGGGACGAAAACGGAGAAAGCAACAAGATAAAAAGAAAGCCCAGTATAGAGGTAAGTCTTCTCATCTCATCCATTAAGATGTCAAATGTTCTGGCCATCGGGACAACCGGGAGATTCCCGCGGGCCCGACGTGCTTTTTGGGCCGATACATACATCTCATACTTTTATTTTTCTATTTTTGTCTTAACGGCCCATAAAACTCGTACATCGGTGGCCCATTCGTTTTGTTTTGTTTTGCTTAATTGGCGGCGCTGGGTTACTTCCAAATATATAACTTTCAAGTATAGAAATTTGTACAATACTCATGAAAGTTTCCTTTATTTTTCAGTGCATTTGTTTTACAATATAGCCTATGGCAATTACTGTCATGGGATTAATATTATATCTATTATTATGTAGTAGTGTAATGTAGACAGACACTGTAATTAAAAGAGGTTTGAATTTTTCTTTGTTCAATTTGCACCCTGAATATGGGTTGGAGCTTTTAGTTTTGAACTCTCAAAGTGCACCAGATTGATGAATTTAACATTAAAATGCACAAAATTTTCTTACGGGGAAATACCCCCGAAACCCCCTTAACCTTGTAGCAGCCCAATAGATTGTAATAATAGTAGGCCTAGTGGTGGTAGTAGTTGTAATTTATCTACTAAAAGTTATTTATGGTCAGATAAAATATAGTTGTACAATGCAATTATGATATAAATATCCTTGAACGTTCTTTGTAGCATGTGTATGAACAATTTATTGTTTAAGTTTTTGAGTAACTATAAGAGCATGTTTAGTTTAATCAATACTTATAATTTTTTTAAGGGGGGGGGCAAAACTCAATATCGCCTAGGGCAACCAAAGGGTTAGAGCCGGCCCTGTGCACAATCATTGGTTCAAAAAACAAATTTACTGTGAAATACCACTGAAACATAACTATAGATCACCCACACACAAGCAACCGATAGTTTCACTGTGTCATTGTTCGTACAATCCTTAAATATTGTTGAACAAAATAGGTGATCTAGGTTTCATTATGGTCTACATGTACAGTAAATACATCTCTGAAAAAGCACTGCAGTCGTAGAGAGAATATAGACATAGTGGAATCACTGCACAAAGTGTGTAATATATTGATGCAAAACACTACAGTACAATCACAACATAGGTTTATTGGAATCAAAGCAAAAATATAAAATATTAGGCTACATCCATGGATATTGTAGTCTAATTGGTTCATGCTCCACGCTAATTGGTGACAATGAATCTCGTTATCTTGAAACTTTCATGATTTACTGTAAACATGGAAGATTGTGTGTCTGTTTCCATACAACTATGCATTAAGAGTAATGCAACAGTTACTTGTCATTTTGAGCAGTTGTATCAATTGATAGTTAGATCATTGTAAGGAAATGAATAGACACTCATTTGAAATGTAATGTGTGAATTGCCTTTTGAAATAGTAGTACTGTGATGTTAAGTTGTGTCATATTGAACAGGTGATTTTTGTTGAATGAACAAATGATCTAAGTTTTATGTGAATTGTATCCAAGCAATTGAGAAAAGGGTTAGAGTTTTGAAAAATGTGCATTTTGATAATTGGTTGTGAGTTTTGTGTCTAGAGTTGTGAAAAATGACATCAAGGTTCTGAAAATAGTAACAAAGTGATTGTAAAAAAAAAACTGTATTATTTTCTGTGTAATATATATTATTTGCCAAAGCATGAGTTTTTCGTAAGTGGCGAAAATGGACTTGCATACTTTAAGTTAAAGATGCTGTAAGCAATTTCAGCCATTTTGACAATTTTTGCTAAACTTTGATAACCCTAGTTTGATAAACGATTCCTCTTTTGTGTGTGTGTGTGTGTGTGTGTGTGTGTGTGTGTGTGTGTGTGTGTGTGTGTGTGTGTGTGTGTGTGTGTGTGTGTGTGTGTGTGTGTGTGTGTGTGTGTGTGTGTGTGTGTGTGTGTGTGTGTGTGTGTGTGTGACATTTGTAAAGCGGAGATTTTGTGGTTTCTCAGGACACCTTTTTTTGTGATATCTGTAAAACAGTAGGGACATTTTATGTGGTGTATTTGAAAAATAAAATGCTTTAGCTCACCTATTATATTGGACCTAATGTCTGTTAGGTCATATATATATATATATATATATATATATATATATATATATACTGTATATATATATATATATGTATGTATGTATGTATGTATAGTCTTAAAGGTGCCCTATGTAAAAATTGAGGTAAAATTATCCAAAAAATGAGCTACACGCATCAAAAGAATGAGAAGAAATAAGTGCAATGATGTCATTAAAAAATTGACAAGTTATAGTGCTGCCGAGATATAAACCTAAATTAGCATGCTAAATTACTAGCGCCGGCCCGACTGGTGTCGTAATACCAGTTTCGGCCATGGGAGTCGGTATGCGGCCAACATACATAACCACCAGCCAAACTGCAGTACACGAATAACTCGCACGGCTTATGGGCGTACTTGAACCTGATGTCAATCGCGTCTATATGAGACCGGCATTTATAATTTAGTGTTGAGATGTTGTTCATTGAGTCTCTAATCTCTTAAAATATCCAAATGAACTGCGGCCTTACTATCGTGTCAATTGATTTGATTAATATGCACGAGGGAGAGAGAGAGCAGGAGGACAGCGCTCGTGTTGTTTGAAGACGTGAGAGTGCGCGCGCGCGGCCGGGGCGCTCTCTCTCTCTCTCTCTCTGTCTCTCTCTCTCTCTGCCCGTTATGCGCCCTGTCAAGCGCAGCAGTCATTCTATTCTACATCACTCACCGATCAAAATAGGCTTTGGCGGGACAAAGCGGACGATTTGACGGTTTTTAGAAGATTAACAAACCGAAACTAAAAAACAGACTAGAGTAGGCCAACTTTCTGGAGGTATACTGCCCCCATCTGGTATGGAATATGCGGAATATGAATTTTATTTTTTGGCAGACATTCCACATGGCACCTTTAAACTGCCTGCTCCAAAAAGCCTAAATAAGGCTTTAAGTACAGTCCCTGTGGGGTCTTGAATCATTCAGTTTAGCTTTGAACTGTTGCTTTGTGCCACTAAGACAGTCTGTGCTTCATCATATATATGGATATTTTATATATTTTTCTAGGGGTTTTGGGTTTGGCTCCAGTTTCTCCAGAACAGCTGGACTTCACTGTTCAATTACAAGCTACTTTTAACTTTCAAGTTTATGTGCCATGCTTTTCTGTGGTTCTTGACCAGGTCAACATTTGGTGGAAATCATATATACTTAAGGATCATATATATTTAAGCATGACTAAAATGTAGACATCACAAATTATGATAGTTTGGTTGGCAACACCTCTGTTGACTTAGATGATGTCAGATACCACCATTGACCTTCAGTGTCCTCTCATAAAATCACATAAATATAAATGCAAAATGATTTCAGCTTTGAAATCCTATGGGTTTATTTTTGGTGTGTGAATTCCTGGATATTTTAGATAAACTAATGAAACCAAACATAATCCTGATAGTTATCTTAGTCAAGATAGCTATCAGGATTATGTTTGGTTTCATTGTCTTTTCCTTCATGTCTTTGTGTTTCTTATGTTTCCTTACAGTTTAGCCGCTTGTTAATCCCCTTTTTAGTTTCCTTGGTTCCTGAATAGTTACACCTGTGTCCTATTTAGTTCCCTGTATATATATCTGATGGATACAGGACGAGACATTGGGGTTGATTGATGAGCGGGCCTGGTTTGAACAGCGGAGTGAGGAAGCCTAGAAAGCTGCATATAGAAATGATTCAAAGACTCTATTCCACATAGTATGTGATCTGTCAGGTTTGGGAAGTCACTCTTGACCAAAGAAACGCAAAACAGACGGTGGGTCAAATACTTTCAAGGGACGCCTAATCAACAGGCCACCGAGAGGATCCTCCAACTGGACGAATTTGCCCAAACAGAATATCTACCCATCGCTAACGGATGCATTGGAATAGCAGAAGTCATGGTGGCGGTGCATACAATTAAAAATGGGAAGGCCGAGGGCATGGGTGAGATCGCCGCCGAGATGCTTAAAAATGGAGGGTGGGAGGTAATGCAAGCACTTACCCATCTGGTCAACGCCTGTTGGGTGGATGCAAAAGTCCCTGAAGACTGGGAGAAAGGGGTGATTGTCCGCCTGCCTAAGAAAGGCAACTTGTCCGACTGTAACAACTGGTGTGGCATCACTCTACTCTCAGTGCCTGGGAAGGTGCTTTGCTCCATCCTGCTCCGAAGGTTGAAGCAAGCAGTGGACGAGCAATTGACCGTTCGCAAAAGCCACGCCCCCTAGTTATTGTTACTACGCCCGTCAAACAAATGGTCAAACACGACCAGCGCGACAGATTGCCATGACGGGAAGAGGTATACCCGTGCGTGTCAGTGACCTTTTTTTGAGCAATACCTCAGCGATATCCTCCAGATCGAGGCACAAGGGGTTACAGTATGCAGTGGAGGGATACATTTAAAATATAAAAATACGCAATGAAGGAGACACGACTACTATCGAGGCGAATGCTTTTACCGGTCTCAAGCTAAATCTGAGAAACCCCATGACCTGTATCTCAAATGCAACCAGCACAGCCTTGAAGAAGATTTTATAAGCTGGTTCAGTGGCTAATGTTTGGAGTTAGAAATATATAACTTGCGCTGCAATTTTGCCTCAGATACAGGATTAAAACGTTCGCTTTAACAAGCAGGTTGTTCATTACCACGGCAACCGCTTGCGTGTCATGCTGAATGCGATTTTCGTGTTAAAAAGTAACTATAAGAGACGGAAAAATGCAGATAACCATACATTATTTAAGGTTATTTCTATTCGTTACGATATTGATATATGAACTGATGTTGTCAAGTAAGCTTCATGCTTTCCCCGTTGCGAGTGTGCACTCCTCTAAACTGTAGTCTACGGGTGCTACACTGCTAGTCCTGCTCTGCTGCTCATTTCCCCCGAGAATATCATGTTAACAACAACCCTTTAGAAAACGTAATTCCTTTGTGGATCCTCTTGATCTGCTTTCTCCATGTTTCTTTGACTAATCTCAGTGTCTCAGTCTCATGCACGCTGCAAGCGAGTTAACCATGTTCGTCACATTTAACTGGGAGTGGGGCCGTCCACACTGTTTTTACCCATTGTAGGCACCGCTCACGTTGTGTTTTCAGCTTTGGAAACGGAAAGAACACAACTCTTCCAGACAATCTCTCAGGGTACCTAGTGTCCGATTTACAAACGCCGTGGGCGCACCGCTTCACCATCTTGCTTGGAGTCAATGTTTGACAGACCTGCTCACATAGTAACGGTTGCTATGATGTGTGATTGGACAATGGCCATTTTGTGGGAGGCGCCTGCGAACGGTCAATTGCGTGAAGAGCAAGCAGGTTTCCAGAGTGGTCGATCTTGCACCTAGCAAATCTTTGTTCTCCAAACAATCATCGAACAAAGCCTCGAGTTCCAGCAACGTCTTTCAGTCAAATCATCGACTTTGTGAAAGCTTTTGATAGCATCCATCGTGAAACCCTTTGGCGGATTGCCTGCTCGTATGGCATTCCCGACCACTATGTGAAGCTCTTCCGCAGCCTGTATCAGAATTCCAGCTGTTGCATCAGAACAGACGATGGAGTGACAGAATTATTCAGTATCGAAACCGGAGTCCGACAGGGATGTATTCTATCTCCATTCCTATTTCTGCTTGTGATCGATTTCATTATGCGGCGAGCTGTGGACCAGGCGGACTTTGGATTATCATGGACGGACATGCGTCGCCTTGCAGACCTCGACTTCGCCGACGATAACGCTCTCATCGGCCGAACGCAGAAGATCCTCAGTGATATGACCGGAAGTCTGCAAGAAGAGGCTTCGAGAGTTGGATTACGAATTAACACCTCGAAAACTAAGATTATACGCATTGGGTATGCATGTTCAAACATATCAAATTGAAGAAGTCGACAGCTTCATCTATCTGGGAAGTGTCGTGGCCAGCGATGGGGATGCCTAAAGCGATGCGGTCTCTCGAATCGGAAAGGGTTTTGCAGTTTATCAGCAGCTCCGTCTGGCGAACTAATGCCATCAACCTAAAGATTAAGCTTCGCATCTACAACGCCATCATCATCCCGACTGCGACATATGCATGCGAGACTTGGAAAATGACAGCAAGTATTAAACGTCGACTCAACGTTTTTCACCAAAGCCTGTCTTCGCCGCATCCTACGAATATCATACCTAGATCACATAACAAATGACGAAGTTTACTGCAGAGCACCGTCAAGGCCCCTCGCAGACATAGTTACAGAACTCCGGTTCCAGTTTGCGGGCCATATCCTACGAAAACCGACAATGTGTTTAACAAGGACAGCCATAATGTGGAGGCTCAGGCAAGGAAAGTGGAAGTGAGGCCGCCCAAAGATCACCTGGTGCAGCATATTCATTCAAGATCTGCAAGCTGTCGGTCTCTCATGGGACGAAGCTGAAACCGCCGCAATCGATCAAGCACAATGGAGAGTGCTATGCACCATACGGCGCTGGAGGAACTAAGTCTAAGTAAGTAAATTATACAGCATAATTATTGTGAATTTGGTTACATAACTTATTTTAAACTAAAATTCCCCAACAAATGATTGGTTGGAATGAGAGCCAAAGTGTCTCTCATTATAGAACCATATAGAACCTACTGCATTTTAAGTATTCAAACCAGAGCGCCAAGCATTGGGGAAATAAAGAAGATAATGCAAAAGCAAACTGTAGAATGTGAGTTAAATCTTTCTTTATTCATTATAAAGTGCACAGCTCATTAGCACACCTGCATTATTTCAGTTCTAGCTGCTGTCAGAAACAGCCTCATTTAGGCAAAATATGCAGTACAGTCAGGTGTAGGTCCACCAGAGAAAATCAAGCTTTACTGTAATTGCTATTTTATGACGTTGAAAAAAAGAACGCATATCTGCAGTAATCATTGGAAGTTATGATGTTCTGCTATCAAATAACCCTTCTCTTGGACTGCACTTAAAAAAAAATACTTTTAACAAATTCATATGAAACGCTATATGTAAGCGTACAACATTGCGTGCAGTTCTCAGACCCTTTGAATCGAAAAAAAAAAATAAGTCTGGTGGCAGAACTTTGGACGGCAAACCACGAAATACATGGATAAAGGGTCAAATTTGTAAATTAATACCATATGTATGACAAAATGATTTATTTTGTTCATTAACTCCTCCCTGGTTGGATTTGTTAACCTTCTACTCGATTACAGTTTATTTCACAGTTTGTTGGTATGTTAACTGAATCTTTTTCTATCCAGTCAGTTAGACATTTGAGAATAGTAATCTGATAATTCACAGTAAATATGTCACAAGAAATGTCACATAACTTAAAAAAATGTGTATACGGCTCTGCTACTGTAGGGTAATTAGTTGTTATATATTCATATTCATTCTTTATTGTCCTCAATAGAGGAAATTTGTTTTCACAGACTGTACCAGGAGCAACATTCAATACGCATAACATGCTCATACCACAGTGCATTTTGTACATATAAATAGACATATTGCACACAATACTTACAGTAGATAAATTAGGCATTCTGTGATTTCAACGCTCTTATAGCTGAGATTACAAAACTTTTCCCTAGTCGTTATTTTTTATGGGGTAGCTGTCTGTATCTGCAGCCTGAGGGAAGAAGGGTGAAACATGAGTTAAGAGGGCGGCTGGGATTTTGTACAATGGTGTTTGCTCTATGAATGGTAGCAGCGTCAATGAGAGCCAGCAAGTTGGGTGTAATGATATATAAATAGCTATTTTAATAACTATTTATTAAAAGTCATACAGATTTGGAATGGCATGAGCATGAGTAAATGATGACAGAATTTTCATTTTTGGGTGAACTATCCCTGTAACAGTGGTAAAATCACTATAACACAAAACCTTTCATGGTTTTTCACTTTTATTAGTGTATTTTATCATTTTAGTAAATATTTTATCAATGTCCAATGTTATTAATTAGTTAAAAATTAATAAATAATTATTTTGTATCATTATCATTATATTATAAATATAAGAAATATTTGTTCATGATTATTAACTAATTAGTTATTATTATTTATAATAATAACAATATATATATATGTATATATATATATATATATATATATATATATATATATATATATATATGCAAGCAGCAATTAAGGGGACAAGCACAAAGTAGGCACAATAAGTCATGACAGCATGGCTGGGAGCATCAGACCACCTAAAAAAATTGCAATTAAATACATATTATAATGATTTCAGGAAAATGGCTGAAAAATCATGAATACAATCACTAGTAATACGATTTAATGGTTTATCATTTTTGACCAATAGGTTGTGCTGTTATGAAATTGATGTGCTGTGGTGAGAATAATGTAAAAATGACAAATGCAAAGTTGGGTGTCAATATGCCAAAGCATTGCAAAGATACAGCCTCAGAGTCATTTTGACATCATGCCATCAAATCTGTTGATGCAGTATACGAAAACTGCTTCGTCTATCGACACTTAATCCCTAACTTTTTGCAGGCATTGTCTGAAGATGATCTGAGTCAAATTTGGTGAAAAACCGACAAACATCAGTTTATCAGTTTGATATGTCCTCGTCATGACCCAAGGAATCAATTAAGACCAGTTTTATTACAATAGCCAAAGCACATCAAAAGCTATTAGTATTTTTGGAAATATCATTATAACTTTTGACCACAAGGTGGTGCTGTCTCAAAACCTTTTGAAAACCTCCAGGGTATGGTGCCGATGACACATATCGAGTTTCATAACATACATCAATGCCCAAAATGGCTGAAATGGGAAAATTGGGTATCGTTCAACTCGGCATGCTGCACTGACTCTAAAGAGACCAGTTTTGGAAAAAACGTTCAGAAGTAATAAGCAAAAAGATAAATATTTCATATCCCTGACCACTACTTGGCCATACGCTGAAACAAGTACTCTCACGTCTTAGTTGTCATAACACACACCAAATTAGGCTAGAATACGCTAAAGCAGAGACATAGCCTCACGTCAATTTTTGCTTGCTCTTCGATTAATTTGTTTGCGCGTTATTCGAGAATGGTTTGACAAATCAACTTGAATTCCATACCTTTTTTGTCAGCGTGGTCTGAAGATGATCTGGTTAAATTTTCGTGAAAATCAGAGCAATGGCCTAGGAGGAGTTTGAAAAAGTAGATTTTTCGGAAAAATCTAAATTTTCATGACAGAAAAATATGTCATAAGGTGAAATCGAATCGTCTTGAGCTAAGGAATCAGAAAGCTATTTAAAAAGTTCAAAAGTTATTTGTATAAACGTGAGTGAAACTTTTGAAAGTTTGTTGGCACTAGAGCGATTGAGTTAGAGACTCCAAAATTGCTGTGGTTAAATTTCAGCCTGTCATCTATCTGTGTGCCAAATTTCATAACTTTCATAACGCTAGTGATTCTATGGGCTGCCATAGACTTCCAAAGCGGAATAATAATAATAACACTAATGATTACAATAGGTTTCTACGCACCTTCTGTGCTTGGCCCCTAATTAGAACACTAACGGATACGATAGGTGCCTATATACAATCAGAATTTAGAGCTTGCACTGTCTGTTTAATATTAATTCTTATTCTTATTTACTCTGAATATATTCTGAGAAAAATCCAGAATTGTGAGATATAAACTCAGAATTGCAAGATATAAACTCGCGATTGAAAGAAAGTTTGAATTGCAAATTGTTCTCACAATTCTCACACTTTTTATCTTATAATTGTGAGATTTAAATTTGCAATTACAACATATAAACTTTAAAAACTCACAATTACGACAGAAGATCAGATTATGGCATAAATACGCTTCCATACTAACAGAGATATACTGTGTATAATTTACACAAGTATAGAATGAACCCAATACAACAATATGCAACTTACAATTTTCAATTATACTGTACAATATACATTAGATGTCTTTACAAGCCATGATTGTCAGGGCTGGCTGTAGTAGAATAGCTCATGAAGACAAGGGATCTTTGAAACAGTCTTTAATTAGAAACTTATAGGGATATACAGGAGAAAGAAACACAACCAGCCTAACACTCATGACAAACATTAAACAACAACAATGCAAGACAAGGGACAGACAGAAACTGATGAGGGCTTAAATACATGAGGGCAAACAATGGAGCTGATGAGATTCACTTAAATAAAATACTCAAATCAATCAGAAACCATAGTGACAAACAGGCAGAGAACTGATCTAATAAACAGACAGCAAGAAAAAGACTTTAATTAGAAATCTGCATGGATGAACAGGAGAAAACAAAAAACAAACATTCACACTCACAACAAACATTAAACCACAACAATGCAAGACAAGGGACAGACAGAAACTGAGGGCTTAAATACATGAGGGCAAACAAAGGAGCTGATGAGATGCTTAACACGATACACCTGAACAAAATACTCAAATCAATCAGAAACTATAGTGACAAACAGGCAGAGAACTGAACTAATAAACAGACAACAAGATTAACAATGAGACCGGTCCTTTTCGTGGCCCATCGCCGACCTGCCGGTGCACACTCGAGAGGGTTTTTGCTATTATGGGGTCGAGGCCCACTGCCGCCAGCGAGTCGCTGGTGGGCCCTCACCCACCCAGAAACGACAGTAATGACGAGACCTGGGGCCATAGTCCTCTGCCATCGCCACGCACCGGCCCTTTTCGCGGACGCGCTGGACTCGACACGAAATGCTCCGGTAAAAGGAAGTAAGTCTGATGGTGAGATGTTGTTGAGGGGGCGTAGCAGGCTGGAATGTCGATGGACTGTTTTTCCACTGGGCTCTCGATGGAAGTTGAATGAACCAGTAGAGGAATCACAGGTTGAGGTAGGTGTGGAAAACAGCTATCGCCCCACTTCAGGATTTCTCTGGTGGTCCAGGAAGAGACCCGATCGTGTTGCACAAGCCACGGGTGCCTAGAATTATAAATGCGGTGGAATTCTCCAGTACCAGGAAGGAGATGGATTCTGTGTGTAACTGTCCCACTTGCAACTGGATAGGTCCCACGGTAAAATGCACATTGTTCTTGTTGAGAGGTTTGCCGATTATCGAGTGGACTTGATAATGGACCTTGTTGGGCCACTTTTGGAGGTTGAGCTGGTGACCGAGGGAATCGAAGATGAAGTTCCCAGCTGACCCAGAGTCGAGAAGGGCGTGTACTGGAAGAGAGACATGTGAGGCAGTAAGGATGACTTCAGCAGTAAGCGGTTTCATATTTACTGATGACTTATGGATGACACTCACCATTGGTCGTGGTGGACGGATGGGACAGGCAGAAATGATGTGTCCACCATCGCCACAGTACAGACATAGACCCTGGGTCAGCCTCCTCTGCCGGGTAAGAAAGACGAGTGTTATCCAGTTGCATGGGGACTGTTTCTGGTAAACTCTGGCTGGCGAGGCGGAGAAGGTGAAGGCTGGCGCTGTAGGTCTTCCAAGCAGGGCTGCATAAGACGATCGGTTCGGATGGTGAGATGAATGAATCGTTCGAGACCCACGGCATCGTCGTATGCAGCGAGATGCAGTCGCAGTCGAGGATTTAATCCCTGCTGATATATGGTGAGGAGCGAGCGCTCGTTCCACCCTCTGGCTGCCGCGAGGGTCTGGAACTTGAGGGTATAATCAGAAGTCAAGTCAAGTCACCTCTATATAACGCTTTTTACAATACAAATTTGTATCAAAGCAGCTTCACAGTGATAACATAAAAATGATACAGCAAAGTTTGTTTCTAGAAGAAAATTGCGTCTTCGTCCACCTTTAGTAAGGCAGATCAATAATATTGTTGAATATTACATTTCCCCAACTAAACAAACCAAAAGCCAAGGCAACAGTGGCAAAGAACCAAAACTCCATCAGGTGACAGAATGGAGAAAAAACCCTGGGAGAACCCAGGCTCAGTTGGGGGGGGCAGTTCTCCTCTGGCCAACGAGCGAACAGTGTATGATTGTGATCCAGGCAGCATTACACGTCAGAAGTCAGATTGGATCAGAACATTCAGAATATTAATCCAGTTCTATCTGGTTGGAAGTCGGAGTCATCACGCCGGTATGGAGACAAGTTTGTTAAGGATCAGTGCCAATGGCTGTCGTGTCGATGAGGCCTTCACAGGGCTGATGAGGCTGGCACTTCAGGGATGCGTCATGGATGGGTCCAGGTGCAGGTCCACCATCTGATCTTGATACGGGCGGGATCCGGCTGACTTCAGTGAACAGGGAAAGGACTGGTTGACACTTCAGGACTGCGTTGTGATCGTGTCTAGGCGAAGGTCCTGCATCAGATCGGGATTCGGCCTGGATCCGGTGGACTGCGGTAAACCTTGGATAAACAGAGAGACTAATATTAGCGTAGACGCCATCCTTCTTATGATGTAACAAGTACATCAGGATTTGTGGGGAGTTTTCCCGGTTCTGGCTGATCTAAACTATACACCCTAAATTGAATTATAGAAGTCTATAATGTGTTATGTGTTTTTAGTCTAGATTTGAACTGACAGAGTGTGTCTGCTTCCCGAACAATGTTAGGAAGATTGTTCCAAAGTTTTGGTGCTAAATAGGAAAAGGATCTACGGTCAGCAGTCGATTTTGATATACTGGCCAGAATTTTGAGATCGCAATAGACGTAAAGGACTATAATGCATTAAGAGCTCGCTCAAGTACTGGGGAGCTAAACCATTTAGTGCTTTTTAAGTGATCAGCAGTATTTTAAAATGTATACGATGTTTAATAGGGAGCCAATGCAGTGTTGACAGAACCGGTCTAATATGGTCATACTTTCTGGTTCTGGTAAAAACTCTAGCTGCTGTATTTTGTAGTGTTTATTAAGCGTGCAGGGAAACCACCCATAATAGGATTACAATAATCTAGCCTAGATGTCATGAACGCATGAACTAATTGTTCTGCATTTTTCATTGAGAGCATATGACGCAATTTAGATATATTTTTAAGATGAAAAAAATGCTGTTTTACAGATGCTGGACACTTGACTTTCAAATGAAAGGTTGGTATCAAAGAGCACACCCAGGTTCCTAACTGACGACGAAGACTTGACAGAGTCTGTTAGACAGTATTCTAGATTATTAAGTTTTTTGTCCAATAATTAGAATCTCTGTTTTTTCAGAATTAAGTAGTAGGAAGTTGCTAGTCATCCAGTTTTTTATATCAGCTATGCATTCCGTTCATTTTGTAAATTGGTAAGTTTCATCAGGGTGTAAAGAAATATAGAGTTAGCTATCATCAGCATAACAGTGAAAACTAATGCCATGCTTCCTAATGATATCTCCCAAAGGTAGCATGTACAGAGTGAAAAGCAACAGTCCTAGTACTGAGCCTTGTGGTACACCATACTGAACTTGTGATTGATAAGACATCTCTTCATTTACTGCTACAAACTGATAACGGTCAGATAAATATGATTTAAACCATGCTAATGCATATCCACTAATGCCAACATAATTTTCGAGTCAATTTAAAAGAATGTTGTGGTCGATGGTATCAAATACAGCACTAAGATCGAGTAACACTAATAGAGAGATACAAACACGATCGGATGATAAGAGCAAATCATTTGTGACTCTAATGAGAGCTGTCTCAGTACTATGGTACGATCTAAATCCTGACTGAAAATCCTCGCAGATATCATTACTTTCTAAAAAGGAACATAGTTGTGAAGATACTGCCTTTTTCTAGTATCTTTGATAGAAAAGGTAGATTCAAGATCGGCCTGTAATTGACTAATTCTGTAGGATCAAGTTGTAGTTTTTTAACACGCGGTTTAATCATAGCCAGCTTAAAACGTTTTGGTACGTATCCTAATGACAAAGATGAATTAATGAAATTAAGAAGAGGATCTTTGACCTCTGGAAGCATCTCTTTCATTAGCTTAGTTGGTATAGGGTCTAATTTAGATGTCGATTTAGATGATTTAACGAGTTTAAAAAATTCTTCCTATCCTATAGTAATGCATAATTATAATTTTCTTCAGAAACGGAATCTTTATTTTGATTGAGATGGTATAACTGCTCACCTACTGAGGAATCGCCGTGATTGCGTAATGGTCGTATTTTGATTCCAGATAGTTTGGGCCCAGTGGAGCGCTTGCCCTGTCATCAGGGAAATGATGAACACTATCTTTGCTCGTTCGGTGGGGAAACGAGGCGACTGCATCTCCAGGGCCAGCGAAAACTGTAGCAGAAATCCGTCGCAATCCTCCGCCAAGCCAGAGAAAGGCGCTGGATTGGCCACGAGACTGGAAATCACTGGTGGTGAAGAAGTGGTGACGGGTGATGGGGAAAGTGCACGTTTGAGGGCATTCACAACCTCCTGGAAAAGATCCAGGGAAATGAAAGCTTTAGCGTAAGTTCTGTCAGGAAGACTCAATCGTTGCATCACTTATTGCCTTCACATCTAACCAATCATGTGCAAACACTTGCAGTAAAAAAGATTGGTAGGCCTACTTACACATGTCTGAGTTTGCAGATGCTGACGCTGCCAATTACCTCCATCCTCCCCACCTCCACCAAGATGGTCCCTTACTCTCCATCCTCTCCACCACCACCAGGATGGTCCCTTCCCATACCTCCCGGGGGTCGGCTGTGCCCCTGCCTTCATTTTCAGGCAGGAAATGTAGTTTCCGATACCCTCGGATTGCGCGCTATGGACGGGGCCTACACCAAAGAACTTTATAAATATTTGCTTGCTGGGCTGTTAATAAATATATGCTCGTTATATCGTTATATCTCCCAAGTCTTTCTGGTAGAACTTACTCTGTTGCTGTGTTGGTCTGGTCTTCTGTTATGGAACAGAGACTCAAGACAAAAGGTTACAATTGAGAAACAGGTTTATTGATATGAGTGATGGTGAGTACCAGTAGGGTCCGGAAACCAGTCAGTATCTGGTGTGACCACCATTTGTCTCACGCAGTGCAACACATCTCCTTCGATGTTGATGTTGATTAGGTTGTTGATTGTGGCCTGTGGAATGTTGGTCCACTCCTCTTCAATGGCTGTGCGAAGATACTGGATATTGGCAGGACCTGGAACACGCTGTCGTATACGCCGATCCAGACCATCCCAAACATGCTCAATGGGTGACCTGTCTGGTGAGTATGTTGGCCATGCAAGAACTGGATGTTTTCAGCTTCCAGGAATCGTGTACAGATCCTTGCAACATGGGGCCGTGCATTATCATGCTACAACATGAGGTGATGGTCGTGGATAAATGGCACAACAATGGGCCTCAGGATCTTGTCACGGTATCTCTGTGCATTCAAACTGCCATCAATAAAATGCACCTGTGTTCGTTGTCCATAACATACGCCTGCCCATACTATAACCCCACCGCCACCATGGGCAACTCGATCCACAACGTTGACATCAGCAAACCGCTCACCCACACGACACCATACACGCTGTCTGCCATCTGCCCTGTACAGTGAAAACCGGGATTCATCCGTTAGGATAACACCTCTCCAAAGTGCCAGACGGCATCGAATGTGAGCATTTGCCCACTCAAGTCGGTTACGACGACGAACTGCAGTCAGGTCAAGATGAGGACGGCAGAGTTTGATGCATCCTCTGGTTTTCTCTCTGCTGTGCACTGACTCTTGCAATAGCTGGCAGGTTGGTTTCCGTAATTTAAGAAATCTTTGTTAACGAGAGACTGACATGCTCGCATGTTTTCCGTGTGTTGTCTCGTAAACGGCTACAATCTCATTAGGCGAGTGACGATGTGTAGTACAGTGCTGTGAACCTCCTGTGGTATGTATGATTTTAATTTAGTTTAGTTTGTTTTCAATTCTGTTTAAGTAATTTTGTTTCTTATGTTCAGCAGGTGTGACTATGTCCTAGGGATATCAGCCCATTCTCATCCCTAGGCGTCATGAAACTGACGCCTTGGGAATCATTTTGACCATGCTTCAATATTCGACGCTTTAGGCACCCTTTAGCGTCAGTTACATGACGCGATCCTAGGGCGTCATCTTACTGACGCTTTACCTTTAACGTCAGTTAGATGACGCTATCTAATCCTAACCCTACCCCAGACCTAAACCTACCCGCGTCATCTAACTGACGCTAAAGGTAAAGCGTCAGTAAGATGACGCCCTAGGATCGCGTCATGTAACTGACGCTAAAGGGTGCCTAAAGCGTCGAATATTGAAGCATGGTCAAAATTGTCATTTTAGTGACGCCTTGGGATGAGAATGCGTTGGGGATATTTATTATATTTATTTTTTTGAGTTTTGTCTAAATTAAGTTAATTCTGTTCCTGAGTAAATTTATTTGTTATTTTGGTTTATGAATGTGTATTTTTGTTTGTTAAAAGTGTAGAATCTTATTTTGTATGTCAGTAGTTGTTTGTGTATTTTCTTACCTTTGTTTCGTTGGATCATTGGCTGTGGTTATAATTTGTTTTGTGTATTTGCACGTAGTGTGTTTAATACTTTGTGTCACTTTGCATGTGTGTGTTGGATATTGAGTGTGGGGGTGGAAATACAAAGTGTCTCTGCTGGCCATCTTCCTCTTTGTGTCTTTAGTGAATGTTATTTGGTATTGTGTAGTGAGACTCTGTGGCATTAGTTATTGTTTGCATGTTTTCATTCATTTTTTTTTTTTTTTTTTTTTTTATAAAGTGACTTGTTTTTGTGTATTTTAGTCCACATCTCCTTGCTCACCTGGTGTATTCCATGTAGAGTAGTCCAGCATTGATTACAGGATCTTTGGTCCCCTTAGGTATTATATATTTATTTCAATGTCCCACTTTGCCAGACATAGTATAGAAGATGAGGGCTTTTGTATTGGCCATTATGTGCTGACAACAAAATTGCCTGACTAATGTGTTTGAGATAACACTGTAATCATTGTATCACAAAGAGATCTCATGCTTTAACAGAGAACAAGAAAATTACCAAAAAATAAGGCATTTTAAAATTAAAGCTCTCCATTTATCTCCTGCAGTAAACTTACATTTACAGTTTTATACAGCAAATGTTATTTCCTGCAATGCAAAAAAAGTAACCAATAAATTAGCCTTCGAATTTATAACTCTGCCTGAAGCCCACCAGGGCCAGAATAACAGCCATATTAATCAGAGTAACTGCACAGTGCAACCACAATCTACAGCATATATCTTCCAGTTCTCTAACACCATTAAATATACCCTGACCATACATCATAGCTGTAATTGTCATTTTTAGATACATATTGAATCACAGTTATTCATTTGAAAGCCGGGGTACTGCTTGAGACCAGACTGCAAATTATAAGTTGTCACTGATTCACAAGTGTGTGATTTAATGGTTAATGCCATAGTGAATGACTCCCCCTGGGAAAATTTTCTTCAGTCATAATGAACAGTAGAGAAAAAAAAGAAAAAGAAAAAAAAACATGCTTTTAACAAACTCTGGCACATGTCTCTAGAGCAAAAATTGTAAGCAGCATAATGCCACAGCCACATATGAGGTAATGACTGCCCAACTCCACCATGAATACAACATAAGGATTCTGGGTAAGATCACAGGTTGCATTTGGGATTGACAGCTTTTTTGATTTAACTGTTCTCGAATTGTTCTCTTCATACAACAATTTACAGGAACAGCTTGTATGAACAAATAATCATGCTCCTTTTTCTGTCCTCACAATGGCTGTGAATACTTAATGTAAGTGTCAGGGACTAAGGTTAAATTAATTTAATTAATTTAATTTGTTTGTTTATTTAATCCGGGACAATACACATAATACATAAAATATGTCAAATGTCCCAGATTTGGCCAAATTATGTTTATCCGTAGTACCTTGGCAGGTTGATGTTAAAGACAGAAGAAACAAACAAACACAATTTAAAACACAAACATAAAAAGAACCATACCAAAATCTCAATTTTTTTTATATACTCTACTGTTCATTATGACTGAAGAAAAATATTTGAAAAAAATATTGACTCATCAATAACAACGCTGTATAACAAACCGTGACTGGCACCATCTTGGTTACACTTAACGACTGTATTGAAAATGACTTGAGACTCAACTCTGACTTGTGACAAAAAACTCCAGACTTGACTCAGACTCCAATGATAAAGACTTCACACTTGACTCAGACTCCAGCTTAAAGACTTCAGACTTGACTCCGACTTCAGATGAAAGACTTGAATATCGGGAAATATGTGAATATCTCTGACTGGTGGGAGGAAGGGATAGATGTGGCTGCTGGCTCTGGCTTCGTAGTGGGCATCAGTACAGGCGCGATCTCCGTGGTGGAAATCAGCTGGGTCTCTACAGTAGGTCTGTCATGGGCGCTGGTTCCATAACTGCAGTGGGCGTGGGGTCTGGCTCTGGTGGTGAAGAATGTAGTGTGGGGCTGGACACTGGCAGCAGAATCCTCTTCCTCATCGCCCATGCTAAAAGAGGATCTGTCCAGGGCAAAATTGATGTACTCGGCCAGCGTCCAGCAGGAGTTTTCCTGGGGCATCACCAGCCGGATCTCCTCATTGAGTCCTACCCAGAACACCTTCACCCTTTAGAACTGGCTGTGTCGTCGCCGACACACACCAGCAAGCAAGGGCGTAGGGACCGGGAGGGACGGGGGGGACGTGTCCCCTCAAATATTGGAGACAGTCGCATTTGTCCCACCCAAAAATTATACCACGGAGGAGAAAAATATTTGATTTTGAAATCTGTAACTCGCATGCTTTTATTTTGAAAGCGCAACACAGCGTCTTGTCACCGGCCCAACCAGACTGTTTGGGAAGTGGGAGTCTGCAGCTGGTGAGTGGCGACATGTGAAAAAACAGCAGCAGCTCAGTTTAAGTGATTTCTTTCTCATTGGGGAAGAAAAGAACCTTTGCATGTATCAGTTCATTGAGGTATAAGATACAACTAAGAAAAGAAAATGTAATTCAAATTTTGATCAATATATGTTATTTATTAATCTACAAAACTGGATGATTAGGCCTGTAATTAAATAATTGATTTGATATTGATCAGTTAATTACTGCCATTCAAAATGTGTTTTCCTTTATCTTTACAAATGTATCTTTTTAGTAGAATAAATTATGTTGGTAAATGTTTTGCAGTGTTGTTAATTTATGACATATTTCTGTTTAAACCATTAACGGATCTGTCAGGTTTCCGATATGTGCCCTGCAATATGTGTCGAGTATTCTGTCACAATTTAGTTCAGATGATGATGAGTCAAAAAAGGTTCCAATGAACAAAAGTTTTATTAATAAAACAAAACTTGGGTAATCCATATGCAAGGCGGCAATGTAACGGCGTGTATCACACAAAAATATCCGACAATGACCAGAACATGTTGAGGAATTTAAATACACAGTGAAAACGAACTAAATGACAAACAGGTGTGTTGATAGTAACTAATTAGTGGCAGGAAACTAGAACAAACGGAACAGGTAATTGACGAGAAACAAACTAAAAGTCCATAAAAATGAAACAGAACACACATAACAGACAATGCTAATTTTTTTTATCGTCCATGATGGGTTGACACATTTTGATGTTCTCGGGAAATGGCTTGGAGGTTTTATAAATCTGCTTCATTAATGAAATCAGCTTGCGTTTAGTAAATGTACAGAATTATTACAGGAACAGTGTTCATGTGGATTTCTTTGAAAACTAAAGCTGAGAGTCCTTTTACCAAAGTTCATTTGACTTATCCCATGGGTGTGATGTAGCATTAGTCTATGTGTGCAACAAATACATCAGGGAAGCTCATTATACTGTGCTGTAATTACCAACTCAGAATACACACTCCTTTCACATTGAGATGTACTGTTTTTCCAATGCAATTATGATGGAAAAAAAGTTACCACTATGAATGAGTCAAATACGTCAGCCCTTACCATTAACTGGAAAGTGACAATAATTACAGGGTAATGAAGCTCTCAGGGGTTTACAAACCCATCATCCCTATTTCAAGTAGACTCTTATGAACGGATAGTATTGGTGCAGTTGGGTTAAAGTAAGATATTACAATTATTGATGTCATTAATTACTTAATGGTTTTTAAATTACCCCTGGGGAAATAATGCATTTCCATTTTAAGCTTCCATATAAAAGACTAGTGTTGTGTGTAAAAAAAGGAGAAGCTGATAAGTAATAAGTCCGTGTGCTCGGACAACAACACTGTGTGCTCATGTTTGCTCATTCACCTCTATCAGCTGCCATATGTTCAACGGAATGTGCCGCTGCTCCTCTCAGACATTCACAGAACAGGGTAGACGCAAAGAGAGGTAAAGCAAGACCTGGCGACAGGACAGTACTGGCGACATTTGAAAAGTTGCTGAGGTTTGTCCAAAAAGACGCTAGGAAAAATATACCATCATATAGGTATGTAACGACATGAATACCAGATTTATACATTTTTTGGTTGAACTCTCCCTTTAACGCTGAGGTTTATGCCATTGATTGTGCACTGAGCTCACATTTACCCTCCACTGAGCCTGGCACTGACTGACTAATATGTTTAATTTGGACTATTGGCATGCCAGAATTATTGAATGATTGAGAAGTGCTTGCCGTTGTGCTAAATGGCAGTGCCAACATGGCTGAATGTTCACCAGATGTGCCCAGACAAGGATAATCTGCAGGACAATTGGAAAGCGATCTCCTAAAACGTGTCTTTCCCACTCAGACGTGACAGTTAGCCATCTCTTGAAAGATTTAAGACAGACTTACGGTACTGAAGGAGATCTGAATGAACGACAAAGAACAGACAAAAGCAGTTTTTCATTGTCATGAGGAAAGGATGTCTCCCATCTGCACACTGAAAACTGAGTTTCAAACACTGACCAGCCAAAGGCCTATAAATATGTCCGAGCTGAAAACTAGGATGTGTATAGGCTTCAGTAAATGTTTTCCATAAATCAACTCTCATGTGGAACAGCACTGGTGGGATCAGGTCATCATATAGTGGCCAATAGATCATTAATACGGTGTCAAAACAGCATGGGTTAATTCAGATTGATTGGGAAACTTTTTCCAAATCATCTCGATGGCAAAAAGTGTCCCAATCACCCTGAATTCACCTCAACAGATGGTTAAAGGAATAGTTTATCTCAAAAAATTTTCATGGTCTTTGGCATCTTAAGGTTTGAAAACCCAATGTTATACCATATTGATTAATACTGGATCTTCGCAAAGCATTTAAATACATGAGACTCTATACACGAGGAAAAAGTAGTGGTTATTTTGAAAAATATCTCAAGTGTATTTTTGTCCATTCAATGTAAGTAAATAAAAACCAAAACTGTTTGGTTACCAATCCAGCTAACAAAAATATGTTTATAACCCTTTCACACATAAGTTTAAAATATTCTAGCTGACAACCCAGCGTGACCGTTTAAGGTTACCGTTATTTTAGAACGTATCATCTTATTATTTCTATGGCGACGTGTCATGCTTGCCTTTTTTATTTAAAATATTCACAAACTTCTTAGCTATGTCATCAACTACCTGATATTCCGATTCTCAAATACGTGTAAGTGAATGTGTTTTGTCATTTAAAAATCTTTATAATAATCATCCGAAAACCAGTCAGTATCTGGTGTGACCAACATTTGCCTCATGCAGTGCAACACATCTCCTTCGCATAGAGTTGATCAGGTTGTTGATTGTGGCATGTGCCCAGACGCCATCGAATGTGAGCATTTCCCCACTCAAGTCGGTTACGACGACGAACTGCAGTCAGGTCGAGACCCTGATGAGAACAACAAGGATGTAGATGAGCTTCCCTGAGACGGTTTCTGACTGTTTTGTGCAGAAATTCTTTGGTTATGAAAACCGATTGTTGCAGCAACTGTCCGGGGGTTGCTTGTCTCAGACAATCTTGGAGGTGAAGATGCTGGATGTGGAGGTCCTGGGCTGGTGTGGTTACACATGGTCTGTGGTTGTAAGGCCGGTTGGATGTACTACCAAATTCTCTGAAACGCCTTTGGAGACGGCTTATGGTAGAGAAATGAACATTCAATTCACGGTCAAACAGCTCTGGTGGACATTCCTGCAGTCAGCATGAATGAATGTGTTTGGGATGCTCTGGATCGGCGTAACTTCAGCAACTTCGCACAACCAATGAAGAGGAGTGGACCAGCATTCCACAGGCCACAATCAACAACCTTTTTTTTTTTTTTTTTTTTTTTTTTTTTTATACTGCACATTTTAGAGTGGCCTTTAATTGTAAGGCACACCTGTGCAATAATTATGCTGTATAATCAGCATCTTGATATGCCACACCTGTGAGGTGTATGGATTATCTCGGCAAAGGAGAAGTGCTCACTAACACAGATTTAGACAGATTTGTGAACAATATTTGAGAGAAATAGGCCTTTTGTGTACATAGAAAAAGTCTTAGATCTTTGAATTCAGCTCATGAAAAATGCGGGCAAAAACAAAAGTGTTGCTTTTATAATTTTGTTCAGTGTATCGGCGCACTTGACCACGAGGCTATCGTGGTGTGATATATCTGAGTAAAAAAATACAGGTTGATCAATAGCTTTGGCTTATTCTAAATACTACAAATGCATACTTTGTCTTCAATAACAAATGTACATTATTAGACAAATAAAACTTAGTAGAAAATAGTATTGTATACTATAATGTATTTTGAATACTTTCAATGTATTGTTACAATGATAATTTCCAGCACACAGTTAAAATTTATCTAAAATATATTTTTAATAAAGTGCAAATAAATACACTTTTACAATTTATTTATTTATTCATTCGTTCATTGCGTTTTACAACATTTTTGTTCTTGTTTCCATGAACGAATAAAAAGGAACAGGAAGAAGAAAAAATCTTGTAATACCTGTCGCTATTTATGCACATCAAAAGAAACAGAAAAAAAACAACAACAAAAAAAAACAGAAAAAAAAACAATAACCAGCTGCTTTATGAATGGATCAGCCCCAATCCTCACCCCAATCACCAAATATTTTCAGTAATACCTATCTTTACACTTAATTATCACCATTGACATCATTTTCCTTATAACATTCCTGTATTTTTTCTTATATAAATTCTTAAATTTATAAACACTTTTGCAATACTTCAGTTCATAGTCCAAGGTGTTCCACAGTTTGACTCCATAAATAGACAAACACATCTGTTTTTGTGTAGTACGTGCGAAAATAGTTTTAAAATAATATTGCCTTCTATGGCCATCATCTTCTGATACAAAAGTAAATACATTTTGTAACACCCTATAGGCAGAACTCTCTGCTTTGCTTTCCACATAAAAATCAAAATCTTCAAATCAACCAAATCTTTGAATTTTAGCAGTCCTGAATTTACAAATCAACTATTGGTGTGTTCTCTATAGCCTGTCTTGTGGATAATCCTTAATGCCTTTTTCTGTAACAAAAACAGAGGTTTTGTGTTACTAAGGTATGTATTACCCCAGACCTCTGTGCAGTATCCAAAGTATGGAAGTATTAGGGAATTGTACAGCATATGCATTGAATAGTCTAAAACATCTTTAACTTTATACAAGACCCCAATGCTTTTACACACTTTACTCTTAATATAGACTATGTGATCTTTCCAATTCAATTTATCATCCAAAATAACACCTAAACATTTTAGCGCATTAACTCTTTCAATATCAGTTCCTTCAATTGCTATTTTTACATTTTCATTCTTTTTGCGATTACCAAAAATCATGTATTTTGTTTTCTCCCAATTTAAACATAATTTGTTTTGGTCAAACCATTTCTTAATTTTTACCATTTCTAAACTTATATTTTCTGTAATTTCTGACAGATTATTTCCAGAGTAAAAAATGTTAGTGTCATCAGCAAACATCAAAAACTGTAATATCTGAGACACTTCACAGAGGTCATTAATAAACAAAATAAAAAGCCACTTTCAAGAAACTGCTGAAGACATATCTTTTTCGGCAGCACTTGATTCAGTAGAATTAACACTTTCTCTTCTCTTCTATTCTATAAAAAAAAAAAAAAAAAAAATGCACTAAAATTAAACTGAGAGGGGTTATAGCACTTACGTATTGTTGTCCTACTGTTAGTTTAACTGCTTCTATTGTTCTCATTTGTAAGTCGCTTTGGATAAAAGCGTCTGCTAAATGAATAAATGTAAATGTAAATGTAATGTAAAAAGTAATGGGCCTAAAACGGACCCTTGTGGAACTCCACATATTATGTCTTTTAACTCTGATTTTTGACCATTAATTTGAACAAACTGTTGTCGGTTATTGAGATAACTTTTGAGCCATTGAAAAGCCAGACCCCTAATGCCACAGTTGAATGATTTTGTCAATAGCAAACTATGATTTATGGTGTCGAATGCTTTGCTTAAGTCGATGAAGACCCCCACTGTGTATTGCTTATTCTCAGTTGCAGATGTAATTTTTTCTATGAGTTCAATTAATGCCAAAGCTGTTGATCTTTTTTCTCTAAAGCCATATTGTTTTTCAGTAATTAATTTATGTTTTTCAAAAAAATAAAAAAAAATAAAAAAAAATAAACTGAATTTATTTTTTAATATAAATTTTTTTAAAATTATTTTTTAAAAATATATTTCACTTAAATATATTTTTAGAAAATATACTAAAGTACAATTATTTTTAAAGTGTGTTAAAAGTTGTATTGTGAAAATAGATAAAAGCATGATGCTAATATACTTTTAATATATTTAAAGATAGTACATTTTTTGTTAGTATATTTGGAATGTACTATTGAAAAAGGGAATATACAATAAAGTATACTTTTTTTTCACTAGGATGTTAGCTGATCTATATTGCACGATGGGCATGTTCGTTTGTGCCGCAATTAAGAGAATCACAACTCTCGTCGATCGGTTACATCCAGCTGCAGCCGATGTCGAACACACCTACTATGTTTACACTTTACAGAGAAAACCACCAATTAATAACTTTATTGAAATTACAACATTAAAGTTACGCATAATACCTTCAAGGGGAAACGCTCAGACTGTTTTTTATTAAAAAAAAATCTAAACTTTATAGTCATCTTTTTACAGTAATCTGAACTGCATATTTCTATCTATTGAAGTTTTACTTGATTTTTATTTTTGCAAACAGTCCTTTCTTGGTAATTAGTGTGACACACTTTGCAGAATAAGAATGCAAGAGGTTTTGACTATTTTTATATCCACGCTGGAGATCAAGATGCTCTGCTCTCATTAACAACCTAATTTTCTGTTGCAGATGCAAACATAAGTGCATTAGAGGTGTATCATTACCTTAACAAGTCTTGCAGATTATTTTTCTGTTTAAGGCCGAAGACGCTGCTGACTCACAGTATAAACCAAGTCACCCAGTGTAAAGTCTAATTGGCTGATAATGCTAATAAAAAGCCTGCACATGTGAGTCAGTCATTGAACATGCTGATGTGTCATGGACATGCTGATGTGACAGGGACAAGAACCCATTATTTTTGGATTATTGCAGAAAATAAGCTCTGTGACCAACAAAAGTTTAAGATTCTGAGTTTTGTTTATCAAAAAATGTTTCACAAATTAACAACTTTTATGAATTTTGAAGTCTAAAAACGTCTCGGGTTACAACTGTAACCCTAGTTCCCTGAGAAGGGAATGAGACGCTGCGTCGATGACGCTTTGGAACCACCCTGCGTGATTTCGTCTAAAGCGTGTATGACAACTAGTCCAATAGCGAGAGTGAGCGTCACGGACGGGTGACGTCATGACCAGGAAAGGATAAAAGCACACACTCCTAGTAGAATGAGCTCTGACCACCAAAGGTGACGGATGGCCAGAGAACTCATAAGCAAGAGAAATAGCCTCGACTATCCACTTGCTGATCGTCTGCTTAGAAGCTGGAAGACCTTACTTAGGTGATCCAAAACAGACAAACAGCTGATCTGATTTTCTCCATGGGGCAGCACTGTGGACATAAGTGTCCAGTGCTCACACTGGACAGAGGAGATTCAGCTTTTGCTGGTCCGGAGTCGTAAAAGGAGGAGGACAGAAAGCTTGCAACACAATAAGCCTCTGTATATTGGTCGGCACTTTTGGGACATAGCCCTGTTTAGGATATAGAAATGCCTTGACCATCCCTGGTGCAAACTCAAGGCAGTTGGGAGAAACAGAAAGGGCCTGAAGGTCTTCGACTCTCTTAAGGGACGAAATAGCTAGAAGGAAAATGGTCTTGAAGGTGAGAAACATTTCTGAAACCGATTTGAGGGGCTCAAAGGGAGCCGCAGATAGGCCCTCTAGGACTATAGCCAGGTCCCAAGCCGGAACTCGTGTTCGAGTTGCAGGCTCAGCCTCAGAGTACCACGAAGGAAAAGGATAATCAAGAGGTCTATACCCAACGATGTATTTCCCACAGGGGCGTGGTAAGCCGCTATGGCTGCCACGTAAACCTTTAGGGTGGATGGAGAGAACCCTGATGAAAAGCGATCTTGTAAGAACTAAAGCACTGTACCAACTCGGCAGTTAACCAGATCCCACTGACGCTGATGACACCAACAAGCGACAACTTTCCACTTCAGAGCGTAAAGTTTCCTCGTAGCTGGAGCTCTGGAGTGTAAGATGGTCTCTACAACCTCAGTTGAGAGACCAGCATCTATGAGTTGGGCCCCCTCAGAGGCCAAACCCACAGATTCCAAATATCTGGGCGGGGGTGAAGGATGAGACAGAACGTCCGCCTGAGACAGAGCGTCTCTCCTGACCGGAATCTCCAAGTGGGAGCCGTCGATGAGATATATAAGGTCCGCGAACCAAATCCGACTCGGCCAGTGTGGTGCTACTCTGGGAGCAGAGCAACAGGGGGAAACAGTGCTTTGTGTGCTGAGACGCAAACAGATCCACTTCTGCTTGGCTGTAAACTTCCCATATATACTCCACCACCTCGGGGTGGAGTCTCCAACCCCCTGGCCTCAGTCCCTGCCTCGACAGGATGCTCCTATATTTTGGCACCCTGGGATATACACTGCCCTCAGGGAGAGTATCTTCCCTAGGGACCACAGGAGGATCTGGTGCGCCAGTTTGCATAGTGGATGCGACCGCAGACCCCCCTGATGATTTATGTAAGAGACCACCGATGTCTTGTCTGCCCGGACAAGCACATGATGGCACCTCAGGTCTGGGAGGAAAAGTCTCAACGCTTTGAAGACAGCCATCATCTCCAGGCAATTTATGTGCCACGAGAGATGATGACTCCTCTATGACTCCTTCCATTACCGCCCCCCAGCCAGTGAGGGAAGCATCTGTCGAGAGTACAAATCGATGGGAAAGAGCTCCTAACACTGGACCCTGGGACAGGAACCAAGGTTTCCTCCATATAACCAAGGCGTGGAGACACCGCAGGGTTATCTTGATCATACGAAGTGGGGAGAACCCTCTGGTCCCAAGCCACCACTTCAAAGGTCTCATGTACAGCAGGCCAAAGGGTTTCACATTGGACGCCGCTGCCATGAGGCCTAACAGTCTCTCGAACTGTTTCACAGTGCGTGACTGGCCTAGCTTTAACTCTTTCGTGGCAGTGAGGATAGCAGCTACACGAGTGGGCAATAGGACGGCTCGCATCGTGACTGAATCCCAGACCACACCAAGGAAGGTGGTTCTCTGTACTGGAGAAAGCACACTCTTATTGGCATTGAGCCTCAACCCCACTTTCTGCATTTGTGTGAGGACGACATCTCGATGCCGAACCGCCAACTGCTCTGATTCCGCTAGAATCAGCCAGTTGTCGATATAGTTCAGAATGCGTATGCCCTGCAGTCTGGGCGGGGCCAGAGATGTATCTACTCACTTCGTGAACATGCGGGGTGATAGAGCTAGACCAAATGGAAGCACCCGATATTGGTATTCTTTGCCCCCAAAAGAAAACCTCAGGAACTTCCTGTGCTGAGGGAGGATGGAGAAACGGAAGTATGCGTCTTTTAGATCGATTGTGATTTGTGACAAACCAGTCCTCGGACCTGATTTGAGTCACGATCTGTTTGAGTGTCAGCATCTTGAACTTGAGTTTCTTGACAGTACGATTCAACTTACAAAGATCTAGTATAGGATGCAACCCCCCATCCTTTTTTGGAACAATGAAGTAGCGGCTGTAAAAAACGTGATTCTCTGTCGTTTGAGTACACCTGCTCTATAGCTTCCTTTGCTAAAAGAGCTTTCACTTCTTGCTCCATTACCAGAGCCTGCTCCGGATGCACTAACGTGAGCAACACCCCGTTGTAGTGTGGTGGACGAGAACCGAACTGGATTCTGTATCCTCTTTCTACTATCTGCAGGACCCACAGGGATATGTTTGGCAGATTCTTCCATTCTGTCAGATAATCTACTAAGGGTACCAGCCTCTCGAGACCACTTTGGTGGCCTGAAGCATACTGGCAGGAACCAACTGTTTTTGAAACCCCCCTCAGAGGGTGCGAATTTGAAGCAGAGTCTAGTTGACACTGAGCCCTGTGCTTGCTGGAGACCGCTGCCCCCCGAGGCACCAAGGATGGCAGGGTTGGCAGAACGGCCCCCTGAAGGCACCAAGGTGGAACGGGCACCATATACTGAGGTGTACACCGCTCCACCCTGGTTGGGGCTGCCCTCAGAGGTCTGACACCAGTGGCGTCAGGACCTCTTCTGAGCCAAAGCCTCCTTAGCTTGAAGAACGGTGCTCAGATCCGGCTTCTGCTTCGAAGGCTTCGTCTGAGAGTGTCGGCCCTGCCCCCATGACTTTTGAGGAGGAGCACGGGACGCGACACTCTCTTTTTGCTGTGCTCTATATGAGGAGCTGGACGGCTGAGGCTGCTCATGCCCAGCAGCCCCAGGGGGTTGGGTACGGAGAGGGAGATATTTTTAAATGCCTCAGATTGTCTTTTGGCCTCCTGAAACCTCTCAACGACAGTATTCACAGAGTCACTGAAGAGGCCAGGAGGCGTTAACGGGGCATCTAATAAAAAGGCTCTTTCTTTGTCCTTTATTTCAGCCAAGTTTAGGCAAAGGTGCCTCTCAGCGGCCACGAGGGCTGCCATAGACCGCCCTATTGCTCTGCCGTTCTCCTTGGTGGTCCTGAGAGACAGATCTGTGGCCCGACGCAGTTCTCGAACTTCGTCGGGTCCTACTCCCTTACTTTTATCCAAATCCCCCAGCAGATCAGCCTGATATGCCTGTAACACTGCCATAGTATGAAGGCATGCTCCGTCCTGACCTGCTGCCGTATATGCTTTACCCACTAAATTAGATGTAGTTTTGAGTGGCTTAGTGGGTAGCACCAGGGCCTTCAGGGACGATGCTGAAACAGGGGACAGATAACTAGCTTGCGTCTGTTCAGCCCTGGGCATCACCCCATAGCCATATTGTTTCAGCCCCCTTATATCGGAATATACATAGACTTGGGGGCTAAAAAGACGGGATGAATACGGCTTGTTCCACGATATATACAGCTCACTGTGTAGATCGGGAAAAATTGAAGGCCCTGTGTTGGAGGTGATACATCTGATGACAGGAAGCGCTCGTCTAGTTTACTTTTAGGATAAGCGCCCCTTTCTCGGCCAGCCACACAATATTTAATTTAGCCACGGCACGGGTAATCACCTCCACCAGCCCCTCATATGCTGGGGAATGAGGTGACGAATCCTCTCCCCCCTTATTGTCATCTTCAACACTCAATACATCTAATTCCTCAGAACTAGAGCACTGAAGCATTGGGTTCTCTTGCCGGGCGGAAGAAGCCGCTGGGCGGGCTCCCAGGGTAAGGGAAGAGAAAGGGCAGAGCCCATCTCTAACCCCGCCGAGAGGTCCATTGGCGATCCCCAATAATGCCTTCTCCGTGCTGCCTGAGCAACAGCGGGTCCTGATCCCTGAGGATTGCGAGCCTGGCCACTTTCCTCAAAAAGTGACAGGCGAGAGCGGAGCGGAAGCCTCTCACAATCCTGACAGTCAACCCCCTCGAAGGCTGACATAGCATGCTCCGCTCCCAAACACATTACATAAAGATAGTGTGTATCCACACTCGATAAATAGCGTGGGCAGGGAGAAGCACACAACTTGTATAACTCTTTCGCTATGATATAGATTGAGATGCTTGTGACAAGACAACAATAAATAGACAAACAGTTTCGACATAGAGCGCTTGCTGAGGCACAGAAGCTAACGCCGGTCAGACCGGATGTGCTTTTATCCTCTCCTGGTTGTGACATCACCCGCCCGTGACGCTCACTCTCGCCATTGGACTAGTTGACATACGTGCTTCAGACACAGGGAACTTCAGGGAACTGCAATGTGTACAGATTTAGCAAAAACAGTCCTCTTTAGACATTCTGGTAAGTATAAGTAATGCTGCACCTACATGTCAACTAGCTTATTGGTTGAGTATTAATTAAGTTAGGGTTAGTATGATAAGTTGACATGTTGTACTTGCAAAGTTACTTATAGTCAGTACAATGTCTGTTGCCACCTGTGTCGGGTGCGTAGCCCACCTCACATATTTAGCATCTACCATGATTTAAATTGGTTATTCTGAAGTTGAATTTAATATGGTTTGTTGCTTTATTTAAATCCCCTTATTTTAAGAAAAACACAGGACAAGTTAACAAGTTAAAAGTTTATTAAAATCTTGAATATACAGAAGGTTGTATATTCTTATGTTCCTCTTTACTGTTTAATTCTACCTGAACCCTAGATTACTCTGGTCCATGGAGTGAACGGCCACATTCCATCTGTCAGCAAACAAAGGAAGAGGTGGGGCTTCATCCTCCAAACATGTGCTGTTCCACAGGAAATTCAACTGTACCATCATGATCTGATTTGGAGTGGGATCTTTTATTTTAATTCATTCAGTTTATCTTTTTGTTTTATTTGTTGGAGTAGTGTCTTCTAGTTTATTGTATTATTATAGTTATGATAACGTGTATATTTTTGGTTGTATATATTACTGTTGTTTGGGTTTTGTGTGGGGAAAGTATTATTTGATATTTACCTTTATTTTTGTTTGGTAGAGTATATCTAGCAGTGGTGAGAGTATTAGGGTTAGTCAGAATTGTCCAGCCACAGTAAAATCATAACCTGGTGACCTGTTTACCTGTTACTTTATCAACGAAGACAAAATCATTTGGCATCGTGTCGATTTGTTTCGTGGAAGTCTCATACCAGCCCGTTCTCATCCCAAGGCGTCATCTAACTGACGCTTTTGACCATGCGTCAACATGCCGACGCACATGGTACCCCTTAAGCGTCAATATGAGACGTGCCTCCTAGTGGTCTAACCCTAACCATACCCCAGACCTAAACCTACCCATAACGGAAGCGTCATCTAACTGACGCTAAAGGGTGCCATGTGCGTCGGATTTAGACGCATGGTCAAAAGCGTCAGTTAGATGACGCCCGAGGATGAGCGTCTCATATTGACGCTTAAAGGGTACCATGTGCGTCGGCATGTTGACGCATGGTCAAAAGTGTCAGTTAGATGACGCCTTGGGATGAGAATGTGTTGCAGCTGCTCATACAGTCCAGTAATAAAATATGTGTGTCCTGGAAATGGGAAGCCTCAGGTGCCGCTTCACTCGCTTGTCTCTCCGTGATTTCTTGAAAAAGCGTAACATTGAACTTTGGGCATCCGCCATTGTCACCACATCCCTAGTGAAAATACCTATACCAAAATGTATTTAAAATACATTTATTTCATGCTAAGTATACTACAAATCCATTAACATATTTACTGACATATTAGTTGATATTTTAAGTATAAATTTTGTATATCAAAAGTGCAATTGCAGGGTATTTATATTAAGAATGTAACATGTAAATGTATTAGTAGTGTACTTAGCATCAAACAAATGTATTTCAAATATATTTTAGTATATTTATTTGTCACTAAGGATGTTAACAAAATCTCACACGCAAAAGACAATGACAGACAGCATAGTATATCATAGTATCAAACTAATACGTTTGAAAACAGCCATTGCATTTTACCTTGCAGCACTGATCAATGTTTTTTTTCTTTTTCTTTTTTTCTCCAGTTTCTCCATATCTCAGCCCTGGAAAAAGGGAGATAGAAACTGTAGTCTCTACCTCTGTGGGAATTTTTTTAGCCAATCTTTCAGAGGATTAAAAAATTTCCCCCAGTGTCTCCCTGAAGCAAAACTGCATTAGATTGATGGATGCTCGTTATTTTCTCATTTTGGTGCTCCACTGAAGTAGTACAAGGCTTAAACTCTCTCATTTGTGTAGTAGTAGATCCCTCCGTTGTGGTTAAACGGTTGATTTCACTCCCACAGTGAGTGAGGAGGGTATAAAGAAGCCCAGTCTGGTCCATGCCCATAGGCTCTATGCCCATTCTCCTTTCTGCAAAGGTTTATAGGCCTAAAAAAGTCACAGAGAGCTCACTTATTTATAGAATGGTCCAATGGTTACAATGGTCTTATTTCACTAGGCCTGAGATACAATTGTGGTTAGAGTTAGTATTTGAAATTTAGGGTTATTTGGATTTTTCTCTGAACTGTTTTCTTATTGTGTATAATGATAACCACAGACCCATATAAAAAAAAAAGCATTTACAGCTCACAACAATTGGACAACTCATTCACTGACAACGTATCTTAACCTCTCTCCAGACTGTGGCTTTACATCCTTGAAACTGGAAATTGAAAGGCCTTCTATCTCAGCTTCTTACTGAGCTCTAAACCTTTCTTGAACCATGCTGAACCTTCAAAATGGGAACAGAGGGTCAATGGTGACTGAATTATATAATGCAAGTGATGTCCTCTGACGTTTGCCTTATCATGCCTCTCTCAAGGGCAATGGGGGTAAAATGTTTTCCTCTCTTCCACACTATGTGGCTCTTGGTGTTGAAGAAACTCAAATTTTCAGAAAAGCAAACAAAGAGAAAGCCTATATGTCTTTAAACTAAAACCATTGAAACCATTCACTTATGTACCTAATCTTGAGACCAAGTGTGCAAAATTGCAAGTACATTATCTGCTTTACACCCAGTTTGCAAATGTGAAACAAATTTTCTGCAAAATGCTGAACAGTTTCCTATATTAGACACATAACTCAAAACTAACAGCTCTTCTGTTTCAATTAGGAAAGTTTTACTTGTTGTGTGCATGCTTTGTGGTTAGACATTCGAGAAATGGAGCCATAGTTTCAGAAATTGTGTGTAAGCATTTTTGGTAACATTTTAGAATACGGTTCCTTCGTTAATGAATAACTACACAGGAACAAATGAGTAACACAATATTAACAATCTAGTAACTACTATTAACTAACAAGAAATTCTGACTAACAAATTAGTAAGTAACAGCGCACAGATGAAAGTGGTAGTTCACTATTAAATAATCAATAACTACTTTTTTTTTAATGCTTCCCAGAGAACTACTGTAAGAAGCATGCTAACTAACTAGTAATGACGCAAGTGTTACTACATACTTCTAAAGGAATGACTCATTATTTGGATCCGTATTCTAAAGTGAAGATCACGTAACTAACTAGTAATTACTCAAGTGTTACTACATACTTCTAAAGGAATTACTAATTCTTTTAAGCTTTTGAGGTTTTTGGTGAAGTTTTAGATAGTAATTCCCATAGAAGTATGTATGGATTGAGTCCCGCCGGGTCCCGCGGGACCCAACGCAAATCTCGCGGGAGCGGGCGATTTGAACTTTGCTGCGGGCGGGAATGGGCGGACAAATAAAACCCCTGCGGGATTGGGAGGTAGCCTAACGACATGATGGAGATGTCAATGATGTTGAAAAGAACCTTAAACGAGGTATTTACAGTACAAAACCTGAGCAAGGCAAGTCTGACATTTACTATTCATCTTCCTGATCAGTGCGTCAGAATACATGCAGGCCAGGGAAACGAAACCAACAACCCCATGAATCTCTTTAACAATAGCAATACAAATACGCGTTTTTTTCCTGCGGGACGGGAGAAGACACAAAGTCAGTGCATCTCTATTATTGTGTGGGAATAAATTCTCTGAGTTTTGCGGGTGCGGGCGGGAGTGGACATACATATTGCGGGAGCGGGCGGGAGTGTAACATACGTTGCGGGAGCATGTATACGTTGCGGGAGCGGGAATGGTCAAAAATTCGGCGGGCGCGGGCGGGAGCGGGATGAAGAAAACAGTCCCGCGCAGGACTCGAGTATGTAGTAACACTTGAGTAATTACTAGTTAGTTACCATGATCTTCACTTTAGAATACGGATCCAAATAATTAGTCATTCCTTTAGAAGTATGTAGTAACACTTGAGTCATTACTAGTTAGTTATCATGATTCTTACATGAAAAGCCAATCCTAAAGTGTAGAATCTTCTAATCCTTCACAAGATATTTGCACACACGTATATGAGGTAGGAGACATTAATAAAATCTTTTCTTTTCTTTTTTTTGCGAGGTATAGGTTAAATAATAAAATCACTGTATATGGTATTTGGATGGCCAATAACTCAATATGCCGTCACCGTGACTCTGGCCAATTTTCTGGCATTCCTCTGGACTGGCATTGAATCACTACAGGACAAGTGCTGACAACTGCATTTAAAAAGCCATTTCTTTAGAATGATTCAGTTGATAAATAGTTCTCTAGGAGAGAGCATAGGCTAATTAATTCCCAAATCATAAGTCTGCTATGCTATTACATATTGATAAACCTTGTGTATTTGTTTACAGTAGCAGTTATTAATGTTAATGTAGTGCTAGCCATTTGTCCTGCATTAGTTATTGATTAGTTTGCATGAATTATTAATCTTCTTCAGTAGTTCTCTGGGAAGCATTAAAAAAATAGTAGTTATCAATTAGTTAATAGTGAACTACCACTTTCATCTGTGCGCTATTACTTACTAATTCGTTAATCAGAATTTCTTGTTAGTTAATAGTAGTTACTAGATTGTTAATATTGTGTTACTCATTTGTTCCTGTGTAGTTATTCAATAACGAAGGAACCGTATTCTAAAGTGTTACCGCATTTTTGAAAAAAAAACTGTAAAAATGAATACAAAAGATTATGTGTAATAAAATGAAATATTAATCACATTAGTGTTGATGTTTGCTTGTAACATGAGCATCTTGCGGAAACTATCTCAAAAAAAGTGTTGATAATGATTTTTTGTTGCATCCATTGATGGACAAAGCTACATAAATATAAAAGACAGAAGAGATAGAGGGCTTGAAACTGAATGTCTCCACCAACAGATTTGATTTTGGCAGCTTCGGGAGGGCAGTGCAGAGATGTGAGGAAAAGTGAATACAAGACAGCAGCGTTCTGGGTGTGCTTGACAGGTCATGTGGCAGCTGTGAACAGAACAACTAGAAGATTTGCTGCTCACATAAGGCCCAATTTCTACTATACTGGATGATCTTAAAGTGTTTTCATGGTGGAGCACTCAGATTCAGAAAGGTTTACCAATTCACCATATTATCTAGTCTCACACACTGTTCATACAGTTCTGTAGTAGAGTTGTTTATCAGAGAGGGGTAATTTGTGACTAGGTCCAAAAGTTTTTGTCATACATGCAAGCACAAATTTAGGTTTTTACAAAACGGCCCTTTTGATATTATTTTCTCTTAAAGGAGCTGTATGTAAGATTGTGGCCAAAATTGGTACTGCAATCACTTTCAAATTACTGTAGAGCTGTGTATCCCCTCCCCCTCCCCCCTGACTCAAGGTTGCCAGATAGGCTGCAGGATCCAGCAGGAACATAGGCTGCTACAAGGAGCTTTCAACTAGAGCAAAGCTGGCAACCCGGATGCCGAAACACTACTGACTTCGTGATTGGTAGATAGGTGGAGGGTGGAGCATCAGACCAAAACACAAGATGACAACATCAACATCAGTTGAGGGCTGCAACTTCACTTTTTAAATGACAATATCGTGGCCGTACTACTGTTGTCAGTGATATAAGTATTTGAAATGAACATGATTTCTTAATGTCTAGAGACACATCAGGGCCATTTTATGATTAATTGAAATACATTTCTTACATACAGCTCCTTTAAAATCTAAATAATGACTAAAACACCACAGTTCTATTAACAACATCTGATCACAACTTGTGTGCTAGTAGCCGTGCAGAGAAGCCTAACGGCCAAGGTCAAGAATTTTATTAAATAATACATTACATTTCAGTTTGTTTTTCTCCAAACCCTATCATATACCACCAGAACCCTTGGAATATATGGCACGTGTCACATGGGATCATTCTCTGATCCTTTTGTGTCTTTTTAAAAAAGCTTGATGCTGGAAGCGACCATATTATTGGTATAATGCATTGCCATAATATGAACAAGCACGATTTTTTTTTTTATTATTCTCCTTTTGTGGTCCATAAAAGATAGAAGGGCAAATGGCATTACAACAACACCAGGGTGAGTAAATTATAATCTAATTTTCATTTTAGGGTAAACTATCCCTTTAACATTGTAACTCTTAACGTTATAGGAGCAAACCTTTATGTGAGCTACCTGATTTTTTTTTTATCAAATGACAAAAACAGTGACAACTTTCCTGTCCTTTTAGTCTGTTTCTCATGCACGGTTCCCATCCTCCTGCACTCAAAGGGCTCATTTGCACATCTTTGGAGACTCTGGGGTGCCATGGAAGTCATTCACCCAGGAACTGAGCATGTATTTTGGCCTGCTTCAGATAGCCGTGGGTGTCTGTGCTAATGGCCCTCAATCTCCCACCCTCCCGCAACTCTCCTCTCCGAGCCTTAAGAAGAAAAGCGACTGGCACTGCCAGTGGAGTCATGCAGCGAGCGATTGGAAGGCTAACTGGAGCACAGAAGTCATATAACGTTGTCCCACTGGTGCCCAAATTACAGCCATCATCTATGTTTTTCACTCTAACATTCTGACCCAGATAGAACACCATTCTAGGCTGGTTTGTAGATAAGATATTAAACATTGATATGTATGACAGTGGTAAAGGATGTCTATTTTGGATGGCTGCCAGACTGTATGGTGTGGTGTAACCTAGTGGCTAACGTTCCGGGCAGGCAACCAATAGGTTGTAGGTTCAAATCCCACAGTGGGCTATCAATGAACGATCTCCCTATAGGTCTTAACCGCAGGTTTCTCCAAAGGGACTGTTCCTTAAGTATGTGAATTGCATTGGATGAAAATGTCTGCAAAATGGAAAGCTCTAATCAGCTTTCACTGTTTTTCTGCATGCAAAAATATACTTGAAAAATTGAGAGGACTCTATATTTCCACAGTCTGTGACCCTTCAATGTTTTGGGGTTTTTTTTTCAATATTTTTTTGCTTTCCACATAAAAATTAAAAAAATCAAATCCAATGTGAGACAATCCTAGCTAGCCTCCCGTGTTTATTTATTAATGCCATTGATAGGGTAAGCTGTGTAAGCATTTTCTTTATTGTTCATTTGAAATATTATAATGTTACAATTGTTTACCATAAGGTTCACTTGTAATGTTATAAGTTTCTTGCATCTAAATCAGTCATAATTTATGCATACTGTTTATTTGCTAATTTGTTTTATACTATGTTATATCCATTACAAACTTTTGCTATATTATACTGTACTGTATATACAGTAGTATAAAGCATTGAAGATATTATTAACATTATCACCATAATGTTCATGAAAAAGTGCAATTTGTATTGTGAAAAGTACTCTACAAAAAAATGTACTTTACTTTACTTTACTTTACTTTACTTTACTTTACTTTACTTTACACCCTCTCTATGACCTGAAGAATTAAAGGAATAGTTCACTTCTAAATGGAACTTCTTTCATCATTTACTCACCCTCAAGTTGTTTCAAACATGTATGAGTTTCTTTCTTCTGCTGAACACAAAAGATATTTTGGAGAATGTCTTTAACCAAACAGTACTATTTTGTATTATAATACAGTATAAACATAGTATTTTTATTTCTACTATGGAAGTCACCAACATTCTTCAAAATATCTTATTTTGTGTTCATCAGAAGAAAGAAATGCATACAGGTTTGAAACAACTTGAGGGTGAGTAAATGATGACAGAATTTTTATATTTTGAAGTGAACTATTCCTTTAAATGGTCATTTTTTTGCAGCTGTGCCTTTAAGATGCCTATGTAAACATCCACCACGCATATGAAACTGTACAGCCAAATATCATAAACGAAGAACAACACATTACAGTTTTTCTCAAATGCTAAAACACATTTCACAAACGTTTCCTCCATGTTCCCCAATGTCTAAACACAACACCCTTTTCTAAAGCTACATAAACACAACCACACCTTCTCACTTCAAAACTCAAACTTTCACACCAAAAGAGCAGCTCGAAGCTTTCAAAAATGTAAACACTATACACATCATTACACACTACAGCAAAACAATTGAAAACACAATGCTCAATTTGTGAGAAGGTTCTTTGTTTCATAACTGCCAATGCATATTTTTAGAAACTTTACAGTAATGGATCTTCTTAGATCTCTGCAGAGGATTAGGCATTTAGATTTGTGAGTTTCATATGAAGAGTATAAATTCTGCATGTACACTACTGTAACACAACTCAATGCAAAAACAGAATCTATTGCACACAACAGTACTCTTGAAAACATGATCAGGGTGTGAAGTTTTTTATTTACTTTATTCACACCACACACACCACAATCACTGTGCGGCATCGGGCCACATCACAGGCTATATTGTCTCTTGCCAGGCACCGTGGGAAAAACGCCCTGGAATGGCGAATCCATCCTTCGAAGGCCTCCACTGGGATGTCAACACAGGCCAGCTCCATTGCCCTTAGGAGGTTCTCTCTAGTGTATGGTTGTCTGTCATAAACCTTCCATCTCCACGATGAGAAGAACTCCTCTATAGGGTTCAGGAAAGGGGAGTAGGGTGGCAGACAGACGTTTAAAAAGTGGTTACTGTTGGTGGTGAACCACTCTCTGATTTGGTTTGTTCTGTGAAAGCGTACATTGTCCCAAATGATCACATAAATGCTCCTCTAGGAAGGTGAGGAGACGTTGGGTGTTGTAAGACCCAAGGACAGCATGCCGGTGGACAAGCCCCTCCAAACCCATGGCCGCACAAAGAGTAATATTACCCCCCCCGTTGGCCAGGAACCTCAGTGATGGCTCTTTGGCCAATGATGTTACGGCCTCTTTGCCTTCGTTTCTGCAGGTTGAAGCCAGCCTAATCCAGGAAGAGGTACTCATGAGGTCTAGCCATCGCGTCCAACTGTAATATCCTCTGTGAAAATGTGAAAGTGCACAGGTGTTCAGAACAACAGTCAATCAGGTAGCACAGTATTGTCCAGAAGTACTGTAGGCCACTGAGCAACACAGTATGTCCACTAACTGTACTGTGAACATGGATGTATACTTACTTGCACATACTTGTAACGTAGGTCTTTGTGTCGCGCAGAGTTGCGCTCAAAGGGAACCCTATAGACCTGTTTCATCCGCATCTTTTGGCGCCGGAGAACTCGGTCTATTGTGGCCAAGCTGACATCATCAATGCTCTCAAAGTTGACATTATCGGCAATGACTTTGTCTCTGATCTCCCGGAGTCTAATGAGGTTGTTCTCACGAACCATATCCACAATGAGGGTTTCTTGTGCCACTGTAAATATGGCAACCCTCCCACCTCTATGTGGCATTCTTTCAACTCTAAAGAAAGAAACATGTGTTGACAATACCTGTTGTGTTGTCTGAATGCCCTGATAATGGTGGCCACGGTGAACCTACTCAGGTTTGGACGGACTCTTAGTCCTGCTTCAGCCATTGTCATGCCATGGACAATGACATGGTCAATGACTGTTGCTCGCATCTCGTCCGTAATGATGGTGCGAGGTTGTCTTGCTCTCCCTCCTGGACCTTCTCCTCTTCCTCGTTGGCCTGCTCCTCTTCTTCCATGGCCAGCTCTTCTCCCTCCTCTGACTCGAATTCCTCTTCCCCTGACTCTGCCTTCATCCATTGTGTTTGTTTGTAATCTTCAGCAAACTGTGCACTCTGAACTTGCTTTTATACATGTGGTCACAGCATTAGCAACAAGTGTCTTCAATTTTGAGTCGTTGTGTGTAATGAATGACGCCAGGTGTGTTCATTGTGTTCAAATATTGCTGACTGTGGCAAGCATTTTGCATCACATGAGCTTTCATTTGAGAATATGAGCAGAGTTCTTTTGCAACTTGTGTTTTAGCAAGGAAAAATGTGTTAAGATTTATGAGAACGGAGGATTGTGTTTTGTGAATTGTGTCTTCATGTGAAATGTGTTTATGATATTGGAAAATGATGGCTAGATTTAGTAAATGTGTTTAGACAACTGGTCATTTGATTTAGAGGATTGGCTTTTGTGTTTTAGCATTTGAGAAAAACTGTAAAATACTTAAAATAGGTATAGCTCAAACTTACAGCTTGCAAAAGTGTTGTATGTATATGTGTTCCGCACAAGTTTAATAGGGACGACATGGTGAAAGAGAGACCAGAAAGGCCAGATTGTAAACTTATCATTTTTAAATCAAGCAGAGTGGCTGATGACTTAAAGATTTATCAAATGTTTAACTGGCTCTTGTTCCAGAACCTGAGTTATGTAGCAAGTGAACAAAAAAAAAAAAGTTAGCTTCAGAATGAATCACTTACAAAACACATTTTGCTGGGTATGACCCACATTAGTATGTTTCCAGTGGGCCTAGTTCACTGTCCTGTTGACAGGAGCATACGGCAACATGAAGTGAGCTACTTGTGCATGCGCATGCAAGAGAGAATGACAGACCGGGAGAGTGAAGGAGGGAAGGAGGGAGGGAGAGGGAATGGAAGCAATTACCAGTGTGTGAGTATCTGAGGTACATCCAGAGGCTGCAAACATCAATCTGCATGATCCCTCACACCAACATGTGTGCATATACTATAGTATATGATAAGAGTGCCCCCTTGTGGTTATGCAAGTGAAATTGTTGTAAAGCTGAAGAGGTCAGAGTTAGACTGACCTAGTTAACCCCTGCTGCTAAACATCATTTAAAAGCAAGTATTCCCCTATAGATGGCCTTTCAAAAGAAACCTTGTATTCAACCGTGCATATGTGTTGTACCAAATTCTTGCATGTTTTTATTCTTAAAAAGTGTTAAATGGAACTGCTAAGAGGTAGCTTTCTCCAGGTATTATATACATCTTTGCTTCATGAAGCATTGTGGCTAAGCCCTTGTGAAAAAGAAGTGTGCATAATTGTGATGAATGTGCAGTTGTAGTAGTGTACTTCAAATCATTAACTGTACCTGCAGGTGATACCATTTTAATGAATACTTTATTTGTGTTCTTAAAGAGAGTACAAGTTCGTGACTGTTTCTTAACACTAACTGCACTTTGTAATAATGTTAGATGAAAAGTTGTATGTATTAAAACATTTTAACAATCTTTTGTCAAATATACTTATTTTGATGTGTTACCAAGTCACCATTAGAGTGATTAATGTTCCTCTTGGTACTCAAGTCAATAATAATATAAAGCTGAAACTTAGATCTATATGTAAATGATATTCAATATAATGTAAATTTTTACACCGTAATTGTTTAAGATTTGAATAAATTGTCCAAAAGTTGAATAAACTAAAAAAAGAGCACTGAAGCAGATTGCCTTGTTTATTTTACAAATATTTTTTGCAGTGAATCAGTGGATTGTGACTTTATGAGTAGAGAATGTCGAAAGTTTCTTTTTAAAATCAGATAAACTATTAATTTGTTCCTTTTCTTAAGAAAGTCTGTGTACATCCCTCACAGAAAAGTGTTCCGTCTTTAAATTACGAAATTAAAAATGATGCCCCTTCTCCTATTATTTGCACACTCAGCAAACTGCTTGTCTCTGCCTCTAGTTCTCAAACTTTATATAGTGCCTACAGTCACTATGTAAAAAGCACAGATAGCACCGTCATTACCATAAGGTCAGCACTTTCCAAAAGGTTTAATGTACTTGAGATGATCTGAGGACACTATACTACTGGGAAAAAACTTATACTTCATGTCTAATTTCACCCTAATTGCAAAAAAAAAAAAAAAAAAAAAAAAATAGAAAAAAGACACACCAAATACTAAAGCTGGGTTCACACTGTACGATTTTGGCCACAATTTGGCTGTCTGTGACAAATTTTGCAAATCCTAAAAGAATCCTCTGATCCTAGGCTAAAATCTGAAGTCTTTGATCATTAGTTTGACATGTTCACCGACAGCCGATTATAATAACGTTTGAGATCAAATTTTATCTCCGACGGAATTCTGGCATCGTCAGAATTTATTTAAATAAATGCAGTGTGCATTAATTAAATAAATGCAGCCTTAGTAAGCATAATAGACTTTTTTTCAAAAATAGTTTTCAAAAATCGACTTTTGACCAGTAGTTTACATAATTTGATCATTTACATGCAGAAAGGTTTTTTTTTTTTTTTTTTTTTTTTTTTTGCAAATATCAAGGGTTACTTTTAGAGAGAAATATTGAGATTATGCAATTGTAAATTGTAATTTTAGCTTTGTGTGAACTGCATATTCTCATTGAAATAAATGAAAAGTCATGTAACCCCTCCAAAAACTCTCTCCTCTCTTGATCACCATTGCAATTATTGTACTTTGCTCTTAATGCAATTGCCAGATGATCATAGGGAAAATGATGGTCTGGTGATGTTTTGGGTAGGTAATTTAATAGCTAGGATATGAACTGCCTGCATGAACTATGCATAAAGGGAAAAGACAGTTAAACATACAACATCTGACAGAGTATGTTCACTGGTAAAGTGGTTCTTAGCTAAAATACTTTTATTCATTTAACAGATGCTTTTATCCTGAATAACTTTAATGTTGGTACACTTGAGACATATAGAGCTCGCTAGGACAGAGATACTTGCTTTATACTGGATGTCAATTTGTTTAACTTTTTTTTAAAGGTCAAATTAAAATAGCCTTGGGAACATTTATTGTGTGAAAATAATACATTTTAGTCCTTAAAAGGCAGCATCTTGTGCAGTCTGGACATGAGTGAGTGCTTTTCAAGCAACACAGCTGAAAATAAGCTAGTTTCCCAGGCAAATCATCCTCGTTTACTGCAGGATTCTATACCGTGGCAAGGGAAGCGTCCTGTTTTTGCTCGTTAACATGTCTCACCTTGTGAACTGGACAATGACATGTCAGTTTCAGCACTTGAAGTGATGGACAGCGACATCAAGGACCTAATGAGTAACAGAGCTGTCAGTAGAGGACACTATTAGAGGGGTCAGTCATATCACTTAAACTGTGCAAATGCATGTATGAACCCATGCAAGCAGAGAACACTAAAGACGCCTTAGAAATAAAAAAAATCACCATACATCTCAGTAAGAGTCCATAGTCAATAACCTCACAGGCATGTTGAGAATAAATAGCAAACTTTTTAGAAAGCAAATCTTCCAAATGAACATGAGCACCGTTCCGTTTTTTTTTTTTTTTTTTTGAGCGTCCTGAAATCTTTCTACTCACCATTGTTCTCTTGCACAGTGGTCTCCTGTGTTGTTCATTTTGTTAAGAAAGTGACAGTGGTAGGCAAAGGACTAGCTGATCTCAGGGGGCCCTAAGTTATATTACCATTATTAATCCTATAAAGCCTATATATTTGATACACACATTTCTAAGGCCTCTAGATAATCAACATGATCGAATCATTGCTGAAACCCCTATTGTTCTTAAAACACAGTCTTAACATAGTGGCTAAGTTTATGCAACTGGCCCCTGAACGATATTTAATTTTAGCAAGTAAAATTCTTACTGAACTGAAGCAACTTAAGCAGACAAATATTGTTTTTTCAAATTTCAACTGTGATATGATAGACATTTAACATTTTATATTTCTGCTGCTAAGACATCAAGGCTAAAATATCAACATGGTAACACATTATTTTGCAGTGTCCTTTGTTACACGTTACATGTAGTTAATAACTATGAATTATGCATAAATGCATGCAACTAACCCTAAACCAAACCCTAACCGTATAGTAAGTACATGTAGTTAATTATTATTACACAGTACTTAAATGCATAATTAAACTGTAACACGGACACCTTAAAATAAAGTGTAACCGATATATATATATATATATATATATATATATATATATATATATATATATATATATATATATATATATATATATATATATATATATATATATATATTAAATGTTATACTCCTCTGGAAGGCCGCAATCTATATTTTGTCCTAATACTACGACAACTATACTACACCATCAAATAACTGTAAACAGAGCGATTACAGTTATGTAATAAGGTATCACTGGACACTTCACCTTCAGAAGGCATTTATTCACAGCTTTTATTCACTGCTTCTGAGAAATAGTGGAATTATGTAAAGTCACGTTTTAATCATCAAGTATTTGTATAAGCATGTGATACGGTAATAGTGGTATGTCCAAGGGCCCAAGAGTCTCTTCAAAACCTTCTCACTTTAAACAGATTTTAATTGCTCTTGGATTCCCCTTTGACCTCAATTTTCCAGCACATTAATTCAGCACATCTAGTCGAGACCTCCAAAGTCCCACATTCATTTTCTGCAGCAGCGCTACACTCGAGCACACATACCTGGTCATCATGTCTGTCAAAACCTTTGAGTATATAGTTTGATATTTCACTGATCTATTTTTCTTACAGTATCCTCAGCTTTAAAGTGTTATAAATATCTAGTTAGAAATAATCATAACTATAATATTGCTCTCAAGGGATTTTTTTGTGATTTTTTGAGTGATTATGAAAGAACAAATTAAATATTGGATCGTTTTGTGTGTGATTTATAACATATAAAAGTCTGTTCTGCTGAATCGCAAATAGAAGTTGTGGGAAATTTTTGTGAGTTTTGGTAAGTCATTTTTCTCAAAATCTAGTGGGAGCTAGGGAAAAACTATAGGAATAGTATCTGTCACAATATTAGAGTTACTTTAACCTCTGAATCCCTGGTAGTATATGAAATGGTACAATGGGAGAGCCATTTTGTACAAATGCTTATTGGCTGTGTTGAGTATTAGAGTATGTTGTGTGATTTTCATCTGGGTGCTGATGTTTTAAAGTGTGTATGTGGCCCATTTCGGGGAATTATGATCCCTTTTAACAGAAAATCTTCATATCCGTCACATTGATCGTGTTAAACATAGTGCCTGATTCTAAGTGTTCTTGCAAGGTCTCACCATGGCAACTGGCACAATGAAACCTTGCAAAAATAGAACTCTCATAGGAAGTACACCTTTTTCACCTTTTATTTTCACTCATCATATGGGGATGAATAAGGAAACTTACTGGGAACGAACGCTAACAAACTTATTTGGTCGATCATCAAGAACTGTGTACATTTCAAATGTATTATAACTCTTATAACCCTGAGTGAGAATAAAACGAATTCAAACCTATTAGAGCTCAGGTCGCAATGAAATCTAGGCTGATGGATTATTTGTTTTCCAAATGTATTTACACTAGCAGACACATTGTCAATTGGTGTTTCCAGTTGGAATAAAATTTCAATGACACATTAAACACATTAAACATTTGTTTGATATCATGTTTTTCTCAGGGTGATTGTTATGAACTGAGTTGGCTGCTGGTTCTTGTAATGGATGGTCATATTAACCAGTTTAGAAACTTAATCTTCAGAAATCAAGTCATGTGTCCCATATTTGTGTCCAGTTGCATAAAATGCTTAAGGTACCCACACACTAGATAATGAAACCGATTTGGGGCTCAATTCTCCCTTTCCGACAACAAAGTCCCGATTATCTTGATGGTTCTACAGATTATGTAGTGTGAGGTGTGTTAAGAGTGATTGAATCTGCTCGGAAGAACGCTGGGGCCGCACCGATCTCAAGAAAGATTTCCCAAGGTCACAGTCGGGAATCTGGTTGTTTGTGAATTGAATCTGTTAGTGTGTGGTGTGTTGTCTTGGTCACATCGCGACACTCCACACACTATAGTAACAAAACTGTTCAATCTATTATTTTTGTATCGTCATCTTTTAGTGTGGGCCAGCCTTTAGACTAGTCTAAGTTTTTCTTTCTTTAAGAAAGTTATATCAGTTTTTAAAGTGCCCCTATTATTCTGCTTTAAAGGTTCCTAATGTTGTTTTGGAGGTCTCCTACTATAGGTTTGCATACATCCAAGGTCAAAATGCACTTGAATTTTTTCATAAACTATATTGCAGAATCACCTCTTTTCTCACAGTGCCTGAAACGGTTTGATGTTAGTCTCTCTAAACCCCTCATTTCCGAGAGCCTATTCTGCTCTGATTGGTCAGATGGCCCAGTCTGTTGTGATTGGTCTACTCTGATCTGATTGGTCAAATGGCCCAGTCTGTTGTGATTGATCAACTCTGCTCTGATTGGTCAGATGGCCCAGTCTGTTGTTATTAGTCTACTCTGCTCTGATTGGTCAGATGGCCCAGTCTGTTGTTATTGGTCTACTCTGCTCTGATTGGTCAGATGGACCAGTCTGTTGTGATTGGCCGACCACTCACATTGCGAGTCAAACAGAAACGGCCATTAGCATATCTGAATTTCAGCTCCGGAGGCTTCCTTAGCACTTGGTACACAGTGATACGAACAGTAACAACGGTATCGGTTTTACCGATTCGAGCGGGAGTCCTTTTTGGAAGTGCGTGCAAAGTGGATTTGCTTTCACAGTGTTACACCAAATGCTCACAGAGAAGAGTGAAGGAAGGATCCAAGTGCAAAGTAACTTTCTTGAAATAACAACAAACAACCAAAAACAAACCAAACACAAGAAAACCAGGAAAACCAAAGAGCAGAATTGAGAAAGAGCAGTGTAACATTCCACAAAGGAAACATGAACTAAACACAGGAACAATGAGAACAAACTACAAAATAAAAGTAATTTAAACAAGATGGAAAAACAGGCCGGGATCATCAAGTCAAGTCAAGTCAAGCTTTATTGTCATTCTTCCGTATACGTGTATACAGCTGAACGAAATTTTGTTTCGTACAGACCGAGGTGCATAACCAATGCAAGAATAAACAACACATCACAACATCCTACAATAGACAGTGCAACTCAGCCCTCAACCATTCACATGATACACACAATACAATACGTATCAACAGTAAACAATACACAGTAAACAGTAAATATAGTGCAATTTGACCAGAGCAGAAGCTTTGTCGGTGCACATTTGTGCATTTTAATGCCCATTATCCATTTAAGGTGACAGTACACAGTCATTTGTGTGTTCTTAAGGGCTTTGTCATTGGGGGGTAGATGAATTATGGGGATGAATTGTTGGGTGGCACCAGTATATTTAGGGATCTGACAGCTTGGGGGAAGAAGCTATTACAGAACCTTGCAGTGTGGGTCCTGATGCTGCATAACCTCCTGCCTGATGGTAGAGGGACAAACACACTGTGTGAGGGGTGGGAGGGGTCCTTTACAATGGCAGAGGCTCTGCACGTCCGGAAGATGTCTTGGATGGGTGGGAGGGAGACTCTTATGATCTTTTCAGCTGTCCTCACTATGAGCTGCAGGGACTTGCGTTCGAGTACTTGACACATAACGCAGAAAACAGCGTCTTCTCAACATGTCGACAACACGAACCAAACTCTTCCAGACCTCAGCTACAACTACAGTGTTTGATAAACACCACACTACATAAAAAAGGTAATATTTGAAAAAGCAGGAGCACTTTATGTCTCTTCCATAAAAATGCAGATTGATCTGAATTGAAATTGACCCCTGTTTAGAATCTGAACATGTGTGATGCCCGGCACAACATGACAAGTTGCAAACAGTAAATTGGTGCCCCGTTCTACTATTTCTGAGGTACTGTGCGCTTCTTCTGAGAATGGGTCACATCCAGTATAGACACAGTTTCAAAATGATTTTAAATCAGTCTGAATCACAGCTCACTCACTACACTGAAGCATTTGGAGCAGTTTGTCACTGCGTAAAACAGTAATAGAATATTTTAAGACAAAATAGGTGTTGTCAACTAAATTATCTGTCACGTTTTGGTTTGTTCATGTCATGTTCCATGTCTGTCATGTGATTCCGTTTGTCATGTGATCCTGCCACGTGTGTTGTCATTGGTTAATCGTCTGTTCATTGTTCACAGGTGTCCCTTGTCTTGTCATTAGTCTGTGTATTTAAGCCCTCATGTTTGCCATGTGTCTTTGTCAAGTTTTGTTTCCCTGTAACCACTGTTGGTACGCGGCATGTTTTTATTTTGAGTTCATGCCATGTTTTTGTTTCATGTTTAATTTTGTTTGTAATAAACTGCACTTGGGTTCTTCTCTATAACTTCCCTTCAGTGGATCCTTTTACATTAACATACAAATGCATCTGATTATTTGCTCGCGATCAAAAACATTTTTATGAGGGACATTTTATGAGTGGGTGCTATCACCCTTTGTAATAGTTATGTTTGAGTCATTCAATTGTCCTCAGTGTGAAAGATGGATCTCAATACCATATTATATATCAAAATACCATGGTATTCGTGCCATCACAGTATATTACTGTCACTGTAAGCTATTTTTGAAGGTAATCCCAGATCATGGAGCAAGGGAAAACACAGACACTTTGAGTTTTCCATATGGCTGGGTGGAAGCTAGAATAGTGTATAGCAATATGTGTAAAGGAATGGAACAGAAGATGAAATATATTATGTAACCAGAATAGGTGTGTGAAATTGCTCGCTCAGTTTACAATTCCTGCAGCTCCAGTTAAATGTTTAATGAGTTGTACAGAATTTTGCTCAGGTTCATCTGAAATGTAGTTCTGTGCTCAGCCTTGGCTTGAAATAAAAAATAAAACGGTGTCATTGTTATATTTATGCTTTCTTTTTTTACCCTTACTAGCTTCCAAACAGTTGTTATCTATTGCATTTGGCTGGTCTAGATATGTTTCTAAATTGACTGTCTAGACATGGTGTGGAAGAGAATGAAGACAAGAGAGGGACAATGAAATACTCAGGGAAGGCTCTTCTCTTATTTAATGGAACGCACACTTTGCCCTTGGTGCTGAGGGATCACTGTTGCCAGAGCTTACATAGATGGTATAGAATCACAATAAACTCATATAAATGTGTCAAAGCTTTAATAGCCACCAGCCTGGCACAGGCAGACAATGTGGCACAGTACAATTTTGTACACAGTGCTTTTTTTTATGCACTGGAAATGCATGTCATTAAAAGCATAGAGAAGCATAACAGCACAATAAGGGTCACTGATAACTTTATGGACATTTTTTATGCACAGATACAATTTAATATGGACATAAGTAAATCACTTTTCTAAATACCCTTATGGGGAAAAAAGCAATTTGATTGGAATTTTTGAAGGATGTTGGTTTACTTGCAAAGTAAAGCTCCTCTATGCTTCTTACATTTTGCTTTAAAGAATCAGTTTGGACCAGTTTGAACCTTCCCAATAAAAATGAATGAATATAATCTGATTAAGCAATATGCATTTGTGCTCTCATCCAAATATTTCATTTGACGAGTGGAATTGCTGCGCACACCGTAAAACAGGAAATTATCTTCCCATCTGAAAAGTGTAGCAGCATACCAAAATCGATTTCTTTCACACTGAGCAAAGCAAAGAGTTACCTACACACAAATGACATATCTTCACGAAGTTCAAGAAGTTTTACACAATTTTTGCTGTTACTTATAAGGTTTTCTGTGTAGAACGGTTTTAAAAAACACTGGTCATTAGCTCATTAGTTGCAATTGAGTGACTTACTATAGCTTTCGCACCCGGTAGTTATAGGAAGTCAGTTGTAGCAACTTGCCACCAGGGTGGTTCCCCGAGAAATACATTTTCTCCTTGGGCCATTTTCCTGGTTGCATTCCAGTAGAAACTCTAAAGTGACGTAAGCGCACCATTCAACAACGTAAACAGCTGAAGGATGAAGGACGGCGTGATCGGAGCTGTGGGTTTTTTTTGTGTGTTGTGGGTTTTGTGATAATGGAGATGGAATATAAAAGTATAAGTTATGCAGTTGAAAGAGCAAAAAGGAGGGCTAAAAGACAAAATCTCCTATTACAATGGCTGATAAAAGAACAAAACGCCACAGACAAAGGCGACAGGTAAATGCTGTTAAAATTAGCTTTCTGTATGTTTACATCGTATTGCTGTTCTCCATGTTCGTGGAGTTTGTTCATGGAGTAAGTAAATGTAAACTGTGTGTTTACATGGCTTTTTTAAAATGGCGGGTGCTGGTGTTTCATATGGCATGCGTTCAGCCAATCTGCAATCAACATCAATGGTGGTTTCTATTGTGCAGGCTAGGAGCTAATTTATTCCTATAACTAAAATCGTTCCCAGCTCCTGCAGTGTGAACATGCTAAAAAGCAGGTACTTCCACCATAGGAAATATTTCAAACTGGTGTGAAAGCCCATAGTGGAGAGGAACTTACAACTAACCATGCCATTTCTTCAGAAGGAAGCAGTAGAGAGAGAAAAAAATTAAAGTAAACAAATATTGTATTAAGTAGATTAATCTACTTATTAATCTCTAAAATAACACCATCCAAAAGCTATAGGATTGATTCATTTGTGCCTCTCTTGAGCACATGGAATGGATAAAACTGGTGGAAATGGATGGATTAATAGTTTTGTTCATTAGAAATTAACTTGAAATTATGATCTATGTGTGAATTGTTTTTAGTAAAGCACTGACTTCTGTGCCTACAACCATCGTGAAACTTGTTGTGTTGTGAAACTACATTCGACTTTTTTGTGTTCCACAGAAGAAAGAAAGTTCTACCGGTTTGAAACATGTTGGTAAAAGATGACAGAATCTCTTAAAGTTTTTTATACCATGCAAAATCTTATTTCCAGATTATTTTCCAGTAATTTATGATGTTCCTTCGGTCTTCCCAAAAGACTTGTTAGTTAAAAATTCTTGAGATATTTTAAGATGTTCTACCCTAGAAACATTTTGAGGAAGTTTTGTGTATCTGACTGAAATCTTTCTTTTTGGTCATGGCTTGCAAATGCCCCTATTTGTGGTGTCTCTGAAGATATGTTTCTGTGACATGTCCTCTTTCCAGATGCCTAAAGCATCCCTTGACATACCACACACCACAAACAAATTTGGGCCACTCATTCCTTGTAGGCTGTGGGATCGAACACTGGAGGCTGTACCACTGGCAACCAGCCATGGAACCTCAGCACAGATAATGGCGTGCATTGGCTGGGGAGAGCAGGGGAAAGTAAGACACGCACTTGTCAACCCTGAGCTATGCAAATCCATCTGTTGTTTTATCATGATATCTAATTTCACTAAGTTGAAATGTTTCTCTTTTTTGCTGTCTTCCTCCTATTACTCTCTCTCTCTCTCTCTCTCTCTCTCTCTCTCTCTCTCTCTCTCTCTCTCTCTCTCTCTCTCTCTCTCTCTCTCTCTCTCTCTCTCTCTCTCTCTCTCTCTCTCTCTCTCTCTCTCTCGAGATTCTAAAATGCACATCCGATGGACACTTTACTATCCTGTGAGGCCATCGGAGAGGGTTTGTGAATGGCAGTGAACCATCGCAACTGACGCTCTAGATCACATGACAATGACATCATGACGAATGTACATCTGTATTACATTTAAACTACACACATTCATACTATAGCTATAGAACATACTTTTAAAACAAATGCCGACTTGATATGAGCTCTTAGGTTGTTGACTGATGGTATATGCTTTTGCTGAAACCAAATTATTTCAACTTCACTTTTTAAAATAATAATATTTAACAAAACAATTCCCTGATGGAAAAACTACATTAACCATGATTCTGCCGAAAAATCTCGACCAGTCAGAGATTAGCTGTGCTTCGCTGTTGCTCTGGATTTATTATTTATATCTGTTTGAGTAAAATGAACTTTTTTTAATTATTCTACAAACTACTGACAACATTTCTTCCAAATTTCAAATAAAAATATTGTCATTTAGAGCATTTATTTGCAGAAAATGACAACTGGTAAACATTTTTTTTTTAAATATGTTTTTAGACCTTGAATAATGCAGAGAAATACATTTTTCTGAATTCTTCCTTACAACATTTTAGTATTGTGTTCTTTAAAAATTAATATAAACTTGTTTTCTTTGCATTGTTCAAGGTTATGGGAGTGACATTGCTAACAATTGATACAATTACAGTATGCAAAGTAGCTTCAGTATTTGCTCATTAATTCTCTGTAAATTGCCCGCAATACATCCATGAAGTGCACACACAATTTGATAGATTGCACAAACAAATTAGTGCCCTTTATTGGGTGTAGTTCCCTTTGTGTTGCCTTGTTTTCTTTTCTTTCTTTTTTTCCCATAATCCATATTTTTTTCAGCTAATTCAATATTAAATAGGGTACCTTTGATTATTTCAGTTAAGAAAATTAGCTAGAGCATTGCTTTGCTAAAATGACTGGTTCTGAGTGTGAGACTTACACCGTGTTCATCATGCAAGATTAGACAAGGAGAATTGTCAGATACTTTTTAAAATTCAGTTGAAATATTGTCTACTTTCTAAAAAAATATTTTGTTACATAATTAAGTGTTTAGTTAAATGTTCATATCACCTTAAAATAGGACCTGCATATCTTAACACATCTCACGAGGCTAATCTGTGAAATGTAATTTCAAAGACTTGACCCCAAAATGTATCCAATTAGTATTTTAGCCATCTTCTATGCATATGTCTAAAGAGGCATGCAGGAATTAGAGCAATACACTTGTTATGTCTGTCTAACTGAAGGGCCTTTATAATGAGCGTATCATTGAGCTCAGTGCTTCCTGCCACGACACACATAAGGACTGCTCTCCAGACAGACTCTTTAGTAATGCCAGACCCATACCACACCAAACAGATTTCAAAGAGGCGAAAAAGGGAGACAGACAAGAGCCACCTTATTCACAGTCCATTGAAAAAGTATAAATAGTGTCTCTGGGGAACATGTTGTGACATAAGACATACGGTGATTCAAACATACTGGAGTTTTACTGAACATTTTTGTAGTTCCATATATATGAGAAAAAACAACAACAAAAAACTATTACCAGCTTTAAATATGTATTCATATGAGGATTTTAAATTAGCTATTAACTTACTTACCTTTTCACTTTCACCATTGTCTATAGTAAGGTTTTTTTTTTGGTCTTCCTCTCTGTTTGCAGCTTCTCTTTCCTGTACTAGCAAATATGCATAAGCAAACATATATACAAATAAAAGCTAGATTTGTATCAATATTTTCTCATTTCTTTATATTTAGATTTGAATTGACACTATCTTATTAGTGTCAATTAAAACAATTAAGTTGTGTCCCCAGGTTATGCATCATCCATGTTATATATATATATATATATATATATATATATATATATATACACTCACCGGCCACTTTATTAGGTACCCCATGCTAGTAACGGGTTGGACCCCCTTTTGCCTTCAGAACTGCCTCAATTCTTCGTGGCATAGATTCAACAAGGTGCTGGAAGCATTCCTCAGGGAGTTTGGTCCATATTGACATGATGGCATCACACAGTTGCCGCAGATTTGTCGGCTGCACATCCATGATGCGAATCTCCCGTTCCACCACATCCCAAAGATGCTCTATTGGGTTGAGATCTGGTGACTGTGGAGGCCATTTTAGTACAGTGAACTCATTGTCATGTTCAAGAAACCAATTTGAAATGATTAGAGCTTTGTGACATGGTGGAAGTAGCCATCAGAGGATGGGTACATGGTGGCCATAAAGGGATGGACATGGTCAGAAACAATGCTCAGGTAGGCCGTGGCATTTAAACGATGCCCAATTGGCACTAAGGGGCCTAAAGTGTGCCAGGAAAACATCCCCCACACCATTACACCACCACCACCAGCCTGCACATTGGTAACAAGGCATGATGGTTCCATGTTCTCATTCTGTTTACGCCAAATTCTGACTCTAACATCTGAATGTCTCAACAGAAATCGAGACTCATCAGACCAGGCAACATTTTTCCAGTCTTCAACTGTTCAATTTTGGTGAGCTCTTGCAAATTGTAGCCTCTTTTTCCTATTTGTAGTGGAGATGAGTGGTACCCGGTGGAGTCTTCTGCTGTTGTAGCCCATCCGCCTCAAGGTTGTGCGTGTTGTGGCTTCACAAATGCTTTGCTGCATACCTCGGTTGTAACGAGTGGTTATTTCAGTCACTGTTGCCCTTCTATCAGCTCGAACCAGTCTGGCCATTCTCCTCTGACCTCTGGCATCAACAAGGCATTTCCGCCCACAGAACTGCCGCTCACTGGATGTTTTTTCTTTTTCGGACCATTCTCTGTAAACCCTAGAGATGGTTGTGCGTGAAAATCCCAGTAGATTAGCAGTTTCTGAAATACTCAGACCAGCCCTTCTGGCACCAACAATCATGCCACGTTCAAAGTCACTCAAATCAACTTTCTTCCCCATACTGATGCTCGGTTTGAACTGCAGGAGATTGTCTTGACCATGTCTACATGCCTAAATGCACTGAGTTGCCGCCATGTGATTGGCTGCTTAGAAATTAAGTGTTAACGAGCAGTTGGACAGGTGTACCTAATAAAGTGGCCGGTGAGTGTATATATATATATATTTGCACCTCCTGATCAAATTCTAAAATCATTCTTGATCTACATTGAATATCAAATTTATTTAAATTACAATAAGCACTTTTCAAAATAATAACAAATTAATAATAACAATAATATCAATTGTTAAAAAATTATTAACCAACAAAATATAGCTCCCAAACATACAAGCAAATATAAAGTGATGAAGAGGAATAAAGAAACACATTACAATCAATAAACAAAAAGTGCTTTCAGAATCTTGAATTTTCCCATCCAAGGACAATGAGCGTTTTTTCTTTTTCTGAGCATTATTGCCGTTTCATTATTACTGATAATAACATAGACAGCAGCATGTTTTATATAAAAAAAAAAATATTTTAAAATCACTTGATCAAGGAAAAGGTTCATTGAGTGACCCTAAAACTGCACAGCCATTGCATTCATACAAAACAAACAAGAGCTGACATAAGCATTAGTTTTGTTGTTATCAAGGATAGTTTGTTTTCAACCATTAGTTTAGATGTTTTCAGGGTTTGGCTAGTTAGCATCGTAAAGTTAGCCCCTGATGGTAGATATGATGATCCCGTTTTATTCTCTCTTGTGAGGCATTGTACAAAATTTGATGAGCTTTGATCTATTATGGATTTTAAAATGTTTTCATGGCTTATCTGGTCAACATTGTATGTGTGTCAGGGTTAGGTGCTTTTGGCTTTAGGTGCTATTTAATAAAATGCCGCCGCCACCACACTCGTGCCACATTTGCAACTTGTAAAGAGCAGCCAGTGGAAAAGGCCTGAGCACAACATCTGGTCTATCTCTCACTTCCACTCACTCTCAAAACACAACACACACAAATAGGTGGCAGATGAGCAATTTATAAAGTACAATATAAGAACTGGAGGCTGTGGTTTGAATGTGATATACTGTCAACAGCAACATGGGATATAGTGGACAACATGTTTCGTGTTTACATTATAGCTGTAAAGAAACATACAGTAAAGTCAGCTGTAAAAGCTCATTTGTGCCTCAGAGACTCAGTGGGTGTACCACAGGGTTCTGTACTTGGCCCGCTCCCATTTTTTGTTTGCAGCACCCAGTCAGAGCTTTGTATCTCTGGCTGTTGTTTCACTGATTCTTGAGGCATGGGACAAAACATGTCCCACAACTTAAATATTTATGGCTATGAAAATGCTATAAAAAGAGAATCTCACTTTTAAATGAATAATGATCTCTAAAAATGTTTGTATCGCAAGTAAAAAAAAAAAAAGATTTTAGACTTTCATATACAATTTTAATCTACTATAAACATCCTTACGTATATTAGTAAAATGCATTAGAGAGAGAAAATATCTTCAACAACCTCCAATAAGCAGGTGTTTTGTTGGTTTGTGCTTGAACGATAATGGATAGAAAGATGAAACTAAGTCAGGCCTGAGCACAGTTTTGGAACAGATGGAGCTGTCAGTGCCAAGGTACGTCAGGACCATGTGGGAATGAAATGAGCTCAACTAAAAAAGAGGAGCAGATCTAGAGGGTGATGAATACCTTTACATTTTTTAGAAGTGAATAATTACACAATCAAGAAACACCATTTTTGAAACAACACAAAAAAACCTAGATGAATGTTATTCTAAAAGAAAATGGTTTAGAGGCCCTTAACTTATGGATTGAAAAAAAACCTGTATATTCTATCACCAAAACCTAACCCTCACTGAAAACTTTCTGCATTTTTACATTTTCCAAAAAAAATAATTTAATATGATTTATAAACTGTTTTCCTCATGGAGACAAATAAAGTTTAGCATCTAATATTTGCTTACTGCAGATTCAGTAATTCAATATAACTAACTATTGTAATTACAAAACAAAATCATATTATTACAAAAAATATTTAGAAATTGTACTGTCACAAACACAAATTACATAATTCCATGACAATTGCCAATGCTAATGGTTTTACAATTGTTTAGAAAACCTTCAGCAAATTCTCTTCAGTTATGTGGGCCACAATAACAAGGCAAAGTGCAATAAGATTCTATTGGAACTGTCTGGCGTCTAAAGGAAATAATGGAGACAAATGCTGCCCACTGTGCAATCTGCAAGTGTCATTGATTCTTACTGTTCCCTTGACAACTCAGTGGTCAAACAGAAGAGCAGCACTAGTGTCACACTGTTATATACCATCTTACTCTGTTCCTAATGTTTTTCATCACCTGAAGAGAAACTGAAGGTTGTGACCACATGTGTAGAAGACATAAGGAAGGATTGAAGGGACTGAGAGGGCAGTAACTGCAAAATGGGAATGAAAACAACTATAAAATGTAGAATCTTGGCTACTTTCAGACATTATTTTAAATCAAAGAGTGCCTCTTCTGGGTGGATGTACTGTGCTTGACGGCAATATTCTACCTTCTTTCTGGGTCATTGTTGCCTCTGAATAATACAGTCATGGCCTATGAATTCATACACTGTAAAAGCATGTTCAAATTTTTGAGCTTTGAATCAAGTGGATATTGAATGCAATTTCCAAAGTATTTGTGTAAGTTTAGTGTGCCATTTTCAGGTAAATATAAGTGTTTCCTAGAATATTCTGTATTTTATTCTTTCCAATAGCATATATATATATTTATAATAGTTAACTAGTCTCAAACTGTTACTGTTACTCTTTCATCCCAAAGTTTTCATCACAAAGCTTCTACTAGAAAGCGTACTCGGTTACTAACGTAACCTCGGTTCTCTCTAGAGAGGGAACGAGTACTGCGTAATAGCTTACGCTAGGGGAAAAACTCTTTTCCACGAGATATTGAAGCCAAAAATTATCCTTAATTTTTTATTAATGTAAAACGCTTTGCAGCAGCAAGCAGACATAGGCGAAACAGCTCGCGCGCCTATTGGTTGCTCTGCAGCAAATGCAGCAGCCTATCGAGAGAGACTCTGCGTGACGTAATGACCAATGGGGGCAAAGGGTGAAAGCTTTCAGCCTGATCTGGGTGGCCATACGTGTGTCAACACTCATGGGGCTGCAGTAAACTCAGCATCTGGGCCGCACAGCGGGGCAGATAGCACTGAATTTTAGACCGCCAAAAGCTTAGCTTGTAAGGCGGGTACCTCCAGATTATAGTATTTTATAAATGTAGACGGCGAGGCCCAGCCCGCGGCCGTACAGATATCTTGCAGGGAAACCCCGCTCGACCACGCCCACGAAGAGGCCACGCCTCTCGTGGAGTGCGCTCTGACACCCAAGGGGCACTGTAGGCCCTTCGCAGAGTAAGCGAGCGCAATGGCATCCACTATCCATCTGGATAGGCTCTGTTTTGAGGCGGCGAGTCCCTTGGAACGCCCGCCAAACAAAACAAAAAGCTGCTCCGTCTGTCTGAAAACAGACGAGCGTGACACATAAGCTCTCAATGCCCTGACGGGGCAAAGGAGACTCGCATCCTCCACCTCACTGAGAACCGGAAGGGCGGACAGGGAAATTACCTGGGCCCTGAACAATGTATTGAGGGATTTCGGGACATACCCATGCTTTGGTTTGAGAATGACCTTCGAGTCATTAGGCCCAAACTCCATACACGACGCGCTTACTGAAAGCGCCTGTAAGTCCCCTATGCGCTTCACTGAAGCGAGAGCCTTGAGAAACACTGTTTTGAACGACAGGTGTTTCATGTCCACCAGCTGGATTGGCTCGAACGGGGCGCCTTTCATGGCCTCCAGGACCGTGGAAAGGTCCCACGTCGGGACTGAAGGGGGCCTGGGAGGGTTCAGCCTCCGAGCTCCCCTAAGGAAACGCACGACTAAGTCGTTTTTCCCCAGCGACTGGCCAGACACCGGTTTTGCAAACGTTGCTATGGCCGCCACATATACTTTGAGCGTGGATGGGGTCCTGCCCTTATCCAGTAGCTCTTGAAGGAAGGAAAGCACTTCCAAAACCCCGCATTCCACAGGTGAAAAGCTCTGGGCTTGACACCATGCAGAGAAAACAGACCATTTCGAGGAGTAGAGCCGTCTGGTAGACGGAGCTCTAGCCTGCGCGATCGTGTTTAACACTCCTTCTGGGAGGCTAGCGGGTACCCGTTGATGGCCCATGTGTGCAGGGACCACAACTCCGGGCGAGGGTGCCAAATCGAGCCCTCCGCCTGAGAGAGGAGGTCTCTCCTCAATGGTACAGGCCATGGGGCAGTGCTGGTCAGCTGCATCAGGGCAGGGAACCACGTCTGGTTTGTCCAGAGCGGAGCTACGAGCAGCACTGGGCATCCGTTCTCCCTGATTCGTTCCAACACCTGAGGCAGGAGCGAGACAGGAGGAAAAGCATATAGGGGGCAGCGGGGCCAAGCATGAGTCAGCGCGTCCTTGCTTTTCGAGAAAAACTCCGGGCAATGAGCGTTTTCGTGGGACGCGAATAGGTCCACCTGTGCTCTGCCGAACGTTTTCCACAGCAGCTGGACCGTCTGCGGGTGCAGCGACCATTCCCCTGCTGGAACATTGTTCCTGGACAGTCTGTCTGGTCCCACATTCAGGTGACCAGGCACGTGCGCTGCTCTCAGTGAGAGCAGGTTGTGCTGAGCCCAGACCAGGAGGCGTTCCGTCAGCCTGTGAAGGTTTCGTGACCTGACGCCGCCCTGGCGATTTATGTATGCCACCACTGACATGTTGTCCGACCGGACCAAGACGTGGTGGCCTGTTACCTGGGGACAAAAACGCCGTAGCGCTTTGTCGACTGCTATCATCTCCAAGCAGTTTATGTGAAGGAGCTTTTCCCGTTCTGACCACAGGCCAGCTAGCGGTCTGCCCTCGAGCAGCGCTCCCCACCCCGAGGTGGAGGCGTCCGTAGACACCACCTTCACACTCGAAGCGGTCCCCAGACTCACACCTGACTGATACCAGTCGGTTATTTTCCAAGGTTCCAGAGCTGAAACACACTGAAGGTCGACCCTGAGGCGAAACAGACCCGCTGTCCATGCCCCGGGTGGAACCCGCGCTTTCAGCCACATCTGCAGTGGGCGCATGCGGAGCAAGCCCAACTGAAGTACAGAGGCTGCTGAGGCCATCAGCCCCAGCATTTTCTGAAACCTTTTGAGCGGAACTATCGCGCCGTGGCGGAAGGATTTCGCGCCGCGCTGAATATTTAGCCCGAGCTCTGGTGACAGCGTGCTGTCATGGACAGCGAGTCCAACACGGTTCCCAGAAAGGAAATTTTCTGACTGGGAGACAGTGAGCTCTTCGCCCAATTGACTGTGAGGCCCAGCTCCTCGAGGTGCTCGAGTAATGCGGCCCTGTGTTCTATGAGCTCCGATCGTGATCGAGCTAGAATCAGCCAATCGTCCAAGTAGTTCAGGACTCGGATGCCCTGAAGTCTCAGGGGTGCAAGCGCCGCGTCCATGCACTTCGTAAATGTACGAGGTGCAAGGGACAGGCCGAACGGCAGGACTGTGTATTCATATGCCTGGCCCTCGAAAGCGAATCTCAAGAATCGCCTGTGATGGGACGCCATTTGTATTTGGAAATAGGCGTCTTTCAGATCTATTGACATAAACCAGTCCCCGTGGCGCACTTGCGCAAGGATTTTCCTGGTCGTAAGCATTCTGAACTGGCGCTTCACAAGCGCTCTGTTCAGCTGTCGCAGATCTAAAATGGGTCTGAGACCTCCATCTTTTTTCGGTACCAGAAAATATCTGCTGTGTAGGCCCCCTTTGCTCTGAGCTTGAGATAAAGGTTCTATAGCACCTTTTCTCAGTAGTTTCGCTATTTCGGCTCGAAGTAGATGAGATACTTCGTTTTCCACCGTCGTCTCGACGCGCGCCGTATAACGGCGGGGGCGTCGAGCGAACTGTAGCGAATAGCCTCTTTTTATAGTGTTCAGCACCCATTCTGATACCCCAGGAAGCTGTGCCCACACTTTCGCGTGAATAGCTAGGGGTAGAATGAGATCTGGGCTCTGGCCGAGACATAGTGACGGCAAGAGAGCTCCCGCGTGCTGTAACGCAGACACTGTGTTTACAGTGTGTGAGGCGGGGGGCGCGCCGATCGCGGCGGGCAGCCTGGCCGCGCTCAAAACTCTTATAGCAGTTTGCTGAGGGAGAGAGAGCGGGGCGAGCCCCGTGGGGCTTAACATGTCTGTGAGTGAATGTGGGCGCAGGACAGCGGGCACATTTACTGCACTGAAAAACACCGTCGGCCTGAGCTGACTGAATGCGTGTTGGTTTCGTTTTCACAGAACCCGTGGGACATGTGGTGTGTAGTGTTTGTGGGCACTGAGACGTAGGCACATTCACTACATTTAGTGCACAATCGACATGAGGCGATTTTGTTTGTGCGAGCCCTGCATTTTTGTGGGCTGTGTTTGTGTGTAGAAATGAGCCCTGGGTTGTAGGCATTTTCAATACACTCATAACACCATCGGCTGTGGCCGGAATACCAGAAAATACACCATGTATGTGATTTATCTGGGTCGCCGTGGGAACAGCATTTTGTCACGGTTGGTAAATCCTATGTTTTCTTCTTGTCTCGTGTTTCTGTTGTTATATGTCAGCGCGCTGATTAGATGGGCGTGCCGCTCGTCAGCGTTCATCATCAATCAGCTCATTATCCCTTCACCAGCTGCAGCTTGTCAGATCATGTGTATTTATACTCACCACTTTCTCATCTTCCCTGTCAGATCGTTGTATGTGGTTTCCCCGGTGTGTGTGTGTTCCTGTCGCGTTCCAGTCTCTTGCCTTCCTTGTTCCGGTTTCTTGTTCTGTGGATTTTCTGGACTATATCGCTCACTGGACACCTCTCACCGCACCTCCACTTCACCTACCATCTGACCATCGGAGTTCCTGCGCCACCTGCCTGTCTGCCTGTGTTTGGACTGTCTCTCATTGTTACAACTATAATAAAAGAGTTTAACTGCACTTGCTTCCGTCAGTCTGTCGTGACATAACGATCTGACCTTCAACATGGAAGCAGCAGGAGACCCTTCCTCATCACTAGAGGCGTTTCTGAGTAACAGCAGCCAAAGAATGGACATCCAGGAAAAGAATATCAATGATACGGCTCGCGCTGTTCAGGCTTTAGTGGCGCAGGTGTCCGGGCTCACCCAACAGATTCAACAGCTTCGCGTGCCCGCTGCGCCACCCGCACCGCCAATCCCCCCACCACCACCAGCGGACCCATCCCCGTCAGAGCCCCGTCTACCAGTCCCTGAGCCATATGCAGGTGAACCCAATTACTGTCGTGCGTTCTTAACCAGATGTGGTATGCACTTTTCTCTCCAACCTAGAACCTTTCAGGAGGAGCAGACCAAGGTCGCATTTGTCCTGACGCTTCTGACGGGGAAAGCGGCGTTATGGGGAACGGCGGTGTGGGCTAACCAAGACGACTGCTGTTCCTCGTTCCAGCGACTCTCCGAAGAGATGCGGCGGGTTTTCGACCGGGCCGCGACGGGGAGAGAAGCTGCCAGGGTGCTGGCCGAACTACGACAAGGTGAAAGATCTGTATCGGAATTCTCGATCGAATTTCGCACCCTGGCAGCTGAGAGTCAATGGAACGAGGAGGCGCAGTGGGACATGTTCCTGCATGGGCTGGCTGACCGCGTCCAAAAGGAGATTTACGCCATGGAGCTACCTACCGGACTCAATGATCTGATCGCGCTGGCACTAAGAGTGGACAATCGTCTATCACGAGGCACCAGACGGTTTCAACCGGACCGTCCTTCTGGAGGTGCCGAGGGAATGCGTTCGGGAGGCGGGGGCGCGGTCAGCCCCGTCTACGATCACGAGCCCATGCAGGTGGGTCGAGCCCGGCTTTCCCGGGAGGAGAAAGAGAGGCGGAGATCCCTGGGCCTTTGCCTTTACTGCGGTGGAGCAGGACATTTTGCGTACAATTGTCCGTTAAAAGGCCCAGCCCGACAGTAAGTATGAGGCTACTGTCGGGTGGGATCTCTGCCGAGAAGCCCTCATCAACATCTACCTTCCTCCCGGTAAGACTCCGATGGTCAACTCACCTCCACGACTGTCGGGCACTACTGGACTCAGGGGCAGAAGGTAATTTCATGGATCACTCATTTGCACTCAGATATCAAATTCCCCTCAAACCCCTTTCACACCAAATCAACGTTCACGCCCTCAATGGACAAAGACTCCCCACGATTTCACTGATCACCGAAGACCTCACACTCATCACATCCGGCAATCATTCTGAGACTATTTCCTTTTACATTCTGGACACTCCACTAGCACCCATCGTTCTTGGTCACCCATGGCTCATCCGTCACAATCCCAAAATAGACTGGCAGTTCAAATCGGTGGCATCATGGAGCAGTTTTTGTCATAAGTCTTGTCTGGTGTCTGCCTGTCTGTCTGTTCCTGTTCATGTTTTACAGGAGGAGACAGTGGATTTATCAAATGTGCCCATGGAGTATCGGGATCTGAAGGAGGTGTTCAGTAAGTCTCGGGCTGATTCTCTTCCTCCGCATCGTCCCTATGACTGTGCTATAGACTTACTGCCAGGTACGTCTCCGCCTAAGGGCAAGTTATATTCACTCTCTGTCCCAGAGAGAGAGGTCATGGAGAAATACATTTCTGATTCTCTAGCAACGGGATTCATCCGACCTTCCTCTTCTCCAGCGGGGGCGGGGTTCTTTTTTGTGGGGAAGAAGGATGGATCGTTGCGACCTTGTATTGATTACCGGGGGTTGAACAACATCACGGTAAAGAATACTTATCCTTTGCCGTTGATGTCTTCAGCTTTCGAGAGGTTGCAAGGAGCATCGATTTTCACAAAACTGGATTTAAGGAATGCTTATCATTTGGTCCGCATCAGGGAGGGGGATGAATGGAAGACCGCCTTTAACACCCCTAGGGGGCACTTTGAATATTTGGTTATGCCGTTCGGCCTTTCCAACTCCCCAGCGGTCTTCCAAGCACTTGTCAATGACGTGTTGCGAGACATGATCGACCAGTTCATATATGTCTACCTGGATGACATATTGATTTTTTCTTCGTCTCTCCAGGAACACGTGCAACACGTCCGACAAGTGCTTCAGAGGTTGTTAGAGAATGGGCTTTTTGTCAAGGCGGAGAAATGCGTTTTTCATGCACAGTCTGTTCCTTTTCTAGGTCACATCATCTCGGTTGAGGGAATGCGCATGGATCCTGACAAGGTTAAGGCTGTGGTGAATTGGCCAAGTCCAGATTCCCGTAAGGCCCTACTAAGGTTCCTGGGGTTCGCCAATTTTTACCGGCGTTTTATTCGCAACTTCAGCCGACTAGCCGCGCCTCTGACCGCCTTGACCTCCCCCAGAACGACGTTCAGGTGGTCAGACGCAGCTGAAGCTGCGTTTGCTAAACTCAAGGGTTGCTTCGTTTCAGCCCCCATCCTGATAACCCCTGATCCATCACGTCAGTTCGTGGTGGAGGTCGATGCGTCAGAGGTGGGGGTAGGTGCAGTGTTATCCCAGCGTTCTCCTTCAGACGACAAGATGCACCCTTGCGCGTTTTTTTCGCATCGTTTATCCCCTGCCGAAAGCAATTATGACATTGGCAACAGAGAGTTGTTGGCGGTCAAGTTAGCTTTGGAGGAGTGGCGCCACTGGTTAGAAGGGTCAGGGGTACCTTTTATCGTCTGGACCGACCACAAGAATCTGGAATACATTCGTACTGCTAAAAGACTTAATTCCAGGCAGGCTCGGTGGGCTCTTTTTTTCGGACGTTTTGACTTTACTCTCTCGTACCGCCCGGGTTCCAAAAACATCAAACCCGATTCTTTATCACGGATTTTTGACCGTTCCGATCGCCCGTCTACTCCCGAGTGCATTTTACCAGAGAGTCTATTCATCTCTACACTCACATGGGAGGTCGAATCGAAGGTCAAGAAGGCCTTAGAAGGGGTAACGCCTCCGACTCGTTGCCCACCGAACCGTTTGTTTGTGCCGGAGAGTTTACGGTCCAGCGTCATTCAGTGGGGTCATTGTTCCAATGTGGCTTGTCATCCAGGAGTCAATCGTACTATGTTTTTGGTTAAGCAACGATTCTGGTGGCCGCTTATGGCTCGTGACGTTCGCAGTTTTGTATTGGCTTGCTCAGTTTGTGCCACGGGTAAGACTTCCAATCAACCTCCAGATGGGTTACTCCAACCGCTGCCGGTGCCTTCGAGACCCTGGTCCCATATCGCACTAGATTTTATCACCGCCCTCCCACCCTCCCAGGGTCACACGGTAGTTTTGACTGTGGTGGACCGGTTCTCGAAGGCGGCCCATTTCATTCCCTTGCCCAAATTACCTTCAGCCAAGGAGACAGCGTTGGTTGTCATTGACCACGTCTTTCGGCTTCATGGCCTCCCGACAGACGTGGTTTCTGACAGAGGACCCCAATTTGTGTCCAAATTTTGGCGAGAGTTTTGTAGACTTCTGGGGGCGACTGTCAGTCTGTCCTCTGGGTTCCATCCCCAGAGCAATGGCCAAACTGAGCGAGCCAACCAAGATTTGGAAAGAACGTTGCGATGTTTAGTGTCCAAGAATCCTTCCTCCTGGAGTCAGCAATTGTCTATGGTGGAGTACGCCCACAACACGTTGCCAGTGTCATCCACGGGCCTATCACCATTTGAGTGTAGCGTAGGTTACCAGCCACCAATTTTTCCTAGTCTGGAATCTGAAGTCGCGGTCCCCTCCGCCCACGCCTTCGTCCAGAGGTGTCACCGCACTTGGACTAGAGCCCGCGAGACTCTACTCCAAGTGGGGGCACGCACCAAGGCCAAAGCCGATCGCCACCGGCGGAGGCCTCCCGTATACGTCGTCGGTTCCAAAGTGTGGCTTTCTACCAAGGACATTCCTCTCCGCTCCGTTTCGAATAAACTCGCACCAAAATTCATTGGCCCATTCTCTGTCACTAAAATCATTAGTCCAGTGACAGTCCGCCTCAACCTTCCTCCAGTGTACAGGAGGATTCATCCCGTATTTCATGTTTCCAAAATTAAGCCCGTATTTTTTGCTCGTATTAACCCGCCAGTCCCGGTTCCCCCCCCGCCGCGTCTCGTAGACGGGGAACCTACTTATTCGGTCAATCGTGTTCTGGACTCGAGACGGAGGGGACGCGGATTCCAGTACTTGGTGGACTGGGAAGGTTACGGTCCGGAGGAGAGAAGTTGGGTACCGGCTAGAGACATCCTGGATCACTCCCTTATCGATGATTACAATCGGCAGGTAAGGGAGTCTGGGAACGCCAGGAGGCGTTCCTAGGGAAGGGGGTACTGTCACGGTTGGTAAATCCTATGTTTTCTTCTTGTCTCGTGTTTCTGTTGTTATATGTCAGCGCGCTGATTAGATGGGCGTGCCGCTCGTCAGCGTTCATCATCAATCAGCTCATTATCCCTTCACCAGCTGCAGCTTGTCAGATCATGTGTATTTATACTCACCACTTTCTCATCTTCCCTGTCAGATCGTTGTATGTGGTTTCCCCGGTGTGTGTGTGTTCCTGTCGCGTTCCAGTCTCTTGCCTTCCTTGTTCCGGTTTCTTGTTCTGTGGATTTTCTGGACTATATCGCTCACTGGACACCTCTCACCGCACCTCCACTTCACCTACCATCTGACCATCGGAGTTCCTGCGCCACCTGCCTGTCTGCCTGTGTTTGGACTGTCTCTCATTGTTACAACTATAATAAAAGAGTTTAACTGCACTTGCTTCCGTCAGTCTGTCGTGACACATTTGTGTGCAGGCAAGCGGGCATGGTACTGGCTTGCTTACTGCAAAATACACTGGAACAGTCACATTTTCTGGAACTGAACGAGCGAAAATTTCAGTGGAAGTCTGGCCACGGCGAGACTGAAACACCGTCGATTTCCTAGGAGGCTAGGAAGACTTGTGTTGGTTTCGTTTTACAGAAACCGTGGTAGTGTTTGTGGGCACTGGGTTGTGGGCACATTTACTACATTTAATGCACAATTGACATGCGTCGATTTCATTTGTGCGACACCTGTACCGTGGCGGGCTGTGTTTGTGTGTAGAAATGAACACTGGGCTGTGAGCATTTTATTACACTTATAACACCATCGGCTGTGGCCGGAAAACCAGAAATACAATGATTACATGATTTTTCTGGGTCGCCGTGGAAACGGCCTTTATGTGCAGGCAAGCGGGCCGTGGTACCAGCTTGTTTACTGCAAAATACACTGGAACAGTCGCATTTTCTGGAACTGAACGAGCGAAAAGTTTTTGGTGGAAGTCTGGCCGCGGCGAGACTAAATTTTTATCTGCTGCGAGAGCCGGGATCGAACACGGGTCTCTCGCGTGAAAGCTTCGGGTTCCGCCACTGGGCCACAGGGAGAACTACACTAGCGCAAGCAGATAAGAGAGTGTCATCACAGTTTTGTGTGTGTCGGCGTTTGTATGCAGGTGTGCATGTTATACAACAGGCTCATTGCTGCAATAATGACATTTTCAGCCGCTCAAACTAGGAGCTGAGAAATGTTTAAGAAATGGAGATTAGTCCGGCCTCGGCGGGGACTAAAACACACTCTTTTCTCATTTGCCGGTGACGCACGCCCATGGGGGGCGGGGTAGATTTCTTATAACGTAAAGAAAGCTAGCCGCGGTTTTAGGGCTCGCGGTCTTGATGCTGGCCCGTTTCCTTGACGACTCGCGGACAGAAGGCGGAGGTCCACAGAGCTCGCCTGTTGCGCGGGCGCCTCCCAATCGAGGCCGATGCTTTCCACGGCCTGAGAGAGCAGACGCATCAGCTCAGTCTCAATGCCGGCTCTCTTACCAGTGGTCTGGCGGGAAACGCTAGTGGAGGGGAGGTCCACGGAGCTCGCCCAATCCTCGCTATCGGATGCCAGAAGAGAACACGCCTCGGTGGGTTCGTCAAACTCGTGGATGGACGCGGCGGCAGGCGGCGGCCGTTGTCCGTCAGTGAGCGACTCGAGCGAAGCCGGCGAAGCTGGCGGGCGAACCGGCGAGCTTTGGCGGGCTGGAGAAAGCTCGGGAGCGCGCTGGGCGCGGCGCTTCTTGCGGCGCGGCACCACGGCGGGCTGCGGTGAAGGCTCGGAGAATGATGCCAGGCGAGTCCTCAGAGTCACCATAGGCAAAAACTCGCAATGAGGGCATCCGCCGTCAGCGAGCGCGAGAGCCGCGTGATCCTCACCCAGGCAGGAAACACAGATGACGTGCCGGTCTCCATCGCTGAGCGGGGCGCGGCACGAGCCACAGGAAGGCATCTTTAAAAAGACGCAGCTCTTTTGTGAGAGAAGTGTGAGTCGCGTCAAGTAAGCGAGCAAACACTCTCAACAGAGTAAATACACACAGAGTATGAAAAGGATATAGAACGCCGGAAAGCGCAGCAGGTACGGCAGTTGAAGGCGGCGAGGCCAGCGACTCCAGTGCTCGTCCCGCTGAAAGGCTTGCTTCGACGGCGCGGCTTCTCACTCCGGATCCAGCGATGCGTGTGCGTCGCTGAAGAGATAAAAACCAGCTTGTACCAGCCTAACGAGCATATTTATAGGGTGAGACCACGCCCCTTCTGGCGGGACGTGACGATATGGGCGCGAATTGCCCCCATTGGTCATTACGTCACGCAGAGTCTCTCTCGATAGGCTGCTGCATTTGCTGCAGAGCAACCAATAGGCGCGCGAGCTGTTTCGCCTATGTCTGCTTGCTGCTGCAAAGCGTTTTACATTAATAAAAAATTAAGGATAATTTTTGGCTTCAATATCTCGTGGAAAAGAGTTTTTCCCCCAGCGTAAGCTATTACGCAGTACGAGAGATACTCTCGTAAGAGAACCTTACTTATTTTCAAGATTGTCCATCCTTTTTTTTTTTTTTTACCTTTATTTAACCAGGTTGGCACATAGAGGACTCATTCTAAATAAAGAAACATACAGTAAAGTCAGCTGTAAAAGCTCATTTGTGCCTCAGAGACTCAGTGGGTGTACCACAGGGTTCTGTACTTGGGCCGCTCCCATTTTTTGTTTGCAGCACCCAGTCAGAGCTTTGTATCTCTGGCTGTTGTTTCACTGATTCTTGAGGCATGGGACAAAACATGTCCCACAACTTAAATATTTATGGCTATGAAAATGCTATAAAAATAGAATCTCACTTTTAAATGAATAATGATCTCTAAAAATGTTTGTATCGCAAGTTTAAAAAAAAAAGATTTTAGACTTTCATATACATTTACTAAGGTAAGAACAACACATTTCCTTCATACAAATGCACTTCAGATTATTTGCTAGAGGAAACTAAATTGCACATACATTACAGCAAGTAATATAAAACCATTTAATGGAATTCAATGCAAAAACCTGTTAAAAATCTGCTCATAAAAAAATGCTAAAGCGAGCATCAACATTTTCATGAATAATGGTCTTTTATTCCGTCTATAAAATCGCAAACTCTCTTCACGTTGACATTATTTTGTTGTGCAATGGGCAACATACTCAGGGATATCTGAAGGATATTTGGCTGTATAAGCCCGACACATTAAGCATAAAATAACATTGCTAATGGGTGTCGATATTCCAGTGTGAGTGGCATTGGTTACTGCGCTAATGGATGTCATGTCCTGAGGTGTGGAGAACTCCTGCATGCAGCCTGAGCTGAACGCTGCTGAGTTCTCATTTCTCTTCAGCCTTGTTCTACATGCAAAACACTTATTGCACAAATCTATAAGGACCTGGCACAACCTCTTGTGTGCTAAGTGCTTTCCGATGTTTTTGCCATGCTGACGGTAAACATTAGTGTCTGTATTGTGGCTCCGTCAGTCTGATGAAAATGTGTCACCTCCTGCAACTGTCATCGCCACTGACAGAACTTTCGCCCTGGGTTATCGACATCTGCTTCTACGGGTTGATGGGGATTTTAGCCACATCTTAAAAGTGGTAATGGAGGTCTTTTTCCAGCTGTCATTGTCACTTAGCTAACAGTTGGGCCTCCTAACAAGCCCCATCCATCAGAACTGCCATGAGCTGCTCCTCTCTCTGCCCTCTTTCTGTTGCCCGCCATTTCTCTCTCCCGTCACTGACACCTCTGCTCATGTCTCTTCCTCTGTGTTTATTATAATGCATATTGAGTGTGAGATTTAGGAACAAAATGTTTTAGAAACTTTTTTTAGAAGAAAGTTTTCTACAAACCTTGTAAGAGATTTGTATTGTGGCAGTGCGTATTAGATTCCTGCTTTGTATTTATTGCACATTATCTTCAACCGTACTTATTCATTTTTGGTAGTAACCAGCAGATCTCATGCCCTGTACATTATGTGTACTTTGTTAACTACGTCTTAACTCACTTTCCTTCACTGAATAGTAAAAAACTGCCATCCATTTTCTCTTTGCTCATGCGTCTCCACTTTCTAGTAGAATTTGAAAGCAAAAAGAAGGCCTCTGGTTTTTAGGTATAATTATCAGTTTATATTACTATAATTTGTAGTGCATTTATGGGGTCAACATAGTATTGCCTTGCCTTGCCTTGAAAACAGTGGTAACAGTTAAACTAACCCGTTTTATTCAAGTCAACCATATTATTTAGAGTGCCCCTATTATGTGTTTTCGGATATTACATTTCATGTAGTGTGTAATATAGCTGTTTGTGAATGTAAAAGGTCTGAAAAGTTTCAAAGATCAAAGTGCACAACAAATGAATTTATTGTCTCCCAAATAAAGAACCGATTCTGAATTGCCTGAAACAAGTCGTCAGTGATTCCAGTCTTACTTCCTGCACAAACCTATGCAGGTTTGTAACAAATTTGCATGATGCCGGGCCATCTGACCAATCAGAGCAGAGTAGACCAATCACAACAGACAGGGCCATCTGACCAATCGGAGCAGAGTAGAACAATCACAACAGACTGGACCATCTGACCAAACAGAGCAGAGTAATATCACTTAGTCAAAGCATTTAAAAAAAAGTTAATTTATACCAACAAAACAAATATTTAGGGGATAAATTCAGTAGAAATAGCCTTTAAGATAACAAGTTACCACAATTTACAGTTTATGAAACATGAGGATATTTTCAAATGTTTTTAAAAACTGCTGTAATAAAGTTATCACAAAAAACATGTACTTTTATGTTGCTTTTGTGTTCACTGTATTTGCATGGAAAACAGTACATTCTTTTAAATTTGTGCTTTGTGTTTCACAGAAAAAATAAATGGATACTGGTTTAGAAAGACATAAGGGTGAATTTTAATAATAAAAAAAAAGTAAATGCCTTAAATTATATGAGCCCTGGAAATGATATGTGAGCCCTGAACATGAACTAAATACACAGTGACTTTCTTCTATTTCTAACTGAATAAACACTGGTCTATTGACTGGTCATTGATTAGGGCTCTAATTGCAGTGCAGTCTTCAGTTTCACAGAGAGTTATATCTTACACAGAAGATTAAAGATCCAGTCTTCCCACATTGATCAGAAGAAAATCCTCAGCTCCAGCATAATTAGAGACACAATGCATGAAGGTCAATAAGAAATAGTGTTTCTCACTACAGAGTGTCCCTCTCTGCTGTTTTATCTTCTTCATTTGAGGATGAGAAAGTGCTGTGCTGTCCCGCTTTTCTCTGTGTTTCAGCACATCTGAAAGTTCATTATACTGTACTAATTGCTCAACTAGTTGTGATCTCTCTATGGATTACTCAGACAGGCTTTCTTTGTTCTGCAGTAGCTGTACAGGGTCAGGACTTTCTTTGGGAAACTTCTGGTTCGCCAGTAGATTAGGAGATTCATCATGCTAGTATTTCGCATGCAGAAATGTGGTCAGTGTGTGTCAAGTGTGTATTATATTTTAGAGGAAAATGTCACTGTGCATTTAGTTGCCAAGGGCTTATATGATTTCCATTATACCACAAAGTTACAATACAAGTATAGTATTCTTTTTAGGCTTTTCTGTCGGTTACTCTCAGGTCTAAAAGTTTGAAAGATGTTTGCCATGCCCTTTTTTATTTTGGTGTATGCTCAAATATGTTTTTGTTCTTTTTGACAAAATGTCTTGTGTCTTAACATTGTGCAACACAGCTGACCAATTGACATGACCCTCTCATTTCATGAGTTCTGTAAAAGTTTAAAAAGGCTCATTTTGCTCTCGGTTTAAGAGCTCAAGGACTGGTGGAGTTGTAACTGTGTCACAAGTCTGTCAGGAGCATAACTGCTGTGTTTAATAGGAAGTGTTGGCACCATTTCAGGGTCCTATAAAAGAAGACAGATGAAGCACTGCTACAGCCCCACATGTCATCAATTAGGAACCAGATTTGTTATAACGAACCTGAGTGTGCCTCATAAAATCAGAGCTTTCTAAAGAAAATGTGTTGTACGCCACCTAATGTTTGGGATAAATCACAGACACTAAAGACCAATAACAGGTCTGGGATAATATCGGACTTCCCATTGGTAGCATTAGCAAAACATTAAACTAATTCATTTTTAACAACCTGGAGGCGGTCCCAGTGATCTGTCTAACTGTGGTTCTTGATCTGGATGGGCAGAGGAAGGGGAAATATCCTTTTAATTAGACTATGAGTAAATTAAAAATGGCCCCAGTGGGAGGAAGCCCCATAAAGCATGACTGAATCAGTCAGTTCTTTCAGACATCTCCTCTCACTGCCTCTAGTGATTTATACTTTCATCAGGGAGCTGCTTATTGCTTTGCGCTCTAATGTGAAGAAAGTTTTGATGAGTATTGAGGAAATATATTTTCCATCTTAGTTTAAAATTGAGTGACAACGTGTGAAAATCCTCATTATCAACTAATCAAATCCAGTTGCAGTTTGCGCTGATGATACCAGGGTCAGAAATGAGCCAAAAATACCCCAGGTGCCGAAAATTCCCCTGTTGTGAAATCCCCCCCTTCTTTCTTTGGCCCAATTTCATTATATTCCAGGCCTTTCAATCGAATAAAAATGTAATAGAATTAATTACATTATATGCTGATTTACTGAATCATTTCATAAATGATGCTGATCTGCGGATTAATGCATCAAATTATTCAAATATATCAGTTCTTTACTGAGAAAATCTCCCAGATGAAGTACACACGCAGAGAGATGCCTCAGATTGTTATGTAGCATCTCGCTTTATTTTCACACCCTATTTTTCAGACAATCCAGACACGTGCCTGTGTAAAAAAATGACATTACGTTGCTTTTTGCACATTTCGCGACACTTTCAAAGTGAAATCTCCAGAACTTGATTGGCAACATTTTCTTACGGTGGTTGTTGTACATATCATGGCAGTTCGGAAATGAAATGTTAATGCTATATTACGATAATATCGATAACACGAATAGTTACAAATTTGACATGATCGCCCACACTGTAATGAATTGCTGTAAAAATTACAGCATTATTTTACAGCAGCTGGCTGTATTCTAATAATACAGCATATTGCTGTAAACTGCAATGCATTCTGGGGTCGCGCGGCGGTTTGATTCAAAATACAGAATATTGCTGTAAATTTCAAATCTTCAGAGGCATTGTGATCTTCAACGGTCGTGTCGGCGGCGGCAAGAGGAGTGATTCTCAACTCTGTGGTAAGTGACTTATTATTTCAGTTTCTTATTTTTCATGTTGGGTTACTCGTAGACTATGAAGGTAACGTTATATTCGCGGTTCATATTGGTAACTTAACCCCGGATCACACATCCTCCGTACGGGGCACGAGGGAGACTTGCGCGGGGCTTCAGCAGCGCGGACGCGGTAGTATTTCACACATTCCTCGGGATCTACGGACTCCTATTTTAAGAATACATGCTTTAATGACAACAGTCGGTATTCACACGAGCTTCGTGTTGATCAGCACACTTCGTCGTGATTATTTTATGGTGTAAATCAAATCAAAATCAAGTCATCTGTTAAAATGGGCGCCGAAATTAAAACGGCGTTGTTAAAACATTGCGTCAGACTCACAGAGGATGTGTGTAATATAACGTTAGCCTACATTTTGAATGGTACTGTGTAATACCAGTTTTGTCGCATATTTAATATGCCGGTGTAAAAATCCCTTACATTTCAGTACATATTAGCTATAGCCTACTCTGTGTGTGTAATTAGCTTATTGTTTGTATAATGCCTTTGTTCATTTTATTTAAAAGAAAGAGTTCCTGCACTCTGAATACTAAAATATAGTTTAAATGTAAAAAGCTGAAAAATAAAAATGGTATAGTAAAAAATAACTTTTGCCACATGTGCTATTGTTTTAGGAGACACTTTGACAAGTGGACACTGGAAGGCCAAGTTGTGTGTGAGGAGAGCATTCAGCCCAGCTTCCTGTCTGGCCTTGCCATACTGTTCACTGCATATTACATATGCAATCAGGAGGAGGCACCTTGGAGTTCATTTAAAGGTAATGATTGAATTCTTAACAACTTCAGTACCTGCATTTCACACATGTATTCAATATCAGAACTTGCCTTTAGATATATTATCTGTTGAGTTAATGAGTCTTAGGCCCCATCCACACTACTGCGTTTTAGTTTAGAAACGGATAATTAAAACGAATACGATCTCCGTCCACACCAGCGTTTTAGCTGCGTATTAGAATTGATCTCCGTCCACATTAAAACGACTGAAAACGCGGATCACGTGACCATTCACCAACACTGGGCATGCGCGTGCCGGTGTAAACACAACTTCATTGATAAAATTATCCCACCATGCTCTGGGTTAACCCCAAACCGACGCTCCATGTACGGTCAACGCCGCCGCTGCTGCACACGTGAATTGTCAGGGAGATCGCTCGAATAATAGCTTGACTCCGGCGCATGTAGGCAGTTATAGCATTGTAAAATGCAGAATTTACTTGTACAACAGCTGCTAGCAAAGATATACGCCATTATTGATGACACCCAATCATAGAGCCGAGCGTGAGCCTCTACTACGTCATCTTTTCTAAAGTCCTCCGTTTTGACCCGTCTACACTAAAACGCCCTCCGGAGATTCAAAACGAAAAACGGATCGGCAGCGTTTCTAAACTTCTCCGTTTTTGCCGTTTTAGTGTGGACGGGAGGTGCAAACGTAGCAAAAGGTCTCCGTTTTTAAACGAAAACGCAGTAGTGTGGACGGGATCTTAATTACATATTTTCTGTTTCCTGGCCCTTTAGGTGCTTTGTATGTATCAATCCGGAGAGAGGAACAAAGAAGTCCAGAGGAAAATTGCCATCTAAAACGACAGGGCAAATGGTACAGAAGAAACAGGTTGCAGTGAACCCACATGTTGCCACTCTTCCCAGCAAAGTGATGGGTTATCAGTGGAATTTCTGAAATGTAAGTAACACACACACACACACACACACACAAAGATCTATTTTTTCTTTAATTGTAACCTTTTAATATTCTTTATCTGTCTCTAACTGTATCTGTCATCCCTCTATCTGTCTCTGACTATATCATTATGTTTTGTAATATATCTAATATATTGTCCTTTTCAATATTTCTAGCTACTCTTTGCGTCCTGTGATGGAACAGCATCTGGAGCTGAATTATTCTCCATTTTTGATCAGAAGTTTGTTGGACTCACTTGGGGCCTTGTTGTTTGGATATGTTTGTCTGGTAATGAAGTGGTGAAAATTCATCCGTGTCTGTGTTTTTCAGAACCATTTTATTATGATCATGTTGGTCAACTTGTTTTAAATGTATGTCGTTTGCGTATTTCTTCTTTGTGTGAAGGGCCATGACGGCTAATTTGTTTCAAGTAATTAAAAAATATTTAATTTCATCATGTCCATTTTTTTTTAAAAAAATGCAAGTTTGTAAATAAAAATTAAATCAAAATATACAAAATACACTGTTTTATTACTTTTTTCATGCATATTTTAAAGTTATAAATTAAACAAATGTTGACCTGTTTTTCAAGATTAGGATGTTGAATAATTTGTTTGTTTTGTGAAGTAATAGGGGAATTAAGTTGTGCATTATACAACACTTAATGTATTTAAAAACAATTTGCATTTGATGAATAATTAACATTTCAAATTCAGCTGCCAGTCATTAATATTCAGACATCAGGAAAATATATTGTATATACTGCATTTTACATATTTCCTCTAGATATAGCAAATACAGAGAATCATGTAACTTACTGTAAAAAATACAACAATTTAAAAAAATACTGTAATCAGAGAATACAGTAAAATTCTGTAAATTAAATTACAGACGCTACTGTAAAAAATACAGTAACTGGCTGGCAACCCTGCTGCCAGTATTTTACTGTAAAATTTACAGGTAATTTTTAACAGTGCACTCAAGTCATATCCTCTCAAGAAGCTCTGGGAAAATGTTGATACCCAAGGTCCTGAGTTGGGTGGGCCATAAACTTTACACATGGCGGAGAGGAGAACGATTAGTGCTGTGACTGGTATTCTTTATTATTATTTTTCCACAACAGCTGCATTGCCTTGACTTGTTGTTAAAGTAGCCTATTTACATACTGTATATGAAAAATCATTATACACAGTGTAAATTAGCCTTTATTTGACTGAAATTGACAGCAAGCTGACTATCTAGATAGCATGGTGAATGTTTATATTGTTGTCAATGAAAGGGATGCTAAATATCATTTTGTCTTTAATAAGATTTTCCCAAAAAATAGGCAAGAATAAACCTGGTGTCTTCCATTATTCCTGTTCCTTCCGACAACACAGCACTTGGAGCTCGTAATCACGACTTCAGAAGTGGGAAGTAGGAAATTTACAATAGCATGTGAACGTCGCATATTAGTTCAAAATGGAAATATGAAAAATTCATTATTACTCGTTATAATTAATTATAAATGTTTGGATCAGTTAATAGAATTAACTCGACGTAGCAGAATCAATATTACAATGAATGAATCTGTTCATCCAAACACTCAGTATTAACCGTCTATCAAAGGTTATCTTCGTGGCCACAGAAAAATGACTCCTCGCAGGGTACAGTACTGATCAGAGCATCTTTAAAGTGACTTTGTTTTGCAAGCAGTCACCACAGAATCAACACTTATTGAATGTGCAGTTTTATTTAACTAACACAAGCACATAACATCCACGCAGATCACACATATACGTGTAAAATGGAAACACATTGCACATTGCTGACAAGGGGTTTACAGCTTATACTAAACCTCCGTTTAGTACGATACTTGCACAATGCCTTGGTAGTGCAATGGTAGTGAAGTTGCAACTGGTAATAGCAATGTTAGTCTGACTCGGTTGGGGTCGGTAGAGTCGAAAGTTACAACATGGCTTGATGCGTTGAGGCCCTTGGGGCGTCATGGTCGGACCGGATGTCTCCAGTCTTTTTTCACACGAAAAGCAACCATCAGAGAAGGGTCCCTGAGACAATATACCCTTTTAACTTCTCCAGAGGTCACACCTCTCGAGTTTGGCTTGACAAATGAAAAGTTGGTAAAGGTTTCTTTGTTTGGAAGCTGACTCATTTGCATGATCAGAGTGGACTGACAGTTTTGTGTCCCTTTATACTTTAATAAAACAAGCATAATGCACGTTATGAGGTGATATACACCAATGGAAAGGAAACTAAACTATGATTATTTTGATATAAAGCATGATACCAATAAGGTTACATTATCTAATAGTTCTATCATAAGGCATGCATAAAACAGTATACAATACAAAAGACATTATACAAAACAGTAATAATACACACAATGTCCTGGTGATATGCATGGTTCATTCATAGAAAGGTTTGTCTATAAGTGAATAGAGAAAAGTCAGTTCCCTTTCGTAGTCACTCCGAGTTACGTCGGATGACGGAAAATGGGGGTTTCGCCAGAAAGCCTATCATCTTCGAGTATTAAAAAACGAGCCTATGGCAATGAAATGCCATGGATCTGCGGAATTTGCATAATTTATTTCTGCCCCACCGCGTGGGTATTTAAGGAGAGACACCTGCAACAGCAGATCATGTTTTCGCTTCGGAGCCAAGAGCATCTCTTCACTCCACAAGCCAAATCCTGAGTTTCCAGTGACTTCATCTCTTCGAGACGAGCGAACTCTCCGGTGTTGGTGTTACGGCGGCATCCAGCGAGCTTCACATTGCCTGCAATCTGAGCAGTGGTCTGCTGTCTGTGTGTCTCTCCCTGGTCGCCCCAGCATCGCAGAGATTTTCCTCTCTAAAAGAGCTGCGCGTGGCACGTCTTTTTAAAGATGTCTCGCCCGTGTTCTTCTGGGTGCGGTCGATATTTGTCATCCTTTGATGGGCACAATCGCTGCTTTGCGTGTCTGGGCTTAGAGCACGCTAAAGCAGCGCTTGTGGATGACTCATGTTCCTTCTGTGGGAACATGACCATTGCAACACTGAGGTCGAGACTCAATGATCTCGTTCGAGAGAGAGTCCCCTCATCCAAACCCCGATCTACACCCTCCACGAGAGGTGGTACTTCGGCTGGTGGACAGGGTGACTTGAGGGTGACGGTGTGGAACAATCCGACGATGCATCCTCGGACCACGCCCCCCTCTACAGTGTTGCAACCCGCGAGTGCCGCGGTGATTCAGGCGGGTCCATCTGTGGATGCCCCGCGTGTTTCATTCGGCGCTCCAGAGGAGGATTCAATGTCGGTCGCGGCATCACAAGGCGGGCAAGAGTCATCGGGAAGTGATGATGCGGCTGCGTTGGCTCCCTCGGGAGTGCCAGCGTTGCCCGTATCAGATCCCGAGATGACCGCCATGCTGGATGATTGGTTTTTGGGTGCGGCTGCCGCCTCACGGTCACAGCCAACCCCAATTTCATTCTTCCCGGAAGTGCATGAGGAGCTGTCGAAGTCATGGAAGGCTCCTTTGACCTCCCGTGAGCGTTCGACAGCTTTCTCCGCCTTTCCTCCCTCTCGATGGCGCGGTCGCCCATGGGTACACTGGGATTCCCCCGGTTGAACGCTCTGTTGCGATGCAACTATGTCCTCAGAGTGCTTCTTCTCGTGGTACTCCTAAGCACCCGTCCAAGGCCTGTAGATTCTCGTCTACCCTGGTGGCGAGATCTCACAGAGCTGCAGAACAGGCGGCTACTGCCCTGCATGCGATGAGCACCCTGCAGGTCTACCAGGCCAGGCTGCTCAGAGATATGCACGAGGGCAGGACTGACCCCGAGCTCTTCGATGAGCTGCGTGCCGCCACTGACCTTGCTCTCCGAGCTACGAAAGTGGCCTCACGTTCCTTGGGTCAGGTGATGGCCACCTCTGTGGTCCAGGAGCGTCATCTGTGGCTGAACCTGGCCGATATGCGAGACGTTGAGCGGACTCATCTGCTCGACGCCCCCATATCCCAGGCCGGCCTCTTCGGCGGAGCGGTTGAAGACTTTGCCCAGCAGTTTTCAACCGCACAGAAGCAGTCTGAGGCGATCAAACATATTCTGCCCCGACGGCCCGCTGCTGCCTCCACCCAGCCGTCGGTACAGACGCCTCAGCCTGCTCGCCGCCGAGGGCGCCCTCCTGTGGCTCCCGCCCCTCCCGCACGGCCCCAGCAGCAGCCTTCACCCGGGCCGCGTTGTGGAGGAAGCCGCAGGAAGGCACCCCAGCCCTCTCCAGCCCCGCTAAACGCCAGGCCAAGCGGCGCTCCTGAGACGGGCTGCTCAGTGATGGTGTCGTTTTTTTCCCAGGAGATGGTTGCAGGCCCCCTCCTTCCCCCGGTGGAGGGCCGGGGGAGAATCTTTTGTTCTCCACTCCCCGCTGCTCACCCATGGGTGGGCAGCACCCTAATGAGGTTAAAGAAAGAACCGAAATGTCCATCACTGGGCACACAGAGCCGGATGACAGTGCGCGACGCCCCCGGGCCTCGCCGCTCTCGTCCCCTCTGTCCCTGAGGGCGCGGATGACAGTGTGTGCCGTCTCCGGACCACACCACTCTCGTCCCCCTCTGTCGCCAGACCCCTGGCAGAGCAGACCCCCGTGGAACGCTGGTCCTTCCCTGGTCTCCTCTGTCAGGACGCGGAGTGTGACCGCGCCCCCGCACCGAGCCGCTATGCCACCCACGCCTGGGCCGGTCACACACCCTGGGTTCGCTGCCCCTCCGGGGGGACGTCTGTGGTTCGGATGATTCCACTGGTTCAGTTCTTGGGCGTTTGGTTAGAGCTTCCCAACCTGTCTTGGCCTTCGGGTCAACTGGGAGAAGAGCAAACTCTGCCCCGTGCAGAGGATCTCTTTTCTCGGTATGGAGATCGACTCGGTCGCTATGTCCGCGCAGCTTACGAGCGAGCGCGCACACTCACTGCTGACTTGTCTTCGACAGTTCGAGGGCAAGAGTGCGGTCCCACAGAAATTGTTTCAGAGGCTCCTGGGGCATATGGCATCTGCAGCCGCGGCAACGCCACTCGGATTGCTTCATATGAGACCGCTTCAGCTGTGGCTTCGCGATCGAGTCCCGAGGTGGGCATGGCATCATGGCACGCTCCGAGTCCCAGTGACTCCGACCTGCCGTCAGACCTTCACCCCGTGGAGGAATCTCAGTTTTCTACGGGCCGGAGTTCCCCTAGAACGAGTTTCCAAGCATCTCCACAGATGCCTCGTCCACGGGCCGGGGCGCCATGTGCAACGGACATGCTGCCGGACAGGACCCCAGCACCTTCTGCATGTCAATTGCCTCGAGTTGCTGGCAGTACGCCTTGCCCTGCACCATTTTCGAACGTTGCTCAGGGGTTAACACGTACTAGTCCGTTCAGACAATACAGCGACAGTAGCGTATATCAACCATCAAGGTGGTCTACGCTCCCGCCGTATGTCGCAACTCGCACGCCACCTCCTCCTATGGAGTCAGAAGCACCTGAGGTCCCTTCGTGCTATCTACATTCCGGGAGATCGGAACTTTGCAGCCGACGAGCTGTCACGGTTTCGGCCCATCTCCGGCGAATGGCGACTCCATCCCCAGTCGGTCCAGCTGAACCCTAACCCTAACCCTAACCCTAACCCAATCTTTGGAACCTCCACGTGTGGCTTCTGGACGGGACGAGGCAGGTTTGAGTACCCTGCCACCAGCGGTGGCGGCTACCATCACTTCCGCTAGAGCATCGTCCACGAGACATGTCTATGCGTTGAAGTGGAACCTCTTCGTCAACTGGTGCTCTTCTCGCCGAGAAGACCCCAGGAGATGCTCGATCAGTGTCGTGCTTTCCTTCCTGCAAGACGGGTTGGAGCGAAGGCTGTCTCCCTACACCCTGAAGGTGTATGTGGCCGCTATCGCTGCTTATCACGAAGCAGTTGAAGGTAAGTCTCTTGGAAAGCACGACCTGATCATCAGGTTCCTGAGAGGAGCGAGGAGACTGAATCCTCCTCGCCCTCCTCTCGTTCCCTCTTGGGACCTCTCAGTGGTGTTAAATGCCCTGCAGAGGGCTCCCCTTGAGCCTCTGCAATCAGCTGAGCTTAAGTTCCTGTCAATGAAGACAGCGCTCCTGGTTGCACTGGCCTCCATCAAGAGGGTAGGGGACCTGCACGCATTCTCCGTTGACGAAGCGTGCCTGGAGTTCGGGCCGGGTCACTCTCACGTGATCCTGAGACCCCGGCCTGGATATGTGCCCAAGGTTCCTACCACTCCCTTCCGGGACCAGGTGGTGAACCTGCAAGCGCTGCCCCGGGAGGAGGCAGACCCAGCCTTGGCACTGCTCTGTCCAGTACGCGCTCTCCGTGCTTACGTAGACAGGACACAGTGTTTCAGGACCTCAGACCAGCTCTTTGTCTGTTATGGTGGGAGACTGAAGGGAAAGTTTCTCTCAAAGCAGAGGTTGTCTCACTGGATAGTGGACACCATTGCTTTGGCTTACCAACAGCAAGGCCGACCGTGCCCCATTGGTGTGACAGCGCACTCCACCCCGCATGGCGCCTCGCTGGCAGACATCTGTAGAGCTGCAGGCTGGGCGACACCCAACACATTCACCAGATTTTATAATCTCCGAGTGGAGCCTGTGTCCTCTCGTGTACTCGCTTCAGTTAGCTAGTACTGGACCCGCTCAGGTGTCTTCGCTTGCTCGCCATTCCACTCCACGGACTGGATACGTGCGATATTTCCTCAGGTGAGCCTTCCTCTCTGAAGCCCTGAGTTCCTCCAGCACTGTTGACGCTGGCGCCAGTGTCTATTGCCTGTGCGCCGGCTAGGTGCCTCCGTGTGCACGGTTCCTCCTCTGAGTAACCCCCACATGTGTATTTCCACTGTAAGCCTCTTTGAGCATGTGTCTTTCCGTCGGCAAGCCACCTTGCCACTCCTGGAGTTGAAAGTTGCCACCCCACGGGCTGGTCACTCCAGTGTTCCTCCATATGAAGCCCTCCTCGGGCCATATGTGTATTCTTAAGTCCTCCCTACGGGTAGGCATGCTGCGGCATATCTCCCCTGAGATATGCTTCCCAGTGTACCTTGGTATTACTGTGTTAAGTAGGACTCCTTCGTCCGTGCCTATATCACGACAGGGAGGTCAGACTTTGCAGGGCACTGGAAGACAGCTGTGAAGGTGGCGTGATTACACGGGGACCCCCATTCTCCGTCATCCGACGTAACTCGGAGTGACTACGAAAGGGAACGTCTCGGTTACGGATGTAACCCTCGTTCCCTGAGTAGGGAACGGAGACGTTACGTCTCCTTGCCACTTCCGCTGTACCGCTGGGTAGACGCCTGAGTTCAGTCTCGGCTCCTCAGCGAAGACATGATCTGCTGTTGCAGGTGTCTCTCCTTAAATACCCACGCAGTTATACATTATGCAAATTCCGCAGACCCATGGCATTTCATTGCCATAGGCTCGTTTTTTAATACTCGAAGATGATAGGCTTTCTGGCGAAACCCCCATTCTCCGTCATCCGACGTAACGTCTCCGTTCCCTACTCAGGGAACGAGGGTTACATCCGTAACCGAGACGTTTTTTGGGCCTGTTTTTCTGTCTTTGTTGCCATGGTGACTGTTCTTCCTTATGGGGGGTTGTTCACAGACACCTTGGCACATAGTTGTGTTGTTGGATGAGGGGTCTGCTGGATTATTAATTAAATATAAAGAATAATTGTGTCTGAACAGTCCAGCCGCTACATAAAAGCCAATGTGAGATTAAAAAAAAAACACATTTGCTGCAGCAACCATGCCATTTTAGCTGCTTCTACAAGTCTTTGAGCTGTTTTTTGTGACTCATGGGACTCATACCCGAGCGCAATTGCAATGCTTATAACAAGTTAGAAACATCAAGTTGCTTTTTTTTTGGGAAACCGTGAATAAGTAATGGTTTGATAGATTTGCATTTTGTCCACGTTCTTTCCTGCAGTCCGGAATTGTGACTTGATCGCTGCTGGAATCCGACGGCTGATGAGACTGGAAGTAGAGCAGCGCATCTTGTATGACTTTGTAACTATAGAATGCTTCATGAAAGGGCTGTGGAATGAGTCACTGTGGGCTTCAAGTCTGATGAAGGATCCTCTCTTGTCTTTGGTGTGAAATGGAAAGTGCGTGAATGGTCTCAGTCGTGCTGGAGAGGGATGCGCATTTCATTAGCGAATGCGTTGTCATTTCATGCCTGCTTTTCCCCAGATGCTGCGCTGGCACTATTAGCCCTGGCTGAGCTGTGAATTCAGATTGCCAGGGCAGACTGACGGCTTGAAAACTCAAACTGGCTCCTCTCTTTAATTAGCATTTTTCAGACATCAAATTATTTCTCTCTTTCCTTGTCTCTTAAGACCCAAAGATTTGGAAGTGAATTATTAACACTCACACAGCCATACCCTCTGTCAAAACAAAAATAAAATTCACAATGATATTCTCTCTCTCTCTCTCTCTCTCTCTCTCTCTCTCTCTCTCTCTCTCTCTCTCTCTCTCTCTCTCTCTCGCTCACTTTTCCCAAAATTGGCATATGGTTAATTTCTGTCAGGACCACTATCGTCGAATACGATTTGACAACATGCAGCCTAGCATGGATAAGAGCAGGGAGAGCAGCAATAACCCCCCTTAGGGTAAACAGAACAGAACCAGCATTAATGTATGCAGATATCATTAATTCAAGATTTTAAAGTACAACATAATTCGAGAATTTTTTCTGATTGAAGGGGAATCAGAATGCCAAATCCTGAATGACGAGAGGAGGAGCTGGGGATGGAGGAGGGTAATTAGCTCCTGAGAAACGAGATAGCTGCTGATAATACTGAAGGAGCTTATATATACAGTGATAGGATATATGTATAGAGTGATAGGCGTTGTATTCCTATAAGTAGACGTGGATCAGCTGAGAGTCAGCTGATGCGAGCTTGACTAACGTGACCTGCCAGAACTGATGCTAGGCTTGATTTAGATTACCATGTCTTACACTGGTTTAACTTGACACACTTCTTAATATTCTTTACTTTGTATAATTACTGTGTACTCAGATCAACAACATTCACATTTGGATGTTTTAGAGATTGTGCTGTTAGTATATATTGTAGGAATGATGATTACATATCACTTCAAACTGGGAAAAATAGCAATCAAATTTCTAATACATCCAAATGTGAATGTTGTTGATCTGAGTACACAGTAATTATACAAAGTAAAGAATATTAAGAAGTGTGTCCAGTTAAACCAGTGTAAGGACACATTTCATGTTACTTCCATCTCCTGCTTGTAACTGTTGCCATATTGAAGCAAATGTTACAGTCGGCATGAAAAGAAAAATTGTGATTATATTTTGTTCCATATTGAGACATATATTATTCATATTATTCCTAATATTCCATTAAAAAATAAGAATTTTACATTTTGATTTAATGTAGACTTTCAGACACTTTCATCACATTTGTACACTATAGTGTAACTAAATGGAACTATATTTTAGTTTTTTAGAGTATTTGTGTTTTGTCTTGTCTTGTGTTTTGATTTTGTTTTTTATGCGTTTTGTTTTGGGTATCTGTGTTTTGTCTTGTGTTTTGTTTTTGTGTGTTCTGTTTTGCTTTTATTTTTTGTCTTGGGTATTTTATGTCTTATGTTTTATGTTTTGTTTTTGTTTGCATCAACAATAAAAGACATGGGGAGCAAATCTTGTTCAAAAACCTTATTACGAGTCATTTGTTTCGCAGTTTTGTTTGGTGGAACAGAAATTACACACTTCACATTTAAATACATCTAATAATAAAATGAGTAATGAATCTCGAGTTCAACAAGTAGCTGAAACTCAAGCCTCATCCATCTCTTTGCAGAGGTTATTTGGATATTTAATTACATGGTGACTCATTAAAATGAAAACCAATGCTTGGATTGATTTTTTTTCCAACTGTCATTTTATTTGTCTGCAAAGTGATAGTGAGAGGCTGTGCATGAAGGAAAAACCACATTGGATCAGACAAGTACAACAGCTGAGATGCACTGCTTGCTAAAATAAATTATTTAAGATATCCCAAATATCCCCCCAAATATCATTATACAGTGAGAGCTCCTGGCTGACTGACTCACAGTTTTCTTTGCAGTAAACCAATGTTTTCATGAATATAAATCTGTAGCCTATTAATTTTCTGCATGAACAGGCAATAATGTTTATTATCTTTCTGTGTAATTAACTAAAATTAATGTACTGATGTGAAAAAATCAATATGTCTGTCATCTTTCACTGGAGATGATTAACCATCTCATCCACAAACAGATTCATGCAGAAATCCAATAAGAACAGTCACAGTGCAGTCAGCTGTCGGCTTTCACAATTACAGTAAGCAATATTACAGGTTTAGGCACAGTTTAGCAAGCCGTACTTACTTCACAAGACTGACAATATAGTGTTTTTCTACCGATTATCACTGGTGATGTTGTTGTTGTTTTAACTTGGCTCTGCAGCCTTTGTTTTAGTTAAATTGCTGGGAATTTATTAAGGGTCAGTGACAGCTCATCCAGCCTGGTCTCATTGTTAATACGTGGGTATTAATACGTAACTTTCAAAGACACAAATTATACTTTTTGATGATGAAATGTAGCCTTTAATATGCTACATTTAAATGTAGCATTATTACGTTTTTACAGCTTCAAAACGTTGAATATTTACGAATCTTACATATTATAAAATTATCTGTAAAATTTCCATTTCATCATTATATAGATAAATGTAAGATCCCTTAACCCCAACTCTCAAACCTAAACATTTTAATACAGAATATAAAAATAATAAAACGCAACGGACAGAGATGTGTAAAATGCCAACTTTATTAATAAGATAATAAGATGAGTCGCTCCTACTCCTACCCCTAAACCAATTCTTAAAACTACGTACAGTTATGAAGAAAAACATAACAGACAGACAAGTGTAATCACAAAATGTATTTATTGCGAAAATGTCAAAACCAGTACCAAAAGTCGTTAAAATGATGATGTGTGGCAGTCCTCTCTTGCGGTGCAGTTTTGTATGAGGTCCAGAGCAGTTATTAATAAGTTATTAATTCATGAAAATGTTAATCCTTCTTCACTCTGCGAAGGCACACATTTCGCAATTTCAAATGTACATCAACTGAAACAAGGGGCACGTTCAAGTTCAAAACGTTGCGCAACGTTTTGCTACGGTTTCCGGGTTGAACATCATGTTTCCTGGAAACAGCGTGCACTGGTGAGCAACGGGGTTTGAGATGCGTTTTCTGTTGTTTGGTGGGTGTGTCAGAACTGCAGTCCAATCAGCAGCAACATGTATATAAAGCACGCGGTATTAGAGTGAACTCGCAAGGAAAGTAATGGGTTCAAGGAAAGTAATTTACAAATGTGTTCGATGGAGCTCGGTATACGCAACAACTGAGGATATTAGAAGACATGTTTGTCATAAGTTTTATTGTAAAAATATAGTATATCAACATAATGATGTAGTTGTTTATATTTTTAGCTTCATTGCAAGTGAATGACATTTGGTATAGAAATAAACAATGGTAATTAAGTGCTTTTCCTAAAAATGAGAAAGAAAATACAGGGTATTAAAACAGTAGGAACTACAAATAAAGTCAGTATGTGAGGCTAAATAGATGTGTTTTAGTCTGAATTAGGTAAGATGTGTGCTTCCATTTCAGTTTCCACAAATCCGTTCACTCGATTGGGATGTTCTCTTGTGTTCTGGGCGGCAAGTGCAGTAACTGTAACATCGGGCATATTTTGTAGTATTAAACACATATTTATACCGACTTCATCAGGCTCAGAAAATTCTTCACAAAGAACACAAAGAATGGCCTTCTCAGCTGCCATAGTTGCAACTCTTGCGTCATCAGAACAGTGTGTTCAACGCATCACCGTTTCTGTTTAAAAAAAAAAAAACGTTTAATCGGGGCTGAACGCAGCCCAGGCATGTCACAATCTGTAACAAAGCAGAGGAGAGCCAATGAGCGTTTGATATCACTGCCGTAAAACATGACGTAACGCTTCTTTAGAGCGCAATTTTTGAATTTGAATTCATAATAATGAGCTCGGGATTTGACGTTTACGGTCGCTGCTGGGAATGCATAGATAATATATACACTATATATATATCTATGTGTATATCTATGCTGAGAATGGAGATAAAGATCGCTGGATAAAGGGCTAAATTGGCTACGTGCACAAGCGTAGTGACGAACTTCCGCTTTTGTCAGAAGTTGTCATATCAGTTTCCGGTTTACTTCCTGTTTTCAACCGCATCCGCTATAAACAAACAAGATGACAAACAAGATGGGTGCGATTTTCTGTGACCACCCATACCAAGGTATGCAGCCAACATTTCCACGAGAATGAACTCCTCACTACTGCTAAGGGTAGATGGGTTTTAGCCGTAGGCTCTGTTCCATCGTTATTCGAGTGGAATATCTACACTAAGGTGTCACGGGCCGGTGTTTGGGAGCTCCAATCTCGACCACGGGAGTCCAGAACCTGACCCGCCGGGGCCTGAGGAAGACATCGAGCAACCCATCATGGAAACGATGGTCGTGGACCATGACTACGGGGCCAGTCGTACTGTATGTGTGGAACGGGAGTGGTATGAAGATGCGTTGAGGGAAATCGAGGCGCTGAGAGAGCAGCTCTAAACATTTCATCTTCATCACTCCTTTGGACTTAAACGGTTTGCTTCGTCGCCTGAAGACATCAGATTTTACACCAGGTAAGATAGTTGTAATATCAACATCTTCTCATAACTGTTGACTGAATGACTAATTGACCAAGTAATTCTTTTTTCTCTGTCGTCTTAATCATGTTCTTGAGCACTTATGACAAGACAACTAATTTTAATTGTAACACTGTATTTTAGATTCCCCTCATACAGGCATCTGATGGCGTTCTGGAACCTGATCGAGCCAGAAACAGCAAAAATTGTTGGGGTCACCATGGGCAAAGAAAACCTATGCTACTACCACAACAATTGAAAGCCCTTTAACCAGACCAACTGTACGTTTTCTCTCTCTCTCTCTCTCTCTCTCTCTCTCTCTCTCTCTCTCTCTCTCTCTCTCTCTCTCTCTCTCTCTCTCTCTCTCTCTCTCTCTCTCTCTCTCTCTCTCTCTCTCTCTCTCTCTCTCTCTCTCTCTCTCTCTCTCTCTCTCTCTCTCTCTCTCTCTCTCTCTCTCTCTCTCTCTCTCTCTCTCTCTCTCACACACACACACACATACCTAAGCATGAAAAGGATGGTTTTGAACTGACACTCATTATAAAGGGTGTAATGATACCCTCATTTCACCCTTAATAATGAGTGAATCGTGAAATTAGGGTATCATTGCACGATTCAATACATATGAGATACTGAACTCACAATACAATAGTATTGCAATAATATTGTATTGTGAGTTCAGTATCTCATATGTATTGAATCATGTAATGAGGGTATAAGGGTGTAATGATACCCTCATTTCACGATTCAATACATATGAGATACTGAACTCACAATACAATATTATTGCAATACTCCAAAACGTATGGAAAAAGGTTAACAAAAATGTACTGTTGATTAAAATGCTAAATTTGGTATTACATTGGGGTGGAAATGAATATGCTTGGACTTGGTGCTGGTAACCCAAAGGACAATGTTGATACCAGAATACAAATATTCATGATTCTGAAGCTGATACACAGATTTATTTTACACGGATATGCTTGCACTCTGTCACTGACTTTACTGGTAACATCAGACAGATAACTCGATATGTAGAGTTAAAGCCCTTGTCCCTCTTGCTTGTCGGAGCAGGGGACCAGGCATCAACAATGCGATGAACATCGCTGATGCTTATTTGATCCTTAAAATAATAATAATAACGCAAAATGTTATTATTTCTTATTAAGTAGATGAGTAAACTGCATTTAAAAAATGTGACTAAAAACATGTCAATTGATATGACAAATGAACTCAATAGAGTAAAAACATTAATGCCACTATTTTAGTATTCATAAATAGTAATACGTACAAATGTATACGTCGATAAAGTTGTTAATACGTAAATAATGTACGTTTTAGTGCTGTCAATACGTAAATGTGTTACCTTTTAGTGCTGTCAATACATCAATATTATACATTTCAGTGTGTATAAAAACGTTGTAAAAATACGCATGTATTCTCATGAGATCACATTGGATCATCAGTTCATTATATTATTTGATTTAAATGAGGAAAAAAATGGAAAACATATCATCCATGATTATATTAACATGGCTTAATGCCTGCTTGCAGTCAAAGTTGTTAAGATATAGTAGACTTCACATATTTTCCACAATGATTTCCGTCTGTGCATGAGAAATGAAATGAGACATTTAATATGACTTTAATCCTTCAGTGATTATTAAAATCTCAGCAAAACAGAAGGCTTGTAACTTTAAAATAAAATGTCATATTAAAATAATAACACATTCATCAAGAAGACAGAAACTGAGATGAATACATTTTCAAGTCGCAGCTTCATTGCTAGGGCTTTAGATACATTTCTGCATCCGAAATGGTTCTTCAAGGTTGTCTGTTAGCAGTCAAAGTTCTTTCTACATAACTATAGCAGTGAGATAAATGTGGCTTGTGTATTGATTCCAGAGCATTGTATCAAAGCTCTTTCGGTTTGTGAGAGAAACAACAATACAACTTGTGTTGTGCCATCGCCTGCGGATGTTTTAAGCTTCTCTCCAAGCTTTAAGTTATCGATCTCTTTGGACAAGTTTGGCCTCGGAGGATCACTAGTGGGTGACTCAAGAGCATTTCTTTAAGAACAGTGAGTCTTTATGGAAGACTTACAAAAGAACTTGAAAATAGTACTGCGTATTGAGAATGCTGTACGTTTCCTGTCTGAGTTTCAAATGTTCATACATAATTTCTTATTTATAGATTAGTCTTCCTGTTCCAAAATTGAAATTAAAAAAAAACTTTTGTGCAATGATTTTTAATGCTGAAAAAAAATATATATATTTTTCTGTTGTTTTGTCCACCGTGCTCTGGCAAAAGAGACCTCATTTTCATAATGCTGCTAATGTTATGCTCCTGCCTACAGTTTGGTTGAAATTATATCATCAAATTTAAGAGGAGAATAATGCTCATAACAATTAAAGCAATGGATATGAAAGCCATCTGTACCTTTCCAAGCTGTTAGTTCTTATGCATTTTAAATGACAGTCTTTTGTAAATTATGGCTTCATGAATTTTGTCCTCATTATTTTAAAAGAAAGGGAAAATAGGAGCATATGTTGAGAATACTGGAGTGGAAACTATTGATATGACAAGCCATTTACATTCAAACCATGACATCCTACACTAAACATCTTTCATTGTTAGTACTGTAAATGCGGTGCAAGCCTAATGAAAATGGAAATGCTTATTCTGCAACTTTATACAAATTTAATTTTATTAAAAAAAAATTCATGACGAATAAATAATATAGAATTCCAATGTTTGGGGTTAGTAAGATGTTTTGTTTATTTGTTCTTTTGTTTGAAAGAAAGTAATACTTTGATTCAGCTTGAATGCCTTAAATTGATCAAAACTGACAGTAAATTGATGCTTTTACATTGTTAGATTGAACATTTCTATTTCAAATAAATGCTGTTTTTACTTTCTATTCATCTAAGAATCCTGGAGAAAAAAAAATATCACAAAAATATTAAGTAGCTCAACTGTTTTTACAGTTGACATTGACATTGACAATAATCAGAAATGTTTCTTGAGCAGCAAATCATCATATTAGAATGATTTCTGAAGGATCATGTGATACTGAAGACTGGAGTAATGATGCTGAAAATTCAGCTTTGCCATCAATACATAAAATATATTAAAATAGAAAACAGTTGTTTTAAATTGTAATACTTATTCACAATGTTATCATAAGAGGCAGGTTATCTGTCTTACTTACTCCAAATGTCAGAACAGTATTGTATGTACTCATTATAGCTAATATGTAAAAATATGATTATGAATACAAGCATTCAGTTTCAATAGTACTCAAGTAAAGTACAAATTACACCTCTGTCTAGCGATCCATGTGATCCACCTTGGGTGCAGTACACCCATAAAAAAAACATGCTTGCTTTGTGTATTGCACTGTTCTGTATTCATGTAAGGCAAGATTCAGTATCCTAACTGTCAAAAGAACCTCCCTGCTGCTCCTCATGACAGGATCTGACTGGATTGGCTTAAATTCCCAAGAAACAAAAGAATACAGCTACAGTAACAACAAGAGATTCAAAACAAAATGTGCAGTAGTGATTATTTTCCCCCTATATATATGACATCATATATTGTTATATCATAGACTACTAAGTACTAATATATGAATGCAAAAGTGTAAACACTGCTGGCACACATAAATACTTTTCAAACAAATTGAAAAGCAGCCCAAATTATTAAGTGATTGTGTTTCCACAATCTCCGTCCTTCGGATGAGACGTTAAACCGAGGCCCTGACTCTCTGTGGTCATTAAAAATCCCATGGCACTTCTCGTAAAGAGTAGGGGTGTAACCCCGGTGTCCTGGCCACATTCCCTCCAATGGCCCTTGCCAATCATAGCCTCCTAATAATCCCCATCAACTGAATTGGCTCTATCACTCTCTCTCCTCTCCTATATCTGGTGTGTGGAGAGCGCACTGGCACCGTTGTACTGTGGCTGCCGTCGCATCATCCAAGTGGATGCTGCACACTGGTGGTGGTCGAGGAGAGATCCCTGACATGATTGTACAGAGCTTTGGGTGTACAGTAGTACATATGAAAAGCGCTATGCCTCATAATAAAAAAATAGCACAAACTTGATTTGATTTACGCTCTAGTATTAAGTAGAGAAAGATTTGATGTTGTACACTGGAGAACATTTGCACAAAATAAGTAGGCCTATATAGAACAAAGCAGTTGGGACTTTAACTTGGCTAGATTTCAATATGAACAAGCAATCTCCACCATTGAAAATATGGAAGGAGGGAAAGACAGACTGAAAAACAACAGTTTCCTCCACTGTATCCTTGGGCTTTAGATTCAAGCCTGGAGGAGCCTTACATCGACTTACATCAATGAACTGACAGGAAAGGAAAAAAATAAAACAGGCATCTGGACCAAAGTAAATTCAAAGTCCTTTTGATTGTAAAAGACATTCTTGAACTGATCCTAAAATGGATCCCTTACAGTAAAGCATTGCAAATGTGTTATAGGTCTGAAAAATATGAACCTTTATGTTGACTAAATTTTTATATATATTATATATATATATATATATATATATATATATATATATATATATATATATATATGTGTGTGTGTGTGTAAAGGTACATGTACGGACATACAGTCAGACGATGAATACAGTCAGTCGCAACGCAACGCTCTTTGTTAACCACCACAACAGGAAAAAGAAAAGAAGAAGAGAATCTAGTGTACTTCTCTAGAATTTGCTACAATTGATCCTTCGCTAAGCCACGCCCGAAAACCGCCACTGGCCAATCGTGTATTAGCAACCGTAACTGGGCGCGGGAGGTCTGGCAAGCTTTCGAGCGAGGGAAACATGCCGAAGCATTGTGCGTATGAATTGTGCAAATCTGATACCCGGTATCCTAAAAGTATCCGAGGGGAAAAATGATGGGCGTGATCAAGCAGTGTGGGAGACCCCATTCACAACTAAATGAATTAACAAAAACACCTATTGCTTGGAAATAATGACGGTTCTTTGGTCATAATGCATATATTTTAACGTAAAATAAGACGATTAAAGACAAGACGGAGGCTCACTGACATACTTTAAAATATATTTCAGCATTTTGTTAATCGATGGCCTAGTACCACTGACTAAGTAACTTTAACCCAATCCGATCGCGGCTCTCCCGGTGTTAGTGTTATTCCAGAAGATTTATGGATAAACTGTTTGATTTATAATTATTAGGATTATTTTCACATTTCACTTACCCTGCTGTGCACGAACATAGCTGTTCCTCAATTTGTGTGTTTCCCATTTGAATGGTCAGCATATGAGGCGGCTGCTGCTTGCGCTGGGACTAACGTTATAAGCTTTAGCTTCAATTTTTAAGAAATTATTCTCTAATCAGTTGCATATTATGTCGTGGATATATCCCTCGAATGGAATACTGCAGTCCCTTTTGTCTTGCTCTCTCAGATATTTCACATGTTCTCCAAAAATTACTAATTATCTCATTGGGAATGTCTGACACTGGTGCATACACACTGTAATAGATGTGCCAGCCGTGAAAGCTTGACAGGCGTAGCAACAGTAACTAGGGAGGGCGGGGCTTAGCGAAGGGTCAATTATAAATTATCAAATGCAGAAATTCAGATGAGAGACCGACGGTCGCCCAGTGGTGCACAACAGCGAAATTTAAAAAGCAAACATAAGTTCACAACACAACGAAAACAAGCCACAATACAATGGAAACAAGCCACAACAGAACGAAAACAAGCTACAACACAACGAAAACAAGCCACAACACAATGGAATCAAGCCACGACATAATGAAATGAAGCCACAATACAATGGAAACAAGCCACGACACAACGAAAACAAGCCACAATACAATGGAAACAAGCCACAATACAATGGAAACAAGCCACGACACAACGAAAACAAGCCACAATACAATGGAATCAAGCCACAATAGAACAAAAACAAGCCACAATACAATGGAATCAAGCCACAATAGAACGAAAACAAGCCACAACACACAATGGAATCAAGCCACGACACAACGAAATCAAGCCACAACACAACGAAAACAAGCCACAACACAAACGAAATCAAGCCACAACAGAATGAAAACAAGCCACAATACAATGGAAACAAGCCACAATACAATGGAATCAAGCCACAATACAATGGAATCAAGCCACAATAGAACGAAAATAAGCCACAATACAATGGAAACAAGCCACAACAGAACGAAAACAACCTAGACACAACGAAAACAAGCCACAACACAATGGAATCAAGCCACAATAGAACGAAAACAAGCCAAAATACAATGGAAACAAGCCACAACAGAACGAAAACAAGCTACAACACAACGAAAACAAGCCACAACACAAACGAAATCAAGCCACAACAGAACGAAAACAAGCCACAATACAATGGAATCAAGCCACAACAGAACGAAAACAAGCCACAATACAATGGAATCAAGCCACAATAGAACGAAAACAAGCCACAATACAATGGAAACAAGCCACAACACAACGAAAACAAGCCACAATACAATGGAATCAAGCCCCAATAGAACGAAAACAAGCCACAATACAATGGAAACAAGCCACGACACAACGAAAACAAACCACAACACAATGGAATCAAGCCACGACACAACGAAATCAAGCCACAACACAACGAAAACAAGCCACAACACAAACGAAATCAAGCCACAACAGAACGAAAACAAGCCACAATACAATGGAATCAAGCCACAATAGAACGAAAACAAGCCACAATACAATGGAATCAAGCCACAATAGAACGAAAACAAGCCACAAAACAATGGAATCAAGCCACAAAAGAACGAAAACAAGCCACAATACAATGGAAACAAGCCACGACACAACGAAATCAAGCCACAATACAATGGAAACAAGCCACGACACAACGGAAACAAGCCACAACACAACGAAAACAAGCCACAACACAAACGAAATCAAGCCACAACAGAACGAAAACAAGCCACAATACAATGGAAACAAGCCACAACACAACAAAATCAAGCCACAATACAATGGAAACAAGCCACAATACAATGGAATCAAGCCACAATAGAACGAAAACAAGCCACAACACAATGGAATCAAGCCACAACACAACAAAATCAAGCCACAATACAATGAAAACAAGCCACAGCACAACGAAATCAAGCCACAACACAACGAAAACAAGCCACAACAGAACAAAAACAAGCCACAATACAATGGAAACAAGCCACAACACAACAAAATCAAGCCACAATACAATGGAAACAAGCCACGACACAACAAAAACGTCTCGGGTTTATGACTATAACCCTTGTTCCCTGAGAAGGGAACGAGACACTGCGTCGAGAATCGACTCTTTGGGGACGCTACCTAAGCGTGCGCCTCTGAAGTATGAATGAAACTAATCCAATCCTGATTGGTGTTGCGTCGTGACGTAACATGTGAGGGCATACCCGGAAGTATAAAAGTGACGCTGTCACAACACACACTAGCCTCGCGATGAAGCAAGATGCTCTAAGGCCTCAAGGGGCGTGGCAGAACGACGCAGTGTCTCGTTCCCTTCTCAGGGAACAAGGGTTATAGTCATAACCCGAGACGTTCCCTTTCGAGGGAACTTTACACTGCGTCGAGAATCGACTCTTTGGGGAACGAGTGCCCACTAGGCCACGCACCGAATAGGCCTGTCCCGGAGTGAAACTGTTTAGGCACTCAGCAAGGACTGAGCACGTGTGTGCCAGGCGTACTAGGAAGGTGGAGACTGTGGAACCTAATAAAAGTATGTGGAGTAGCCCAACCGGCTGCCTCACAGATCTCCTGTAGAGGAACTCCCGAAAGAAGGGCCCTAGAAGAAGCCATGCTTCTAGTTGAGTGAGCCCTCACGGCTAAAGGTGAAGGCAAATCGCGCACCTTGTAAGCCTCAGTAATAGCCTGAACAATCCAATTACTACAGTTTGCTTGGATGCCGGGAGCCCCTTCTTAGGTGACCCAAAACATACTAATAATTGGTCCGACCTTCTCCAAGAAGAGGACCTCTTAAGGTACACGCTCAAAGCTCTGACAGGGCAGAGCAAATTAAGCTTCTCTTCTTCTGCCGACACATGAGGTGGAGGATGGAATGCCTGAAGAACTGTAGACCGAGCCGTATTCGATACTTTAGGCACGTAGCCCGGACTCGGGTGCAAAAAAGCTTTACTCTGCCAGGGGCAAACTCCAAACAAGCTGGTGTACCAGGGCTTGGAGATCTCCCACCCTCTTAAGTGAGGTAATAGCCAAGAGAAATACCACTTTTAGCGTTAAGTCCTTAGGCGAAGCCGACTGCAAAGGTTCGAAGGGGGCCAGGGATAACCCTTCAAGAACTATTGCCAGGTCCCAGGCAGGAACCCTGGACCTGGTCGCCGGTCTCATCCTCCGAGTACCACGGAGAAAACGAATGACCAACTGGTGCCTCCCCAGAGGCCCATCACTCAATGGCGCATGGAAAGCCGCAATGGCAGCCACGTACACCTTAAGTGTGGAAGGGGAGAGACCCGCAGAGAAACGATTTTGAAGAAACTCCAGAACTGAAGCCACTGGGCAGTTAACTGGATCTAACTCCTGTTCTCTACACCAAGTAAAAAAAAAAAAAAAAAAACATTCCACTTGAGGCCATATAATCTCCTAGTAGACGGAGCCCTAGAGCTAAGTATGGTTTCAACCACTCCGGCTGATAGACCAGCATTTAGGTACTGAACCCCCTCAGAGGCCAGACCCACAGCTTCCACAGCTCTGGGTGAGGGTGGAAGACTGTGCCCTCCGCCTGGGACAACAGATCCCTCCTCAGAGGAATCTGCCATGGCGGAGCTATCAGGAGTGATATTATGTCTGAAAACCATGCTCGGGTCATCCTCCTCGGGGCAACCAGAAGTAGACTGATGCCCTCTTGACGGACCCTCTCCAGGACTCCCGGGAGCAGAGCGATCGGGGGAAGTGCGTACAGGCGAAGCCTCGGCCAGGCCTGTACCATGGCATCCAACCCCAGTGGGGCTGGATGTGTGAGGGAGAACCAAAGTGGACAGTGGGACGTCTCTCGAGACGCAAACAGATCCACTTCCAATGGTCCAAACCTCTCCCATACTGACTTCACCACATCTGGATGAAGTCTAAATTCCCCGGGCCTCAGCCCCTGCCTCGACAGGATGTCTGCTCCCTGATTCTGAACCCCCGGAATATACATTGCTCTGATAGAGAGTATTTTCCCCTGGGACCAAAGAATAATCTGATGCGCCAGTCTGCACAGAGGGCGCGATCTGAGTCCCCCTTGTCGGTTCAGATAAGCTACCACAGACGTATTGTCTGATCGTACTAAGACATGGTAACCATTGATGTCTGGGAGGAAGCTCCTCAAAGCCCTGAACACAGCCATCATCTCTAGACAGTTTATGTGCCAAGAATGATGATGTCCTGCCACAGACCCCTGGCAAAGCGGCCGTCCATGACCGCGCCCCAACCAGTGAGGGAGACGACTGTCGAAACGGTTTTCCGGCGACATGACGCTCCCAGCACTGGCCTGTGGGATAGGAACCAAGGTTTCTTCCAAATTACCAGAGAACGAAGGCATCTGCGCGTAACTCTGACTATACGGAACAGATTCCCCTTGAGGGAAAAAACCCTTGGCTCTCAGCCACCACTGAAGGGGGCCTCATGTGTAGAAGGCCCAAATGTATAATGTTGGATGCCGCTATCATAAGGCCCAGCAGTCTTTGAAACTGCTTTACAGTGATGGCCTGGCCTAGCTTTATCCCGGACACCATGGCCAGGATGGATTCGATACGAGCGGGAGACATACGTGCCCACATTGTAATCGAATTCCATTTCATGCCCAGAAGAGCTGGGTCCAACACATTTTTCTTAGTGTTGAGTCTCAACCCCCGATTCTAATTCTGGCCAAGGACGACATCTCAATGCCGAACTGCCATTCCTCGAGACTGGGCCAATAAGAGCCAGTCGTCGAAGTAATTCAGTATACGGATGCCCTAAAGCCTCAGTGGAGCCAGAGTCGCATCCATAAACCTACACATGAACATGCGGGGAGAGAGTGCTAGGCCGAACGGAAGAACCCCGATCTAAGAGAACCAGCCTCTCGAGACTGGCCTCTGGTGGTTTCCGAGCACCCTTCTCGACTGCCTGAAGCGGAAGACCGGCAGGCTGTAGTCGATACGGCTTTCATAACCATAACTGATGCTCGTTTTTTTATTTTTCGAGGAAAAATGAAGCATAGTGCGTTCGCTGGAAAATGATGCGGCCCGAAGCGTCATAGAGGGCGGGCAATACACATCGTTTCCGGGCCCCGCTGCAAGAACCACATCCGATCCAGCCTCTCGAGACTGGTCTCTGGTGGTTTTCGAGCACCCTTCTCGACTGCCTGAAGCGGAAGACCGGCAGGCTGTAGTCGATACGGTTTTCGTGACCATAACTGATGCTCGTTTTCTATTTTTCGAGGACAGACGACGCAGAGTGCATTCCCTGGAAAAATGATGCGGCCCGAAGCGTCATAGACGGCGGGTAATACACATCGTTTCCGGGCCCCGCTGCAAGAACAACATCGGTTGCCCTGCAACTGAGTGGACAGCCCCAACATTTAGATCTACCATGCCAAACCAGTCCTTGGATCTGATTTGGTTTCCGATAATGGAAATTGTAAGCATTTTGAACCTGGATCTCCTCAAAGAACAAGTCAATAGCCTTAGATCTAAAATTGGCCTCAGTCCAACATCCTCCTTTGGAACTAAAAAGTACCGGCTGTAACACCTGGACTTTCTATCTGGTAGGGGAACACTCTCCATGGCCCCTTAACTCCAGTAGAGTCTGTACCTCTTGTTCCATAACCCGAGCCTGTTCTGGAACCCCTGCGGTCGGTACGACCCCAACAAAGCTGGGAGGTCGGTAACCGAACTGCAGTCCGTACCCATATTTAAAAATATTCAGGACCCATATAGATAATTGGAAGGCGTTGCCATTCTACAAAATCTACTAAGGGAACCAGCCCCTTGGGACCGGCCTCGGGTGTTTCTCGAGCACTATTCTCGACTTCCTGAAGCAGATGACCGGCAGGAAAAAGTCTAGAAAAATTTTGTGACCATAGTCGGTGCCTGGTTGCAAGCTCTTGGGGTGAACGCCACGGTGTGCGTTCGCTGGAAATTGATGTAGCCCGAAACGTTCAAAAACGGCGGGACAACATATATAGTTTTTTATATATATATATATATATATATTTATTTATATATATATATATATATATATATATATATATATATATTTTATTTATTTATTCATAAACCTGTCGACGATTGAAGTTACAGCGTCGGAGAACAGGCCAGAAGGTGATAGCCTTCAGCAGAAGCGTTCAGCAGAAAATATTTGTCTTCCCTTTTTTTATACCAGACAAATTAAGCCACTGATGTCTCTCAACCATCATAACTGCTACAATAAGCTATGGAACGTTTAGTGCCATTATACGCCTGTAAAATCGTCTTAGAGTACAGGAACGTACCAGCCTGACCAACCGCCATCTCACACCCACCTCTTCAAATAATCATTTAGTTTTGAATGTGATCAGATTTGAAAAAGAGTGGGGTTTTTCCCAGGAGAGTTCCTATCTCTTTATTTGTAAGACTGGGGAAAAACAGTTAGCCCGGCGCTGAGGTTGTGACCTGTGCTGCAGGAAACGCTCATCAAACTTGCTTTCACTTGCGTTCCTTGCTCATCATGTGGCCAGCTAATGTTAAGTCTGGCCACAGCACGAGTCACAACCTCTACCAGCTCCTCATAGCTTTGGCCGTGAACTGGCGCGCCCAAATCACGGTCATCCGCATCAATACTGAGCCCATCCACTTCCTCGGAAGCAGAGAGCTCAAGCATTGGAACCTGATCGTGGGCAGGAGAAGCCGCGATGCGGGCTCCTGTACCACTCTCAGGGGCTACGGGATCCTCAGATGAAGAATAAGAAAGTGCCGCAGCAGTCTCATTCTCATCTGGAAGATCCCGCTGCGAACCCCGCGATCTCAATCGTCGCGCCGCCTCAACGGACGCGGGACCAGAACCGTGGGGAACGCGAGCCTGACCGTGCTCATCAAAGCACGCCAGCCGGGAGCGCAGCACTCTAATAGGAAGTGCTTCACAGTCTGCACAAACAGCTCCCTCAAGAGCTGCTTGTGCATGCTGCGCTCCCAAACAATTCACACACAAAGCATGTGTGTCCCCACCCGTAATAAAACGAGGGCAAGGATGCACACATCTTTTAAATTGTTCGCTGGCCATTCTGATCAACTGATTGACAAACAACACCAAATAAGACAGACAGTTTCAACACAGAGCGCTTGCTGAAGAGCGAAAGCTAGTGTGTGTTGTGACAGCGTCACTTTTATACTTCCGGGTATGCCGTCACATGTTACGTCACGACGCAACACCAATCAGGATTGGAATAGTTTCATTCATACTTCAGAGGCGCACGCTTAGGGAGCGTCCCCAAAGAGTCGATTCTCGACGCAGTGTAAAGTTCCCTCGAAAGGGAACAAGCCACAACAGAACGAAAACAAGCCACAATACAATGGAAACAAGCCACGACACAACAAAATCAAGCCACAACACAACGTAAATAAGCCACAACACAAGGAAATCAAGCCAAAACACAACGAAATCAGGCCGCAACACAATGGAAATGTTCCCGACCACTAGGGGGCTCTCAGAAAGTGGTAAAGTTAGTTTTCCTTTCCACTGTTCTATAGAGTCGGGAGTCTTACAAAGATATCAATACCACGATTAGTTTTAACAGTATGTTACCATTGTATATCGACATCAAATATTTATTCATAATCACCTTCATACATGCACTATAGCTGCAAATTTATACTCAAGATTGATTTTACGCACTGCAATGGGAACGTCTGCCATTTCCACCAAGTAGTTAAAACTTATAATTTGTATTAATTAAAATTACTTTTAACATTTAAAACCAGACATGTTCAAATTCCAAAGCTTGATTGTATTGGTAAGACTTACTGCAGGTGACATTTTGCCAATACCACCTTTCACGTATTTACAGGAAACAATTATTTTTAGGACTAAATTACTGTATTCACCAAAAGGATTTTTTTTTCATGTTCCAAAGGATGTAGTACGTTCCTAGTGACCAGACTGAATTACTACATGTGAAATTGTGCCAATACCTGTCTTAATGTACAGTAAACAATTATTTGGTAATTGACGTGCTTTTCAAATCTGTCTACTTTCACTACTTGTGTTCAGATTTCGTTGAGGCCTCCTCACTTATTTTGTCACACCATACATCTCTTTCACCGTATCCAGAACAAAAAATATGAATCCAAACCCATGCTGCACAGACTGAAAAGGATATGGATAACAGCTGTGATTCCGCAATCCATTTAACACAACAAAGTTTGAACACTAAAAATGCATCTTAGTACCAGGTGAAAACAGGGCCTGTCCCTAAAAACAACTGGGGTTCACAACAAAAATACAGAAATGTCAATGCTAAATAAAAAAATAAAAATAAAAAAACATTTAAGTCACCATGAAATCAAAAATGATTGTTTTATATGGATTTTTTTATTTTTTTTATTCATGTGTCCTCATAATCTTTCATCAAAATAACTTCCCCTCCCTCTTGCAGCAACATCTCTTCTCTGATGATGTGTTTACTGACACGAGGGCGGGGCAACCTGTCACTCACATGAGATAATAGCAAAATAGCAAAAGCGAACCACAACCATCCAATTAATTCCAACCATCCATAATCCGATATAATTAGATACAAAGATAAAAAAAATTAGATAAAAAAAATTAGATAAAAAAATTGCGTCCGTTTCATGCCTACTTTAAATAAATATGGAGCTAAAACAACCACAAAAAAAACACTAGTTAACATTTTTTATTTTTTTTATTTATGTATTTTTTTGCATACAAATTCTTGCATGAGTCTATTTTTCGCCTGTTTTGCAGTCTAATATCCAGTCACAGCTCTTGGGTCTTTATTGTCCATCTGCAGCCATAACATCTGCCAAAATGCAAATGGAAAGAAGAGAGATAGGCAGACTGAATCAATATAGACAGAAGAAAAGGCACATATAACCACTTTGCCAAGGCCGAGTAGGTCAATGTGGCCTTCCCATCACTGAAGAGCAGAAACAGGGTGGAGGTAATATAGGTTAATGCACTTGAGCATCTGTATCTCATATCTAAAGAATTTATCATCACAAAATCATAGAGACAAACAGCAGAAACACACGCATACTCAAGCAATTCTTAAAAGCAAATCTTTGAGGAGTACCAAATTGGTACTTGGAGTATGCGTGTGTTTCTGCTTATGTTTGTCTCTATGATTTTGTGATGATAAATTCTTTAGATATGAGATCACTTAACTACCAGGTTAAGTGATCTCTGGGTTAAATGAGTAATCACTGTTAATGCATTCCTGCCATTGGCCTGACCCTCACCACTTACTGTAGATAATGCATGGTGATTCAAAATATCAGTAAGAGCTGTGGATCCATTCCCATTAATGAGTCTTCTGTTTATTTTCCAGCCTAAATGACAAGAAAAAGGCTGCAGGAAGCTGCAAAATTGAGTCTGCTCCTGTGTGTGTACTCTTGGGATAAACTCATTAGCAGTTTGTGTCATAACTGACACCTTCTGAATATTTGCTGAGTTATAAAAGGAAACTTAATAAATCTCATGCTGCTCGTGGCATTTGATCTATTTGCAAGGATGTCTTGTTTTTCACTTTGCCATTGTTTTTAATCTGTCTAGGTTTATTACTTGACTTGATTAAACTTTCCTTCTCAGAGCTCAGATTCTCAGAAGACAGAAGTGTTTTTGACCTGATGAAGCCTGAGGTCAAAAATGTCCTTTAACTTAACAGCTCTAATTGATATTTCAAGCAACCATTCTGTCCGTCGTATTTTCATATTTTCAAGTTTTGTGTTCTTTTCTAAAAGTCTATAGAATTATGTGTTTGTATAGTATAAACACAATTATACAAGAATTATAATTTTTTTACAGTGTTGATGGGTCACTCATAGGCAATGTTGCGGAAAGTTACTTTTAAAAGTAATGTATTACAATATTGCTTTACTCCCCCAAAAAAACTAATTGCGTTACTTAGCTACTTTTTATGAAAGTAATGCGTTACATTACTTTTGCGTTACTTTTTCTCACCTAGACTGGGCTTGCCTGTTTTTTAATAACAACAAAAAAAAAGTTCAATTTTGGGAAAATGTTAAGGCCCTCACACCAAAGGTGAAATGAATAAGCCTCAGCCTGAAGGAAATGCATATTTACGCCTGTACAGTAGAGGGCGCCGCTCAAACAAACCTTTCAGATGTGCTGCCATTCTGGATTAAAGAACAATAGGATACAGGAGCAAGGGGGTAATCCATCGACCGGAAGTTGAAGCCGGCCGGGTGCCGCCATGTTGTAGCAGAACTTCACTTGCGTTAGCATTTCCATTGACTCCCATTCATTTTGGCGTCACTTTGACAGCGAATAACTTTACATCTGAGCCAGCAATGTATAAAAGGCTCCATTACCTTCTATGTTACATTATGGCCCCGTAGAAACAGATTTAGTAAAAGTAGGCTAACGATTGCGTCATAACCACTCGACTCTCTGTCGCGCTGTACAGAAATTACCGTACAGACAGGAGGAGAAGCTCGCAGGCAATCGGGGGACGTCCCGTCAAGGGAGAAGCCCATAGATAATGAGTCCATAAAAGCAACGGAATACTTACTCCTGCTCACTCACGCCAAAGAACTATTTGCTCAAGTTCCCCGTCTCTGCAAGATTAACGTTGGCAATTTTCACGCACAGCTGCTAGAAGATTAACGTCTGTCAGACAGGTTGCTCACGTCATCAAGCTTAGTTTGAGTCAGTTTGAATCTGCGCGTCAGGAACGGAAGTGCTCAAAAATCGCTAAAAATGGCCTTCAACTGTGTCAACTGAGTTCCAATGAGATGGCTCTGTCCACTTCTAATACTGTCTATGTACAGGAGAAGGGAGTTCAACACTCGTATTTCTAAATCTAATCTAATTTTTGCTTATTGATTAAATTGGAGCATTGAAGGTCTGCAGCAAAGACATTGGTTAATAAAGTGAGATTAAATACATATATTTGTGTAATTTAATATAGTTAATTATAAAAGTGTTGCATTAAAATTCTAAGATTGCATTTTACTGTTTTTATTCATTTTGAGGAATACTAAATGTTTTCGTGCAAGTGAGATGAGTAGCTAAATGCATGTTCACAATTAGTCTAGAACTAAAATAACCATGTTTACACAGCGCACACAACACCTCCTCACTTTATTTCTCTCAACATGGGGACAGGAGAGCTGTCAGTCAAAAAAAGTAATAGCTTTACGATATATTGTTGTAAATTGAAAAGGTAATGCGTTACTTTACTAGTTACTTGAAAAGGTAATCTGATTACGTAACTCAAGTTACTTGTAATGAGTTACTCTTAACACTGCTCATAGGTTACAAATATTTAAATAAAGCTGTAGAAGTTCATGATGTGGATTGAACTATTCATCAGATCTCACAGTGCTGTTGGTTTACAGGTCGCATTATTCCTGCATGAGGCGGAAGGGAGGGAAGGTCGGTCTCCGCCAGCATGAGATCCAAGCTGCGATCCAGAAGGGCATCCAACAGGCCAGAAATTCCCCGTGACAGGTGATAGAGTGCAGGATCTGACTGTGGCGCATTGAGATCGGGGACTTTGGCTACAGGTTGGCTTGTCATGGCTGTTTTTAATAAGCAGTTACATTCAGTGTCCCTGAGAACATTAGTATTGAGGCCTCAAGGTTAACCACACTCATGTGAGGGTACTGAAGCATGATAATCAGGATGATTGTAGAGTAATATCCTTCATCTCGTTCCAACTCTACATTAATGGAAGACAAAAGAAGAAATGTTGATGAATTTATGATGAAAATGAATGGTGATCCGGCCTGTTGAGCTCCAAAATAACTAATGTTGAATTATAGTCACAGCACATAAATAAAGCATGGATTATTGCACAAAATCAAACCACAGAAACATGACAGTTGGCCAAGCGTTTTGTTGAATGATGTGCAAATCAACACACAGCTGTTTTAGATGAAAGTGAGATTCATGCGGTTAGACATCACACTATTAAACGTACCAATCCCACCCCATGTAAAAACAGCAAGGTGGCATCAATGGCATGGATCATAGGTCTTCAACACTTCAGCTCAAGCCTGATTTTGCCTTAGAGATTGTGTATTTTTGGTTTTGACATATGAAGGTTAAATCTGCCTCTTAAAGAATTTTTAGAAACAATGTTTGAATTATAGACTATGGAAGTTTGTTTCCGCCACAGAATAAAAAATAAAAAATCTCACATTATGGGAAATGTAGTTTCATGAGGGAATGACAATAGTCCGGGGTGGAGGGCCCTCTGGTGGTAATGACGGGCACTCTCACTGGTGATTGTGACACATACAGTTAATTAAACTTAAATACCTAATTAAATTTAGAGACTGTCGTAAAACACATTAGATTAGACTCCATATACGTCAGCTCTCATTTTAGCAAAATGCTGGCCCATTACTGTCTTCACGAATCACCAAATAAAAAATGCTGAGAGTTTTGGCTGGACCAGTGGAATTCCCAAAGTGTATATGTTCGCTTTTTGCTAGTGAAGGCCAAATGAACATCTGGGAAATCATATATTGGTATATTTTTGGAAGAGCTCTGCCGAGGGAAAATTTGAGAGCACTTTAAAATGATCATTTGGGTTAACTCTATGAAAGGTTAAAGCAATAGTGCATCCATTAATAAAAATTAAGTCATTGTTTACTAACTAGTGTTGTTCCTAACCTGTAAAAGAAACATTTTTCAGTGGAACACAAAACATTTTGAAGAATATCCTAGCCACTCTTTTCCATATTATATATGAGGACTGGCATTGTCAAGTCCTAAAATGCTAAAAAGTTGAAGAAGAAAAGGTGCCCCAACCAATGTTTAAACCGACCTATGTCTTTGATGTACCTTGTTTTTTACTATTTTACTATTTATCTTGTTATTTATTACTGCTGTATGGTAATATGGATCCATGCACTGCTCAAGAGGTACACACAGCATGTTCGACAACCAAGCTGCTTTGTTGAAGCTTTTGAAATGTGACATGGTCTGCATGGCTCATTGTAAGACACATTCTAATTACGCTATGTTATTAGTGTATTTGAAAAGGACTGTCAGCAGCAGGTGTGCAGACTGAGGAGAACATGATCAAACAGATGACGGCAGTAGGTCTACATGCCCACGAGATCAGGCAGGCAGATGGTGAATTGTGACTGTACTCCATTTAAAAGCTTTGGAATTGCTGTGAGCATGTGCACTTTTGAATCACAGCATTATTTCAGTTGGCAGCGCCTTCTCACTCTCACACCTCGGACACGTTAGAGGGGCAAAAAGACCCAGTCAGCTGTGCATTTTCATCAAATGCATCTTTAAAATCAACTGAATCCATAACTGGTTAGGATCTTGTTGAACTGTAATGGGTTTCATTTACTCATCGTCATGTCATTCCAAACCTGCATGTTTTTGTTTTAATTTGACAATGTTTAACCTGTTTTTGTCCATTTGCAGTGATAATCAATTGGGTCCAAAACAACATTGGACCCCAATAACTTTCATTGTATGAAAAAAAAAGGACTAGAAATGTTTTTTAAATATTAACAAAGGTTGGTTAAAGTCCCCCTGCAGTCAATAATTATATCCCTTAAAACTCATCTTTGATCACCAAAATGACATATTTAAAAGTTTTTTCCTGAGAAAAAAAAGTATTCATGCCTTAAAATAGCTTTAATGTAATTCTAAAGGCCTCAAGCGCTGTGATCTCCATGGACCAATGGTATGAAGGTGTTTAGCAGTCAGAAATAACTTTTCTGTAAAGTTTGCTTTGGTAAGCTGTTTCGAACTCCCAACAAACTTCGTTTCAGGCTAGTTTTTGTTCAAAATGGCGTAACATCAGGTTTTTTTGGGTTTTTTTTTTTATTTCGCTTGAAGTATATTGGGGCCTTAAATCAGCCCTAAACCCTTGCTTCATTTAGTATACAGGGATCCATGAATATGCAAATAAGCCCCGCCTCCACTCACTCATACAGCGTTGTGTAGTCGATGTATCAGAATGGTAATGCGTTTTATGTATCGTTCTCTATAATGTCGGACACATAACGTAATTAATATGATTAGCCTTTGGCTTTACTATGTTATTAAAAATGGTAATGGTATATGGACTGCATTTATATAGCGCTTTCACAGACCCAATGGCCACCAAAGCGCTTTACATTTTGCCTCACATTCACCCATTCATACACTGACGGCGGTGTCAGCCATACAAGGCGCCATCCAGCTCTGACGTGAAGAAACTCAGGCTTGGCGGAGCTGACGTGAAGAAACTCAGGCTTAGCGGAGCTGACGTGAAGAAACTCAGGCTCGGCAGGGCTGACGTGGAGCAAAGGCTCGGCGGGACGAGACCCTGTACGGCCATTGTGATGGCATCATCAGTGGATCTGTTAGACTGTTACACAAACTGGAATGGGTCCAGGGTGGCAGGTAGAGAAGCAGATGTGAGATTTAACTAAACCCTCAAAGCACTTCATGATGACTGATGTCAGTGCTACTGGGCGGTAGTCTTTCAGACAGTTTTTTGGGGGGATGATGGTCTGCTTAAAACAAGTGGGATCACAAATTGTGGCAAATTATGAGTGATTAAGCACATTAACTAACTACTAGTGTGATACATTAATATTATAGACAACCATTGAAACGTTTGTGATCGGTAAGATGTTTTTTTTATGTTTTTGAAACATTATGCTGTTTTTGAAACATCATTGCATTTATGGTGGATGGTACCGGGGATTGAACCACCAACCTTCCGGTTTGTAGACAACCTACATGAACCACTGAGCCACAGCTGCTTTCTTAAAATCAGCATCCTTACAACCGCTTTGAACAACTTAGAACGTCAGTGGAGAAAGGCATATAGTTCATCACAACATCGTAATATACATCATATACACAATTCACACCCGCTATATTGCTAAATTTACCCGATTTTTCATATCAACAGAAAAATATACCAGGATAACCTGGCTTCTCTTGATACTCCCCTGCTTCGCAGCATAGTAATGATGATGATACACTAAAGCCTGCCTGCACAGTTAATGTGATTGGTTAAAAGGTAGTGTTACGATGCGGTTGAAACAAGGAGGAAGCAGGATCCAAATACAGCACACTTTATTAAACAAACTCCAGACTTTACAAACTCAGATACGGGAACAGGACTCAGGAACGGAACAACCAACATCCAACTTAACAACAACAAGAACTCACAAGGACTGAACTAAAACACAGGGCTTAAATACAAGGGCAAACAAGCTAAACAAGATAACAAGGGGGCGTGGTTAATCTGAAACACCTGGGAAGACTAATAGAAATAACAGGGAACTGCTAAACATGACAAGACACGGGAACACAGATTGACATCACAACAGGGGAACGGGACCAGGGCCTTGCAATGGCAGGCCTGGGCCGTGGAACGTGGGCGGACCTGGGCCATGGAACGTATTCTTCTTCTCTGAGGGGCAGCTACAGGGTCATAGGGTGGAGGAACAGACACCGGCTCAGGAACAGACACCGGCTCAGGAGATACTGGTTCGACGGCGGACATCTTGTCCGGAGACATTGGCTCGACGAACGTGACATGAACAGTCTCTGGCTCGGCGTGCATGAGGTGAACAGTCTCTGGCTCGGCATGCATGACATGAACAGTCTCTGGCTCGGCGTGCATGACGTGAACAGTCTCTGGCTCGGCGGGCATGACGTGAACAGTCTCTGGCTCGGCGGGCATGACGTGAACAGTCTCTGGCTCGGCGTGCATGACGTGAACAGTCTCTGGCTCGGCGTGCATGACGTGAAGAAACTCAGGCTCGGCAGGACTGACGTGAAGTGCAGGCTCGGCAGGACTGACGTGAAGTGCAGGCTCGGCAGGACTGAAGTGAAGTGCAGGCTCGGCAGGACTGACGTGAAGTGCAAGGACTGACGTGAAGTGCAGGCTCGGCAGGACTGAAGTGAAGTGCAGGCTCGGCAGGACTGAAGTGAAGTGCAGGCTCGGCAGGACTGAAGTGAAGTGCAGGCTCGGCAGGACTGACGTGAAGTGCAGGCTCGGCAGGACTGAAGTGAAGTGCAGGCTCGGCAGGACTGACGTGAAGTGCAGGCTCGGCAGGACTGACGTGAAGTGCAGGCTAGGCAGGACTGACGTATAGAGCAGGCTCGGCGGGACTGACGTGAAGAAACTCAGGCTCGGTAAAGCTGACATTGAAGAAACTCAGGCTCAGCGGAGCTGACATTGAAGAAACTCAGGCTCAGCGGAGCTGACATTGAAGAAACTCAGGCTCGGCGGAGCTGACATGAAGAAACTCAGGCTCGGTAGAGCTGACATTGAAGAAACTCAGGCTCAGCGGAGCTGACATTGAAGAAACTCAGGCTCAGCGGAGCTGACATTGAAGAAACTCAGGCTCGGCGGAGCTGACATTGAAGAAACTCAGGCTCGGCGGGGCTGACGTGAAGGAACACAGGCTCGGTGGGGCTGACATTGAAGAAACTCAGGCTCGGTGGGGCTGACGTGAAGAAACTCAGGCTTGGTGGAGCTGACGTGAAGAAACTCAGGCTTAGCGGAGCTGACGTGAAGAAACTCAGGCTTGGCGGAGCTGACGTGAAGAAACTCAGGCTTGGCGGAGCTGACGTGAAGAAACTCAGGCTTAGCGGAGCTGACGTGAAGAAACTCGGGCTCGGCGGAGCTGACGTGAAGAAACTTAGGCTCGGTGGAGCTGACGTGAAGAAACTTAGGCTCGGTGGAGCTGACGTGAAGAAACTCAGGCTCGGCGGAGCTGACGTGAAGAAACTTAGGCTCGGTGGGGCTGACGTGAAGAAACTCAGGCTCGGCGGAGCTGACGTGAAGAAACTTAGGCTCGGTGGAGCTGACGTGAAGAAACTTAGGCTCGGTGGAGCTGACGTGAAGAAACTTAGGCTCGGTGGAGCTGACGTGAAGAAACTCAGGCTCGGCGGAGCTGACGTGAAGAAACTTAGGCTCGGTGGGGCTGACGTGAAGAAACTCAGGCTCGGCGGAGCTGACGTGAAGAAACTTAGGCTCGGTGGGGCTGACGTGAAGAAACTCAGGCTCGGCGGAGCTGACGTGAAGAAACTTAGGCTCGGTGGAGCTGACGTGAAGAAACTTAGGCTCGGTAGGGCTGACGTGAAGAAACTTAGGCTCGGCGGAGCTGACGTGAAGAAACTTAGGCTCGGTGGAGCTGACGTGAAGAAACTTAGGCTCGGCGGAGCTGACGTGAAGAAATTCAGGCTCGGTGGGGCTGACGTGAAGAAACTCAGGCTTGGCGGAGCTGACGTGAAGAAACTCAGGCTTAGCGGAGCTGACGTGAAGAAACTCAGGCTTGGCGGAGCTGACGTGAAGAAACTCAGGCTTGGCGGAGCTGACGTGAAGAAACTCAGGCTTGGCGGAGCTGACGTGAAGAAACTCAGGCTCGGTGGGGCTGACGTGAAGAAATTCAGGCTCGGTGGGGCTGACGTGAAGAAACTCAGGCTTGGCGGAGCTGACGTGAAGAAACTCAGGCTTAGCGGAGCTGACGTGAAGAAACTCAGGCTTGGCGGAGCTGACGTGAAGAAACTCAGGCTTGGCGGAGCTGACGTGAAGAAACTCAGGCTTGGCGGAGCTGACGTGAAGAAACTCAGGCTTAGCGGAGCTGACGTGAAGAAACTCAGGCTCGGCAGGGCTGACGTGGAGCAAAGGCTCGGCGGGACGAGACCCTGTACGGCCATTGTGATGGCATCATCAGTGGATCTGTTAGACTGTTACACAAACTGGAATGGGTCCAGGGTGGCAGGTAGAGAAGCAGATGTGAGATTTAACTAAACGCTCAAAGCACTTCATGATGACTGATGTCAGTGCTACTGGGCGGTAGTCTTTCAGACAGTTTTTTGGGGGGATGATGGTCTGCTTAAAACAAGTGGGATCACAAATTGTGGCAAATTATGAGTGATTAAGCACATTAACTAACTACTAGTGTGATACATTAATATTATAGACAACCATTGAAACGTTTGTGATCGGTAAGATGTTTTTTTTATGTTTTTGAAACATTATGCTGTTTTTGAAACATCATTGCATTTATTAAATACAATAAAATTGTAATACTGTGAATTATTATTGCATTATGTTTAAATAAAATATTATTATATTTTAAATAACTTTTCTATTTTCATTTATTTTAAAATGTAATTTATTTACGTGATGGCAAAGCTGAATTGAATTATTTGTACTAATTATGTATTATTTTGTCCAGTCTTCAGTGTCACATGATCCTACAGAAATCATTGTAATATGTTGAGTTGCTGCTCAAGAAACATTTCTTATTATTTTCAATGTTAAATCAGTTGTGCTGCTTAATAATTTTGTGGAAACCCTGATACATCTTTTCTTCATGATTCTTTGATGAATAGAAAGTTTAAAAACATCATTTATTTCAAATAGAAATCTATTTGTAACATTATAAAACTGTCACTTTTGATCAATTTAATGCATCATTGATGAATAGCTTTCTTTTTTTATTATTATTATTATTTTTAACTTTTAAACAGTAATGTACTGTATATGGAACATGTAAAGTTTAGCTATTGTGGCTTGTTTATTCAGATAAGTGCGTAGTTCAAATGTCATATGTCAATTAATATTGCCCATGTACGTCCCATGTGACAAATGGCTTTATTCAGACAGTGTGGGCTGTAATAAGTGAATTTGTGTGGTGGGTGTATCGTCTGACAGACTTTCCCTGACTGGAGGAACTGTGCAGCACTTCTGAGCTGTGTAGGAGGGACAACGAGAAAGAAATAGACAGAGCATTTCAACTTCGTTTGATATAATACTTGTGTGTGGGCACTGTTAACTCTGACTCTGTGTCAGTCAGAATGAAAAGATCACTCATCAAATCACCTGCTCCCACTCTCACCGCTTTAGAAACCCTTGTTCCTAAAGAGAGAGAAGGGAGGGGAGAGAGAGAGGAGGAAACTGGCCTGTCAATAAGGACCAGTGGGATGCCTTATAGTGACCTTCAAGGGAAATTAATTTCACTGCATTTGTGTTCTGTTGCATCTGACATCTAAAATAATCAAATAGAGTCCTTTATGCTTCTTGCCAGTCAGGAAAAAAAAAATTCTGGAGTCTGGATGGGCAGATAAACCAAGGCTGCTCATTCTTCAGAGCTACTCAAGGTCATTTTTATTTAATAGTATGATCATAATGTGAAGGAAATATAGTTATTAAAGGATAAGTTCACAGATTTTCCGCCAGCTTTGAAAATCAGTGTCGGTAGTATATGTCTGCGGGAAAACACATAATTTTGTGTAATCTGGTTGACTTTTGACTTTTGGTTGACAACGCGGCCCAAGGCTTTTGTTGAAACTACAGATCGAACTTCAGCATATTTGTATCCAACGGACAGTCGGATCAACACGGGGGTGGCGCAAAAATCAAAATGCATTATGGGCATAGAAGTGTTTGCCAAAAGGGAAAAGCACAGGCCTTTTCTCTGTTTTCTCTAGTCAATTAGCACCGATTTAGGTTGCATTGTATAATCAACCATATACATTTGTCGGCTACATATACTAATATAAATGTTAAACATTCCAAGTTGTATATATAAACATAAGTAATTTTGAACATAAAAAATCACAAAAGCCATGTCCTTCAAAAAAAAAAAAAAAACTTTAAAAGCCTTCGTGCTAGTAACTGTCACAGCGAGTCTCGATTATTCTGTTTAGGAACTCTTATTTTGATTTTCCGGTTCCTATGTTCTTAATTCCTGTTTACTTGGTTGTCATTGTTTCAAAGTATGCTCTTGTTTGTTTCTCTGGTTTCTGATTATGTTCCTCACCTTTGTCTAGCTTGATCATTATCCTATGCATTCACTGGCCTGGCATGATAATACAGCGATTTTAATTGTTTTTGTGGATCCGTGTGAAAAGGGAACATTTTGACAACATTGTCATCTGCAGACTCTGTATGTGGAAAAATGCAAAGGAAAAACGTTTCCGTTTTTAGCTCATTGTTGTGTATAAACGTACAAATATAGACCTGAGTTCCTTCTGTTCATCGACATACGTACATTGTCTTTGTCTGACAAATTTGTCACGTTTGTGTTTTTCACAATTTGGATCATCTTTTTGTTTATTTGAATAAATAGATGAGCAGAGCTATATGTACAGTGGCACCAGTATAGCTAATTAAATATGATTCAGAATCAATCCAATCAGATAGCATTCCACAGCACTGTGTAATAAGTCGTCAACAAATTACATTAAACATTAAAGCTTAAATTGAACAACCATTGTTGGAGATGAATTATCCTTCATTGTAATGAAAATAAAAGCAAGAGAGAGTAATGATTCTTTTGCTAGTAATTCTGCAAAAGAGCTAAAACAAGCCCAGAATAATTTCCATTGGACAATGGAAGAGGATTTTCTGATACCAGGAGGCTTCTATGCCATTTTTGCATCACAAAGCTGCTGAAGGCAAACCAAAACTGAAGTAGTTTCATGTGTAATGAATACAAAAAGAGAGGAGATGAAAGCCAAGATCTTTTATCTTTGGTGATATCGAGGTATAAAAAGAGGAGCCTAAGACCTGACCAACCCATCCTGGCTTTCACAGGGGTTTCTCAATTCCACTTTCCCATTTTAAGAATAGGGATCAGAGCTGAACGGATAGTTCAGGATCAGACAGCTGTTTCTTTGGCTTTGAAGACCCAGTAGATGTTTATGCATTTATTATTCATACTCATCATTTTATATCCATCCTCTAAGACATTTACATCTATCATAGATAAGGCACAAACTTTATGAATCCCATCATTTGACATTTTAGTCAATTCACTTCAAAATGCTCATCGTAATAATTTCCTCTCATGTATGATTGGTATATTTTTTGGTCTGGAAGAGTACCAGCATAAGACATAATTCAACCCAGTGCCAGATGACAAAAGGGGGGAAATAGGAATCATTTCTAGGAACAGATAATCATGTTATGGATTGACTCTTCCAGGAAAGTCTCCTTAAACCTGGCCGAATTTTCAGCTGGTAAAAGCTTCACAAACAAAGTTGCTTGAGAATCAGAAGGAGCGAGGCTTCTGAATGCAGCATCTACTTATAAAAATATCTAAGCCTAGAAATAATAAAAGGAGAAACAATGAACAAAAAGATTACATGAGATAGCAACAAGAACTCAAACATACAAGTTGTACATGAATGAGAACAGAACGCACACCAGAAAAATAGTCATAACAATTGCCATTCCAATAAGTAGTCAAATCTATTGGAAAATGTTCTTAATTTTTTTACATTTTAATCTCATTTTAACTTGACAGTTGTTACTCAAAATTGTTAAATTAAACTTGTAGCAATTACAAGTAGTAAAAATCCTTTGAAATAATAATATAATAGTGAAGCAATGGGAAACGCCAATGAGCAGTGCTGATTGTCTGAACCCGAATAGAATCAGTCAATTCAGCCAATTCATTGCCAATTCATTGGCTGATGGCGTGGGCGCCTCCTCAGCAGCGGTATGTCATTCACTCTTAAAACAGTGAAAGCGCCATCTGCTCCTCAGATTTTCCACCGAAGAAGCCCCCCTCTGCTGCGAGAGGAGCTCCCTATTCAGAGAACATGGGTAACACAGGGAACCCCAGACGTTCTCTTTCACAGGTTCAGATAATGCAATGGGAACGATATACCACACACACCGAGCTTAGCGCTGCCAGATCTGGGCCAAGAGCTTTCTTCTCTCTCTTTTTTTGCTTTTTTTTTTAGGCCAGACCAAATTTAACCAGGACGAAAGTGACCAGTTCATGCGGAAAGAACCCAGGAACCAAGGGTTAATCCAGGTTATTAACCCTGCCCTGGAGCTCCAAATCCAGGTTATAAAGCTTCATAAAAGTGTGCGGAGAGGACCAACCTGCCGCCACACACATATCCTCCAAAGAAACTCCTCTAAAAAGAGCTGACTCCAAAGGTTCGAAAGGTGGTTCCAATAATCCCTCCAAAACAACCGATAAATCCCGGGTGGGGACACTAATAGTAAGTGAAGGCCTCAAGTGTCTAACTCCATGCATAAACGAAGATACCAGATGGAGTCTACCTAAGGGGACCTCGTCTGACTCCCGACGGGCAGCGATAGCTGCGATGTAAACCCCTAAAGTAGTCGCAGCCGCTCCGGCCACAAACTTATCCTGAAGGAATTCCAGTACTGAACCAACCTGGCAGCTGACTGTATACACTGCACAAGTCGGACACCAAGACCAGAAGCCATTAGCGACCGCCCCTGATTGGCCACACCCACAGCCTCCATATCTCGGGGCGAGGATGCCAAATCCTGCCCTGGAGCTGAGACAACAGATCTCTCCTGATTAGAATTTCCCACGGGGACCCCTCCACCAGGGACCTCTTCTCTGAAAACCACGTCTGGGAAGGTGAGCGGCTAAGCGTGTCCTCATCTGCTGGAATGCTAGTATAGCCCTGCTCCACAGAACCAACCAGGTTGGTGAAGTCAGAGGCCTCTGCATTAGTCAGACGAGCAGTAAAAGACTGCTTCCAGGGCCTTGAGATCTCGCAATGGAGATCACTGGAAAATGGCAGCTTCCTTCTAATGGGGCGCGAATTAGATTGGCCACTCAGAAAGAGCTCGTCGAGCTTGGAGAACTGACAATCGCGAGGCTTGTCAGGCCACTCAATGTTGAGCTTCTCAGTAGCACGTCCACAAGCTCAGTGTAGGCCACAGTAGGCTGCGCTTCCTGGCCTCTAGACGGGAGAGTGTCGGCTGCGGGCCCAACATCCTCTGAATCAGACACTGCTGTGAATAAAACATCCTCCATTCCAAAGGAAAAGGCATTGCGTGCCTCTGGACTGGGGCATACATAATCATGGAGAAATGCCACAGGAAAATCAACGCGGCTCGAATGCTCGGGTGAGAGAGAGTGAAACAGCCTGCTCACTCTCCATAGCATCGAGCTCAACATCCGATCCCCAGGATTCGGATTGAGGAAGGACCTCAACCGCTTCATTGGTCACAGAGTGACGGGGGAGAGCGGACGAATCCCTTTGAAAGCAAGCAAGCCTCAGGCGGAAAGTTTTAAGCTTAAAATTCTCGCAAAACTTGCAGCTAAGCGCCATAGCCTTTTGTGCATGTGACAGGCCGAGGCATTTCACACACTTTCCGTATGGGTTGTCGCTTGCAATGAGACCCGAGAGCACGGTGGCTGGCACCACGCAGATCCACGACGCAGATCCATTATGCTTCACAGAAAGGAGAACTATATCCACTATTTGCAGTTGCTAAAGCACAAAAAAGAGAATATCCAATCGAAAAAATCGTAACTAGCACGGGCCAGATAAACCGCTTCATCTAAAGAAGAAAATCTGAGGAGCAGATCACTGTATTAGAAGTAAATGACGTAGTGGCGCTGAGGAGGCGCCCGCGCCCTCAGCCAATGATTTTGTCTGATTCTATACGGGTTCAGACAATCAGCATTGCCCAAGGACGTTTCACATTGCGTCATCGCTATGCAGCGTTGAGTGGACCTATGAAAGGGAACAGACCTTCAGCAAAATGTAAAGTTTTGCCATGTTCTCAATAAATGTATAACAGAGTGTGATGTAAAGCTACTGAAAGATTAATGGCACTGCTGTTAATAACATCTGCATTGATAAGAACAAATCTGAAGATTATTCAAAGACAAAAACGGATGAGGCTGAGATGGTGGTGAATAAAATAGTCAGTCATTTATTATTAAAAAGCCGCTCTGCGGTGGCACAGAACCTCATAAAAAGCCAGTGAGTGTGATCCAAAAATACATCTTCACAAATCATCTATCTCTCACATCAAAATTTCATGGGTGAATTTCGCAATTCTATACATATAATAAATCTTAGCGTTTTCTCATTGTTATTCAGCAGTGCTTCCCTCAAGCATTTGACATTTATTATCGTGAGATGAAGGGAAGGGGTGAAGCCCCTGCAGATGACAGAGAACAGATGGTTTAGCACACAGGACTCTCTTGAGGACACCAGCACTTACTGACATACGTACATCCACACAGCCAACGTTAATCTCTGAGAGAAGATGTAGAGGATACAAGAACACGCTGCTCACTGCATCTGTAGGCATACATAAAAAATAAAGAGATTTATATGCAGGGGCGTACGATCTGAAGAGTGTGGGGACACATTATAAACCTTATAAGCCGGCTTATGAATATTAATTAGTTGATGTAAAGTATTGCAGGATTGCAGCCGAGCAAAACAAAGTTAAAATAGACCAAAATAAAATGATTTTTTTTTACACAAATGTGAACTAGAAGTGAAAAATCTAAGTGGGTGTATGTCAATATCTTGATAGCGAGGTTTACAGCAGATAAAGTGCTCTAAAAGTCTAAGAAAGTTCTGTAGAAAAACAGATAATGTTGTACCAGTAGCTTTTCTGTTACGTTTATGGACATTCCCTACAATTCACACTTCAAAATACGGGTAAATAATATTAATTTAAAAATATTAAAATACGGGTAAAATATTACTACAGTACTAGATTGGACCCTATTTTTACAGACTTTTCTAAGAACTTTTATTCTGTCATCTTTGCCCACCATTTCTTAAAGCTGCAGTCCGTAGCTTTTTTTGGGTTAAAAATTATCCAAAATACATTGAGAAAATACATAACCAGCCAGTGTTCAAAACTATCTGCTTGCCTTAGCTCGATTCAAAGCGGTAAGCTTGTAATAATGTTTTTTATTCCAGTGGTTCTGGTGGATTTCCGCGGGAGATTCGAGCATGTCTTTGCGTCATTACGTCACATCTGTACACATAAAGAAGGAGTCTCGGCTAGTATAAGCTATATTGCGTGTGAGGATGTTGGAGGTGGAGATTTATAGCCTTTTCTCACAGCACTTGATATAATTAAACTTATCAATTTGATGGTGGATCCAGAAAGGTTCAAACGACAATCACCAGTGACAACTAGATTCACCCGTTGTAAAATGCAAAAAACTTAATTCGGACTTCGGAGTGGCTACAGAAAAAAAGAGACCGTAACCGGACCCATGCGAAAACAAGGATAGGCCTACATATCTGAAGGACATTACATGTAGTCACGCAATGCTGATGTTGGTAATTTGAGAACAAAGTATAATTTGCACGGTTTTGCGTGATATGATAAGCGATTGTTAGATTTAATCAGCGCGATTTACTGCAAAGTCAGAACCAGAACAAAAGTGGATGTTTCTTACTAGTTTAGATGACATTTTCCGGTGAAAATTCTTATGTTGGTCATACTTCCAAAAAGAATAATCTGTGATTCTGAATGCCAGTATCCACACCGGCGCGGTGACTGACAGCCTCACACTCTCTTCAAACATTGTGTTCATCCGCGCTGTGCCGTGTCGAGGGTGTCGAAGTACAACTCACGTAAAGTTGATAATTCCGTGAATAACTGCAATTGTAAATTTCGAACAGAGATGACGACAAAGAGGAAAAAATGCAGACTGCAGCTTTAATTAAGTAATTACTGGAGAGTTAAATAGTCTGAGAGCAATGTAATATTCTTTAAGATAAGATTTGGTAACACTTTTTCACAGTGTCTTACACGTTACATGTAATAACTATAGTAATTACTATAAATTATGCTTAATTACATGCAACTAGCCTAAACCACACCCTAATCCTAACCCTAACCCTATAGTAAACTAAGATTTTTTTTGGTTGCACTTTATTTTACAGTATGTGCAGAGTACAGTATGTGCAACAGTTATTACCCAGTTAACATGGGGAACAGGACTGAAAAATAAAGTGCGACCTTTTTTCGTTTATTTATGTATTTAGCAGATGTTTTTTTTTATCCAAACACATCTGGTTGAATTAGTATATGTTCTTTTTTATCACGAACGATAATATAATATAACATAACATAGCATAATATAGCCTAATATAAATATTTTCCAGCCTCTAGCAATGCATTGTGTAATAGTCCATTTTTTGTTGGCATCTTTTCAGTTTCCATTTTGTTTTGTGGCTTTGAGTGAGTGTTTTTACAACAGAAACATTTAGAATCCATCAAGCACAGAGAATGAATGCTTTTAAAAGACTTTTAAACGTCACTTTACTGCAGTCAACATCACAGCACATCTCTAGCTGTCATAATTACACCAGAACCAATCGATTTGTGCTTCACCATTTGCGTTTTTTATTGTGTTTTATAAACATTTCTGAGATAAAGTGTTTTAACAGAACCTTTTCTCTGTAATTGATTGGGTAGAAGGTATTAAACTAATACCATAGCTTTGTGGAGGATACAGAGGTAGAATGGAATTGAATTGAACATAATTGTCCTTCATTTCAGCACAACAAATGACTTAATCCATTTTATTTTCTGTCTGGAAGCTTCGCAATGACAGCAGACCAGCTTTTGGTGTGAAAGTGGATTAATGTCCACACTAAATAAATCTTAAAGAGCTTAATGACATAATTATGCAGATTGTGGAGCACTGAGACAGTCTGTAAGAGTGTTAAGTGGAATAAGCTTGCCATGTGGCACCTTCAGAGGAAGTTGAGCTCCAGCCACTTCCTGTGTGAGGATTGTGGGCTAAATGACAGACAACACAGTTATCAGTTTAAGTTAACAACTAAAATCTCAGTCTGTTTCTCACGAAAACCTATCGTATTGCTTCGGAAGACTTGGAATATAGTTCAAAAAATCAGATGAACCACTTCCCATGATGCTTTATAGGGGGTTTTTTTGGTCATTTTTGGAGCTTGGCAGCCCCTGGTCCCCATCACAACACCACCTTTTGTGCTTCACAGAAGAAAGAAAGTCATACATGTTCGAGAACAATGTGAGGCTGAACAGATGATGACAGAATTTTCATTTTTGGGTGAACTATCCATTTGACAGGGTCACCAGGCAGCTGTAACCTGTTACCACCATTACCTTCCCACCTATAAAATAAATTCTTTAAAATTAAGATAAGATATTAAGCCGTTCTCAATTGCAAATGCAAGACCGACCAGGGGCTGCTGTCAGATTCACATGTTCTCAATTTCACTTCTCTCTCTCTCTCTCTCTCTCTCTCTCTCTCTCTCTCTCTTCTCTCACTATCGCTCTCTTTTTTTTATGTGGCGAGATCTCGGATAAATCCACTTATGTGGAGATAAGGCCCGACTGTGGAGCTACACTCCTGGTTAAATCATTAGGCTTCAATGTGTCAATCATTCTCCATGAACTCTGTGGGCCCTGCAACCTGAGCTACTTCATACACAAATTTTTCAAGAGACACTTTAATACACCCCCACGATCAGGAAGACACATATACCACAGGGAGGGAGAGGGAGACATGTACATAAAACACAGTGGGAAACAGGCTGTAAAACCACCACTTTAATCTCAAGTCAATGTTAGAAGCACAAGGCCTGCGGGTGATAATGTGTTATCGACCAAAAGTGATCTGCCCTTCAACCCAACCACAACTAGGTGTAAAAAGAGAGAAGAGTAAAAATCAATACACCCCCTCTTAAATTCCTTTATTAAGAAACCGTTGAAGAAGGAAAGATACAGATGCCCCCAAGTATTCATAGCAGATTTGTGTTGCATTTAAAAATATATTTTTGAAGAAAAAATTTATTTCACTTGTAAGTTTCTACACTGTAAAAAATAATTGTTGGTTTAACTTAAAAAAGTTAGTTACCTGGTTGTCTTAAATTTTTGAGTTAATACAATGAAGGAGATTGGTTTAATCAACAGAAACTCAAAATATTGTGTTATCTGAACCACATGAATTATTAAGTTGATTTTACAAAAGAAAAAATGTTGTGATAAAAAATCATGAAAAAATATATTTTTACAGTGCTGCCCCCCTAATAGTCGACTAAACTTTAGTCGACGAGACTAGGCTTGTTCGACCAAAATTGTATTAGTGGTTAGTCGCAACAACAACAAAACTCAAAAGGAACTGGCAAAGTTTTTCCAAGTAGAATTTACGTAACTAAAGAAACATTGAGTATGATGATTGTAATTTCACTAAAACTCTTCAGTTATTAAACCTAAACCCTTCATTTCATGGTTGATATAATGGCATCCAAAATGTAATAACATTTCTGATGGTTCAGTACATCTCTAATGGAACATTAGACACAAAGATTTTTGTTGTCCTCATCACATACTTGATGCTTGAAGTCACTTATTTTAAACAAACTTCTGTGGTGCATTACAGCCCATCTTGTTTGCATTAAATTACTGATCTAAAAACCTGGTTTCAACGTAATGTTGCGCATCGGAAAGGCTTTAAGAAAATTAAAACCAGGTCATTTTCAAGGCCCATCTGTCAGTCTGGTCACTGGTAAAGAGCTCAGCATGGGAAAAGAATCATTTTAAGAATAATTTCCCTTCTGGTGTCACATCACACCAAAGCGATCATATTTAAAGTGCTTTTAGAAGAACCTTTTTGGAAATGTCCCAAGGTATGTTCAATGTCAGAGAATAACTGACCCATCTCTGACTCATCTAGTTCCCATTAATACATAATTCCAGAGGCCTGGTCTGAAAAACCCAGACAGATGGAGAACTGAAGTTTATGAGGAGTGCATACTGTATGTGGGAGGACAAACACTCGTCTTGTCACTCGCGAATGTTCAAGCAGAATGTCTTCATGGATCACCACTGACCCTCTGCTTTAGTCACAGATGTTCTTTCTCTGTGATTCTACTGAACTATGAGCCCTGGAGACTTTAATACAATCACAGCACCATTATAATCTGCTGGTTCGCAGATGGTTGATTAGGAACCTAGTATGCGTCATTCTGCATTTTTTTTCCGAAAGGATGGTTTTATCTGTGATCTTAATAACCAAGATTCCTTTCTTTTTCTCTCCCTTATTCTTCAGTTTCCTCCCAGACAGTGTCCTACTTCTTTCTGGAGGATGCTCAAAAATCTTTAAAGCTGGCTCTTTTTCTCCAATCTTTAAAAGAGAAGAGATGGCAATTATCTTTGCTCTGTTCAAAGATACAAATGAAATGAATTATCTTCAGTGGTATTTCAAACAAAACTCAATTCTATCAAGCTGTTTCAAATCTCTCAAACAGCTTCAAGTCCTGCCTGAGGGTTAAAATCATGTCCAGCTGCTTTTTACTTCAATGTCAGAGAAGGAAGTCAGAGGTGTTACAGTGTTAACAGACAAAGAGGAATAAAAAACCTTGCATTTGCATTGGGACTTTCTCTAGGTGTCATCGTTTAGTCCATAGTGATCTCAGTATCCACACTGTATGTACTGTATTATCCGTACTGTAGGTTTTGTATGTTGTGTACATTTTCAATGTATTTACAGCATCTAAAACATTAAGGTGCTGCGGCCCCATTGACTTAAACTCTGAAGCCATTTTATAGTGCTCTTCTCTCAGTGCTGCTGACAGCACTACAACGCCTCCACTTTGGGGTGTTTTTTCAAAACACAATCAATATAATCATCATATAAATTAACATGATTGCAGCCAGTGAATGATGTAAACTTTGTTTCCTAGTGCCAAAGTAAAGAAAAAGTGTAATAACTTTTGTAAACAATCAGTCTTTTCATGATAAAACCATCCAAACTGCATTTTTTTATGTAAATATATATATATATATATATAGGCTACATAATGCAAATGTTAACAATATAACTTATGCTTGACATTTGCATAAAGTTGAGAATTTCTCATCTTTTGGACCCACTTGGGCTGTGTTTAACTCATTTGGACAAGTGTTGAAGTGTGTTCAAGTGGACAAGGAAAGTTTAGTTGGAGCGAGTCTACTCATACACTTCAGGCAGATCCATAGACCACAATGCAACATGATTGTGACGTCAGAATAGCAACTGCAGTGCTTAATTTAACCAAAAGTGATCAAGGGTTTATGGTGTTACATTTTTAAACCCATTGCAAGTCTTCCTCCTGTAGTGGGCACTCATGAAACGTAAGCAATGATGTACATCCGAGTGAACAAGAGGGAAGTTAGCGAGGGAAGGGCATAAAAAAGTGGACTTCAACGCAGCCTCAGCCTCAAGGCTTTCTCCAACCTCCTGTTCCCACAATTCACTGTGCGAGCGTGAAACTCAATAGGAATGAATTAAAAATGCACACTCTACTCCACTCTCTCCATGGCAGTGGACACACACCAGTTTTGCATGAGGGCGAAAAAGTTCACCATGCTGGTTTTGCTCATGTTCAAGTTGCTCATGCAAATTCACTGCAATGACCAATGGAAAATTGCTTGGTTTGCAGGTGACTTATGTGTGAGCTTTGCTTCATGCATCACTACACTATCGACAATGGACCCTTTTTTTTGCGGAATTCTCACAATATTTTAATAATGCAACTGCACCTTTAGAAATGTACACATTTAATTAATCCAAATCCCCCAAAAATTGGAGGAAAATTTTCTTTTTTTCAGAGGATACCGCTACTGGTTAAATACTAAGCAGCACTTTTATTTATCAATAAATGATGGAAACAATTTGTCAGAAAAAGACCTTTTTAGATGGCAAATTTATGTAGAGATGTGTCAATAATTTAAATAATTTCAGCGTTGATATTCCTAGAGAAGAAGTTAATCAAACAACAAGATATAATGGTTAATTCCATTTGTCCTCGGTTGTGGGAAATTCCTGCGCACCGGAACTTTTAACTGGAAAGTCGCCTCAAGTAGGATTGAAGGGGGGAAAGTGCAACAACCTCGACTTCAGAGTCCAATATGGCTGTTCAGCACTCAACCATAGTGAAGTCTTATCACATTATATAGTAATATAAGTCTTTAAAGGGATTCAGACTTTATTTATTTAATGGGTTGATTCATTAAACCTCTTTCCTTAAGTGAAAAAAAAAACCTATACATTTATTTTACAAGTCTCTTTTACATGACCATAAAGTCATTCAGAGCTGTTTGCCAGTGGCATGATAAAGGGAGGCATTAGCCCTATATTATCTTGATTATGGGCATTAAACCTGAAGAGTCAAAAATGACTTTCATTATCATGAAAGAAACCCTTCATGCTACCAGCATTACAATGTGAGGAAAATCACCACTGAAGTTCTCACTAGTCCCTCGGATGCCAATGTTAACTTTTGATGAGCTGAGATACAAAATTGTGTAGCCGTTCCCATGCAGACTGTATTGATTGTGAAGGATGTTTGTTTTTATACTGGCTCCCATTGTGTCTTACTTTGATGTACTTTGAAATTGCACATCCTTCAAAAGGGTTGAAAGGGCATTTTTCTTATGAATATCTAAGTGTTGATTTGCATATTCTGTACTCTTCCTGAAAATGCCAAGACATGGCCAGACCAAGAATGCTATGTTATTACATACAATTTATAATTCTTAACCAGTATCACAAATGATATTATGTTGATATATTGTACCAAAAAAATTATTTTATTTGATTGGTTACACAACAAACAGTCCTGCAAATAAAATAATACGAGCATTTTTTCCCGTTGCTCACTCTTTGCCAAGTTTAAATGGATGGTTTATGCATTCAATCATGCATATGTAACATTCAAAACAAACATCACGGCAGATTTATTCTCCAGTGTCGCAGTATAATAAAAGAGACAATTATAATCCTTCAGCATTAAAGGCTGCGTATCTGACTGATTCTTCAAGATTAGCTGAGACGTTCTGTTCAGCCCATTATTATAATATATTACTGATGTATATTTTTGGTCCATCAAAATGTGTCTAGTGCACACTTTGTATATCTGTCTTTACAACCACAAATTACCGTCCTGTAACATTTTATGATCCAATAAATATGGGTTATTGGGAGATGAAAGAAGCAGTGTTCCATAAAACAGCTTTACCGTAAGGATGTGCAGATGCTGTTGAAACCTGCAATAAAATGTATCCCAGCAGCCCACAGCTATAGTGCAGCTCCGGACACACGAAACATTCTCCACCTGCTCATGATTAAGAGGGACTTTGGAGGGCACCATCTGCTCTCTTGATTTCTGACCAGAGCAAGAACAAAGGGAATGGAAAGATAACAACTGGAGAAGACCTTGAGGGAGCTGTGAAATCCAGTAAGTCTAGTCTGTCTCCCAGTCACTTTAGGGCATTTACACATCCCTGTGCTACCTTGAATCCTTGTCAAGCAGAATATACCGTCAAGCTAGTATTGAGTTTTTGAGCGAAACTGCAGGTTAATGCACTTCTCTCTGACATCTGGAACTTAAGACCGCAGTATCATCTCATCAATCTGACTCAAAGAAAAAGTGGAACTCTTGCGCAGCTTTAAATGTCTTGGTGACCCTCAACTTTCATTCTTATAAGTGCATGCTAAAACATGATAGCAACCCTAACAAAATGCTATACAACATGCTAGAAATGTCAAGTAACATGCTAACTACACCAAGCAACATGTTAAAACATGCTATCAATACCCAGCAACATGCTAACATGTATGGATTACTGTTAAGAACACCTGATGTGGTTGTTTGTGGAAGCTTGTTTCGCCAGAGAATAAAAAATAAAAAAAGGTAATTGTGACTTTTTATCTCACAATTCTGACTTTTATCTCAAGTCGCAATTGTAAAATATAAAGTAAGAATTGTGAGATATAAACTCGCATTCGTGAGAAAAAAGTCAGAATTGTGAGAAAAAATGTCAGAATTGCTTGATATAAACTTGCATTTGTGAAAAAAGTCTGATTTGATTGATATAAACTCGCAATCGTGAGAAAAAATCAGAATTGCGTAATATAAACTTGCAAATGCGTGAAATAAACTCAATCGTGAGAAAAAAGTCAGAATTGCGTGATATAATCTTGCAATTGCGTGAAATAAACTCAATCGTGAGAAAAAAGTCAGAATTGCGTGATATAAACTTGCAATTGCGTGAAATAAACTCAATCGTGAGAAAAAAAGTCAGAATTGCGTGATATAATCTTGCAATTGCGTGAAATAAACTCAATCGTGAGAAAAAAGTCAGAATTGCGTTATATAAACTTGCAATTGCGTGAAATAAACTCAATCGTGAGAAAAAAAGTCAGAATTGCGTGATATAAACTTGCAATTGCGTGAAATAAACTCAAACGTGAGAAAAAAGTCAGAATTGCGTGGTATAAACTTGCAATTGCGTGAAATAAACTCAATCGTGAGAAAAAAAGTCCGAATTGCGAGATATAAATTCTCAATTGCGAGAAAAAAGTCAGATTTGCATGATATAAACTTAGAATTGCGAGAAATAAATCAGAATTGCGTGATATAAACTCGCAATTGCGAGAAAAAATCTGAATTGCGTGATATAAACTCGCAATTGCAAGAAAAAAGTCAGAATTACGAGAGAGAAAAAAGTCGTTGGATGTAAACTCGTAATTGCAAGAAAGAAAGAAAGAAAGAAAGAAAGAAAGAAAGAAAGAAATGGGACAGCGTGAGAGTGAGTAAATGAGAGAAATGACATTTTATGGGGGATGTATCCCTTTCATTTAGTCAAGAGCTCAAGGATAATGGATACAATTAGAAGCTTTTCACTAATGCTGAAATAACACGACGGTTCTATGCATATGCACACACACCGACCGCAACGATAGTATGAGTAGCTTGGTAGTGTGGCGTTTTGAAACAATTCCTCTGTATAGCTGTCTTGTACCAGCAGATTAATGTTCCTGCTGACAAGAATGTTAATGTGTTTCCTGTAAATATAATGTAGTTTTACACCTTAACATGTCTTACATTAGCCAGCATAACAAACTACACAAACAAACATGAAAGGTTCATTCTTAAAAGGACCATAATGACATTTCAGTGCAAAGGATTGTTTATATTGTGCCATAACTGTATTTCTTGAGACAGTAAACTGAATTGGATGGCTAAAGGAACAGAAGGCAATTATAAATGCAAAAACTATTCTTTGACAAGAGAATACAAAGGTTATTTTTAAATACGTTCTTCTTTCTTATCTCAGTTGCAAAGAGAACAATATTGCAAGTTAACCGTTGGTTGGCTGTGTTTCTATTAGATCTTTGCTCTGTTTCTTTGAGCATCCCAACCATTTTGGCTCAATGTTATTTTAATATTATTTACCATTATAGTTTTTATTCATATTTAATTAATACATGTAATTAATAAATTAGCTTTTATTTGTATATTTTGTTTTAATTTTAGTTTTATTAATTTTGTTATGTGCTTTTAGCATTTTTATTAGTTTTTGTTTTTTAATATTTCTATTTAGATTTCATTTATTTTTATTGCAGTTCTAGTTTGAGTAATTTTAGTACTTCGACTTATTGTGTTTCAGTTAACATTTATTAAAGTTAACATTAACAATTTTTGTTACGTTTCTCAAGTTTAAGTTCTAATATTTTATTTTATTTTATAAATTGAAAAACAATTTAAAAAAGGGGATTTTATTGACACGACGGCTTTGGCCCAAGCAATGAAAAAGACTGAAGTTGGGGGCTGTTTGTAAAAAAAAAAAAAAAACAGTGGGGAAATGTTCAGGCACACACACACAAACACACACACACACACACACACACACACATCTTCGACAACCTTCACATAAAGGAAATGTTTTGCTGCAGTCTGAGGTGAATGATGAAAGAAAACTCTTAACAATAAAGATTGTTCATTGGCATCTATGGGTCCATGAAGAAACGTAAACATCCATAGAACCTTTCCGTTGCACAAAAGGTTCTCTATAGTGGAAAAAGGTTCTTTAGATTATTCAAATATTCTTCAAACAAAAACCTGAAGTTGATAAAAAGGGGAAAGCTTCAATAACTCAATAGAATTAGATTTTCAACAAATACATTCTCTAAGAGCAACACACTATTTTATGTATGAATTTATACAATGTGAATCATATGAAAAAGTAAGATTTTTTAGAAAAAAAAGTAAGTATGAAGGTCCACCCCCACCCATCAATGGGACGTAAGCCAGGGGTGTTCCAGAAAGCAGGTTATGTGACTCGGAGTAAGCTGATAACCTCAACTTTCAGTTCTAAAGCAAAGGTAACTTTCAGGTAGCCATAGATATCGCAACTTATTCTCTGAACATGAACTTGAACATTCCTGTTCACAGTAATAATGATTAAAGATTAAGAGATAAGATTTAAAAAATGATTGCACAACTGTACGAGGCGATATGCACTAAGAATGTAAATTTAAACATCCTGGATTCGGTGCTCAGTTGAGAATGTCGTCGTGTGGTCACTGTTAACTCTGAGTTTCAAACTCCGGGTGACTGAACTTACTCCAGACTGTGGTTTTGGAACCTGCATACCTCGAGTAAGCAAGGTTTGGGTTAATCAACCGAGAGTTCAGGGTATATGTGACGGTTAAGTTAACCTAGCTTTCTGGAATACCCCCTGATTGTACGAAAACATACGAACGAGATCGTACAAATTTATACAAATTGCCAAGATAACATATGTGCTACGTAGAAACTCCAGCATGAGTGTGTGTCCAAGAAAGGCTCTTTGAAAACATCTTGAGCAGCTGCTACCGGGCCCTGGGCGATGTCCGATCAACCTCGGTCGTGTCTGTTGAAAGGCACGAAACACCCAATGATGCCGGGAAACAACACTGATGATGTGTCCAAGTTTGAGCTTCAGGGGCTGTATGAATAACTGAATAAGAACGTTTTGCTAATATTTCTATCAAGTGAAGTTATTTCAAAATGTGTTTTTTTTTTCTTGGTTGTGCGAACGTTAAGGAAACATTTCATTTTATCATTCTTCAGACATTTTAGGGAAAGTTACTTTTGAATGTTCTCTGAAAAAAAGTAGCAAGAGTTCAAACTCAAACTTTAGAAATAGACTTTCTTTCTGACAGTGAATTACCTTGAACATTTTACTGGAGCAAAGAATATTTTTCTTGTTGGATGTTGGGCTTTCTAAAAAGTTACATTAGAGAGAAAGAAGTCATTTTTTGTAATGGCTCAAAAGAATGTTTGGGCTTTTCATCTATTGCCTATATATATATATATATATTTTTGTACAAAATTGTGAGGGAGTGAAGACTAACACAGTGGGTGTCTGTGGTGACAGGTCTTTTCAGCCCGTTCTCATCCCAAGGCGTCATCTAACTGACGCTTTTGGCCATGCGTCAACATGCCGACGCACATGGTACCCCTTAAGCGTCAATATGAGACGCGCCTCCTAGTGGTCTAACCCTAACCCTACCCCAGACCTAAACCTACCCACAACGGAAGCGTCATCTAACTGACGCTAAAGGGTGCCATGTGCGTCGGATTTAGACGCATGGTCAAAAGCGTCAGTTAGATGACGCCCGAGGATGAGCGTCTCATATTGACGCTTAAAGGGTACCATGTGCGTCGGCATGTTGACGCATGGTCAAAAGTGTCAGTTAGATGACGCCTTGGGATGAGAATGTGTTGGTCTTTTGGGAGGGTAATGGGCAAAAAATGGAGATGGTCCTCACTGCAGAACATGAAATCCACGGGGAGGAGTCGGATCCAGATCCAACTCCTCCCACCTTACATATACCAAATCTACCCATCTGATCCCCCTGATCCCTAAACCCACCCCTAATCCTACCCATCTCCACCCCTTGGATCTTGATCCAACTCCTCCCCGTGGATCTCATGTACTGCATTGAGGTGCTACTGAAAAAATGGCCCTACAGTGCTTGTCAGGCGGGAGAAGTGAAGGTCAGGTTGTCTTGTCAGGGTGGTACAGCCGCACATGAATCTCGACAGAGTCAGCTGAGAGACACGATACTGTATTTATGGTATCAGTGACGAGACACAATAAGCATCGCGTTCGCCTCGTCACGCACTACCAGCATGACTCTTCGTATCCACCTGCACCTGTCATTCTCCTCGACAAAAGTTGACGATAATGTTTCAAGCAGAGATGGACCATCCCTTGGAAATCGCCTCCCGAAAGTCTCCCCGGTAGCATGAATGTGACCCAAAAGCATAGATAAGTGATGTGTAGCCAATATCACAATATCAAATCAAAATGAGATTGTTATCGTTTGGCATTTACACATCCAAAGCCGAGCTGTGATCTAAAAACGTTTTTGATGCCCTTTGAAGCTCCCGCTGAGAGACTAAAAAATGAAACTGATTAAAAACCGTTAGTAAACTCGGATGTCTGAGAGTGTGATGGGGTAAAACAAGGAAAAAAAAATCCCGGCAGTGCAGAAAAAAAAACCCCGTTTACGACCGATTTCGGTGCCGCTGAGGACTGAGAGTTGAAACGAGAGTTGAAACCGGCTAGAAAATAGGTCATGAGAGAGTGTAATGATTGGAACAGTGCAGGTATGGCTGAACACAGACAGGCCTTTAAATAGTCATCAGTATTCCACGCTTGTTCTTTAGACTGTTTGGAACTTCGCTTTTATTCTCCGGGAACAGAATAAAACAGCAGGAGGTCTCATTGACGTCTTTTTGCAAACTCACCGTAATAAGCCCTCTGGGCTCTAATTTTACTCTCACAGGAGGAATAAAGCGCTTTAAATTTGTACTTCATTCTTATTTTCGGCAGCCGAAGGGCAAGGGAGACAGCAGCCCGTGGATCAGAGCCTCAATGCTGAGATCACAGTTCTATGTCTTTTATGATACCCTGAATTCATCTATCGTATCATCCTTCCCCTTGCAGTGGAACCAGCATCTGCGAGTCTGCGACTCTGACAGATTTTGGTTTGTTAATTTTGGCTGAAACTTTTCTAGCATTTAATTTTAGGCCTGAGTGATATTATAGAATCAAGATGAATATTTGTATCATCTGTGTAAGTCTATCAGCAGCATAAAGAGGAGCATTCAGTAAGGCTATGGTTGTCTTTTCCTACGCATCACTTTATTTAGATCACATGAATGTCTTTAATCGCTGTAAAGAAAAAGCGGGTTATGTTTTACCAACCCAATGTTTCCATTTCCAAGAACGCTCAGTCCCCACAGGCCTTTACTCGCATGAATATTCATGAGCTTACCGCATAGCCTACTGATGTGCTTGTTTTGGACAATGTTATAACAAACTGGCTCCATCTAGAACCAGCCAGTCTGTGTCATTCAGTCAGGTATAAAATGATCATCCTGCTAATGATCGCGAGGTTGGTTTGCACAGCTAGACAAATGTACAGTTTGTAATTGAGAAGTTTCCAAGCTGTCCGTTTAAAAACGCATGTCGTCGTGTTGCCATGTGTGGACTGTTTATGGTTTTGCAGCGACATCTTGTGGTTAAAAGGATGAATAAATTTGGATAAAGCTGAGTAAGGTGAGCTAAAAGTGTTACTGCTAATGAGTCCAAAACTAAAAATTATCTTTTATATTATTGTTATAGGCAGCAAAAAAAAAAAGAGAGAGACTGGGTTAAGTGTAACATTATTCTTGATAACATCCTTTGGAATAATAAATATACTGTATGTGGCAACAATGTTTACACTGGGGGGGAAAAAAACTTAATAGCCCTCGATTTAATTAAACAAGTCAGAATGTTAAATCCACCCCCATTGCAAGTGAAAAATAATGATTTTCATATCTCTCAAATAAGAGAAAACTAATTTCTTAAATAATTATTAATATTACTGTATAGTTTTCATCCTTAATTTTGTAACTGTGAATACTCTACTATTAAAAAAATGCTTTTTAAAGTCTCTTATGTTCACCAAGGCTGCATTCATTTTATTCAAATACAGTAAAAACAGTAATATTGTGAAATATTATTGCAATTTCAAATAACTGTTTTTTATTTTAATACATTTTAAAATGTAATGTATTCCTGTGATGGTATAAGCTGATTTTCAGCATCATTACTCCAGTCTTCAATGTTGCATGATCCTTCGATCATTCTAATATGATGACTTGCTGCTCAAGAAACATTTCTTATCATCATCATCAATGTTGAAAAAAGTTGTGCTGCTTCATATTTTTGTGGAAACTGTGATACTTTTTTTCAGGATTCTTTGATGAACAGAAAGTCCAAAAGAACAGCATTTATTTGAAACAAGAATGTTTGTAACAGTCTTTAATGTCACTCCTGATCAATTTTATGCATCCAAATTTTGAACAGTGTATGTGTTAAAAAAAAAAGTCTAAGTACAACTTTTACGTACATGAGCTGGTTGAATCAAGCTATTCATCTATTTGAATGAAATAATGTTGATTGCATATTTACCTGAACCAAAACGAATTTGATCAAAATTAAGCAGTTATTCAATATTAATTTTGTAATCGTTTTTGATATTATATCAACCTCACTGGTGTAAACTTTAACTGAGCTTGGGAATTTGGAATAAGATCTGAGGCAAGCTAATCAAGCTTTTGAAACCATTAAACCAATTTTCTTGTCATCTGGTTTTAGAACAGCACTAGGCTCCATCTACGTACACACATTTTGAGATTACTTCAGATGTGTCAAAACAACTTAAAACCACTTTTCTTTCTAATATAGCACACATACACTCACCTAAAGGATTATTAGGAACACCTATTCAACTTCTCATTAATGCAATTATCTATTCAACCAATCACATGGCAGTTGCTTCAATGCATTTAGGGGTGTGGTCCTGGTCAAGACAATCTCCTGAACTCCAAACTGAATGTCAGAATGGGAAAGAAAGATGATTTAAGCAATTTTGAGCGTGGCATGGTTGTTGGTGCCAGACGGGCCGGTCTGAGTATTTCACAATCTGCTCAGTTACTGGGATTTTCACGCACAACCATTTCTAGGGTTTACAAAGAATGGTGTGAAAAGGGAAAAACATCCAGTATGCGGCAGTCCTGTGGGCGAAAATGCCTTGTTGATGCTAGAGGTCAGAGGAGAATGGGCCGACTGATTCAAGCTGATAGAAGAGCAACTTTGACTGAAATAACCACTCGTTACAACCGAGGTATGCAGCAAAGCATTTGTGAAGCCACAACACGCACAACCTTGAGGCGGATGGGCTACAACAGCAGAAGTCCCCACCGGGTACCACTCATCTCCACTACAAATAGGAAAAAGAGGCTATACAATTTGCAAGAGCTCACCAAAATTGGACAGTTGAAGACTGGGAAAATGTTGCCTGGTCTGATGAGTCTCGATTTCTGTTGAGACATTCAGATAGTACAGTCAGAATTTGGCGTAAACGGAATGAAAACATGGATCCATCATGCCTTGTTACCACTGTGCAGGCTGGTGGTGGTGGTGTAATGGTGTGGGGGATGTTTTCTTGGCACACTTTAGGCCCCTTAGTGCCAATTGGGCATCGTTTAAATGCCATGGCCTACCTGAGCATTGTTTCTGACCATGTCCATCCCTTTATGGCCACCATGTACCCATCCTCTGATGGCTACTTCCAGCAGGATAATGCACCATGTCACAAAGCTGGAATAATTTCAAATTGGTTTCTTGAACATGACAATGAGTTCACTGTACTAAAATGGCCCCCACAGTCACCAGATCTCAACCCAATAGAGCATCTTTGGGATGTGGTGGAACGGGAGCTTCGTGCCCTGGATGTGCATCCCACAAATCTCCATCAACTGCAAGATGCTATCCTATCAATATGGGCCAACATTTCTAAAGAATGCTTTCAGCACCTTGTTGAATCAATGCCACGTAGAATTAAGGCAGTTCTGAAGGCGAAAGGGGGTCAAACACAGCATTAGTATGGTGTTCCTAATAATCCTTTAGGTGAGTGTACATTTTACCACACTTCTTAAACAGGGTTTCATATCAAAATCATATGATTTTGTTTACTGAAAATTCATAAGTCCCTATAGTCAAGAAACTCAGACTCAAACAGGAGGAGTGGGGGAGTGAAGGTCTGTATAAAAACACATGAAACCTTATTTTCCTTAAGTTGTAGTGAGGTTCCCAGGACAACTGCTGTTCCTGTCAATTGCATTACTTGTCCACTTTAAAGGGGGCCATGAACTGAGAAATCAAATTTTCCTTGAGGTTTTGACATATCATGTCATCTCATCATATTATAAGAATATCCTGAAAGTTTCAGAATTGAAAACGTCCTTGTTAGTCCAAAATCAGCTTTTATTGTCACCAGGCCCAGCGAACGACTCATCCTGGACTGTGCCTCTTTATGATGTTATAAGGTAGTGAAAAAGATCTGCGGAAAAAGATCAACTTAGCCCACTGGCGTTAGTGGGATGAAGAAGAGAGAAGAGCAAAATAAAATAACATTAACTTCCAAAGGATCCTAATGCTGGGAATCTGGTCGTTTGGTAACAAATCTTTGTGTTTATTTTATTTATTTTTGTATATATATATATATATATATATATATATATATATATATATACACACTGTGTTAATCATATGATACTATATTCAAGGGATAGTTCACCCCAAAAAATAAATTGTTCACCCACATTCTTCAAAATATCTTCTTTTTTGTTCAACAGAACAAAGAAACTCATATAGGTTTGGAACAACTTCAGGTTTAGTGACAGAATTTTTTGGTGAACTAGCATACCTTGTGTTAAAACAAGTCACATCACAGTCTCAAAATTATGCGATTTAAAACATATTAAACACTGTGAAATAATCACTATGACAATATGTGTCAATTTTAACTGATGCATGTTTGTGGAAATGCAGTGACATTGATCCCTGAAATACAACTGCATAAATATGATGAGGCTAATATAGGGGTCACATGGCAGTCAATGTCAAAAATTCATTTTTTTTATAAATACTAATAAAAAATGTATTCTGCTATTTGTTTGTTTTTATATGTCAGCCTTAGTTCAAACTGTCTGTTACCACTGTGGTCCAAGGGCTACAACAGTTCATGAATTTTTGGATCTCATCCCTGTTTCCTCACCTCAGGCCCAAACTGTGGTCGATGAGTCAGTGTTTTGATGCTGAGACTCAAATGGAAATTTTTTTTTTTTCAGCTCTTAAGTAAATCGGGACGAAATATTGCAAGCAATGGGGGCAATTGTGCCCTTAGAGGAGGAGAGATTTGCTTCTTTTGAGTTTCTTTGCGTATATGTGTGTGGTTTAATGAAGTCAGACTTTCTTTGGATTTTGTGAATAATTTGGTATCATCACTCTGTTGGTCTTAAGCCATAGCAGGTTAAAAGTGGTGTAGTTCTGTTGAGACATTATGTACAGTCAATATCTAATACTAGAACCTTTTTAAGTTAGTTTTTTTAATTACGCTCTCCCTCCCATACAGTCAAAAGTTTGGAATCATGAAGATTTTTATGTATGGTCACAAAGATTATATATATTTACATCAGTATCAAAAATACAGTAAAAGAAATGTCAGCATCAATACTTCAGTCTTCAATGTCACATGGACATATTAAAATATAAATATAAAAAAGTTATTTTAAATTGTAAAAATATTTCAAATCAAATAATTGCAGCGTTGGAGAGCATAAGAGACTTGTGTCAAAACATTAAAAAAATCGTAAGGATTCCAAACTGTTGCATGGTAGTGTGTGTGTATGTATATATAAGATATGAAATGAATTATTGCATATTATTATACATAGCCTAAATAAATATTTAATGTCTAGGTTTACAAAGGGCAATGTGTGAGTAGGATCTTGTGTCAGATGCAACAAACATCTCGTCTTTTCAATTCAGGCTGTTTTGGGTGCCATATACTGTATACCTAACAGATTATTTTCACTACCCCAACTCCCAAAAGCCCCCACTTTTCTTACCTGCAGTAAAGCACTGTGCTATAGCTGAGCAGAATGCAACACCGGCACACATCCCTCAGCCCAAGCATCAATAGCACAAGGCTGAGGTTCTGAGTCCTCTTGCCAAAAGGGTTCATGTTCTGGATCGTCCCCCTCATCTCTCATCAGGAGAAGGCATTCTATCGTCTCGACCAGGTTATTTTGCGCCCACCAAACCGAGAAGGGTATCAACTGGAGGGTAGGAAGTTTGTGTAAAAGATAAATGAATCCATCACACAACTTTTCCATTGTAAGTAAGCTATTCATATACAGTAAGCATACAGACTTTAATCAGGGTAGGTACTGTATTGAACTTTACGCAGATGAAAATGAGGATGTGAGGGACAGACTTTCAATCTTTAAAATGGCATGCACTGTTTAAAGGTCCTAGATCATATGTAAGTTTCAAAACTCAGCTTTCAAAGCTGTTTTATGGAATTATGTTTATTGAAAGATATGTTTTTCACCAGCTGAACAATTAGTAGGTTGTTAAATAACACTATAATCCATTGAACACACTGTAGTTTTATTCCTCACAGCGTCGGTTTCATTATTTTTTTTATAAAACATTTTAAAAACAGTAACAGTTTTTGTAACACAAGTCAATGCAAAACAAAATCCAAATACAGTAAATAAAAGTATAGAGTAGGAATATATGAGACAAAGCTCTAACAACAGTTCCTTAATTTAGCCTTGTTTTCATTCCTGGGAAAAAAATATATATGGTGCTCCCCTGGTCTATTGCAGGGTTATTATAGTTTTAAAAAATAGTAATTAAAAATATATATAATAATAAATAATATCATTAAAAAAAAAAAGCTTGCCAAGACAAAATTAGTCTTTTATTTGGTTTAACTTGATGTACTAAAATAAAAATAAATGAAAACTAGCCTATAGACATATTTAAAACAAAAATAATAATAAAACGATACAAACATGCAATTAAAAAAATATATATAAAAACCAATTTAAAATATTAATAAAAACTGTAATAATATCTCATTGATACTAAAACAGAAATACTTGACTGAATGATCACATATTGTACACTCTATAACTTATGTTTAACATGCATAACCTATCCTAAAACAGCCAAAACTATAGCATACAAGAATATGAAATGAATGTTTACCAAAGCAGATCCTATATACATATTAACAATAATGCCATGAAGTTTCAGCTCACCTGTCTTTTTAAATACACCTGACAACATCGGTCCATCAGTCTGTCCATTAGTTCCGCTATGATGTCCACCACCACCTCCTCCCCCTCCTCCTTGGTGAGCATGCTGGTCCAGGTGGACTCGGTTAGGAGGCCCGGCACAATGTCCACGGCCTCGACGGGCTGGACCGAGTGTGGTGGTGGTGGAGGAGCAGCAATAACTGAGGCAGAATCAGTGCGGCTTTTATCGCCCCGAGATTTGGCAGCAGAGCGACGCATGGTCTTCACTTCTCTGGTAAAAATAAAATAAAAATAACTGGGGGCAGGAGAACAACAGGACACCAAAAATGTCAAAATGGTTGTCACCAACAGCTCTGGTTGTCACGATCACCAGCTGGAGTGCCCTTAAGAGCCACCAGGGGGCTCTCCATCACAGACTATTGTCATTCCCTCATAAACTAACTACATTTCCCAGAACTCACTGCCTGGACTCATCATGCCTGGTTACTGCTGTTACTCATTACCTTGTACAGCCTATATAAACCCTGTTCACTGAGCCATTCTTTGCAAAGTAATGTATGTGTCTATACTGCATTTCTAAACGCGCCATTGATTATCTGTTCCCTGGTTTTGACCCCTGTGTTCCTGCCCTAGTATATGTTGGGATTGTTTGTCTGTGTTTTGACCTTTGCCTGTTTTTGGTCTTTGATTGCAGATTACCTTTTATGCATTTAGATCCTCAACCTTCGTGTCTCTGAGCAGTACATGACAATGGGTAAATTTCAGGAAAAATCTCAAAACTGTAAAGTTTTGAGGCAAAATAAAATGATTCAAATGTTTGTCTTTTCTATTAGTGAGGCTAGAGTGTCTGAATTCTAGTATACTACTCTTATTACTACTATAAATTACATGGGTGAAATAGTATGCTAGTATGCTATCTTACCAACTCCTGGTATGCTGCTTTTACCAACTCTACGTCCGATATTGAATACTTCCCTTCTATATAGTAGGCCTATGCAAAAACAGTACGCCAAAAGAGTAGCCTATGTCCGAATACATAGTATTCAAAAAACAGTTGGCGAAAAGTACCTGCGTACTACTTTCTGTAGAGATTATAGGGTGTGTATTCGATGGGCACTTTCCTATCCAATGAGGCCACAGGAAGGGATTTGGCAGTAAAGCAACACAACTGATGCCGGTAGGTCACGTGACAGTAACAACATGTGCAGATGTACAGTAGTACGTCCGGATTTAATTCATAGTACCCATATTCGTATACTGTATGATAGAACATACTTCTTTTTTTTTTTTTTTCAGTGGCGAAGTAAATTCAAAGGTAGTGCCTACTCAGACATGCAATCCTCACCACCATGATTTTTTTATTTTTTTTATTTTACACTTTAGCTTATTTTTAAAAAGAGTAGCCTACTTATTACAGAAATAATAATTTCGAAAATATATACGTAAGTGAACTAAATTTAAATTTTTCAGACACTTCATTGAATGTTATTTACGATAACATGAAAATGAATTAAGTTTATTAATTAGTAAACTTGTATATTTAATACATTTGTTTAAATTAAATGCAATTAGTTGAACTTGCTTTTTGACTTAAGTACATTTCATAATTACTTCTATTGTCTTTGAAATATGGTTAAGTGTACTCTCGCATGACTCGCATCTACTGAATAAAATATAGGCTACTTTAATTTATACCATAGTCTGTCTGAATACTTGATTCTAATTGGCTGGGAGGTGTTAAAACCTGTTTAAAACTGCTTTTGGGTGGTTCTTTGCCTCTATGTCATGAATAATTAAAATAAAAAAATGCACACACTGAATGATATATGACAAGATTGATCGGTGAATGCACACCTCCCTTATAATTTCTATTTAAATTTAAATGCCATGTTTAAATGTGTAATTACACATTTGTAATAATGAAGTTGCAATTTAGGCTATTTAATATCAAATAAACACATTACAGTTAAAATTATAATTAAGAAATGTACTTGTGCTTAAGTAGGCCTAGCCTATGTTAGTCAACATCAAAATGATTTTGCATGTAACCTTAGGCCTGCTTGAATGAAAAACATAGTGCACTTTTTAAAAGTGTATTTAAGATAAGAAACAGTAATGAAAGTGTACTCTCTTTAAGTACACATTTTATTTCATTAATATTGTATTATCTGCAAGTACAGTTTTACAGTATAAAATATATATATGTTTAAAGATTTGACGTAGGCTACACTGCAAGTGCACATTCAATACAATTAAGCACACTTCTTTTTCACAAGGGACACATCTGTTATACAATTAAATTAATGACGAACATTTTTCAAACATTTTCACCATTAAGGACACATTAAAGAAGACATACTATGTAACATTTAAAACCTTACCTGTATTTCTCTTGTTAATCCTGGTTGCCAAGCAGCCAGGCCAGCGCCTCTGACGACGACGACGACACCGGAAACGACGAGTTACTGCTGCAGCCATATGTCACAGCAATTTTAGAACAGCAGTACTAGGCCAGCGGTCTCCGGGCAGAGTTTGCAACCGAGCTAATAGCACAGAGTTATGGAGGGGTGCACGGTAAGTTAGTGTTTTTGTAATGTTTTTTTATTTGTTTTAACATTGTCGCTTAACTCTAGCACTTTTGGTGCACGCTCGGCTTCCGCTTGAAAAGGCGGGCTGGTGTCTGCAGTGCCATGTTGATGTGAACGCGACCAGTGCAAAACTACGGAAGTAAATCCTTCTTGGTTACAGTTACATTTTACTTGTATCGTTACAAACTCTCTGTCGCAATTCCTGAAGTAAAATGTATTCTTCAAAGCTTCTTGACTCCGAATTGCGGTCTGCATTCTCCCTATCGCTTTCAAACATAACGTTAGACTGTAAAAAATGCTTTCAATGCAAATGCACGGACCTCTCTCTCTCTCTCTCTCTCTCTCTCTCTCTCTCTCTGTGTGTGTGTGTGTGTGTGTGTGTGTGTGTGTGTGTGTGTGTGTGTGTGTGTGTGTGTGTGTGTGTGTGTGTGTGTGTGTGTGTGTGTGTGTAAAGTTCTGCAAATAAACAAAGTAAAGTATCTTCTTTTCCTAAAGTAAAGTAACGTTATCTTCTTTTCCTGAGTCTATAGGCTTACCTATGTCCGGTGTAACATACCTTTTTAAAGGGTCAGTTCACCCAAAAAATTACATTATGTCATGATTTACTCACCCTCATGTCATTCCAAACATATTCGTTTGTTCGTTTTTTGAAACACAAATTAAGATGTCTAATGAAATCTGAGAGTTTTTTGTCCCTCCATTCAAAAGTCCATTCCTCCAAAACTTTGATGCTTCAAAAAGTTCATACACTGTAAAAGTCGCTTTAAATTATGAACCGATTCATTTAGGATTTATTCACATATATTGATCAACACAGAGCACATCAAATATGCATGTCCTCAAGAACCAATTAGGTTTGTTCTTTGGCATATGTCACAAGCATGTTTTAACTTCCTCAATAACTAATGTTCTTGCATATATGTGAGTTGATATGTTTATGAATAGTAACTGCCACAGTTAAACCTGTTCATCATATAAATATATTGTTTCTCTTGATATTCAATTCACATGGATTACTTTTACAATGTCTTCTTTCTTTCTTTTTTTTTCTTTCTTTTTTGAAGTGTCAAAATTTTGGTTACAATGGTTTCAATGATGGAACAGAAATCATATTAAAAATATGCATTTGTGTTTAGAAAATTAATGAAAGTATAATGGGTTTGGTACGTCTATTGCCAAGTAAATAGACACAATTTTCATTTTTGGGTGAACAATCCATTTATTTTGCAATCTATGCAGTGTCTGGTTAAATAAATATGTAGTCTTCTTAACTGTGTTTTTTTTTTATTTCCTTTGCAGAGACATATTTCAATTCAAAAAGGTCAAACATTCCCTCAGTTGGAGAGATGCACAAAATGCTGCAACCGTTTTCATTGTCCCTTTTGTATGGCCAGTGTATTTAAGCCCAGCAGACTGGACAAACTCAAATTACATCTGAAAATCCACTCTAAAAAAGCAGTTGTCCATGGAGGTATAAGTATATGGCGTATGGTGTACATATATTGTGTAGTAGTATGTATTGCATGTGTATACACAGATGAGCCAAAACATTATGACTACCTGCCTAATATGCTGTTTGTCCTCCATGTGGTGCTAAAACAGTGCCAACCCATCAAGGCATGGACTCTACAAAACCACGGAAGGTGTCCTGTAGTATCCAAGGCATTAGTAGCAGGTCATTCAAGTCCTGTAGGTTGCATGGATCAAACTTGTGGGTCCAGCACATCCCACAGATGTTTGATTAGATTGTGATCTGGGGAATTTGGAGGCCAGGTCAACACCCTGAACTCTTCATCATGTTCCTCAAACCATTCCTGAACAGTGTGTCAGGGTATTATCCTGCTGAAACAGGCCACTTCCACCAGGGAACACCAGTGTCATGAAGGGCTGTACCTGGTCTGCAACAATGATATAAACGTGATATAAAAAAAAACGAGACTCATCATACAAGGCGACATTCTTCCACTGCTCCAAGGTCCAGATCCAACGCTCGCATGCCCATTGTAGGCGCTTTCAATGGTGGACAGGGGTCAACATAGGCACTCTGATTGGTCACAGCTCCATACACAGCAGAGTATGAGTTACCGTGTGTTGTGACACATTCCACCTAAAGCATCATTAAAATTGTGTGCGACTTGTGCCTCAGTAGACCTTCTGTTGGCTTAGACCAGACGGGATAGCATTCGTTGCCATCGTTCATCGATGAGCCTTGGGCACCCAACACCCTGTTGCCGGTTTGTGCTTTGTCCCTCCTCAGACCCCTGTTGGTAAATTCTCACCAATGCTGACTGGGATTAACCCACAAGCCTTGCCGTTTCAGAGACACTCTGACCCATCACCTTGCTATAACAATTTGGCACTTGTCAAAGTCGACTGCATCCAACACATTGATTATTAGAACTGATTGTTTGCTTACTATCTAATCTACCGAGACCTTAGTATGTGGCCTTGTTAGGAGATGATCATATTCACTTCACCTGTGACTGGTCATAATGTTTTGGCTCATCAGTGTATACATGTAGCATAAATGTATTGTATCTCAATATTTTACTAATATACATATATCTTCTTTTATTTTTTAGGCTTCAATTTTCACAGGTGTGGACTGGGCTGCAGACCATCCCTACATTTCCACTGTTTATACTGTTCAACAACAATTATAAGAAAATCTGATTTTAAAAACCATTTACTTGTCTGTAAACATAAGCTAGATTCAGAATCAGCCACAAAAATGGTGTCAAGCACCAGTACGGCAGTGACCGCTCCATCAATCATAAACACACCGTCAATCATCAATACAACAGGGACCGTTCCTACAATCATAAACACACCGTCAATCATCAATACAACAGGGACTGTTCCTGCATTCATGTACACACTGTCAACCACCAGTACAGATGTTACTGCTTTGGGGATCAAAGATGGACCCTCAACCACCAGTACAGGCAAGATTCATGTGCGGCCTGTTTTTAAAAAGAGATGCCCAATGTGCAGTATCCTCATCAATCAGTGTATACATGTAGCATAAATATATTGTATCTCAATATTTTACTAATATACATATATCTTCTTTCTTTTTTTAGGCTTCAATTTTCACAGGTGTGGACTGGGCTGCAGACCATCCCTACATTTCCACTGTATATACTGTTCAACAACAATTATAAGGAAACCTGATTTTAAAAACCATTTAGTAATCTGTAAACATAAGCTAGATTCAGAATCAGCCACAAAAATGGTGTCAAGCACCAGTACGGCAGTGACCGCTCCATCAATAATAAACACACCGTCAATCATCAATACAACAGGGACCGTTCCTACAATCATGTACACACTGTCAACCACCAGTACAGACGTGACCGCTTTAGGGATCAAAGATGGACCCTCAACCACCACTATAGACGTGACTGCTTTGAGGATGAAAGATGGATCATCACCCACCAGTACAGGCAAGATTCGTGTGCGGCCTGTTATTAAAAAGAGATGCCCAATGTGCAGTATCCTCATCAATAAAACCAATCTACAAAAACATATAGAACGGAAACACTCCGATCAGTCAGAATTGGACATTGGTGACACATTCCAGCTTACAAGCGAGTGTATAGACGAGACAAATGGGATATTTACAGTTCTTAAAATTGTAAAAGGCCACAGCGTCCCCCTTCACGTACAATACAAGACAATGGGAGAAAACCACAGAATTCTCTGCGAATCGAACGAGTGCCAGGTTAACATAGATATCGCGCAGAGGAGTGGTATCACATCATACCAGTGCGTGCATATCAGTGCAGCGAGCTTTTGCAAGTCTTCGGCTGAACCAGTCTCGCTCGAGGAAGAAGTTTTAACGGCGATAGTGAGAGAAAAATTGTTCAGCGAGAAAAAGAAAAAAGAATGCCTTGTTCTGCAACAGCTCGCCAATAGTAGCAGCGTACCACTTTCCGTTCACACCTCGATTGGCGTCTCAAAAACAAAAATGTTTATTTCGGTTTTTGAGCCCAGCGTGTCCTCGTATAGTCGTTTGGGCCGTGTCATGGTTGTTTATAACACCCAATTTAACACGTGGCACTGTCCCTGTACCAAAGTGCGACGCTCATGTCTGCACAAGTATGTTGCCAAATGGCACCTATTTCAAACGCACCATGAGCTATTGAGTACTGATGGATCACCACTCAACACGCCACATTCAGAAGACGAAGGCGTCACAGACGACATTCATGTGTATCCCCCGAAAGGTCTGGGGCTGGAGTATATGGTGAATTACATTCTTCAGAACAAAAAGATTCCTGCTGTTCTTCCAGAAGATATGCGCATACCATCGGCACGCAAGGATTACCCACGAAACCTTTGTCCGAATGAAACTTTATGCCAGGGATGTCCAGGCGAAGTCCCTCTCAGTGATCCTATGCTAATTACACAGAACGCCAAAATACTGACCAATTGGTGCATTATTGAAGGTATGATATATTGTCCTTATGCTTGTGCTCTATTCAGCTACATTGTCCTGTAATGTAATATTTGTTTTAATTGCTAGATGTTGGCACCTTCTGTAAGCAGTGCCCGCAGTGTGGGATGTTTTATCGTTACCAAGAGTGGAAAGACGGCCTCCATAACTTCAATGATCACATCATCCTTGACATACCTTTGTGCTTAACCTTCAGGAACCTTCTACAGGTAATCTTCAGTCTGACTATATCAGAGTCAGTGATATGATGTTCTTTTCTTTTTTGTCTTATCTATTTATTCAAAAATATAGTCATAAATGACTTGGTGGTACAACTGTTCTTATATTATTATAAAAAAGCCTCATTGAGAGAAAGAAATTCTTAAAAATTAAACATTATTAAGTAGTTTGGCATAATATTTCATTATTATTTAAAAAAAAATAGTATATAAAAAAACTGGTTAATATTTTAAACTTTTTTCCGTCCAATTCAAAGTCATGCGGATAATATATGAATGAAATAAAAGGCAACTTAAAGGTATAGTTCACCTAAAAATTTAAATTCTGTCATTAATTACTCACCCTCATGTTGTTCCACACCTGTATGAGTTTTGTTCATCTTCGGAACATGAATGAAGATCTTTTTGATGAAATCTGAGAGATTTCTGTACCCTCAATAGACAGCAACGCATCTGACGCTTTGAAAAATTTCATAAAGCGATCATAAAACTAATCCAAATGAATTGAGCGGTTTAGCCCAAATGATCCCTTTATATGATCAATAGATTTAATTTAGCATCTACTATGAACTATCCCTTTAAGTGTACTTGAAGTCAAGTCAAGTCACCTTCATTTATAAAGTGCTTTTAACAGTATGGATTGTTTCAAAGCAGCTTTACAGTTATAATAGAAATTACCGTAACAGATTGTTTAGGCTTTACAACAGCATTAGGATAAAGTTATTGTCCACCTAAAGTTAGGTTTGATTGATTCACTTCCATTGCGAAGATCATTAGTTATTAACTTAGGGGCCGCTAACACGACACCGTTCTAACAGAAAAACTTTTAGCGATCCGGCCGTCCATCCGCACAAAACAGTGCCTGGTGTCTCGAGAACGCACTCCCTGAAATAGGTTCTGAAGGTGCAAACGATTATCCGTTATCTCTGCGCAAACCTCAAAAACGCAAACCCGCGAAAACGCAGACGGATCACATGTAGTCAGTCCATAGGTATGCGCGTTTGAATATATATGTGTGCAGGCGTGTAGTCCTTCTTCACAAATCAACCCTCAACAAACTACTTGTCTGGTCTTAAAAAAAATTAATACAGAATTTTTTTTCGCGTCTGTGTAGCCACGTGAACCGGAATTATCCCGACAACGTTTTATCTGTACAGAGGTAAAGGGGGGGAGGCCTTCACAGGGGAGAGACTAGTTGACACTTCAGGACTGCGTTGTCGTCGTGCCCAGGCGATGGTCCTTCATCAGATCTGGATACGGCCTGGATCCGGCGGACTGCGGTAAAACCTCGGGATAAACAGAGAGACTAATATTAGTGTAGACGCCATCCTTCTTATGATGTACCAAGTACAAAAGGATTTATAGGAAGTGTTCCTGTTTCCGGCTGATCTAAACTATGCACCCTAACATTGAATTATAGAAGTCTATAATGTGTTATGTGTATGCTAGGCCAAAGAGATGTGTTTTTAGTAGGGCCAGGCCGGCCCTGACCAATTTGCTGCCCTAGGCAAGATTTTACCTGGTGCCCCATGCATTACAGCCCATTTCACCCCATCATTGTGTTGGTGATTATTTAGTCATATATATATATATATATATATATATATACACTCACCGGCCACTTTATTAGGTACCCCATGCTAGTAACGGGTTGGACCCCCTTTTGCCTTCAGAACTGCCTCAATTCTTCGTGGCATAGATTCAACAAGGTGCTGGAAGCATTCCTCAGGGAGTTTGGTCCATATTGACATGATGGCATCACACAGTTGCCGCAGATTTGTCGGCTGCACATCCATGATGCGAATCTCCCGTTCCACCACATCCCAAAGATGCTCTATTGGGTTGAGATCTGGTGACTGTGGAGGCCATTTTAGTACAGTGAACTCATTGTCATGTTCAAGAAACCAATTTGAAATGATTAGAGCTTTGTGACATGGTGGAAGTAGCCATCAGAGGATGGGTACATGGTGGCCATAAAGGGATGGACATGGTCAGAAACAATGCTCAGGTAGGCCGTGGCATTTAAACGATGCCCAATTGGCACTAAGGGGCCTAAAGTGTGCCAGGAAAACACCCCCCACACCATTACACCACCACCACCAGCCTGCACAGTGGTAACAAGGCATGATGGTTCCATGTTCTCATTCTGTTTACGCCAAATTCTGACTCTAACATCTGAATGTCTCAACAGAAATCGAGACTCATCAGACCAGGCAACATTTTTCCAGTCTTCAACTGTTCAATTTTGGTGAGCTCTTGCAAATTGTAGCCTCTTTTTCCTATTTGTAGTGGAGATGAGTGGTACCCGGTGGAGTCTTCTGCTGTTGTAGCCCATCCGCCTCAAGGTTGTGCGTGTTGTGGCTTCACAAATGCTTTGCTGCATACCTCGGTTGTAACGAGTGGTTATTTCAGTCACTGTTGCCCTTATATCAGCTCGAACCAGTCTGGCCATTCTCCTCTGACCTCTGGCATCAACAAGGCATTTCCGCCCACAGAACTGCCGCTCACTGGATGTTTTTTCTTTTTCGGACCATTCTCTGTAAACCCTAGAGATGGTTGTGCGTGAAAATCCCAGTAGATTAGCAGTTTCTGAAATACTCAGACCAGCCCTTCTGGCACCAACAATCATGCCACGTTCAAAGTCACTCAAATCACCTTTCTTCCCCATACTGATGCTCGGTTTGAACTGCAGGAGATTGTCTTGACCATGTCTACATGCCTAAATGCACTGAGTTGCCGCCATGTGATTGGCTGCTTAGAAATTAAGTGTTAACGAGCAGTTGGACAGGTGTACCTAATAAAGTGGCCGGTGAGTGTATATATATATAGCAAGAGCATTACATCTAGCATTCAAGTCAAGTCCCCTTTATTTTTATATAGCGCTTTTTAGCCTACAATACAGATTATTTCAAGGCAGCTTTACAGTGATAACAGGAAAATAATGCAACAAAGTTTGCTTCTCCTGTACAGCAGATCTAGAAGAAAATAGTGTCATAATCAAGCTTAAGTATGTTCAGTGATGGTTTATTTTATTGTAAAAAATATATTAATGTATCTAATTTATATATAGCCGCTCTGGATAAAACAGTGATGTCATCGTCCAAATGTCATTCATGCACAAACTATTCATTGAGCACTAGCAAAAGTGTTTGTTTGGGAGTTGATGGCAGCAATCTTCCACTAAATTATGGCACGGTTCGTGTTTTCAACATGAATGAAACTGCGAAATTGTTCTTTGTTCTTTTGTTCTTCAGAATTGTCTTCTTTAATGTGAATTTTACATAAAACATAATAAACCTGTAGCCTATAAATATCGTTAATAATTTTGGCAAATAAAAAAAAAGCCATATATATAAAACTGCACAACTGTATAGTAAAACATTAAATAATCAAAGTGATAGTAAATGCGTCTAAAAAAGACTGACATGATTGTTACAAATCGCATTGTCTGGGGGCTCTGAAGAACTCAGAACTACTGTTAGCATAAAGTTATAAGGTAAAAATAACTGCCATTAAATTATAGTATCTTACTACTATGCAATTGGATAAACTGTTCATTCATTACATCACTTTACCTCTGTCTTTATCCCCTTGTTGTGTCCTCTTCTTTTTGGCACTGTATCTATCGCAGGCTATAATGCTAATTTAAATGTCTCATGAAAATTCGGCCATCCGTCACAATGAGGTAACTTTCACCGTGTCTAGACCTGGCGCGAGCTGCCAGGCCCGGGCAGTGCTTGAGTGTGTTAAGCGCCCTCAAACGAAAGCAATGCTGTCTACATTGGATGCGGCGAGGGGCGACGCTACAAAACAAATAAACTGATCGCGCGCGCTCTGTTTCTGGCGCACTTCAAGCACTCGCTGGGCGGGGGAAGATTGATGCGCCGGACCGGAGTCGGGGGACTTAGTTAAGTTTTTGTGGAGTTGTTATGCTTTATTTTGTAGTATTTCGAATTAATGGTTTTAAAATAGTATTAGTAAAAAAATAAATAAAAAAAATGCACTCGTTCACTCATTTTGGCGCCCCTATTGAGTGGTGGCGCCCTTAGCATTTGCCTATACCGCCTATGCCACGGGCCGGCCCTAAGTAGGGCTGTCAGTTAAATGCGTTATTAATGGTGTTAACGCAAACCCATTTTAACGGCGTCTTTTTTTATCGCGTGATTAACAGTCTTTTTTGGCCTAGCAAACTTTGTAGTTTTTTTCACATGCTTTTGCAACAGGACGCGGCATGCGCGGCGCTGCGCTATGAAACCCATTCATTTCAATGGCTTGTGCCCTGTCTATGCTTGCGCCGCGCCAGGACGTTTTGTTGCTTCGTCGACCAAAGCGCAAGCGGATCTAGCTAGACCGGAAACAAAACAACAGGCACGCCGCACACACTTGTTTGGGCTTGCAAACCGGCCAAATAGTTGGTTAACGTTACGTTTTGAGTGGATGGCGAGCGCGAGACGCCGAAATGGATGCCAATAAGATTCTGAATGGAAAGTTCACTTTTAAAAAGTTGCCAAATGGTTCCATTGACGAGACCAAAGTGATCTGTGTGTTTTGTCGTTGTGAACTGAGCTATCATTATCGCAGCGCGTCCAGTCTGAAAAACCACTTGATGGCCAAGCACACACACACACAGCTGATGCGAATTCTCCGCCCCCTCGTCAATATACGGACCTCGTCAGTATTTCTTTCACCCTTTTATTGATGGAAAGTGTTACAATGTGTGAGAGAGTTTTTTTGCTCCAAGTGAGAATGTTAGTGTGAAATTGAACACAGTATATGCCAGTGTTGTTTTCAATAAAAAACATTTGCACAAAGCAAGCCGATCCACGTTTCCATGTTGATAAGAGCATTAAAATGAGAAAAAATAATGGGACAAAAAGAAATCAAGGGACATTTAGAATAGATAAAAATGTGCGATTAATCGCGAGTTAACTATGACATTAATGTGATTAATCGTGATTAGATATTTTAATCGTTTGACAGCACTAGTTTTTAGTCTAGATTTGAACTGACTGTCTGCTTCCCGAACAATGTTAGGAAGACTATTCCAAAGTTTTGTTGCTAAATAGGAAAAGGATCTACCGCCTGCAGTTGATTTTGATATTTTAGGTATTACCAACTGGCCAGAATTTTGAGATTGCAATAGACGTGATGGACTATAATGCGTTAAGAGCTCACTCTAGTACTGCGGAGCTAAACCATTTAGTGCTTTGTAAGTAATCAGCCATATTAAAAAATGTATACGATGTTTAATAGGGAGCCAATGCAGTGTTGACAGAACCGGGCTAATATGGTCATACTTCCTGGTTCTGGCAAGAACTCTAGCGGCTGCATTTTGGACCAGCTGTAGTTTGTTTATTAAACGTGCAGGGCAACCAATCAAGAGAGCGCACTTTTATGGCTGTACACTTTTTAAAAAGTTCCTTTTTGTGATGAATAATTTAAAGAATACTTTAAATCATTATGATTAATCTTTTGTCATGCTTTAAAGAAGTACACTTATTTTGTTGTGTTGACTATCATACTGAAGTACCTGATTATAATTTAACTGTAGTGTGTCATTTGATATTACACATATATAGAATATATTTTAAATGTACTAATTTGCTACTTCGTTACAACTGCGTTATTACAAATGAATTTAACTATATTTCAAAGACAACAGATATATACAGTAATAAAAACAAATTGCATTTAATGTAACTTTAAACTATAATACATTAATTGTAATGCTGTTAAGTGTCTGAAAACATTACATTCAGTTCACACTTAAGTATATTCTTTTAAAGTATTATTTTCGTTGTAAGTACTATACAAAAGTATGCTAAAGTGCACTTCTTTTTCACGAGGGATACAAAGAGTACATTTCTAAGAATTTTTTAAGGGTCTTATCTATGCCACTTATATGAATGTGTTTAAGTATGCTATTTTTTTTAACATTCAAATGTTGAAAGTGTTTAAAAACTTTCTTCTTTTTTTGTATTTTTTCTTAGGTTCATACTTCAGTGAGCAGAGCAGTTGAATATTTACAGCTCATGACAGGTGTGGAGTTTCCACCTCCAGACGCAATGCTGCATGCATATTTACAGTTTGAAGCCCTCACAGATCATGAATACAAGTATTCATGCCCCTCCTGTGGCGATCATCCCCCGGTGGTGATCTTGGGTGTACACAAACCGAGCACTTCTCACTTATCAGGTAGTAAAATGATAATGTTCTTCATCTTTGATACTTCATCTTTGATACTATTTTTGGACATGTGTTTTTGTCATAGTGAAATACTCCTGTTATGCTTTCAGAAAATGACATTAAAGAACCGCCAGAGAATTTTAAAGGGGAGGTCAGTCTGGAAAAGTTCTGGGAGGCACTATCCAAAGAGATGATCTGTCGAGGACTTGTTGAAAGTACATACTCATACAGTGCTTATTACACTATATTGTGAACTATTGAAAAGAATGCATCTTATGATAATTTTTTTTCCCCTGTTGTTTTAGATGGTGGACACAATCCATTTGCAGTTCCAACAAATTATCACTTTTGGGCTCCTTGGATAGGCAAGAACACACGGCAGTCAGACACTGTGCTAAACACAGAGTTTGAGAAAGTTCGTGCTTCAAAGTCTGCGTCAGAGGTGTTAGAAATGACTGTTACGGAGGATAGTCTCAGTGAAGAACTTTTCAAACAGAAGGTTTGCTTTATGAGTGGAACAACTCTTTTAATGCTTTTTTAATTAATAAATTCAAATGAACATTTTTTTAAATATTCTTTTTGATAGGATGATGTGGTTAGAGGTTTATGCAACGAATGTGGTGTGGACTCCACTGGATCTCGCAGTGATCTCCTTCTTAGATTGGCCGGTGAAATGAAATCCAGGCAAGCATGTGAAAAGATCTATTCGAAAATCTGGAGTTGCTCTGGTGAGATTAGTGTTTACTCTACTGTTTTCACTGCATTCCTGTAAATGTATGTTATTGTGGAATTATTGCCAATATATGAAAATGACAAAAAACTGCTTCTAATATTTTTTTTTAAAATTCAACAGGAAATGATATAGAGAGGATCCCTGCAGACCCTAGTTTTGTGTCAAAGTCAACAAGTTCCATAATGTTAACTAAAATAATTTTAATATTTTTTAAGTTGGTTATAAAAATACTTCCCCATAAAATATTTATGAATTAATAATTAATTACATTTGTAAAAAATACCTTTTAGCTTGAAAAGTATACACTACTGTTTAAAGATCATAAATGCAATAAAAACAGGATAATATTGTGAAATTATATCGCAATTTCTAAGAACTGTTTTCTATTTTAATACGTTTTAAAATGTTATTTATTTTTCCTGTGATCAAAGCTGAATTTTCAGCATCATTTCTCCTGTCTTCAATGTCACATAATCCTTTAGATATCAATCTAATATGATTTGATGTTCAATAAATATTTATTATCATCATCAATGTCGAAAGCAGTTGCTGCTTAATATTTTTGTGGAAATCGTGATGCATTCCAGAATTCTTTGATGAATTGAAAGAAACGTCTTTTTTAACATTATAAAAGTCTACTGTCACTTTTGAACAATGTAATGCAAGTTTCTTTAAAATAATAATAATAATAATAATAAAGGGTATAGATTTAAAAATTTAAAAGATTTTTCCTTTTCTTTTTTCAATTTGTCACTAACCCTCATTTTATTATTAAATGCTACTTTCTAAAGTCATATTTCTCTCTTCTTCTTTTTTTCGGTCTATTTTTTAGGAGGCTGGGGAGTCATCATGTGCCCCTGTGGAATTGTCTACAGTCTAAAATGCAATCTCCGAGCTGCGAGCCCTCGAGACTTTGCCGATTTGCTGTTATCATGGCAACATATGCCGAATGTCATGATTTATGACTCTGCGCAGAGTCTTGCTACGCACACCAATCTAAGGGCCCCGGAAGAGCTTCCCATCTCTCCTTTTGAAGGACTCTTGGTGGAGCCAACTCAAGCACACATAGAACTTGCCAAACGTGGAAAGCTGACAGTGTCCCTGCCTTGGCTGGTTGAAAAAATGGAAATGACAGATCCTCACGGACACCCGGCGACCGGTTCATCTGATCATTACGTGCTTCATGAAAGCAACTCAGAGGATGGCACAGATGTTCTGAGGAAACTCGCGCTCGTGCCTCAGCTGGCCGGCAAAGTGAATAGTGAAGTCGCAGGGCGACTATTTGCTAAAATGAAGAAAAATAACTACTTCATGTCTTTGTCATCAGCGCATCTGTTTCTAATGAGGAACATCGTTCACCACTATAATGAAAACAAGGCCAACAAAGCGAGCACCCGGTTAAGAAAGAGTTCTGGATCCAACGTGCTGACTGATGCGTATGGACAAGCTGTGCTGGGTAAATTTGTGTTGATGTAAATGATATTAAACAACATCAGAAATGTAGTGGAAAGACATTGATAAATAAATACATACTTGTAACTTTAGATTTGTTTGTGTTGTAATAGAAAATCCAGGAGGATCCAGAAGCACGGATAATGTGAATGAGGACTCAATCCTGCAATCTTTGATGGACCTGAGCAGCGGTACGTGTTTTTATTGTCAAGTTTTATCGCAAAGGCCTTTTACAGGTTATATGGGATATTTGAATGATTATCCTAATGTTGTGTGACATTAAACACCTGTCAGTAGAGTGTTCTTTGGATTGTCAGCAGTGGTACACAGACTGGTTTTGATTTGAGTTCATTTTGTAAATGTCTTAATAGCACATGTGCTACATATGAATCTAAAAAATAACCATATTCATGTGTTTGTATTGTTCTTTTCTGTCTTGAAGCTTGACTGGGCCTTCAGCACAGACAACCCATTGGAGTTGGAAACAATTGAAATTCTTGACCTTCTTAGTAAGCAGATGAGTTTGAATTAAATGTTAATGAGTGAGTTAGTTGTGGTTAAAACTAAATGACTGGGAAACCTTTTGTTATGATTATTACTTTTTTTCCCATAAAAATTTGAATTTACCACTAGGCTAACAATTGCATTTAAAGACTGCGTTGCGATTTCTGGATACTGGATGTTATTTATGTTTTTTTCATTATTATTGCTGTCTGCAATTTTTTTTGGCTAATCAATTATTATTTTGAATTCTAAACTATTTTTATATTTCTGCAGGACTGTTAATATAGTTGAAATATGTTATTTGAGGATTTCAGTTGTGATGTTTAATTTCTTTTAGTTTTACTTAAAGCAATATCAGTGTGGATGCCATATCTGATTAGGATTTGTTATTGAATGTTTATTTTGTGTTATATATGATTAAACATTCATGACTACAAATGGTTACACTTTGTGTCTTTAAGTACTGTTTGCATCATCACGAACAAGAAAGGAGTTATATTATCTCAGTTAAATATTGTAGATGTAAACTCGGCACATATCAAATTTAATAAAGAATAGAGGTTGTTTTTTTTGTGTGTAATATTTTGGTTATACTTACGTTTTTGGGGTAATAACATTTTGATTTGATTTACACAAATGTAGATTAGTTGCTTTAAGTTTTGTGGCATTTAAAAATGATTAGAAAACTTGATTTTAACCCTCAAAGAAGCTGAAATGCCTTATCAAACATACATTTCAAGTAATTTAGAGTTAACTCCCATAAATTTCATCTAATTTACTATCATTTTTTTTATATATTTTAACATTTATTATTTATTTTTTATTTATTTCTTTATTTTAAAGTGTTTGTTACACTGTAATTATACATTTAAGTTCTGAGTAATATTAGCCTAAGCAACTACATGTAATTACTATAGGGTTAGTTGCATGTTATTATGCATAAGTTATAGTTTTTACTATAGTAACTTGACAATGACACTGTAAAATAAAGTGTTACCTTCTCTCTCTCTCTCTCTCTCTCTCTCTTTCTCTCTCTCTCTTTCTCTCTCTCTCTCTCTCTCTCTCTCTCTCTCTCTCTCTCTCTCTCTCTCTCTCTCTCTCTCTCTCTCTCTCTCTCTCTCTCAGTGTATGCTGCTTAGATTTATTGTGGGTGTGTTTAACAATGATAATGGTTGTTTATTATTAATAAAACAAACAAACATGTAGGCTAAAATAAATTACGCTCCAAAACTGTAGGTGGCGCAGATGTGATAATGTATGATTGTCTCCGCACGGGGACCAGCTGGCCTGGGACTGCTGTGACGTCAGGAGTGATGCAGTGATGGACCCGCCCGCTCAGGACAGGACAGGTTGATGTTACTGCACTGGAAAGCGGAGTTTCAACACAATAGCGATGGCAGAAATATCCCTTTATCTCTCCAGCGTCAGTATAACTGTGACACATGATATGGACAATGACAAGGTAAATTATTGACCAATTTAAATCATGCCTAACGTTACATGACTGCATGTATCAGTTTTATTCCCGGTCATTTCTATCACTATAAAGCTATACAAACAAGCATATTAAACTGATTAGTGCTTATGCTTATTTACATAGAAACTAAAACCTGTCACCAAAAGTTACTACATTAATACAAATTTAAATTTAGAAAAAAAAAGTGATATGGTATTATAGCTATTAACTGTCGTCTAATAAAGAAATGAGAATGTCTGAAAGTTTTGAAGCAGAACCATATTTGTTTCTCTCTCTTTTATTAAGCAGACCCATGTACATTTATATTAGGATAAAGTCAACAAACACAACAATACTGTGGTGTTTTGTAAACTACTATTGTTAATTCTATTTTTGTAATGGCACTAGGGTAATGTTCTTCCCTCATTTCAGTTTAAAACCCCATCATATTGTACATAATCAGCTTATTCCTAATATTGATGATCTGTGATGTGTGTGTGTGACTGGGGACAGAGCTCTGGAAAAGAGAAAGAATACGAGTGTGTGGAGCTTGGTGATCTAGACAGAAAAGAGAAGACCCCGCGCCGCATTATTCATTTCTCCAGTGGGGAAACCATGGAAGAATACAGCACAGATGAGGAGGAGGAGGACAAAAGACAGAACGCAAAGAAAGAACTTCTGTCTTCCATGGACACAGTATGTGTGTGTGTGTTTGAACAAATCCTCTGAATGGCCCTTAAAGGGATAGTTCATCATTTACTCACCCTCATGTCCTTCCAAACTCGTATGACTTCTGTGAAATGCAAAAGACAACATTCTTCAGAAAATCTTTTGTGTTCCACAGTCAAAAGTTGGTTTGAGACAACATGAGGTACATTTCTATGTGCACTATCCAGAGGTGCAAAATAACAGTATGACAGTACATAAATATAACTATATTTTATCTGTTTTTTTAAAGTCCAAGCTGACTTGGGGTCCGTATGTCTGGTTTCAAATGTGGAGAGCAGCTACATCCACTATATCTGGTAAGTCTGTGACTGAAACACGCTCATTGGTTGACCAATCAAAACACGCTCTCCTGCCAACCAATCAGAGCGCATTACGCTTTTCGGAAGGAGGGGCTTCATTGAGACAGGAACTAAATAGAGCGTTACTGACAGACTGGGAAGAGAGGAGCCTCAACGATGTAAAATATGTGGCAAAATAATGTTTTTAAACATTCAAGCATGAAAGCCTATTCTAGTAGAGCCCAAAAACAAAATCAAGACTTTGTAAAAGGGCATAATACTATATTATGAGGGCCTTTTTAACATCACACCAGCTTCTACAAAATTAACAACAATCTTAGCTTGGAAATAAAACTTACAAAAATCCTATTCATATTCTATGTACAGGCAATCAGGTATAATGACTGAAATGTGCATAAGTAATCATACCTGGGGATTAAAAAGCGTTTTCTGGCCTAATGTTTGTGTCTGTGGGAATAGCAAGCAAATCTTCCTCGGGCCATTGTGGATGATGTTAAATGATTATGACATGGCGGTTTTGATGTTTTATTCAAATATGCAAAACACCGAAACATGTTTGAGCTCTAAATATATGATTATTTTTGTATGCAGCTATCTAGTTTACATTTAGTAAAGCTTTTCATCTCTTCAGAGATCCACTAAGCTTTTAAAAAATGTAGCATCTTGTAAAGGCAGAAAATTGAGACACTGTTTTGTACATTTGACACTGACACTGTTTTACACATTTGTAAATATTGGTATTCTATAACCATCTCACAGCTTGTGACTACCTGGGTGAGCGAATGGCATCTCTTTTTGGCATCACCTCAGCTAAATACCAGTACGCCATAGATGAATACAGCAGGTCAAAGAGGGAGGTACTGCAGTCATCTATATTCACTCAATGTAAAAGGCTAGTATCAGAATTGGCATATTGTAATGTTTTTGTTGTTGTTTTAACAGAAGGAGGAGAGAGCTGAAGATACACAGCTGTCTGAAGAGGAAGAGCACCTGTTTGAAGAGCAGCAAAACGATGAAGATGAGGACCCGAAGACCAACCAGCCCGAGACCAACAGTACTCAAGTACAGGTGACCAATGAGCTGGACTGTCAGACCTCTTTAGTGCCCAACACTGTTCACATCCCTGCACTTGTTACTAGCACTTAACCAACACAAGTATAGTCATATAAACACTAGTCTCTATTCTTTAAAGCACTTACCACAGGGACGTAAACAGGCTCTGTAATAGATGTCCATGTTAACTTGTGACTTTAACTGCCTTAATGCACTGATCCTGGGCCAGTGAAACAATATGATACTGATCATGGTGCTAATGAGGAGATGAGCCAGTTGCTCTGCCTCTGACCAAAAATGAATTTGTTCTGAAATGCCACTCTGCTAACATGATGACACTGAACATTTCTACATAGGTGTTTTTTTAATTGACTCTGTACAGTGTGTATGTTTTATTATTATTAGTGTTATGAAGCATTTGATGGACTTATCCTCCATCAATCCAGAGACACATACCTCACACTGAATTTTCAGTACTTATCTAATATACTGTTAATGCTTGATATTTGTGATGTCACTGTTTGTTTTTTAAAGAGAAAATGTCATTTTTTTTACCATTTTGTGTTTAACATGAATAAAATACTACATTATTATTTCATACGAGTGTTTAGTTCAGGGTTCGTACAGAGTTACAGAAAATTACTTGATTTTAATCGTTACGTTTTCAAGGTGTTTGAATTTTGAATGTCGTCCTTAAAAACATCCAGTGTGATTAAAAGAGAAAAAAAGCTATTTATGAAAATGAACCTTTATTAAAGATCAAGTCTTGGGTCCCTTGCGTCAGTCTCATGTTTTCATGTCACGCTAGCGTGGGGTCCAAGGGTCCAAGACTTCTACTGAGGGGGTTTTCTACTGATATAGTTATTTTAAAATCAATTTGGAGTCACGTGTTAAGTTTTAATTTTATCGTGTAAAGACAAGTGTGTAGTACTGTACTCTGGGCGATGCGTTTAGTGCTAGACAAGGCTCTTTGCATTAAAGGTGCAGTAAGCAATTTCTGAGAAACTGTTGAAAGTGGATCTGACCGAGCAGCACAACACACTTGTAGCCAATCAGCAGCAGGGGGCGTGTCCACTCATGATGGGGGAGGAGAGAGAGTGAGCAAGAGGGAGATTTGAAGTGAGACTGTAGAAAGAGAGATGATACTTGTTTGTATTTACTCTTGTGTACTGTATGTTCATTTTTTGTTCTTCCTTGTCATTCATGTGGCGTCTCACTTTATTTTTCATGAAGCATTATTTTGCTTCGCTTCTGCTATGATAAAGAGACATCCACTCTTGCATTGCGTGTCCTTGCATTTTGGGGGCGGAGCAATGAAGGGAGGGGTGTGTTTGTTTGGGTTGATTTCAAATATCAACAGTGTTTCTCAGAAATTGCTTACTGCACCTTTAAATTACTTTTAACGAATTAGAGACTATGCGGGAGGGTGAGTGATGAGCTATTTTGCAAATATTGTGTTTATCATGCATAAATAGCATTTCTTGTGTGTATATGAAAGAACAGTTACACTAATAGTTAGATGACTAGCTGTAATTTAGCCTCGCTAATAATTACATTTCATTATAAAAATATAATTACAATATCTAATAACCTAACTAGAGTTACATATAGCAGGCAATAGCAACACTGATGGTAAAGTGCTTCCCTCTTAAAATATAGCCTGAACCCTGTAAGTTGGATGGGTCTGCATGTGTTGTGTGGGTAGATTATGCTCTACTGACCTCCCCGCTGATAGATACTGTTTTGTCTTGGGCAACAAAAGACTCAATGTCTGTGTGGTACTGAAGGCCAGTTGAGCTTGTCCTCAGTTTAACCCTGCTCATATGAGTAAGGCTTAGACAGAGACACATTCATTATGATATGATCCAAATTAGCCTTATATACCCCACCAGGTTTATTTACAGTATATTTACAAAACTCATTTTTAATTTGCAAGCACATGATGCATATAACATGGCAATAAAATGGCTAATAATGAAGGGATGACTTTGAATAAATGTATTTTTATTTTTATATCTTGGACACACCACATCCAGATATAAAAAATTAAAAAAAATCTACTTCAATGGACATCCTAGATCACACTCTGAAGATGGAGATACTGGCACGGGTGGGATTGTAGGTACAGTCCATGCTATATTTCCACACTTAGGCGGCCCCATGCTAACTAGCGGTTTGCTCTTCTCGTCCCAGAGACGACCCTTCGGTTCCAAACGCTCCCTTCTCGCAAGCCTGCTAGATAAGGGGAAAATCCTGTTAAGAGTAAAACCTATTAGACAGGTAAATGTTTTTTACCTGAAATTGAAAATCCTTTCAAGGAAGATTCAGGCCTCCTTTCACCTTCCAGGTTCATCAGGTTGAAGTTTGTTTTAATATAACTATTGCAACAACAACAACAACAAAAAACACTTATTATGAGTCCTATTAAGTGCATAACCTAAAAAATTGGTGTGTTTTTTTTGAAAATCATCCTCGTTCCTGGTCTTATGAGGTTTAAAAAGACGCTGGCTATTTTATCACATGAGAATCAAAGTGCATTTTCACAATTCCTCACGTTATTTGTACTTACTGTACCTTATATTTGTACCTGAATTTGAAGAAAGATAAAATAGTGTTAATTATGAGTTCTTTTAACAACCTAGATATAGGTACTTTTTCTTACCTGAAAATGAAAATCATCCCAAGAAAGATTCAGGCCTCTTTCCACCTTCGTTCAAATGTTGCAGTTTGTTGTTTCAATGAATAAGTTTAAAAAAAAAAGAAAAAAAAAGTGTTAATTATGAGTTCTATTCACAATCTAAAAATTGGTATTCTACTTTTTTCTCACCTGAAATAAAAAATCATCCCAAGAAAGATTCAGGCCTCTTTCCACCTTTATTCAAATGTTGCAGTTTGATGTTTCAATTAATAAGTAAAAAAAAAAAAAGGAAAAAAAAAGTGTTAATTATGAGTTCTATTCACAATGTAAAAATTGGTATTCTACTTTTTTCTCACCTGAAATAAAAAATCATCCCAAGAAAGATTCAGGCCTCTTTCCACCTTCGTTCAAATGTTGCAGTTTGTTGTTTTAATGAATAAGTTGTTGTTTTTTAAGAAAAAAAGTGTTAATTATGAGTTCTATTCACAATGTAAAAATTGGTATTCTACTTTTTTCTCACCTGAAATAAAAAATCATCCCAGGAAAGATTCAGGCCTCTTTCCTCCTTCGTTCAAATGTTGCAGTTTGTTGTTTCAATGAATAAGTAAATAAAAATAAAAAAAGTGTTAATTATGAGTTCTATTCACAATGTAAAAATTGGTATTCTACTTTTTTCTCACCTGAAATAAAAAATCATCCCAAGAAAGATTCAGGCCTCTTTCCACCTTCATTCAAATGTTGCAGTTTGATGTTTTAATGAATAAGTTCATTGAATAAGTTCAATAAATAAGTTCAATGAATAAGTCAACCTAGAAATAGGTACTTTTTCTTACCTGGAAATGAAAATCATCTAACTGCCATTAAATATTAGAAATCTAAATCACTCTGAATTACTTGAAATAAACCCTAACCAGTTTATTCACGATGTATACAAACATTAATAGTCTGACTACGAATTCTAGAAGGAGCTTTAGTTTGTTTGTTCAGCTTTAGGAAACTTCACCTCTTCAGTGTCCAGCGTGAGACTGACTCTGTGACATCATAACATGAGGGCAGCAGCAAGCTGTTGTCGTGACAACCAGATACTTTGCTGCTGAAAGACATTCTACGGTGAGAGTATTAGCAAACAAACTTGAAATTGCAAAGATAAACGCTTTCTTTTTCTGCAAACCATATATTTAACTCCATTGAAACAAGTCAGTGAGCCTAAACAGCTGAAACTGCGGATATAGTTATATTTTTGTCTAAGTGTGTTCCTCAAAAGAGCCAGTAGATGGCGATTGTTAACCATTTGGTGTCAAAAAGAGACAACATCATATTACAAATCATTATGTTTAAAGCTTAAAGCAGTTTCACGTGTGGCGTTATACACAGTTTTGGGCAATTCTGTTATGCGAAACAAAAACTCTTTGATCACATTGCATGAATGGAGATAAATGCAGATTTAAACATCCACTGCACATTAAGCATGTTCCGTTTCTAATGTAAATCTGTTTCTCATACAAACAGATTATGGCTTCAGAAGACGACATATAGTATAGAAGTGTTATGGGATACATACTTTTATGATACTTTTTATACCATACATACCATTTTTATTACATTTTGGAGCTAGATCCCCATTCACTTTCATTTAATGGAACCGATTATCCAGTACTTTCTCTTGTGCTTCAACGAAGAACAAAAGTCATAAGGTTTTGGAATGGCATGACATTGAATAAACGATGATCATTTTTATTTGGGGTTGATTTATTTAAAAATGTGATAGGGACAGATGTAGCCTAGCTACCTGACAAACAAAGTGCGAGTTCTTCCTGAAAAACACAAATTAAGAGCGATATTCATTGTAGATAACATTAATTTTGCCATGTCATTGGCGATGGATTATAATCAGCGGGAAACCCCAGATTACACAAATATTTTAATGATAGTGTTTAGCAACACTTGATGGCAGTGTTTATCTGGGCTAACAGCTATTGTGCAATAACTGTAATACTGCTTTCAACCAAACTCATTCATCACTTAATATTTGAATAGAGCTCAGAGTTTCAGTTTTGGGTTTACTTCTTTATACATACATGTATTGAATCCCCTGAATGCATCACACCACAGCTAGTGACTTCCAAAAATAGGTCACACACCACATCTCTGGTCCTCTGTGATTGTACCCTTCATAAAGATTTGTTTCTAAACTAGCAGGGGGATTCTGTGTTATTTGGTACATCCGTCTAGACTCTGCACACTTCAGAGATTGTTCACCTTTTCCGCCGTGGCTTTGCGTCAGACAGCTGCAGAAAAAGTGGGTGAGTCTGGGCTTTTTTCTTTCTTTTTTTACCAGGGAAAAAAATAGACATGAATGTAGCTCTGTAGAGACTCCCAGGCTGAAAATAGATCAGCTTCACTGCATGATTCAGAACAACTTCCCTTAATTCAAATCATTGTCCTGATCCCACAATGATATCGAACAACTGTCTGGATGTTGTCATGGTGCTGAATGCTGCCACTAGATATTTAAAGTCACTATGAAACCAAAATGGACCATTTAGATTTTTTATGAAATATTGCAATATTTATTAAAATGATTTATCCGTGCATATCTTTGTTATTATTTTTTTAATTCATGTGTCCTTCCCATAAACGTATTCAAAATCACTCTCTTCTCTGGTGATGTGTTCACTAGTGTGAGGGCGGGAAAACCTGTCACTCATATCGGATCGACCAATAGCAATAAACCAAAACCATCCAATTAATTCCTGATGGACAAAATCAAGTCCTGCCCTACATTTTTTCTTGTAGCCGTTTTACTCAGATATACTTAACAAGAACAGACTATCACAACTTCCGGTTCATGTCGACTTTCAGCAGTTGTGGCCTAATGGTTAGAGAGTCGGACTGTAACCCAAAGGTAGCAGGATCGATTCTCAATAGGAAAATGTATAGGTAGGGGATTGAATGAACAGCGCTCTTTTCCACCCTCAATGCCTTGAGCAATGCACCCATCCCCCAATCGCTCCCCAGGCGCCGCAGCGAATGGCTGCTCACTGCTCCGGTTGTGTGTGTCCAGGGTTTGCAGTGTGTGTTCACTACTCACTGCTCCTAATGTGTGTGTGTGTGTGTAATTGACGTATAGGCCAGTAAGAGCTGTGCGTGTAAACCTCACTCCCCTAGCCTCAAGATGCGCGCGGTGTTTAGCGTCCTTGTTAGCGTGCCCACCCCATTCCAGAGACCCCGGTTCTAATCCCGGTCAGAGCGGGTCAAGTAGGACTGATTATATTTGGTGCCGTGACCCGGATGGGAGTGAGGTTTAGGGGGGTGAGTGTAACAGACGTAGGCCATTAAGAGCTGTCCGCGTAAACCTCACTCCTCTGAACTCAAGAGCCGCGCTAGCCCGAGACGCCGATTTGAGTCCCACTCAGAGCAGGTCGAGTAGGACCCGTTACATGTGCACAAGTATGAGTACTTGGCCTTCATGTCACAAAGTAGTATGACAAAAGCAAAGCTGCTCTTGTACTGAATATCTGATTCTGCATGGATGTGATTCGGTTGAGTGATCAGAAAACAAAATGGTTTATGAAAACAGTGCTGTAATACCAGAGCTCTACCCGCAGGGGGAGCCTCTAAAGTTTGTTGAATAAACTGCATAATATACGGCTGGCGTCGAGAACAATCGGGCCCCCTCACAAATGGATCCGCACTGGGACCTGGGCAGGGGTTCCTAAACATTTTTGTCAGCCGTACCCTTTAGAAGTATTTATTTAAAGTACCCCCTGAGATTTTAAAGATATTTTTATGGCACTACTCATTTCTGCAAAGAATGACTGTTTTGTAAAACTCTAAAAGCAATTCAATAATATCAGGGTTATAATAATGATTGTCTTGTGAGTAACACATGATCCAAGATGACTAAGCATTATTCAATTATACAGAGGCTACCATCTGTAACAAGTAAATTGCTGGTTATGCAAAATTTTCTACAGATTCTTAAAGTAATGTTTATGTGAACCCTAAACTTTGCCATCCAAATCACATATTTATGTATATTTACATGTAATACAAACAAAACTGGAATGTGCAGCCAGCCAGTCACCATAATTGAAGTGTTTGACATATAGCCTACAGAGAAAGCTGACATGTATTATCAGATTTTTTTTTTTTTTTTTTTACAAATTATTAGCAAGTATAGGCTATTTAGTCTCCTCCTCTGAGTTCATAAAACGTAAATAAATATATATGGACATATGTAAGTCATAATATGTGTACCATAACATTGTGCGTGTGCGCAAGATACTTTTGACTAATTGAGAAAATAGTTGGATTAAAGTATGTACATGCATTCTATTGAAAGGATTATTTCAAGTGTACAATCTGACCAAATTTCATTCAGATCATGCATGTTTACACGAAGGCCTTCAATTTGATTGCTAAAGGATTATATGGTTGAATGTTAACGTAGCTATTGCTAGTTCAGGTTACATAATGTATTAAATGTTAACCAATTGAACTTCATTATAAAATGTTAAGTGCCGTTTTACCTAAAATGGGATTTACTTTGTTGCACATGAAACGTAAGGACAGATAATGCAATGTGGGCAAATTATGACATTTTGTAAGCAACTGAAAATGAATCTGCCAAATTCCAAACAGGAGAAACCACAAAAAACGGTTTAAAAAAAAAAAGACGACTTGTCCAAAAATGCAGCTGGATTCCAAATGCAGCACGAGTGTCCCGCACAGATACGCTGTGACGGGGATTTCCAACACCCATCCTCTTTCCTGTTGCTTTACCCAAAAACACGGATTTTCAGCACACTAGAGCCGCAGGATTTTCCCAATCGTTTTGGCTGCAAACTGCAATGTTGTTAGAACCTGAACAAGTAAAATTCTACCGTTTCATCATTAGACTTTTCTGCATTGCTAGACTGTTTCATATTTCTACATTGACAAACATGCACAGTGATTTTTACATTCAACTTGTAGAACAACATGCAGAGGCAATGTTTTCAAACTATCTATCTATCTAGTTTCGCATGAAAGGGTATCAAAACCAACAAACGAGCATGTGAGTGATAGGCTACTTGTTATATCGTGCTGTGAGAAGACGTACTGAAGATAAAACGCTGTTACTCCCTCAGCTGTGGAAAGTCCCCAACAGCCTGCTCCACGAGCGCAGACCGAAAACTTCTGCAAAGGCAAGAGGTCAGATCTACCCTCACTGTAAGGGTGTAAACCACACAGCCTGAGTGAGTAGGCATGCCAAAAAAAAAAATGGAATCAGTTTTCCCTTTGATAGTGAACACATATTGGGGAGATTTTTGGTATTTTTCAGTTTGGCTAACCATAGTTCAATCTTGTATTTTTGTTGGTGGTTTAGACATCAAGTGCAAACGTGCATGCCAGCACACAACATAGTTTAACATATATAGCCCTCGTGAAGGCACTTTTGGTTATATAACGACCTGATTCATAATTCATTAAGTCTTATTGCACAGGGATTCATATCGTTGCATGTGTAAATGGGTCATAATCGTCAACATAATCGTCAACATACACTCCTAAATGGGTTTTGATACAAAAATAAATAAATTAGGGTGTAATCAGTTTTTATCTTGGTGTACGCTTGTTCTTCATGAGGAGTTAATGCATAAACTCTCTATTTACTAAGTTGTGGTTAGAAATACAGGCTGGTGCGGTCAGTCCAGACGTAAATGAGCTCACTCATAGAGGACTTTCAGTTGGGGAAATTTAGGGACATTTTGTCCAGTACTAAGCATAGTTCAAGCATTTCCTCTTCCTGTATAAGCCTTTGCTTTCGACTGGCCAGCGCAGCATGCAAGCATTATGCAAGCATTATGAGAACAGGAAGAATTTGTATTGTGTTTGTTTGACCATCCTGACCAGCCCAAGACAGCTACATTTACTCATCCACTGGTGTGAGTTTGGGGGCTAAGTGTTTGTATGGCCAATGGCAAACAGGGCTCATTATTCGAGTCATTATTTTTACAAATCTGTTAAGTTTCGCTATACTCATGCAGAAATTAAACACTTTAATTGCAGCTAGTTGGATCAAGTCTTCTGGTTAAGGGAAGTCCTGATTTTGCAGAGAAACGTTCCTGGGTCAACATATTTTGTTGATCCTGGAACAACATTCCTGTCAAAAAATGTAGTCCTACCCCTAAACCTATAACCCTACCCATAAATTAACTTTAATATCAGAGGGAAATTATAGGTTGTAATCTATCACAACCTATCAGAGGGAAGCACCTAACCCTGGTTGTAAGCCTAAACTTGACATAAACTCGAAACTTGTCCCGCAAATCTGATTTGTTGATTGGAATGTTGTCAACAAAGATGATGATCCAGTGACATGCTGTACTTTGTGAAATCAGGTTCTGCCTGTTTTAGGTAGGCTAGTTTGTAACATGCACACCAGTAGTCTGATAATTGCTATAATTAGAGTGAGGAATTACTGAGACTTGGCAAACTTACATTATTAACTTAGAGATTATTCGCTAAGAAAGGAGGTTGTACAGCCATTTTCGTACATACCCCAACTCAAAACCCCAAATTCTCAATTCAATTAAACTGGCCTGTAATAAAATGTTCATCACTTATATGTTTTCAGACTTTCTTAATTTTGTCAAAAACACAACTAAAATGTCTCCATTTCAATGTTTCCGACCAACAATAAAACACACGATGACCATGAGCTGCGTGGAGTTCCAATCATGTTGTGTTGAAATAGTTGAACTTTTGTGTCTTGTATGACCAACAGACTATGTGATATTCTAATTGAAACTTTAAACACCATTTTTGTAAAAGGGCAGTTGTGAATGTTTGAAATAATTATTTTATCAACATTAAATGCCTAATTATTTATGTTGATTCTCCCTATAAAACCTACTTTTTTTTTCTTTTAAACATATTTGCCGTCATTTGTTCATTTGTCAATTAATGCGGTTATTAATGCAGTTATTAGAGAGAGAGAGAGAGAGAAAGAGAGAGAGAGAGAAATTAAGTGTGAATTACATCAGTCTGTGCGTCTGTCAATAGTGTTCTGCATCTGCACCTGCGTCTATAATAGCAAAACTACTTTTACCTGCAGTGCACCTTGCTAGTGAGAAACATCATAGAGCTTTTAAGTTGCTAAACTGTTTTACTGATAGAGCAGCGCTGCTGACAACACGTTTCTCTGCGAGTGTGTGTGTCTGTTCTGTATGTGTGTGTGCGTGCTTGAGTGGGAGAGACAACGACGAAGAGATATCCCAGACAGCAACAAAGTGTCGGCCCGGATCCGGCTCACATCTGGTACACGTGGATTCCACACGGCCCAGATGTTGGACGGATCTGTGCCAACACTATGTTGCTCTCTGGGATGTTCTTCTTCATAGTAAATTAAATAATAACTGCAAAATACAGTAAAACGTAATTTTGTGGCAAAAAAAGTCATTTTTATCCTATTGTTTACTATATTTATTTGCACTGTCTTTGTGGGTTTTGGTTCTTTTGTAGGCTGTAAAGACCTTTGAAATAACTGAAATCATTTGGCAAAGTGATATGGAACTGTAATACGGTCAAAAGCTGTCCGGAACTACTTTAGCCGTGCGTTTCCCTGAAAATAAGTGCCAACCTTAGTACGTTCATCAACCAATTAGCATGTAACAGCCCCGTAGTATAAATATACAGTATTTATAAAGTCAATTCTACACCAACTTTACATGCACTCTAACTTAATTGCATGTAAAAAATAAGAGAGAGAGAGAGAGCAGAAAAAAAGAACAGTAAATTCTCTGAATTAAATCACTTTTCTGATTTAATTCAGAGAATTTACTGTTCTTTTTTTCTTTTTTTCATGGGAAAGTTATTTTTAAAGAATCAGCTATCATTAAAAAAAGGAAAGAAAGGAACTCCCCTTACATGTATGCAACTGCTGACGCCACGGATGAATACCCTTAAAAAGAGCCCCTAGAGAGGCATGGTTCCTTTTACATAGTGTCACATGTAGAACATAAAGAGATGAGAGTCTTGTTTCATGTCTTGGGGGGAAATATACATACCCACATCAAAAGATCTGTGGTAAATGCTCTTGCTACATTGTGCACTGCATCAACTAAAAGCCCCGTTCCCATAACTCAAATACCCATTTTCACACATAGCAGAGCATGGTGTAAGCTTTGGATTTTTTTTTTATTTGAAGGCGTGTGTGTTTTGAAGTTGGCCCACTACAAAAAAAAACACACAAAAAAAAACGCTGTCAATGTGAAGGTGTAACAGTAGTAGCAGATGTTGACACCATAAGAAAAGCGTTAGCCCGCTGAGGTTTGGTTCATGTATATAATACGCCTCGGTTATAAAAAGCAAATAGATACAAGCACGAGGGAATTCCCCGAGTGCCTGATCAATTACAGATGTGTAAATCCCCACTCCATGTCCTCCGCACAATATCCTCTGGGAAGCAGCTGGCAGCTTTGCACTTTCACCAATGACATGCAGTTAAACTCTTGATCAAATCAAAAGTCCTGTTTCTGCAATGTTATTGTTTTGGTGAAGCGCCTCAGCAGCCTTGCATGCTTTTCTGGGATACGCATTATCACACATTTGTGCAAGTACGTGACAGGGAAAGTTCAGGGGATTTTAGAGAAGAGGAACTGTGACTACTAACTACACATTCACAGACTTACTAAATACACCTTGCTGATAAGGGTTTGTAGGCCTACGCCATATTTTCAACATGATTTTATTTCGTTTTTTGCAGGATGGGCGGTAGATATTGCGCTGTTATATTGAGAAGTGTGGAGTGGTTCTTGACCTCACATTTAGTTTTGGCTCAATCCATGTACAAAATAATGACTTCATGTTGGCTGTGTGAGGGGAATTTTGAGATATCCATGATTCACTCGCAGTGGCTTCATCCAAATCACATGTCAAGACGCATGTCCACTCAGTAAGGGTTTGTTTTTTTTCTTGACTCCACCGAAGCATGACATCATTTGTCATATTTTATAGGTGAAATTCAAGATCACGTAATAGAGCAAAGACAGTAACAGTGTTTCGGTGGCCTGGCAGAAACAACGAGAATCAAAGAGGAGGTTCAGATTTCAAGCCTATATTTTACCAAAAAAAAACTTTGGTTTTGTCAGACAAACTCTTTTTTAAAGGTTGATTGAACTACTGAATGTAAAGTTCTAAATCTAAAGTACATTTTTGGGGAATTTTGTACTATAGCAACTTAAAACTAGTCAACAGCAAGAACTTACAATCACGAGCAGGAAGTGAATGATGGAGAATCGGCGTAATGATGTAATAATTTAATTGAACATTTACAGATATCAATTTAACAGTGTCCCATAAATGTGTGTTAACTGTTCTAATGCAACACTGATGTGCTTTGACATATCTGTTTCTTTTGATTTTTGATTTGATTTTGCTGTAAAATTGATGTTTATGATTTATGATTATGATTATGATTTATTCCATCCCAGCACATAGCAGTGGGCAAAATTGATGTCCAGCTTAGGAAAATTTACATCTTTACCCTTTATTTCTGATATTATTGAAAGAATTGCTTATGTGCTTGGAGTCAATTGTTTTATTTGCGATAACGCAATGAAATTTTTGCCCGAGCTGTCATACAATGAAACTATGAACACATGCAAAAATGATGAAAGTGAGTTCATTAGTTCACTGGTGAGTTCATTGGTTCTGTCTTTTCAAGACAGAGTGAAATATTGATAACTGATTATGCATGTAGTAGTCAATGCATGCTTTTTCATGTGAGCTTATATGCATTTTTTGTATAGTAAACCTCTATTTTGCCTTTTTTTGCTCCCCAAAAAACTAGTTCAGTGTTTTGCTCCGCCCTCATTTTTAAAGTATTTAAAAATCTAAAATATTTTCCTCATATTTTGATGACTGAATCAGACTTCCATTCCATCCAGACATCATGTGGCCATGTGCTGTGTTCACCACTTCATTTGGTGTATAGAAGTAATTCTATATAACATTTTCAGTTTGATACAATTAAGTTACACAAGCTAAGAAAGTAAATATTAGCCTATGTAATATCAATGTTGGTATTAGCCTAAAATACAAACTGATGCAATGTGGATCTACATGTACAAGAAAAACAAACATTGATTTGAAGTTCACAGAACATATTATTTTGTGTTTGAAGAAAGCTGGCAGACCACCTTTATTTTTAAAGGGATAGTTGACCCAAAAATGTATATTCTGACATCATTTTTCTCAAGTTGTTCCAAACCTGTATGGGTTTCTTTCTTCTGTTGAACACAAAAGAAGATATTTTGAAGAATGTTGGTACCAGACAGTTTCTGGTCCCCATTGACTTCCATAGTAATTTTTTTGCATACTACACTCAAAAAAACGATATGTTGGATTTACTTAACTTTTTTATGTAAACAGGTTCCACCGGTTGCACATAACTATGTTTCGTTAAACAAACATAATATGTTCATGTAACTTCAACATCATGGAATTTGGTCATTTTAAGCGACCCAATTAAACTCTGAGCTAATGAGTTAATTAAGTGAATAACTGAGTGATGATTGAGCATTATTGAAGACACCTGATGTTAACAAGCAGAATCTCTGAAGGAGAAAACCGGAATGTTTAAGTCACCATTATGGAGATAAGTGTGTGTTTTAGTTGGGCTCTTGACCATTAACTTATTAACTTTAGATTTTGTTTGGTTGCTGTACATGAGTTATAACAGCCGGATGAACAATAAACAAAGGTCATCTGATGGTGTTGATTGTGTTTTAACATAATCATTATTTCACAATCATTTGACCTGAGTCACTGAACTTATATTAAACCGAATTTCTGAGTTAAGTTTACTTTATGGATAATAGCAGCACTGTCATTGTAGAGCATACTATTTTTAGACTTTTCAATGAAATTCAAATGATCAAATCAATAAATAAAAAAGACATTTTCTAAAAAAAAACATTTTGAATAGGCACACACAGACATCAAGAATCAGCCTGTGAATCTCAACAATGGTGACAATTATAAAGCATGTTGCAGTGCATTCTGGGTGGCACCAATCAAAACTCATTCATGGCTCCCATCATGCATTGCTGCATTAATAAATAATGAGCTTATGATCTGTTTGTCACCATTGCTGAGATTCATATGCTGATACTTGATGTCTGTGTGTGCCTACTCAGGATATTTTTTAAGAAGTTTCTTTTTTATTTCTTGATTTGATCATTTGAATTTCATTGAAAAGGCTAAAAATAGTATGCTCTACAATGACAATACGGTAAACTTAACTCAGAAACTGGGTTCAATATAAGTTCAGTGATTGAGGTCAAATGATTGTGAAATAATGATTATGTTAAAACACAATCAACACCATCAGATGTCCTTTGTTTATTGTTCATCCGGCTGTTATAACTCATGTACAGCAACCAAACAAAATCTAAAGTTAATAAGTTAATGGTCAAGAGCCCAACTAAAACACACACTTATCTCCATAATGGTGACTTAAACATTCCGGTTTTCTCCTTCAGAGATTCTGCTTGTTAACATCAGGTGTCTTCAATAATTCTCAATCATCACTCAGTTATTCACTTAATTAACTCATTAGCTCAGAGTTTAATTGGGTCGCTTAAAATGACCAAATTCCATGATGTTGAAGTTACATGAACATATTATGTTTGTTTAACGAAACATAGTTATGTGCAACCGGTGGAACCTGTTTACATAAAAAAGTTAAGTAAATCCAACATATCATTTTTTTGAGTGTATGGAAGTCAATGGGGACGTAACTGTTTGTATACACACACACACACACGATTCATCCACCATTAGGATGTTTTATGTAGCAAATGTACTAATCTATTTTGCATATGTTGCAGTCAATATTGTTGAAGAAAAGAAAAGCTGCAACAGAAGTGACTTCATTCACTCTTTTCATTACAGAGTATTAAAATGGGAAGTGTCACAGGGACTTTTCTTTTAGAAGATGTCATGTTTGATTGTTAAAAATGTCACTGACCTTCAATGAATACATTTTCATGCACAATAGTAATTTTCCATTTATATTTGCTTTATTTTGGCCAGTGACCGTTATGAGTGTTCTGGTTTTCACCAGCCTCCAGATTCACACCTGTGAGAGAGCAGGAAACAGCTCCGACACACTCTCACAGTTTAACGCTCTGAAGATGAATTGGATCACAAAGGGATTTCAGTGTGGTGGGTGTTATAGAAATGGCCGTTTCTCACCCTTTTTTGCACTTCAGGTACTTTTGCTATTTCAAATGGTTTGTTTTCTTTCCTCATTTCACCTCTCTGTGAGGTTTAACAAAACCACAACTAAATAAATATATGAAAAGACATACAGCAAAATGTATTGTGCACATCTTTTTGCCTCATCTCCTTACCTTAAAGCATGTGATTTCTCTGCGCGAACTAGGCTATATCTATGCTTCTAAGAATCAAATACCAAAGCCTAAAGGAAGTGAGTTGAGATAAGTTTGAACCATTTTCTCCGAAACAGAACATTCTAAGAGATGAGATAGAGAACATTCACAACCCTGTGGTCAGTAACATCTGAAACGCCAAGTCAGAACAGCCAAACACGTAACTCAGAGGTTTGGGGTCAAGAACAAAAATTTGCCCTAAATTTCATACATTTTATCCTTTGAAAGGATGGGCTGAGAAACCTAGATTTCAAACATGCATTTAAGATGTAAAAGTTTGTTTTCGTTAACTTTGAGGTATAAGTTATTTGATAAGATTATCAAGGATCCAAAGTTTTCCTTTTAAAATGTTTGGCTGCTTCTGAGAAAGTGTATGTGAAAAACAACCACAAATTATATAGCAACCAGTGTCTAAATGAAGTTAGGCTTAGGGTTTTAGAGGTTAAAAGTTTTATAGAGGGGCTTTTTATGATTTTGTAAAGCCTTTAGAGTGCTGGAAAAACGTATTTTGTGGTTATTATTAATAAGGTGAATTGCAAGACACAGCTGGTCAGGTGAACAATTTAGCAAACTTAAAAAAAGAAGAAGAATTTTTAAAGGATTAAAGGATTAGTTCACCCTCAAAAAATGTCCCTGAGGTTGTTCCAAACATGTATGGATTTCTTTCTTCTGCTGAACACAAAAGAAGATATTTTGAGGAATATCAAAACAAACAGTATATGGACCCCATTGACTATAGTATGGGGAAAAATACTGGGAAATAAGTACCGTCAACTGTTTGGTTTGACATTCTTCAACATATCTTTTTTTTTGTATTTTTGGGTCAACTATCACTTTAATTAACTAAATGTAAAAAAAAAAAAAAAAAACCTCAATTGCATGTTAATTGCAGTTAAATGAAGATGTATTTTTGGTCAAATTTATAATAAATGCAGTTAGCCTAGTTGAACATAAGGGTTAGTTCACCCAAAAATTTTAATTCTGTCATTAATTACTCCCCTCATGTCGTTCCATACGACTTTCGTTCATCTTCGGAACACAAATGAAGATATTTTTGATAAAATCTGAGCGCTTTCTGTCGCTCCATTGACAACTACGCAACTGACTCTTCAAAAAGTTCAAAAAGAGATCATAAAACTAATCTATATAGTCCAAAATTTCTGAGACGATCGCTTTATATGTTGGTTGAGCTTCTGTTTGTTCGCTGATATGTTTATGTGAATAAAAGCCTAAATTCAATCTTTTCTTTATAAAGGGATCGAGTCTCTCCAGAAAATTTGGAATAAACCACTTAGGGTAATTCATATGGATTCGTTTTACGATCTCTTTATGAACTTTTTGAAGCGTCAAAGTGTTGCGTAGCTGTCAATGGAGAGATTGAAAGCTCTTTTAATGACAGACTTTTCATTTTTGGGTGAACTATACCTTTAAGAGTGCTAGTTGACTTTTGACAGGGTGGGACCCACTATAAAACAATACAGATTTTTCTAAAAGACTGGTATGACTGGAGTCTAATGTCAGTAGGCTACATAATTTATGTTTGTAAAAAAAATACTGTTTTTTCTTTTCTTTTTTCTCTTCTTTTTTTAATTTGTATTTGGGTCAGTGTAAAGTGTAATATAAAACAGAGAAAGCTAATACATTATACAATATTTATTTGTGCTAAAAACTGTAAAATTATCAATAATAATAAAAATGACTCTGCACCTTTGCGTTCGATGCTGACCCGGAAAAACAATCTGTGCACACTGCTTCCGGGTCATTCGTTCTGCATGTTGCTATTCTGTGTAGCCTGCAACGCTTTTGCAATTTTACGTTAAATAAACTTCTTATAAACATGTCCCGGGGTTCTAGCGCGGGGTTTGACCGTCACATCACTATCTTTTCTCCGGAAGGAAGACTTTACCAAGTAGGTGAGTACGAAAGACTTTATTTGACTTGGAAAAACAGCTAGTAAGTGCACAGTCATGTCGCTACAGTTCAGCTCATTCACTCATTCTTACAGCAGCGGCTTATTATGAAATGCTGTTATTATTATTCTGTCATAAAAAACTTATTTTAACTGAATGTGTTTTTTTTTTAATATATATATATAAAATCCTATTATTTAGTCTACTAGCTAGACCGTTAGCACGAGCAGGGAGTGAATGTAGGAGAATCGGCTCAATTATGTTTTTAAATGTAATAATTTAATTGAACACATTTACAGATATCAATTTAACAGTGTCTTATAAATGTGTGTTAACTGCTCTAATGCAACAGTGATGTGCCTTGACATATCTGTTGGTTAAGGTGTAGTTTATGGCTCATTCTATAAATATTTACCATGGCAACCGCAGTTTCCGCCAAAATAGTGTTGTGTGTGTGTGTATTGCTTTAGAACAGTAGTATCATCTGCATTAAAAAGAAAAATAATTAAATGACAAATAAAATAAATCTCTAGGTCTTTTCTTGTAAATCATATTCTTCTATTAATACCAAAAGTTGTATTGCATTTGTATTTTTCAACACGTTAAGGGCTTTTGTTTTAAAAAGAGGCTCATTGTGAAATACCATAAACCGTGAAATACCATAAACCATACTCATTCACTTTGCTAGTGAATCGCATGCATCACATATACAACTTTCTAAATAACTTAATTTCATTCTTAAAGAATATGCATTCAAGGCCATAAACCAGGGCGGTCTGACATCAGTTGCTGTTCGGGGGAAAGACTGTGCTGTAGTCGTCACACAGAAAAAAGTCCCAGTAAGTCTGCTTTCATGTACCGTTTGTCCACCAAAATGGCTTGGCGGGGGGTGTTATAACCACCCCACAAATAAACACATTCAAACATTAATTTGAATTGCCTTTAATTCAGTTTGTTTTGACCCATAATGCCTTTTCTGGGGTGTAAACGGGCAGGACATTTTGTGGGAAAGGGGACTTTTAATTCATGTTCTTATGATGCTATTCTCTATTTTCCAGGACAAGCTGCTGGACTCTTCCACTGTCACTCATTTATTCAGAATCACAGAGAGCATTGGCTGCGTGATGTCAGGAATGACAGGTACAGATCTCATCCACATGGCACTGTTCGCGATGTCTGCTGGAATTGATGCACTCATCATTGCCTTGTGTTTGTGTTCAGCTGACAGCAGGTCTCAGGTGCAGCGAGCTCGCTATGAGGCGGCGAACTGGAAGTACAAGTATGGCTATGAGATTCCAGTAGACATGCTTTGTAAAAGGATCGCTGATATCTCTCAGGTTTATACACAAAACGCAGAGATGAGGCCGCTCGGCTGCTGTAAGTAAACACTTTCTCCTCAATTATTTACACACACATAAAGTAGTTTAAAGTGCCCCTGTTATGCTGTTTAAAAGATTCCAAATGTTATTTTCGAGGTCTCCTACTGTAGGTTTACATTTATCCAAGGACAAAAAAAACACTTTATTTTTCTCATACATTGCAGCATCAACTCTTTTCCCACAGTGTCTGAAACGGTCGATAAAGGATTCAGTCTCCAAACCCATCCTTTCTGAGAGCCTACTTTGCTCTGATTGGTCAGATGGCCCAGTCTGTTGTGATTGGTCTACTCTGCTCTGATTGGTCAGATGGCCCAGTCTGTTGTGATTGGTCTACTCTGCTCTGATTGGTCAGATGGCCCAGTCTGTTGTGATTGGTCTACTCTGCTCTGATTGGTCAGATGGCCCAGTCTGTTGTGATTGGTCTACTCTGCTCTGATTGGTCAGATGGCCCAGTCTGTTGTGTTTGTTCTACTCTGCTCTGATTGGTCAGTTGGCACAGTCTGTTGTGATTGGTCTACCAATATTTTAAATCATTTATTTAAAATCGATTCATATATAAATCGTGATTCTATCTTCTACCGATTTGCTTGCGCTGATGGACACACAGCCGAAGTATGCGCACAGATGCCGCCTCCCGCATGCATGCGATCGCGATTTCAGTATTCTTTCACAGCCACACACACACACACACACATAATAATGTCAAAATGCACATCGTGTGGACTGTGGCGTATTCAATTCAAACAGAGTCTGGTATGTCTTACGCAAACGAATACAATATCCGTGCATTCATTCTTAAAGGACAAGTTTGGTATTTTACACTTAAAGCCCCGTTTCAAGATCGTTTCTGATGAAATAGAACGGTTAAGATTAAAATTTGGACACATGCTGCTGTCCCGAGAAAATTCGGTTTCTGTGGTTGCACCTCCCCCACCCCCACAATGGTTGCACAGGTGCACAGAAACAATCCTTCCTAAAACGCATTAAACTTTAGTTTACAAAGACGTTAAACTCACCGAGTGGTCAGGGGTGTTCACTGATATGCTCACACAAAAATCGCTGCAAAAGATGCTTTCCAACAGGTTAACTGTTCTATTTCATCAGAAACGATCTTGAAACGGGGCATTAAGTGTAAAATACCGAACTTGTCCTTTAAAGGGACAGCCGCGTCATAAACTGTTACCATCCGTTTAATTAATTTTAATAAAAAAACACTCACTGCTTTTGACTGAAACAGTTTTTTAAATCCTTGTTATGAATCAGGTTATATTTAATTCATACAGTGAAGACTATACAGTATTTAATTTTTACATTTGATTATTCAATTTCGGTAGTATTTCTTACTACATGTTTAATAAACCTATGCTACTGTACCTGAAAAACTTTAATTTGTATATTTTTCTATTATATTTGTCCTATTGTTTGTAATTTGCTTCTTTGTTCCTATTTTTAATCTAAAAAATAAAATAAAATTGCCTGCCTTGCTTTAATACCGAAGACTGTATGTTATGATTGTAGTCAGCTTAAAAGGCATTTGTTTTATAATATTGGGTTGACTAAAATGGGAAGAAAAACGAAGAAAAAAAAAATCAAGGTTCACATTTAATTTAATCTATTAAACTGTCTACTGCAGTCAAATAAGAAAAGTAACACAAAACAGCGAACTACAATCAAAATGCACATATTATCGAATCGAAATTTGATTAAAAATCGAGAATCGATTTTAAATCGAATCGTGACCTCAAGAATCGATTCGAATTGCGAGGTACCAAAAGATTCCCACCTCTAACAAATACTGTAATATTTCATAAAAAACAAGAATCGTCCTTTTTGATTCCATGGTGACTTGAACATTGCATGTTGGCTGTTTATGCTCATATTTGTACGCTGCAAAGTTCCTTTAAGTTTGGTGTTTCTGTTCCAGGCATGATTGTGATTGGTCTGGATGAAGAGCTGGGGCCGCAGGTGTACAAGTGTGACCCAGCAGGTTATTACTGTGGGTTCAAGGCCACCGCAGCAGGAGTCAAGCAGACAGAGGCTACAAGCTTCCTGGAGAAAAAAGTCAAGAAGAAACTCGATTGGACCTTTGCGCAGACAGTTGAGGTACATCAGAACAGGCTACAATTCAAGAAGACATTTCTATATTGCTTTGGCAGAATTGATTCCAGCTGCTAACATTGCCCACACCAGCTTATCATTGTACATAAGTTGATTTTTTTTTTTTTATCTATTAATGTCAGTGCATTAGATGACAAACCAAGTAGTATTGGCAAGCCAATGGGGCTAAAAGTGAACTTTTTCACTTTTTTTGTAATTACATTTAACCATCTGGTCCCACTGTGGTTTTTAGCAGATCTGCGTCTCTTGTCACTATAGCACAGTTTCTTTGGAATGGAAATATCAACTTCCTCTAAACTTGCTTTGTTTGCTCAATAATGTAGTTAAAGATATTACCGAAAGGTTTGGTTATATATGCTTGCTTCCTGATTTATTACACAATTTATTTGTAAATAGGGGAATAATGGTAACTTTTTTGTACTTTGAAATTCATTTAAAAAAAAGAAAGGTTATATCAACAATCTGCTCTTTAAAAAATTAAATACAATTATATTTAAATAAAGTGTGCTATGTTATGTATCTTGTATACATCCTAAAGCCAAACACTTTTTGCAATTATTTAATAAGTACACTACCAGTCAAAGTTTTGGATCAGTAAGATTTTTAATGTTTTTAAAATAAGTCTCTTCTGCTCACCAAGGCTGCATTTACTTGATTAAAAATACACAAAAAAACAGTAATATTGTCAAATATTATTACAATTTAAATATGGTAGTAAAGTGTCATTTATTCCTGTGATCAAAGCTGTATTTTCAGCATCATTACTCCAGTCTTCAGTGTCACATGATCCTTCAGAAATCATTCTAATATGATGATTTGATGCTCAAGAAACATTTCTCATTATTATCAATTTTGAAAACAGGTTTTTTAAAATTTTTATTTCAGGATCCATTGATGAATAGAAATATCTGAAATAGAAAGCTTTTGTAACATTAAACACTACCCTTCAAAAGTTTGGGGTCAGTACGAATTTTTTTATTTTTTTGGGGGGGGGGGGAGAAATCAATACTTTTTATTCATCAAGGATGAATTTGATCAAAAGTTACAGTAAAGACAAATGTAATCTTACAAAAGATTATATTTCAAATAAATGTTATTTTGTACTTTCTATTCATCAAAGAATCCTGAAAAAAAAGATTGTACACATCTGTTTTCAACATTGATGATAATAATGAATGTTTTTTGAGCATCATATCAGAATGATTTCTGAAGGATCACGTGACACTGAAGACTGGAGTAATGATGCTGAAAATTCAGCTTTACTCACAGGACTCACATTTTTAAATATATTAAAATAGAACACAGTTATTTTAAATTTTCACAATGTTACTGTTTTTGGTATTTTTAATCAAATAAATGCAGCCTTGGTGAGCAGAAGAGACTTCTTTTAAAAACATTACAAATCTGACTGATCCAAAACTTTTGACTGGTATTGTATATAAATCAACCATTTCCATCCACAGACGGCGGTCACATGTTTATCAACTGTGCTGGCAATCGATTTCAAGCCTTCTGAGTTGGAGGTAGGCGTCGTCACAGCAGAGGATCCGAGATTCAGGTGGGTGTGCAAGAAGAACCGCGCTCTTTTACACTGAGAGTCTCTGTTATACAGGAAATCAGTTCTAGAAAGGCAGTTGTTCGCTTCAGTACTGATATTCGTCAAGTGATGCAACATGCCTCGTATATGTCTGATGCATGTTCTACCACTGAGTGTGTTGTTCGTGGTCGTGGCACCTAAAAGGACTTGCTCTGTTTCAGGATTCTGTCCGAGTCAGAATTGGACACTCATTTGGTCTGTCTGTCTGAGAGGGACTGAGATCTCCAGGCTGCTGCTCACAGTGTTCAAGATACGTAGGATCCCATTCAGATCTTTTGTTCTTATGTAAATTCCCTGTTCCATTAAATACATTTTGAGAAAAATATTTGTAAGATTCCAGCGCTCTTCCTTTCTCTTTTTCTTCTGGTGTATGTGAACGAGTGAGCGTTTAGCTAGGGGAATCCCCGACGTGCACATCTTTCATTTTCGCTGCATGCAGTGTTTTCCCAAGCTGATTTGACAACAGGGAAATCGTTTACAGGTGTGCTTCGTGGAATTATTTGTGAACTTTGAGCGTACCAAAAGTCGCTTAGGGCTGACTGGAGAAGATCACGCAAGGAAGGTCAAACACATGCTTTAGAGTTTATTCACACTCCTGATCATCTGACTCGCTTCAACTTTGTAGCGTGACTGGAAGTTTGAACAAATTTGAGGGGTTTTTTTTGGTCATTTTTCGTAGAATTCCCACAGTAAATCTGGTCCTCAAATACATGCTTGAAAAAAGAAAGATTAGAAAATCTGTTAAAGGTATCATGAAGCTTTTTCAGCATTCATTAATCCTGGTTAATGTTCATTTCTACATGTACTAATATATTTTTAACATTTGAAGTCATAAATTATAAATAGAAATGAACAATAGTTGATGTATTATTAACAAACAGGAATTAACAATGAACAATAAATATATGTATAAATTAGCATTAACCTATGAATTGTTGTGCATTGTTAGTTCATGAAACTATACATGTATATACACACACACATATATATATATATATATGGGTCATGTGACACTGAAGTAATGGCTGCTGAAAATCCAGCGTTGCAATCAAAGGAATAAACTACATTTTAAAATGACAGTTTTTAAATTGTAATATTTCTAAATATTACTGTTTTTACTGTATTTAATTAAACAATTGCAGCCTTAGAGCTTAAGAAACATTTCAAAACAGTTAAAAAAGTGTGTGTATATGAATAGGAATTTACCATGTGACAGTGTTGTGGATGATTGTCATATTGAAATAATTCCAAATTATTTTGAATAGCTCCTGTGATACTCATTATCAGGAGAACAAAGAAATGGAATTTCCCTTCAAATCTAAATCCCTGACTTATCCGTCTCCAGAAACATGATTAATGCCTTAATAAAAAGAGAGCTATGACTCTGAATTAGGTGGCTGTCTGAGTAATCCATAAATTACACTGATCAATTGTTTTATGGATGATCTGTTCATATAGTCCCGTAATGAAATCCAGGTGTGGAATACGTAATGAATCTGAGCCGAACCTTTAGCGGTCAGGTGTTAATTTCTCTTTCTTGTGGGGAACTTCACACTAAACATGAGTCAGTTAGATATGACTCCATTTCAACAGACCCAAGGAATTTTATTCAAACTACAGTGACGCATCTAACGTGACTCATGTGTTCCAGAAAGGAAACCATAGCAGTTACAGTACAACATCGAGGGCTTTTTTTCGGAATTACCACTATGTCCTGGAATGTGATGTTCTTTCACAAGTTTCGCAACTCGAGAAAATTTCCAGGCCTTCTGGACATTCAATACAAGAAACACCCAAACTCGGAATTCATTTCTTTCATTTTTAATGTAAAAGATATTTTCACAGTGTAATACATAGACTTTAAACATTATTGACAAGTGTTTCATTTGACTTATTAACAAATATAAAAATATATCTCTATATATATTCACAAAATATACATGTTTTCCCAACTCTTTGGCTTCAAAAACATTGGTAAATGTTGTGGTCCAGCTGTATCTGGGGTTCTTTCCACCACCGCGATCACATCCCCGAGGGCAGGGGGAGCAGCTCTTTTCCACATTGTGGAGTCCCACTAAGGGACTGGCGTCCTGGGATAGTGCACACCCCGGCACAGACCTTGAGACAGCACCTACAGCCTTAGCTGCTTTGCATTATGGGAAATGTTGTCCTGTTGGCCAGACTATCTCCCACAGAACTGGATGTCGTCATACATCTATATATAAAAAAAAAAAGATACATATATAAATATAAATAAGAGTTTATCAAATGACTTTCACGCAATATCCCACATGAATAACAACAATAAGCAATGGCGTTTTGGAAGAAAACTTACACAGTCATCGTCAGACGAAAGCTCCTCTTCGCTCTCCTCCGACTCGCTCTCCGGCATCAGCCTGAGCTCTTGGGCCGTCCGGCTGTAAAGCTGCCTCTGGATCTCGCTGTTGTGTCGGCCGAAGGTCAGGTGGTACGGCGTATATCCGCCATAGGTGAGACTGTTGACATCAGCTCCCAAAGCAATGAGCGTGTGCACCAGTTCCAGGTTCTGCATGTCCACGGCCAAATGGAGCGACGTCCGGCCGCTGCACTGCTCCTGAACGTGAGAAAAAACACGGTCAGTTCTCTTTACAAGCATTCAAGCGAGTCATTTATGTAGCTGGAACGTATTAAAAAAAGGAAAATCGGTGTAGAAATGGCAAGTGACGTACCTTTGCGTTTACATCCGCCCCGAGCTGGACCAGGCTTTCCACCATTGAGAGGTAATTGTGAACGGCTGCTATGTGGATGCATGTATGTCCTGTGATAAAAAAGAAGGATGATACTTTAAAAACTGTACTTCAAAAAGTCACAAGCTCAAATGGTCAGGGGGGGGGGGGTCTTTGACTTACCGCTGTAGTTTGGGAAGGTGAGAATGGAGCGCAGATGCTGAGTCTGAATCTGAGTGAGTACTGAGAAGCAAGCCAGCGACCCTCTTTTGCAGGCGATGTGGAGGGCCGTGTTTCCACTTTGATCGACCAGTCGTGGATCACAGCCGGCCTTTAGCAGTCGGTCCACCATGTGTGGCTGTTCTGTGATGACGGCGAGATGCAGTGCGGTCTGCGGATGGTAATTGGAAGTTAATTAGTTTTTGTTTTGTTTTCTTGGTGAATTGTTCAAGTTAGTATTTCTTAAGGGAGGTTCAATTACCTGTCTTTGGTGGTTCTGTCGGTTCAGGAACGGGTCATTCTGACACTGTTTGATGATCTGGATGGCATAATCTTCCGCCTCGTGAATGATGGCAAGGTGAAGATACCTGGAAAATAATGTGGGAGGGTTTTTTTTAGAAAATATTTTAAGAACACTCTGAGAGGATGTGGTTTACAAAGACACAGTAAAAGCAGGCGGTCGTTTCGCAAGAATGGAGTTTTTAAGGTTATTTCCAACCACTGTGGCTCTACACATCTGATGCATTCTATGCGCTTGGCCGCGCGCCAGGGACTTTCCTGCCTGCGCACTTTGTTTCTCAAGCTCCGCCCACTTTGGGCGCTGCTCCAAAAAGCGATATTTGTTTACTTCCGCGCTTTAGCGATATCTCGCAAATTAAACTATTTGCATAACTTCTTTAAACAAATTTCAAAAAGTTTTTTGTCGGCTGCTTACAATTATAACTGCAGAATCAAAATTGCTCAGTTGGTCCCAACAGGGAAAAAAAAAAGTTTTTTTTTTTCTCTAAATAAAAACAAAATATATAGGCTATATATATATTTTAATAAAGCAAAGAGAATTTAATGATCAATGCATTTTGTTTTTAATTAAACTTTGTTTTATTTAATAAAAAAAAAAAAATTACCCTCCAAACTAAAGTAAATGTTGGTGAATTGTGGTTGCATATAATGGGTTAATTTATGCACGCTCTTTTATCACTAGAAAAGCTCGCACTGCATTATTAATATTTTAAGTTAAACTTACGTGTCTCCGTCCTCTGTGACTTCTTCTGTCCAAGGTTCACACATCCCCTTTGGATTTGCACTTGGGTTTGGCAAAGACAAACTCTCCATTTCCTCCACAATTTTCCTATACTCGTCCTCCTTTAGCGAATCCACGCCGCTATCGACGCGATCCTCGCAGTGTTGCATTTTCCTGTTTTTCGTATCCATTTCGTCAAGATCACAATCCATATAGTTGATTCTGGCAGCTCTGTTTAAATCCATCGCAACGCTCGCTCTCTCGCACTCAGTCAGCAGTAAAGTGTGCCGAAAGGGCGGTGCGTCTCGCTTTTTATAGCCGCGCCTCCCCGCTTCCATGCTCATCGGGGGATTTCCATCCGCAACTTATCTTTACTCTACTCTGAAAAGGGGAACTCGTGGCGGGCTTTTATTTAGAGAATTTCCCTCAAGATGACTCCGCGAAGTAAGAATGAAAATCTGTATTTTCCTATTACACATTCAAATGTACCTGGTTGATTCGCAGTAAGCCAAACGCTCGGGTAAAATGAATGACAAGAGAACATGAATGAAAGGCATGTGGAAGGGGGCTATTAATAATGCAGGACATAAATAGGCTATGCAGCTGGAAATAGCACTTGATATCCACATTATTTTTGTTGGTTTATTTTTTGTAGGCTATACGTAGGCCTATAGTGACCCCTAAAATGATTTTACTGTACCAAATTATAAAACCTTATGGTTTTATAATTTGTTACATAATGTAAATATATAACTTGTTAAGCAAATCTTTATAAGGAGAACTGACTTTATTAAATCCACTAGAAATCACCTCGACACAAATTCTTTATCTGAGAAACGTTGGAATTTTTTTTTTTTTCAGATGTAAGGTGTCTAGAATTCAGATCAAGGCTTGGTTCCTCAAATGTACTTACAAAATTGTGAATTTAAATTCCGTGAAAAACTTTGACATCAGTTGTTTGCTTGCAGAATGTAAAGTTCTTAGTGCAACGTGTTCCATTAAATGCTGAAACCTTTTCAGAATTAATAATGTGAAGAGGGTAAGAAGGGTCAGTTTAAGGTAATGAAGTGAAACATCCCACATGGAAGGCCCCTCAATGTTCCACATGATTCAGGTTTGGGGGGTCCACGATATTCCCCTGCACTTTTTTTTTCCGGGGCTCCCCCTTCAAATTTTTTTATTCTTATTTCATGTCTTTTTAGTATTTTCCATGACAACATTAATGTAGTGTCCCTAAAAGAACACTGTAAAAAAAAAAAAGGTCAATAAGTTATGATAACGTATTTTCCCATTTATTTAACTCATCAAAATAAGTTAAGCAATTTTCAACTTTTATTATTTTTTTAAGTCTGTTTAATAGGCTTAATTTAAGTTGAAATGACTTAAATATCCAAGTTGATTGTACTTAAAAATTGAAGGCAGCATTTTTTTTATGCTGAAATGTAATAAATCACCTACTAAGACTAATTTATCCTCAATTGCATGATTAAAAACATGCATTTGTCTTTTGCATGAACTACAGTATCTGTCTGGTTTCATATCCATCTCTTCAAACAGAGCAAGACAGGTGGACAGGCCCAAAAAGATGGAAACTCCAGGTAAATAAAGCTTAGTGTGATCCTGTCTGCAGCGCCTTTCTTCACCTGACATTTGCACTGGAAACTACTGAAGCTCTGTTTGCATAAAGGAGGAGCCATAACATAGCAACCGTTTCTACCAACAGCGCTTATGTCACCATGGCGATACCGTGACATGCGTCAAGATGGATGTCAGGATCACGCCTTGTCGTGTCTCGCCTGCTTTGTCACGAAGATATTGAAATGCATCATTGAAATTATGCTTATGAAATTCAGTTTGAGTTCAGGGAAAGGACATTCATAGAAAGTACCAGAACATTCCCTGAATTGTTGCGCATGCAGGTTTGAACTTGAATACACACAATGTTCCAAGAGGAAAATTTGGCTAATTTCCTTTTTATATCTGCCAGTAGCTTTTATACTGAATGTACGGTACTATGAAGAGTTATTTACTGCTTCAACCTTGTTGTCTTTTTCTTTTGATGCTGCAGAGGATTTAGTTCCATTCTGAATGGAGGGAGTTTTGGGAGGTCCGGGTTCTAATTTGTAACCCTGTGTGGGCCGACAGTTTGACCCACTATATTCTTAGTCTGACAAGACTTTAAAGAGCAGAGCGTGGGCTGAGTGTGTTAATCTGGGGTAGACCTGTTCTTAGCCTGAGCAGTGAGTCATGATCCGGCTTCTGTTCACGGTGGTATTCGGGGTGTCTCCGAGACTCTCCAAATTACGCAAGGCCACGAATAAACAACGAGCAATAATCTTTCAAATGTTTACGAATACGCAAACCATGCAGGAAAACCCTTAAATAATTTGTTCCAGAACCTGATTTGCAAGATCCTCCCGCGTTTCAAGTTTGCCTTCTCCTAACAACCAACAATGTTGTGTTACTAATAGTAACTAATTATGTCACATTATTCATTTTTGAGGAATGTAGAATGTTAGGTTACTTTTATGTTGCTATTTCACACTGTCAGCTGACTCCTTTTTTTCCCCTTTTGCTTTTTTAGCAAGTTTTTAAAATGAACATTTCAGTGTGGGTTAATAGGAAACCACCCCTATTTCTTCCCACAAGGGGAAGGGAGACTTTGTTTGGTGGTGTAAGTATGGTAACATTTTAATTTTAGTGTCCTTGTTACATATCTTGCATACTTACTGTAGTACTAACAGTAAATTATGCCTAATTACATGCAACTGTTTTACAGTCCTGTTCTCCATTATTATAGTAATTGCAATAACTAGGTACTAACCTTCAGAGCGTCCTCAAAGCCACACCTTCAAAACACATAAACGCACACAACAGGGACCAAAGAAAAGCGTCACGAGAGACGCCGTTAAACTACCTCATGTCTCATTACAATAACAATGAACATAACTTAAAGAGCTCTAATATGTACCAATCTGACTGCTCTAGATCAATTTCGGTGTTGATAGTGTTGCCATTGAAACACAAACTCGAGTCATAAACCGCTCCGAGTGTAACACCACGGGTTTACATCTCTTCCAAATGACAGTAGATATGTTGTGAACACAGCATAAGCTGGTTGTTTTGGTTCAGGAGGAACTGTTAAAGGCGGCTGCTGTTTTGTTTGCGGCGCTCAGTGACTGACGTCTGTCTAGTTCTGCATAGCAGATCGTACCATTGCTTTCGGACCTGATGCAATGATTGGACGAACGTTTTATGGTCCTTCGCCTTGCACAGACGTTACATAAATATAAATTAGGGCTGTCAAATGATTAATCGTGACTAATCACATCCAAAATAAAAGTTTTTTTTACATAATATATGTGGGTGCACTGTGTATAATTATTTTATATATATAAATACACACACATGCTTGTATATATCTAAGAAATATTTTCATGTATATACTGTATATTGATTTATATATAATTTATATTATATATAAATATAAATATTATATATATAAATATTTTTTTTTATTAAATATACATGCATGTGTGTGTATTTATATATATACAAAATAATTATACACAGTGCACCCACATATATTATGTAAAAAAAAACTTTTATTTTGGATGTGATTAATCTTGATTAATCATTTGACAGCCCTAATATAAATACATTTAAACCACTTAACTTAATGATTGCTATCAGGATGTAAAGAGACTTTCAACCAGCATAACAAAAAATGTTTCTGGAACCAATCGCTTACCCTGCCTTTAACCCATAGTTACCTTATATTACCCAATACTTTCTTAGGTAAGTACACGTTAAGTGCACATACTGTAAAATAAAGTGCAAACCCAAACCCTAATCCTAACCCTACTAGTTGAGTACATAATTAATATTATTTATTATAAACACTTTAACATAAAGTGTAACTGTTAGGCTATTATTATTATTATGCACACAGAGTTCAAATTTGAATTTGAAAATGTAAATCAATTAAATGTATTTTTCATTCAACTTTTATGTTGACTTTTCTTTGTTTAAAATGTTTCAAAATCCAGTTCAAGGCAATTCGTCATTCTTTCATAATGGTTTCCTGTAAATAGTCTGATGATGCAAAATTGACTAAACTGCCATTCATGACGTCACAAGTTCTGGTCTACTCGCTGTTTTTTCGAGTATTCTCTGTACAGCGTCACATAACACAACAAAACCCAGTGGCCTTTTCCACACTTTACGCCTGCCATACGTCTACATTTGAGTCAGCAAGAGCAGATCTTATGATTGACGTGCCATATGATACAAGGCTTCACATATGTCAACTGTTATTCTGATTATACAGTAAATGATGTATTGTGGAAAGATCATGAAGATGGTTTCCATTCCCAGGGTCTCACTCACTCTACACTCTGAGCTGAGATTCAGAAGTCCCTTTGACAACATTTGTTCAGTCGGAACACCATGCAACATCATAAAAAATGGATGTATACTATAGTAATTCTACAATTTACATAAAACCATATACTGTAAAAATACAATAAAAAATGTGTGTGTGGATATATAATGTTACAGCCTGTTTGGGTACTGAAATTGGTTTTAGTGTATAAGTAAACTGTAATATATATGAATTATAGTATATTACAAATGCTCTAATTTTTGCAAGGTTATACTTACAATGTCATAACATTAAGTCCCCCTGTAGTCAATAATTGTATCCCTTAAAACTCATCTTTGATTACAGAAATTACATATTTAAATGTTGTTGTTTTTTCTGTGAAAAGAGTTCGTCATGCCTTAAAATAGCTTGACTGTAACTCTACACCCTTGCCTCATTTAATATACGCGGTTCTATGAATATGCGAATTAGCCCCCGCCTCCACTCACTCACTCAGCTCAGACCTGGTTGGTTACAAGGTAGTTTGTGACGTCAGAAACACCAGCGATTTCAAACCGTGTTTTTGAGACTGTCTTTGGTTCACTGCAGTTTTAAGGAGTAAATACTCAGCAATGGTGTTGACTTATGAATTTGCACATGATTTGTCTTATTTGTCATATTAAAAACACCACATAGACATATAAACCACTGGCGTCGCCACGGGTGTGCCAGGGTGTGCCGGTGCCACCCACAGTGGCAGCTGGCACACCTAAAAATAGTCCAGAATAATTGTTTAAGTCTTGATATAAAAAAAAAAAATCTAAACTTGACCTATTGTTATTTACTTACAATTTGTTAATTTAAAATGTAATTAAATGTTTTAATTGTTATCGTTAAAAAAAATCTGCCGACATTTGGACTGCTAACCAATCCGCAAACAGCCTCTGACTGTTTTACGGTAACACGGTTGCGCTGTTGAGGCTCGTGCCTCATGAGAAATGGAAACAAATGAGCCCAGATCACACAAAGAAACTTAATGAACATGCACAGCGGTAAAAATTCATGTGGAGTTCTTATATTTATAACATATGATATGATACAGTTAAGCAACATCACACAACCACAAGTGCAATACCATCACGATTGAAAATGTACCACTGATTTCATATGATATGACAGTTTAATAAACAAATTAATATTAAGTCACTTACATTTTAGACAAAATATTGACTGTTTTTTGTTGTATTTGAGCAGCGAAAATAGTTCCAAACAAAGATCACAGCAGAACCACAGCACATCTCACCAGAACACATAACCGCTAGTGATGGGCGGATCGATCCTAAAGTATCGATACTTCGATACTGACGTGGTATCGAAAAGGATCGATCCTCACATAAAAATATCGATCCAAATGTGTATTTTTTTTACCAGTAATTTTTTATTAATTTAGCACGCAATTCAGTGCGAAAAATAAGCGAATGTTAGCGGGTAATTGTGTAGGATAGAACCTTTTCTCCTAGTCATCTGTATACAAGACGAAACCAATCAATCACAGAGATATGGCGTTATTATCCTGTCCAATGTCGAGAGCGCATTATTGTAGCGCGAAAGTACATTAATATTATGCGCGAGCGTGAATCTCTCTGCTCGCGCGCGGAATATGATGTGCCGAGCGTGAATCTCTCTGCTCGCGCGCGGAATATGATGTGCCGAGCGTGAATCTCTCTGCTCGCGCGCGGAATATGATGTGCCGAGCGTGAATCTCTCTGCTCGCGCGCGGGAACTGGGCACGCGCTCTCAGATACACTTCTCTTGTAAGAATTCTCTCTCTGGGCTGAGTGGGCTCGCTGCCTCGCTCAGAGAATATGCCTGCACTTAAAACGTGTTCAGTGCAATCGCGAATCGCTCCTCTTCCCCGCAGCTAACAATTTTAGGTTATAAGAACGTTTTCATAACGTTCCCATTAAGTTATAAAAACGTTATTTCTGAATGTTCTAGGGAATTTCAAAAAGTCCAGTTTTTTAGACGTTGTATTAACGTTATTTCTTGGTTATAAGAAAGTTCAATTCTCCCGTTATGTAAACGTTGTATTAATGTTATTTCCTGGTTATAATAACGTTAGAACGTTCAATTCTCCCTTTATGTTATAAGAACGTTATTCAAACGTTCAATTCTCCCATTATATAAACCTTCTCTTAATGTTTTTCTAAGATAATGAAAAACGTTTCATTCAATAAAAAAAAAACATTAAGAAATGTTTTAATAATTATTAAAACCTTTCTTAATGTTTTTTATATAACAAGGTAGCCTATATAATAGGCCTAGCCTATATGAAGAACCTAAAATAAATAAAAAAGACCCATGAATCATGTCTATAATATGTGTAATGTAGTCCACTGAAGTCGAGTTGAATTGAACCCAAGTAGGCCTATAGTTTATTCCAGTAAACCGATTTGGGTTGAAGTGACCATATGAAATTAACATGAACATAAACTTGGACTAAACATAGAATCACCAACAATGGTACAGGGAACAAAGCTAGACAAGAGACAATGGGAACACAAGGACAAGGATTATGACCAAAAACAACCAATGACATCCACAAGTTAAAGTTAATTTAATTTATATAGCTCATTTTTACAACAATTTCCAAGTTTATGTTCATGTTAATTTCATATGGTCACTTCAACCCAAATCGGTTTATTGGAATAAACTATAGGCCTACTTGGGTTCAATTCAACTCGACTTCAGTGGACTACATTACACATATTATAGACATGATTCATGGGTCTTTTTTATTTATTTTTGTCTTAATTTTAAAATCTGAAAGTTCTTGTTTTAGGTTCTATAGGCCTATTATATAGGCTACCTTGTTATGAATGAAACGTTTTTCATTATCTTAGAAAAACATTAAGAGAACGTTTATATAATGGGAGAATTGAACGTGTGAATAACTTCTTATAAGTTAACCAAGCAAGAACGTTAATACAACGTTTATATAAAGGGAGAATTGAACGTTCTAACGTTATTATAACCAGGAAATAACATTAATACAACGTTTACATAACGGGAGAATTGAACGGTCTTATAACCAAGAAATAACGTTAATACAACGTCTAAAAAACTGGACTTTTTGAAATTCCCTAGAACATTCAGAAATAACGTTTTTATAACTTAATGGGAACGTTATGAAAACGTTCTTATAACCTACAATTGTTAGCTGGGGAAGAGGAGCAATTCGCGATTGCACTGAACACGTTTTTAAGTGCAGGCATATTCTCTGAGCGAGGCAGCGAGCAGAGAGAGAATTCTTACAAGAGAAGTGTATCTGAGAGCACGTGCCCAGTTCCCGCGCGCGAGCAGAGAGATTCGCGCTGGGCATATCATATTCCGCGCGCGAGCAGAGAGATTCACGCTCGGCACATCATATTCCGCGCGCGAGCAGAGAGATTCACGCTCGGCACATCATATTCCGCGCGCGAGCAGAGAGATTCACGCTCGCGCATAATATTAATGTACTTTCGCGCTACAATAATGCGCTCTCGACATTGGACAGGATAATAACGCCATACAGAGAGCGTTCGCTGCTGGTGCTTCGCTGAGCTCACAGGCCCAGTGCGTTTGGGAAACAAAGCCTTGCTTAGATGACAGAGAAACAATCGGGAGTTATTTCGCAATAAACAAACCAAAACTGTACATAACGATTTAAAATGTTGACGTCAGTAAGATCTTTTTTATGAAATTAATATTTTTATTCAACAAGGATCGATGCATTAAATTGATCAAAAGTGACAGTCAGAAGGGTTTTACACTGTTAAAAAAATCTACTTCATATAAATGCTGTTCTTTCAACTTTGTTCATCAAATAATTCTGCATAAAATGTTTTCATAGTTTCCGACAAAATATGAAACTGTTTTCAACATTGATAATAATAAGAAATGTTTCCTGAGCAGCAAATCAGCATATTAAAATGAATTATCATCATGACTGGAGTAATGATGCCAAAAATTCAGCCTTGATCACATGAATAAATTACAGTTTACTATGGCATAGAAAACAGATAGCCTATGTTAAATTGTAATATTACAGTTTTTACTAAGAGAAATAAAAATCTTACAGACCCCAAACTTTTGAACAGTAGGCTAGTACTAGTAGGCTAGTACTATAATTAGGGTAGTTTTGTAAAAGTCACTGACTAATTAAAGGGGAGTTGAGAGCACAAATCACAAAATAGGACTAGTAGTCATGAAAACGTGTTCAGATTTAGCATATTAATGATGCATTCACCTCATAAATCATGACACACTGCTCTAGCACAGGAAAGTGCATACAAGTTCAAATGCATGCTTTTAAAATGAAAAAGTATCGGTATCGGTATCGATATCGGCGATACTGGCCCTGTATTTACTTGGTATCGGATCGATACAGAAATTTGCAGTATCGCCCATCACTAATAACCGCATTACTGAATCATGATTCAGCGTTTTGAATGAATCGGTTGAGTCAAAGATTCAATGGCCCATTAAACAAATGCCTCATTCTTAAACAATTCAGCGTTTTGAAAGAATCGTTTGAATAAATGGCTCAACGACTCACTCAGTAAGACGGCGATCTGCCGCCACCTATTGGTGGTTTAGTTTTGTGTTTAAAAGTATCATTCTTTCCAATATTTCATATTTGTATATTCAAAAAAACATTTAAAACAATCTCATAACATTATTTAATGCCATTGTAATTTTTCACTGTAAATTATTTAATTTGATTGGTAGCAGCCAGTGTCTTATTATTTTAATTTAATTTATTGATCAAATTTAAGAATTTAAAATGAAAGATGAAGCATAGGCTATATTTAAAACGATTAAGGAAAAATGCTCTTTATAAAAGTTAAAATATCATAAATATGCAGATTTAAATATGTCAAAGTTGACTCAACACTGATGAGAATATTGCTTTATTATTGCATTTTTAGTAATTTTCTTACTTGGACAAGTGACCGATTTACTTGTTCGAAGGACAAGCACATGAAGAGGCTTTATGTCGAGCCCTGAGTTATATTTTATATAGTATTATGGTTATTTGGCGCTGAGTAGCCTATAGTTTTACACATCAGCCCATTCTATTCTGTAAAGTTAGAGATAGGCAAAGTCTGGGTTTATTGCACATTAATCTGACAATAAATGTGGCACACCCAGTTTTTCTTATGCACACCCAGAGACTCTTTTCTGGCTACCCTAGTGATATAAACAACATTAAAAGCTTGATTTGCAACACAGGGAGGCTTTAAAGGTGAACTAAGTAACTTTTTTACCTTAACTGAACAGCTTTGGAGTCATTGTAATGTTTATATTACTGATTTTGTGTTGAATGGTGGTCGTCTCGCACCCCCCTGGTGCCTGTGAGCCGCAAAACCACCCTTGCAACTTTGGGCTGGCGAGCCACCGGCCTCAGTGTTAGGAAGTATCGTGTGATATCAGGTCTCGCGAGGTAACGAAAGCTTTACGGCTAAAAACAGATCTGATAAAATTCTGATAAAATGAGCATCAAACAGAAATAACCCGGCGCCGTATACATGTGGTGTTCGAGGCGCACATACAATACAGACTGCCGACAGTTAAACAGGGCGCGTCCTTACAGCGTCCATCCTACTGAACAGGTACCAGTAGGATATATATATATATATATATATATATATATATATATATAGCTTTTATTCATTTTTGCAGAAATGTTGGCTTGGCAAATTATATTTTATTTGATTTCAGTTAACATTTATTTTATAAAATATTATTTTAGATATTTAGACTATATTTTATATTTCCCTCCATGACACCTGCAGGTGCCTAACGTAAATATTATTTAATGTGGGTTATCACTCAGTTGCTGCAAAAACATCTGCAGTCGGCAAGGTAAAACGTGTTCAATTTCGACTTTTAATATATTCATGTACAGATATATCCAGGTGAATTTCAAACACTGCGTCTCAGGCTGTTTGTCCGCTCTACTCTCTGTTTCTTTGGGGTTTGCAGCAACTGAAGATGCCTCTGCTGAGAACACTCTCCTCTGCGCTGCTGAAGATGCATTGACATGTTATTAACATCAGTTCACCAAGTTCGACACACAAAAGTACATTATACACATTATAGGATGCTTGATGCATTTGTGCTCACATCGACTCGCTCTCACTCTCTAATGAGAAAACCAGTTCGGGCACAGGTTGATGCTTAGGCTCAAGAGAGCAGCATCCGCCTGAGGAAAACAACAATATATAAACAATCATGCATGTACAGCATGATGTATGAAGGGACTGAAGGACAGTAACTGAATGCTGTATAGCAGCTACAGTTCTTAGGTCTTACCTGAGATTACATACATATAAGAGCTTGAGTTATTCATCATAAATATGACAGGTGAGCATGAAGCCCTCGAATCAGTCTGATGGCTGGACAGGTGATATTTGCTACAGTTTACTTCAGTGTAAAGCGGGACGCCAGTGACAACTACTGGGAACAACCAGAATTGCCAATAAATCTTTAACATTAGATCAGTGCTTCTCATCCATGGAGCCATTTAAAGGTGCTCTAAGCGATGTCATGTGTTTTTTAGGCCAAAAGATTTTTTGTCACATACAGCAAACATCTCCTCACTATCCGCTGGCTGCCTGTCCCCTGAACACACTGTAAAGAAACGCGATCTCTGTTGACAGCCCATGCTTCACAAACAGCACCAAAAACAAACTGCAGCGACCCGCTCCCCAAAACATAACAAACTGTTCCAGCCAATGACCGACAAGAAGGGTTTGGGGGTGTGGTTTGGGGGGTTAGTGTGCGGATGAGGAGGAGGGAGGGTCTAGCTAGCCTCCGTTTTGTTTGACAATAGTTCGAACGTCAACAAGAAGTGACGTCACCCAGGATCGCTTAGAGAACCTTTAATATATATATATATATATATATATATATATATAGCAGAAATACCAGAAAAAAATTCATAGCCGACTGCCTTTGAATAATTGTGTTGGATACTGGTAGGCCTTGGAGTCAAAATGGCTCTTTACATGTATTCAAATCAAGCAACTTATTATAAAATGAAACATATTATATTTATAATACATTTATGCGTTATCGACTTCAGACCTCTATCTTTAATTTCATTTTTCTTACCTGAAGATGAAGCACTTTGGGAAGACATTTTTTCCCAAAAAGTATAGATGGATGGATGTTGAAGTCTTCAAACGAACAATCTTTTGAGATGTATTTTTTTAATGTTTTTAAATGATGCAAAAATGCATCTATTCGATAGCTTTTAAAAGATGCACTTTCAGGATTCATTTCATCAATTGCAAATAGGCAACTGATCTAACAAATAAAACTTGATTGCTCAACATGTTTCAGGGATTGTGGAGGCCAAATAATTGTAGCATCTTCTTGAACTTTTAGTCAAAATTAATATTTAATGATGTTGGGCTTCTCTGAGACAAAAAAACAACAACTCATATTTAAGCTATAATGAAAACAGGTAATAGAAAAGAAAGAGGGATCCATAATGCTATATTCTGAATGAGTGAGTGATTCTGGATTTCATTGGATATGTAAAATAGCCGTTTATGATGTCTACTCTGCAGTGCACTATTAATGGTGACTGAAATATACCCTCAGTCTCATTTGTTTCAATGGAAGGAATGTCAATAAACGTGAATTTAATATGTTTGCAGACAGCGCCCTCTGTTGGTTGAGAGTCAAGTTTCTTCCAAACAAACGTTTCTTCCTGCAGGGTGTGAAAACCACCATGAAATCAAAATAAAATAAAATAAATCTTCTTTTTTCGAATTTTACACTATTTATTATAAATGATCTATCCGTGCACATCATTATTTTTGTGGGTTTTTTTCATTCATGTTCCCTAAATCAACTTCCCATTCCGCTTTTAACGACATCTCTTCTCTGATGATGTGTTGACTGGCTTGAGGGCGGGACAACCTGTCACTCATGTGAGATCAACCAATGGACTACTCGCGTTAACAGCCGCTGCTTTCTTAGATCTGATTGGGTTGAGTTAAAACTTCATGTTCCGATGACTGTGGAAAATTCTGTAATCATCAGAATATCCCTCCCTATGAAAATGTCCAAATTTTTAAATCTTCTTGTGGACACTCATTTTAGGTCATCTACATGCAACCTACATTGAAAATATAGGGTATACATAACCGGAAATAAGTGAGATGTACTATTTCAAAACGGAAGTGCGTCACGAAGCTCAGTTCAAGTAGCAAACCACAATCATCCAATCAATTCATTGAACAAATCAATAATTTTTCTTGTTCGAGAAGCCGCTTCACTTGGCAACGCTAAGGGTTAGGACGATTCTAAGGGCCCATGCACTTTCGGGGCCCCCAGAGTTCGATTTGATTAATGGAATGGGTGCGGTAGGGGGCACAACCTCATATTCTTTAATAGGGCCCAAAATTGCTGGCAGCGCCTACACACATGGGTCCCAATAGGAAAGAAAACATTATTGCAACTTCATTTCATGCCGACCTTAAGCCACATTCACATCAGGATGCTTGCTGTGTTATTGTTTTAAACATGTTTAAATCTATAAATCATTGTCACCTGACGGAAAATGCAAATCTGCCATCCCTATTAAATTATATGTGTGCATGTGTTTACTGATGGCAATTTATGCAAAACAATCATTCCAATAAAGTGCATAAAATGAAAACATAATAGAGTACTACAGATCCCACCATCCACCGGGTCATGCGTAAACAAAATCTGTCCAATGAATTCGCAGCTTCTGTGAGATCACATGTCTAGCAGCTTGCTGATTGGTCGTCCACGAATCCATGTTTGAAACGTGGATTTTCTTCGCTGGCCCGGTGGTGTTGTCTTCGTCTTAGTGGGTTGTTTACTGTATTAAAGATTGAATATAGGATGCCAGTGCATCCACGTGATAGAAAAGAGAATAACCACGAAGAAATGGACGTGGACTATCCAGAACAAGAGGCCAGCACCTCCGACGAAGAGGAGTCCGTGAGCTCGTCCGTCTCTGAGGATGGAGACACTTCAGGTAACGCTACAGACAGAGACCTCATGACAAACACCCGAATCATTTCGTGCGCAAGAAAGAGACATATTATAGATAAAGGGAATGGTTAATTTCTTGCAGACATGGATGATGAAGACTGTGAAAGAAGGCGAATGGAGTGTTTAGATGAGATGACAACTCTCGAGAAGCAGTTCACAGACCTGAAGGATCAGTAAGTGATGATGAGCAACACATCATATAAGCCTAAAAATATGTCAGTCCAGGTGAAGACTCCAGCCGTTGTGTTCTGAACTCTCTGTAGGTTGTATAAGGAGAGGCTCGGTCAGATGGATCTTAAATTGCAAGAAGTGATGGCTGGCAGTGCTGCAGAATACCTCGAACCCCTGGCCACCCTGCAGGAGAACATGCAGATCCGAACCAAAGTCGCTGGTCAGTCAATGCTAGGATTAACGTTATATATACAATCATGATACAGCTGATGTAGTTTACAGGGATTACAATCATCACGCCAATGTTTGATAAATTATACTGTAAAGCAAAGGTCTTTAACCTATTTCAGGTCAGGAGTACTGCATTTAAAGCCTGGCCTATAATTACCATATTCATTTTAAAGTCATTTAAAAAATAAAGGACTACGTATCGGTATTTTCCATCTACATTTTTCATCTACTTCTTCATCCTTCAAAACACAAGTTTGGGGTTGATAGGATTTTTAAAAATTGTTTTAAGAAGTCTCGCTCACCAAGGCAGCATTTATTTGATTGTAAAAACGGTATTGTTGTGAAATATTATTACAATATAAAATAACAGTTTTCTATTTGAATATATTGTAAAATGTAATTTTTTTCCTGATGTCAAAGCTGAATTTTCAGCATCATTACTCCAGTCTTCATTGTCACATGATCTTTTAGAAATTGATCTCATATGATGATTTGATGCCCAAGAAACATTTCAGATTATTATCAATGTTGAAAACGGGTGGGTATCATAAGAAATTTTGTGGAAACGGTGATAACTTTTTTCTGGATTCTCTGATGATTAGAATAAAATAAAAAACAGCATTGTTACGTAATAAATATCTTTATAAATGTCTTTACTCTCACTTTTGATCCAATTAATCCGTCCCTCCCTGCTGAATAAAAGTATGTTCATTTTATTTTTGTTCCTAAACCTTTGAACGGTACTGTTTAAAAAAAAAATTTAAATAAAAAAAAATTACATATTCAAAAAGAAAATATAGCTGCAAGCAGCGATGATGGGCCCAAGCCTCGGCACTGCAAGCAATGTGCATTTGAAGGAGGTAAATGTAAAAGAACTGCGTCAAAATCGTTTGAAGACTCCACATTTACTGCAGCAGCTGGTACCACTATAACCATGAACCACAACAGCCGCATCCATGAGATTATTTCAGTTTAGATGAATAAAATTTCAGGATGTTATAGGTCACTTTTTAAACGAGTGAGAAGTTATCATTTGCAGCTCAAAATTCCCAAAAGCCCAGAAGTATTAAGCCTAAGTTTTTTTATATTTATATATATATTGTTGTCAGTGCACTACAAATAAACTAGTTCTTGCCTTTATTTTTTCATTCAAACTTAGAAAAAGACAAGGCCTCGCAAATTGGGTAAAAATAAGATGGTGATTTCAAAGCACTTTGAAATTGACACTTACGGCTGCCAGTTGGTGGCGCTATAACATTGTCAGTGTCACATCCATGTGATCGGCCTCTTACAATGAACATACAGCTGATAAATTTGTTGCGTCACCATGGCCAAACCGTTCCATATATCAAAAATCCGTCCGCAATTTAGCATCCTCAATGTCTTGGCTTCATGCTGACCGAGTTTGGTGGCGATCGAATGAATTGCCTAGAAGTCTATCAAATTTCAGAGCATGCGTTTTTAAAAAAAAACCAGAATAGCTGACTTCCTGTTGGGCTGACATATGACTATGAGTGTGAAAGTTGTTTGGCTTGATGAGAATATAAGTGTTTGAAGTTCTGTTAGTGTATGTGAAAAGCGGTGCGCTACAGTGGCCCTAAAAATGACCACATAAAAGGGTCCGCAGCAGCAATTTGATTACTTCCTCTTCCTACAATTGTCAGTTTGTGGTCTGATTTACTGATGCTTATATTATAATGGCCTTAGTCACCTTTTGCTCATATGTATTTTTGCAGGTATCTATCGTGAGCTCTGCTTGGAATCTGTCAGAAACAAATATGACTGTGAGATGCAAGCAGCCAGCCAGCACTGGGAGGTAACATGCAGGCTTAAATTCACAGGGTTCTGCACAAAATTTGTGGTGCCCGGCCCCCACTCTTCCTGGTAATACGATGGTTTACACCTGGTATTACGGTGTGTTTTGGTCGATAAGATCACGAGTGGACGAGGGAGACACATGACCATTTACACCTGGTGTTTCAATCCGCCACTCTTGTCCACTTTCAACCCCTTCTGTACTGATTTCTTCAAGGGGAGGGTCTAAGGGAGGGTAAATGTATGGTTTTTTTTTTTCTTCAGATCTTTTGATCTAATGGACAAAAGTAAGCTCACTAAATTTACATAAGAACACGACCGGAGATAACGGAAAAACATACGGAGAACCGCAGCTTTTGAGAATAGCCACAAAAACACAAGAGTGTGTGTTAGAAATCAGGAATGGTGAGAGAACATTGTGCTTGGTACGTTTTTCATCTGGCTTGTGCGCTTCCCATAATGTTTCCGCATTAGGTCAGCAGGCGGTCTTTTGTGGCTGTTCAAACGCATTCGACCATATGAGTGTCTACACTAAGCAATCCAAATCAAAACGTTTTAGAGCACGTTTACACCTGTGTTTAACGTCATCCACTTGTGATCTGATATGAAAACGCACAATACCAAGTTTAAACGGGTCCAAAGAGTAGGCTACACCACTACAACATTCCCAGTTATCCTCCCTTTGAAGACAGCCCTGCTACTAATATACTCGCACCCTAAAGGCCCCGATATCCTTCATGAGAAATCGAAGAACGAACTAGTGTGATCATTCAAACAAAATCAGGCAAAAATTAAGTTCGTTTTCTGTTCGTTTCGGGAGTTCCGGAAAGATTCGCTCCTGCTGGTAAACTCCTTCGAACTACCATTGGTCCGTGGCAATGATGTCATTGGTAGGCGTGGCTCTGAGGCTCCGCCTTCTTTGACATGGAAATCAGCTCCAGTTTATTTCTTCTGTTGAGTCCGTCGAGGTCGGACGTCCACGAGTAAAAACATGAACACCCTGGAGAGCTGCTTTGAAGTAGAAAATGAAGTTGTAATTCTAATTAGAGACACTAACACTGTTTGTCATGTTTAATAATGTAAAGCTGCTTGATTTTAAACAAACTTTAGTATAAAGTGGTATATAAATAAATGTGACGTGACTTTACTCGAGCGCTGAATTGTAAAGCATTTCATCAGATGCTTTCTTAACTTCTGTTTTCTCACCGCTGACACTTTTTTTTTTTATTAATGAAAGGAAAGCAAGCAACACATATTTACATATTCATCTAAACTTCGCTGGGATGTTCGCTAACAGGAAATCGCTGCTCATGAATTTTGAACTTCTTTTTACCTCAAAGCAAAGAATTTAAAAGAACTTCGCCATGAGTATATTGGGGCCAATATAAACAAATTATGTTCAATTTCGTACTGAGATAATTTACCAACGTTCATGATGTTTTTCCTCAGAGTGAGAAGCTCCTGCTTTTCGACACGGTTCAGAGCGAACTGGAAGAGAAGATCAGACGATTGGAGGAGGACAGGCACAGTATAGATATAACTTCAGGTAAAGTACAGATTGCAACCCGTACTGTGTAACCTGTGAATTTAAATGTGACGTTTTACCTTTTCACTGCATTGATGTGTTCTTGCTCCAGAACTGTGGAATGATGGTCTGCAGTCTAAGAAGAATAAAAAGAAGGATCCTCTCAGTCCCGGAAAGAAGAAAAAACCCGTCGCTGTGTCAGATATCCTTTGTAAAGTAGTCGTGTGTGCGTCTTTTTATAGTATTTGTTTATGGCAGCAGCCTTATTCTGCAATGCAAAAGAAGACATTAGTTTCCTGATCCGTCCCACGACCATACATTGTTTACATGTTGCAAGACCTGGATATACTTGAAGACTGGACTGCAATAAGAAAGGTTTTATTTTTCGCCTTAATCAGTTTTATTTTTTTTGCAAGTGAGTTATTGGAAGATCTCTAGCATTGATCAACTACATTGTTTTCTGTAGGCTATGGCTTCAATGGGTCCTCATAGGGTAAAAGTAGATGGTAAGGAGGATTTTGAGCATGTTTTTGCATGTAAAGCATCGCACAGAAAGTTCACTCTCTCTATATCGGCGTGTATCAACTGTAAAGACTCTTTAAGTGATTCGTGGGAAAGCATTTCAGGTCTCTGAGGTGAATTAACTGTATGTGTTTATCAGCCCCTCTGAAACCAGAAAGACACCATCATGTTGCTCGATCAGAAGATGGACGTCTGTTCTATGACAACAAATGGTACAGCCGGGGTCAGGCCATATGCATCAACAGGAAGGACGAATATCCTATCAGGTGTGTGTGTGTGTGTGTGTGTGTGTGTGTGTGTGTGTGTGTGTGTGTGTGTGTGTGTGTGTGTGTGTGTGTGTGTGTGTGTGTGTGTGTGTGTGTGTGTGTGTGTGTGTGTGTGTGTGTGTGTGTGTGTGTGTGTGTGTGTGTGTGTGTGTGTGTGTGTGTGTGTGTGTGTGTTTACTCATATGAGTGATTTCATAAACGTTTCTGTCCCTGAGGGTGATTTAACTCTAAAATTGCTCTCTTTTTTTTAAAGGAAGAAATTAGATTTTGTTTTTCAAGGAGACCTTAAAATGTATCACAAGTGACCGTAAAGATTTTTAAAATGTTACAAATTCCTTAAAAAAAAAATCCAAATTCCAGTAAAAAACTGTCCATTCATCAAAGAACTCTGGGGAAAAATGTATTAAGGTTTCTACAAAAGTTATAAGCAACACAAATCATCATATTAGAATGATTAGAAGGATCATGTGACACTGAAGACTGGAGCAATGATGCTGAAAATGCAGCTTTGATCACAGGAATAAATGACATTTAAAAATATATTGAAATTGAAATAGTAATAATAGTTCACAATATTACTGTATTTTACATCAAATAGCCTTTGTGATAAGACTCATTAAAAAAAATCTTATATAATATTATTATATTAATTATATACTATAATTAATTCTATTTTATACTATTATTATATTAGCCTAATACTTTTTATTGCCTCTAATTAAATTTTTCTAATTTTAAGATTGTTTTCCACTATGTACATTTTTTTTATTAAAAAAATTATATATTCAATTAATTTATCATTTAGTCACACTTTACAGTGGTATGTTGCTAAGTAATTACATAAACACTTTTGATTATGTTTGGTTTAGGGTTAATTGCATGTAATTCTGCATAATTTATAGTAATTACTATAGAAGGACACTAAAAAAGTGTTACCTTTTTCGAGCTACTTGTAATTACGCAGTTCTTGATATTCGTATAGTAACGTGTAATATGTGTAACAAAAACACTATAAAGTATTAAAAATAACAAATAATCAGTAGATCATGTTAGAAAATGAACACATTAATCAAGTTAATCAGAACAAGTGAATATTTGGTCACAGGGAAGCACAATGACAGCTTGAAGATCAAATAGGTCAATCATTTTAAGATCTGCAACATTACACTAACTTACTTTACGTAAGTCTTTCATGTCTAATGCTTGAATTTTTTTTTTTTTTCCTCCAGTGCCACAATAATCAATGTTAATCAAGACGAGGTTTGGTACAAACGTCTGGATGGCAGCAAATCAAAGCTTTACATCTCTCAGCTCCAGAAAGGCAAATACACCATGAAACACTCATAAATAGTGTTCTTATCTTCCCCCTGCTCCCCGTTTCCAGTGTGGAAACCAAACCTTCGCTGGTTCAACTCTGTTCTCCGTTTGTCACCATGACTGCTCGTTCATGATGGAGGGACTCGGGTCTTACATGCATGTACCACATGTTTGCACTTCCTAAGTTAGAGCTGCTAAACAAACACCTGGTTGCCAAGGTGTGTGTGTGTGTGTGTGTGTGTGTGTGTGTGTGTGTGTGTGTGTGTGTGGGTGGTGTGTGGGTGGTGTGTGTGTGGGTGGTGTGTGTGTGGGTGGTGTGTGTGTGGTGTGTGTGTGTGTGTGTGTGTGTGTGCCTTGATGACTAGGATAAACCAGTAAAGCCTTGTTCAAAGCAGAAGAGCAATGAAGCTCAACTTATTGGTATTGCTGATACTGAACACATGACAGTTTCCATGCTTTTTATTAAATACAGAGTCAGTATTTTTATTTGTAGATTTATGGAGCATGTCTGTGTTCTGAAACAAGTTAGTGACATGTATCCTGTTCTGTGCCTGTGAGATGCATAATGTTTGAAACAAGAGAACGGTTCACTAAGCTCTGCTGGGCTAGTGTTATTTTTGTACGTGTTTAAAGCATAATACACAATAACTTGCCACTCTTAAAGGTTATAAAAGGTGTATTAATGTAACAGGCCTTGTGCGAGTCATATTCTTGTTTTGTAGCCATTAGTATTTTCAACAAAGCCAACTGAATGTAGCATATTCTTAGTTTTTGATCAAATTTGTGATTTGTGTCTGGCTATATAAAAACTATTTCTGTTACATATTGGATTTTTAGAGCCCAATCATCAGCTACTATGAAATTATTACAGTTCATACAGTTGTACTGAATGCTGCCTGTTGTATTTATCACATGTTCACATTCATTTTATGATTTTACATTAGCAAAGTTTGGGAGGAGCTCAATTAATAGGATAAGAGGTATATATACAGCAGATGTACCTCTGTTTGGGGGGTTACATATATTTTCACACTTACATATAATTATCATATTTGGCATAATCTTTATCTGATTATATGTTAATGTGAACTTGTGAAACAGTGTTTTAGCACTTGAGTGGTTTGTAATTGTGTACCGAGTTACATGATTTGAAATTGTCTGAGTGCTTTTATTAATTTTATTAACAACTGATATAAAATGCTTTAATTGATGCAAAACCAAACACTACACCGATCCTGTCAAAATAACCATGTCTTCCTGAAGTCACAGAGGTCCAACACATCCTTAATGCAATTTACAGCTTTCAAATAAATCTCATATTGGTAAATATCTGAGTGTGACCCATGAAAACATGATTTTTGTAGCAGATAAATGCTACAGAATGTTCAGAAGCAGCTCTGACAGGACTGTGAGTGAACAAAGTAATATTGCTGTACTCTACACTGAGTTTTTGTTCAGAAGTTTACAGTGGAAATGTAATGTTCTCATATAAAGCTGCTTTTGCATGGTATTGTGTTGTTTTTTGTATTTTGTATTTGTTTCCCAAATACCAACCTTCCTTGGTTATTTTTGTAGCTGCTACTCCCATAAAAACGGCTGACCATTCGTCGACACCAAATCACAATCGGGTTCCTTTTAAAGGAATAGTTCACCCTAAAATAAAAATTTTTGTCGTGACTCGTCCTTGTTGTCAATGTTCCAAACCAATGAGTCTCTTTCTAATCAAACAGTTGACGGTATCCATTGACTTCCATGGTAGGAAAAAATATATTTGTGTATATATACATTTAATTCATGAATTTGAATTGAATTGACTCCGCCCCACAGGAAGTTGAATTGGAATGAGAGGAAGTGGAATTAAATTCATGGCAATTCACAGAAATTCCATACAGTCACACAACAGAAAGAATGTGTTGAATCTCACATACATTCAGTGTTAGGAAGGTTACTTTAGAAATGTATAATTGCTTACTGTTAAGGTACTCATTATAGATGTGGTTTGGATTACTTTATCAATGTAAAGCAATTTCCTTTTAATTTCATTAGTAATTGAATTACACATTTTACCTCAGTAATACAACTAAGTAGGCCTACAATTACATTCATTTTGTAATTTAATAACATCATTTCATTACATGTAACCAGTCACTCCTCAACCCTGCATACATTTTGTTCTAAATATGTATATATATATATATATATGTTTTTGACATCAATTCAAATTCAAGAATTGAATTGAAATTCAGGAATCGATTCTCAATTCAATTCTGAATTGTGCACAAGCCTGTTATGCACACATAGATTTATTGATATTTGATCCTGCTGCTCAAGTTTCATCAATTAGGCCCATTATTTCCCTAAAAAAGCAACTGAAAATCACGCAATTAATCATGATTAGTAATTTTTAACAGCCCTAATATTTTAAGACATGATTGCCTCTTAACCAGTTTTAAATGCAGTGTCTCTCTATGACCATGTAGGGGCAGTGCAAACTTACAGTTGTTTATTCTGTCTCTCTCTGTCTCTGCATGTACTGCTGCACCACAGCTGCTGTCTCTCTTCAAAAACCTCATCCTCATTCACTCATCTGTGAAACATGTTTTTTTTTTGTTGTTGTTGTTATCTGTGGCTGCTGAAATGTCCTTGTAATATTTCTCGACTGATATTTAATCGTTTTAAAGCCTGCACATTCTCTTCAGTCAGCAGGTGACTAATGGTAGTACTCATAATGAATTGTTTATAAGTCAAAAGAACCTGACACTCCTTCACGAGGGCCAGAGGACTAATGAGCTCGAGCAAAAGACAAAGAAACACTATGAAACGGTAGCTTAAAAAACCTGCCTGAACTGATGCAACAACCTACTGATGTGGTCAAAACATTTTTAAAAACACTACAGCAGCAAAGTGTCCATAGCCAAGAGTAGAACCGACTTCCTGCAAACGCAACAAAAATCATTAAAGCTGAAGTGTGCGCTTTCTGCTCCACTAGCATAACTCATAACTAAAGAACTGCTAACGTAACGCACAGGTTTCCCACAACACTCCCCCAGGGTTTTATTGGTCGGAAAAACAGGTAGCCACGCCCCCAAACGAACGACATTGGTTGAGTAAATGTTGCCGTACTGAGTCAAAGTGTTGCACAAACCTATGGTTTCAGTCTCTGTAGCTACATTAAGTTAGAAGGCAAATAATTTAACATCGAAAAAACTACACTCTTCAAATAATAATTAAATAATAATAATAATAATAATGTAACTGCAATATCAACTCACTCAACTCGAGTTTACACTCTCGGATTAAAGGGTTCTAAAAAAGATGGGAAAATTAACAGCACTTGGAAGAAATGTATCAGTAGCCTATCACTGAACATTGTCTAATATAATATCATTAGGTTACAATATTATCATATTAGGCAGTGCTCCAAACCAATATGACAAAAAGTTTGGCAGACACTTGAGGTTTGTTGTCAAGTTTCCCCACACAAATGAGGCAGGCGTTTTCTCAGCGAGTTGACTGAGGTATGTAAAGCGACACCTGTCCTCGCACCTGATATCCATCAGACTCAAAGCAGGCCAGGGACGTGGAGGTGTCGCTGCTGTCATGCCGTTTAGAGAAATTGATATGGAAATGATATTGAAATCATCAACGGCCAACCTGTTGTAGAGCTCCTCAAAAGTGTAGATTGCTCTAGGCACCTTTCTTTGGTTTAATCAGGAACGTGTTTGCGAGAGGAAATTATGTCACATTACTAACATTCCAATCATTTGTTCAGATGCTCCAGGAATAGATTCATTTGTCAGACTTCTGGCTTGTCCACTCTTCACTGTAAAAAAAAAAAAAAGTTGCTGTCCTTGCTAATACTGACCTCAGTGAGATCATTTGTGTCTGTTCCAGCTGCATTTAAACACATCACATCTTCAAGGGCAAATGCAAAGCAAACAATCCAGGAGGGAAATGTACACTGGATGAGAATCTTTTATGAGAAATTTTAACCAGACTTAAAATAAAGATGACAATCTGCACTGAAGTCACATCCTCATTGACAAATGTGAAAAAAAATGCAGAGAGGGCGTGTGTGTGTGTGTGTGTGTGTGTGTGTGTATAGTCAACGCTATCTCACGACCAATTCGAGTGATTAAAAGGTGGCTAATTCGTACTAATTCATACGACCTCACTCGTACGAATTTGTCTAAACCCACGTGATGGGTAGGTTTAGGGGCGGGGTCAGGGGTAGGTCATTCGTACGAATTCATACGAATTTGGTAACTCGTAAAATGTACGAATTAGCAAAAATCGTACGAATTTGTTCGAGTGAGGTCGTGATGAATTAGTACGAATTACGAATTAGCCACCTCGTAAAAAAATTTTTTTTAAATAGACATGATAGCATCTCAAAAGGTTTATTGTAAAGTCAGACTATTCAACTTTCCTTCCTGAAGTTCCACTCTAACCTGAACCTGCTAATCAAGGTCTTCAAGTCACAAGAAGATACAGGAAAGTGTTTTGGAACCTAATGCCAAGAATGTAGATCTCAAAGATACGTTACATTCGACCATAAGCTGCCCTGAAAAACTGGACTTCTTAAACTGCCATCTTAAGATTCCAGAGATTCCAATCTGAAGGGAGCGAACATGTTGCTGATTGTTCCAACTGAACGCATTTTGTCTTCAACGTATATCACGTGCTCGGAGCGTATAGGGACCCTGTCAGTCGTAACACAGCTCGGGATTGAACACCCCAAGGTTAGGAAATGGTACCTTATATTAAAAACAATGCATGTTGGGAGTTCCCACAAAGGTTATTTATGTATCAAATTGTTTATGTCTGAAAAAACCTGCCAGTCAAACGGTTAGCATTTTCCTATCCTGCTGGGTTGGTTTCTCTGGCAAAAAAAGACTGAAAGTTCAAGATGATTTCAGACATTCCCACTTTGCCCCTTACTGGCACAGCGCATTGAATATTCATAAACTGCCTTGTCTGTTCCAAAAGGCTTGAATTGTTCAGCCAGGCCGCATTGGGATACCAAAATAGAGAGTTAATTAACATTTAATCTCCAGTTCAACCCTGGGTCAAACAGACAGGCCGGATAAGCTGAGCCATGGCCCGTGAACAATATAAAACTTGTTGAAAAAGTTGAAACTGTATCTTGCCGGAGGGAAGGCACAGTACACCCCACGGCGCTTGGACAGTCCCCCAGTCTGCTGATAAAGATATACTGCTGACAAACCTTTTGGAACGGAGAGCAAACCAGGGAAGTAAACAAACACACACACACAAAAAAAATGTACCCAAAGTACTTACCATATTATGCGTACAGCCAATCGCACAGCTCTTCAAAGTATACTTCGTTTGATAGTGTGCGCAAACACGGGCACTCAACACAAAAGTGCACTTGAAAAATGTATCCTTTTTCACTGTCTGCACTTCTTTCCAGAAGTTATGTGTGATATAATATTTTTTTGTTCTGATTTAAGTTAGAGTTGCAAGTAAACTCTGTCTAAACTATACGTTAGTATCTCTAAAGGTGCGGTCACATTCACGAAATGTAGCCAAAATTGTACAGGCAAAAAGGTTATTTTTCCATTCAGATGTATAAAGCACTGCTCAAACAGAAGTCACTTTCATAACCAAGCAACTTTCTGTTGGTCGGCACAGCGAACTCTGCATGGGAAACTTCTTCGGCCTCACGCGAAACTCCTGATCACACAGTTTCCTATTGAAATGGCTGGAATTCGCTCGCAAAATCTCACTGTCAAGTCAAGTCACATATAGCGCTTTTTACAATACAGATTGTTTCTGTATTTTTACAGAGCTTTACAGAGATAACAGGAAAATATTGCAAAAAAAAGATCCGGCTGACTACATCATGCGTTGTGGGTGTCTAGGTGCAGGTCCTCCATCTGGTCTGGATATGGCCTGGATCCGGCTGACTACAGTAAACTTCGGAATAAGCAGAATAACATTAGCGTAGATGCCATTCTTCTTATGATGTAGCGAGTACATCGGGTGTTATAGGAAGTGTTCCCGGTTCCGGCTGACCTAACGTATTCAGCCTAAAACTGTGCAACGGTAAATGTGACCAGGGCATCTATTGCTGTTGCCGTCTCCGGTAGTTTGTTGTTGTTGTTAAGTCTTAGTCGTTTCTTTTTGACTATGAAACAACTGGCCCTTAAAGTGTTGCTTCCTTGTGGGCAAACTAATTAGTGCAACAACAACAAAAAAAACTCAAGGTTGTGCGAGCTGAGCGTACACGTAAAAAACGATGATGTTTATAGTTTGTGTTTATTAATCAGAATACATTTTGGTAACACTTTATTTTATAGTGTCCTTACTTGTCCTGTTAGGGTTAGGGTTACAGTGTATGTACTTACTATAGTAATAAATTATATAGTAAATTATGCATAATTACATGCAACTAACCGTGAACCAATCACTGACCCTATAGTAAGTACATGTTATTTCTCAGTACTTAAATGTATATTTATACTGTAACAACTACACCTTAAAATAAAGTGTAATTAAGTTTTTACAGCTTGACAGAATGAATCTTACAAAAAATATGGTAAAATACTTTCATTTAGATTTTCTCTACTTTAATATGTTTGATTAGTGACCTAGAATTAGTGCAGCATCTTAAATATTTATTATTCACTTTATGTCATAACTTTTTTGGTTAATCCTAAAAGATTCTGTTTATAAGGTTAACTTTTGATTATATATCCCAAATATTCAGCATGACTTTTGGACCCCACTGTATAGGTCTAACATTTTTAAAATATATTTTTATTCTGCCTTATCATTTCTGTTTATCTCTACAGAAAAGAAAAAAAAACCTGGGGGTTTAACTGTTTCTACTGTTCCAGCACCCACCCCCATCCCATACAGCCCACTGAAGCCTCCGGCAGCATCAGCACATTCCTGCATGTGCCTCAGACTCTTACGTAACCCTGACAGAAGAGAAGCAAGAAATAAAGAAAACTCATCCCTCGCTAACTCCTTCTTCACCTGGTTGTTTGAGTGTTGGCTGGCCTCCGGGGCAGGAGGAAGCCCATAGTCTGCCGCCGAGAAGCACACGCTCAAAGACAGGCTGGATCAGAGCTTTGTGTTTACTCAAACCTGCAGTTGAATAGAGGAAGAACTTCACATCCCTTTTTTGAATGGGAAATGCTTAGAGAGAGTGAAACTGGTGTGAATGCAGCAATGCTTACGGATTCCATTTGTAGGCCATGTTAGGCTCACAGGAAGACACATATTGTCGTGTAAAAGCATAACGCTGAATTGAATGGAATAAAAGATCTCTATATTCCAGGAACTTAATGCATGCCTTATAGTTTGGAAAGGCTATTTGTGGGCTCTAATATGACTTAAGGATGCATTTTTCTGTTTATTTTGCGCTGGTTTATATAGAAGTAGTTTAGGATTATGATTATTAGGATTATTACAAGACTTTGAGGTGTTGAGAGACCATGACTACAGTTTGTTTTGAGACCAAGACTTTGAGGTGTTGAGACCAAGACGAGACGAGACCGAGTCAAGACCAAGACCAGTGTGTGTTGAGACCAAGACTTTAAAGGTGTTGAGAGACCATGACTACAGTTTGTTTTGAGACCAAGACTTTGAGGTGTTGAGAGACCATGACTACAGTTTGTTTTGAGACCAAGACTTTGAGGGTTGAGACCAAGACGAGACCGAGTCAAGACCAAGACCAGTGTGTGTTGAGACCAAGACTTTGAGGTGTTGAGAGACCATGACTACAGTTTGTTTTGAGACCAAGACTTTGAGGGTTGAGACCAAGACGAGACGAGACAGAGTCAAGACCAAGACCAGTGTGTGTTGAGACCAAGACTTTGAGGTGTTGAGAGACCATGACTACAGTTTGTTTGGAGACCAAGACTTTGAGGGTTGAGACCCAGACGAGACGAGACCGAGTCAAGACCAAGACCAGTGTGTGTTGTGACCAAGACTTTGAGGTGTTGAGAGACCATGACTACAGTTTGTTTGGAGACCAAGACTTTGAGGGTTGAGACCCAGACGAGACGAGACCGAGTCAAGACCAAGACCAGTGTGTGTTGAGACCAAGACTTTGAGGTGTTGAGAGACCATGACTACAGTTTGTTTGGAGACCAAGACTTTGAGGGTTGAGACCCAGACGAGACGAGACCGAGTCAAGACCAAGACCAGTGTGTGTTGTGACCAAGACTTTGAGGGTTGAGACCAAGACGAGACCGAGTCAAGACCAAGACCAGTGTGTGTTGAGACCAAGACTTTGAGGTGTTGAGAGACCATGACTACAGTTTGTTTTGAGACCAAGACTTTGAGGGTTGAGACCAAGACGAGACGAGACAGAGTCAAGACCAAGACCAGTGTGTGTTGAGACCAAGACTTTGAGGTGTTGAGAGACCATGACTACAGTTTGTTTGGAGACCAAGACTTTGAGGGTTGAGACCCAGACGAGACGAGACCGAGTCAAGACCAAGACCAGTGTGTGTTGAGACCAAGACTTTGAGGGTTGAGACCAAGACGAGACGAGACCGAGTCAAGACCAGTGTGTGTTGAGACCAAGACTTTAAGGTGTTGAAAAACCATGACTACATTTTGTTTTGAGACCAAGACTTTGAGGGTTGAGACCAAGACGAGACGAGACTGAGTCAAAACCAAGATCAGTGTGTGTTGAGACCAAGACTTTGAGGGTTGAGACCAAGACAAGAACAAGACTTTAAGGTGTTGAGAGAATATGACTACAGTTTGTTGTGAGACCAAGACTTTGAGGGGTTAAGACCAAAACAAGATAAAAACTTTAAGGTGTTGAAACCAAGACAAAGACCAAGGCAGAGCGAGACTGAGTCAAGACTGAAACCAGTGTTTATTCAGACCAGGAGAAGGTGTTGAGACTTAGACAAAGACCAAGGCAGGGCGAAACCGAGTCAAGACCAGTGTACCAAGACCAAGACTTTGAGGGGTTGAGACCAAGACAAGACCAAGGTTGGGCAAGACCGAGTAAAGACCAACACCAGACCAGCATTACTGCAATTCATTAAAATTCATTTTGATATCATTTTGAGGGGCATCATAGAAGGGCACTCCCTTTCCCCCCTAAACATCATGATATTTATGAATTAATAATATAAAATACATTGCGAGAGAAAAAGCACCCTCACATGTATTCGAAGTGTAAGGAAAGTATGTAATTCTTTCTTGGTTACAGCACAAAACCATTTCTTGAAAATGCCATACAAATTTTTACACACCAAGAAATGTGTTGATATGAAATATGACTTGCACATATAGCATATTCTTTATTCAGTTTCTTGAGCACCAAATGCAGAGACTTTCTCACCTGCACCGCACTCAGGTTGAAAACACAAGCTCGACCACTGCTCTAAAATGACACATTGCTAGACGCAGTTGAACATATTAATTTTAGCTTCTCTATTTCCATACTAAACATGCAGCCTCCAGATCAAGTGAATGTTACACGGAGAGTCAAAGAGCAGCAGATGAGTCACTCATTTCCATCTCAGTGGTCTCAGGTGGGATACAGCGTACACTCACTGTAAATATAGCTCTTCAAATTTACATGTCTGTAGTTTAAAGGTCCGAATTCTGCATTATTGAGTAGATTGCATCAACCGGCAACCTATTAACTTATCTTTTAGGATCCAATGACTCATTAGTTGATGAGGCCATTCAGTTATTAGCCCCAATTCTAGTACGGAACAGTGTCACTTATCTATTTGTAGCTCGTAAACTTTGAAAGACGAATGGCTAAAGGAAATCTGACTAGCAGAAATATTAGACTGTGGTGTATGTTACAGTCTGCTAGCTCGGGTTTTCCCTCGGTTGCTTGCCCCACCGCTACATCGGCTTCTTTTATTTATAAGCCGGAGACCATGTTCAGGTGCTTTCGAGAACAGAGGGGTTTCAAAGCTACTGAAATAAGGAGCTGAGCACGAAAACAAAGGTCTAGAACAAAAAGGGTTGCTTTACATTTCCATTCCACTTTGTCTGAAAGTCAAATAGCTTTGCTACTACTTTGCAAGTTATCAGGATGCTGGAGAGATTTAGTAGCAACACTTCGGCTCTGAATCGCACTGTATTTGTGATGTTAGAGAATATAAATGCTGTAGTAATGGAAAGTCAAATTCTCGGAAAGAGAAATTAAAGCGTTTGCTTATCGCAATGGAGGATTTTGTTCATCCAAGGCATGTTTGGTTCAAATTTCAGTCAACTTACAGTGAAGAAACCATCCATTTTAATATCAGTGTCAGGTAAGAGTAAGATGCTTGTCTAGATTTCACTGCTCACTTATGTGGGTGTATTATAAAGAGTCACTTCTATAAACATGTGAAGTTTACTTAAATAGGGTTAATATATAAAAATTATATCAATAAATATAAACTTGAGACACGGTCACCGTGATTTTGCCAAGTAAGATATGGTCCTGGATCAACATATTTTGTTGATCCTGGATCAACATTCCTGTCCCAAAATGTAGTCCTTACCCAATCCCCACCCCTAAACCCAACCCTACCCATAACTTTTCCCTAAAATCAGAGGGTAATGAAAGGTGAATAACACTAATGTTTAAGTACTTCACCCTGGTTCTAAGCCTAAACGTGACATAAACTGTAAACTTGGCCCTCAAATCTGATTGGTTGATTGGAAAGTTGATTCAGGATCAACAAAGATGTTGATCCAGGAACATGTGGTACTTGGTGAAATCACTTTCACTCTTGGGACACATACGTCATACGTGATGCACGCAAGCCCAGCACATGACCTTCTGTAACACCCACGTCTAGAAAACACACACTCGACCTCTGTAATAAACACCGAGATGTTAGTCCCGTCCGAATCTGTACATGAAATCACAGACGTCGAGTGATAAAAACTATAACTCAAACGTCGTTTAGAAAACTAGTCCCGTCCGAATAGGCCTTAAATTGTCTAATAACTTGCCAGTTTCAGCACACTTTAGGTGAAGGCTTCCTGCAATATAATCCTCCAACTTAGTTTTAGTTTCCACTATTTTATGTGGGAATTAAGCCATTACATTTGCCTTAGCCATGCAGAAGAATTTGCCTTTCAAAGTTTGTGTCCTCATTGTTTCCACAATGGAATATAATGTCAAAGGTATTTTCCATGAATGGGTCTCAAAATAGGGCCTGAAACTCAGAAAAGATTTAGAAAAATAATATTTTTTGCTTTACAATTGGTCATGGAGCTGCTTAACCTTCAGAAAAAGAAAATTGTTAGCCTCGGGAGATCAAAATATGTGAGCTGTAGAATTTTCCAGTCTTTATTATTATTGAGCTTGCGTTGCAACTCTGTTGGCAAAATTTGGGGCGAGGCTAAATAGACTAAAATGCTGATATATGGTTTTGTACATTTCTAGCAATAAATATTAAATAAACATCAAATTAAATAGAGAAAAATATGTCCACTTATATGAAAAATATGTCCACAAATAATTAAAAGAATATACTTGGGGACATAAAGATCATTGGGAACTAATGTTTTGGGACACTTACGCGGTCACGGGTAGATGGCTGTAATGAAGCGACCAACAAAGGAGATACTCGGACAAACTTTTAATCCAATACTCAACGCATCACACAGGCAAAACTAGGAGAATTTACATCCACTTAACACATAGACGATAAACAATGCAGGACAGGGAACTGGCTGAGATAGAGTGCTTAAATACACAGAGCAAAAAAGAGAGAAACTAACTAGACACACCTGAACTGAGGACTCTAATTAATATGTAACCATGGCAATTAACAAACTAACAATTAACCAATTAACAAACTAGAGGCAAAAGACAAAATAGAACAGACCAGGGAAACTGAACAAAACAGAACAAACTCGAGACATATGTGCATGCTATTTACAGTCGTAGTCAAAAATATTCAACCCCCGTTGCAAATCAGATTTATTGGCAACATTTACAGACTTTCAGCTGTTTGCAATGAACAAATCAAACAAAAGTAATTGAAATACCTCAACACAACAAATGTTTCAAGTGGTTTTTTGATGTACACTACAAGTGCAGGGTTAATAATTAAAATGAGTTTATACAGTTAATTCAATTCTACAATGAATTCAAAGTGGTAAAAGTTACTTTTCATGCTAGGTTAACTCGGTAATAGTTTATCTGACACATCCAATAGTTCCAACAACAACATTGGGATTTAAACCACAAATGCTTAAAAAGTCATGGGATGCAATTGTAGGGTCACCTCCCCACTGAGCTTAAACAAGTAACTTAATCTCTCAACAGTAAATATTAGAACATTCAGCATTGTTTACTCATTTTCTAAATATCCCCTTTAGTCATTAAGACCTTCTCCTCCCTTTCACACTGCAGAAAATGCGTCAGGTCGTCTCTCCATCAAAAGGCAGCGTCAGCTCCGTATGCCTCAGTGCTCCAGAGATCTGCAGACGCCATCAATACCAGAGAAACTGGCAGGAAAATGGGACAATCTCTTGTGAAGCCTATAAAAGAGCTCTTGGAAAGACTCACACAATCCGCTCAGTTTAATTATACTGCAGGACGTGAACATAAATTGATATACTTCATTCCCCTCGGGTTTGATTGCGTTTCCGCAGGTTTATAACCATACATGTAGGAAATTGCATCTGGCCGTCTCCCCCATCATAAACAGCAATCTCTTGCTGCTCCATTTCACTCACAATGTCACGTGAGCGCTGCTTAACATTAGCATTTTATCGCAACTCTAAAGCATTCACCGCTCTGGCCGTCACTCCCACTAATAGCCAAATGCTCATTCTGCAGGCAGTTATGCAGGCCGTAGCTTTGTGTCCCAGCATTCCCCGGCTCAGGTGGCATAAATCCAAGATTACAGTGTGGGACGGGGGGGATGTACATCAGAGTGAGGAAATCCCTGGCAGGAGGATCCCAGCTCAGCACCTTTTCTCTTGAGCGTGCTGACGCTGCTGCAATCCCTCATTCTCACCTCCACAGTGGTCACTGCACCATGACTTGTGAGTTAAACCTATGGTGTTCTCCGTCCACAGTGTCAGCAATGTCTCTTTTCTGTCCAGTGTACTTTTTTGCCTCGTCTCAACAGTAGCCGTAACTGTCATCTCACTCAGACTTCCTCTTTGAGCCGTGAAGGCCATGTTACATCCGCAACCTCACACTGAATAAACCACACGTATAACAGTGAAATATCAAGTTCTGTCATGAAATGGGGCAGGCTGGTCAATTACATCGTTAACTACATGGCACAAGCTGATTGGTTCTGTTGCATCTGCAGCCAATGAGCTTGCTGCTCAACATTCAAATAGTTGGTCAGTGTTTGCTGTTTCAGCTTGTAGCGAGCTTTCAAAGTTCCTCCTTCCCCAGCTCCACCTGTATAGATTTGCTATTAGTATGTCTTAAATGCTTACAACAGTGTGTCTGTGAAATTCCCTAGCAGTTTCTGAGTGAAAATTGTTTTAAGGTAGATCCTACACCATTTTTCCCCCCCAGTGTAATAAAGTGTAGCTTTTTTATTTTTTAATTTCTTTCCCAGCTTTAAAGGGATAGTTCACATGTTTCATATATGTGAAAATTCTGTCATCTTTTACTGATTCTTTGGCCATACAAAACAACACCCCACTGATATTAATTGAATGAATAAACACTATACCACTCAAAAGTTTTAGGTCAGTAAGATTTTTTTTATAGGAATGAATTAATACTTATAAATACTGAAATTAAAAACAAATAATCAGCAAGGACGCATTAAATTGATCAAACACTTGTAAAAACTGATTCAACTTAAAAAGGTGAGGAATCCCGTTGCCTTAAAATTATTAATAAACTTGATGCTTAATTGAAAAAAATAAGTTATGTGAACTCGACAATAACTTTTTTTTTTTTCAATTGGAATCAGAAGTCTGATTTCATGAGGTTTGTTTACTCACTTTTTACTCAACGGGTTTCCTCACTTTTTTTAAGTCAAGTCAACCGATCACATTTTACAGTGAAAGTGACAGTAAAGACATTTAAATTAAATTTCTACTTTAAATAAATACATTCTGTTCACTTTCTGTTCATCAAAGAATCCTGAAAAAATCACTGTTTCCACAAAAATATTAAGCAGCACAACTGTTTTGAGCATTGATAATAATAATAAATGTATTACAGTTTTTTCCAACTGTTTACACTAAATCTTTTCATCTCACACGATTTTTGAAACCTCTCACTCAAAGTGCAAAACACACCAAACCACGGTTTGACCATGAGAGAGGCTGGACTGAGAGTCCAGCCCAACTTGAGTCGATTTACAGTAGCGTCCATAATTCGAACCTTCAGAAATGAGAACAGGTATGCAACTATCTAATGACTATTTTAGCATTACAGTAATGTACTGTAAAATACGTATGACTGCATAGCATTGCATAAACATGTGTAACTCTAAGCCATCCATTCACTGCACTGCATTGAAAGAATGAGGTTGGTTATCATGCTGTTTTTGTGAGTTGTTTACACATAGGCTACTGTGTTTGAATTCTGTACAGAGTGGAAAGGCAAAGACATCATGGAGGATGAGAACGCTTGTTTAAAGATGTACAAGAGACTGCAATTACAAATATGGTTTTGGCCAACAATGCAATTAGGATTCGAGAGATAAGAGAGCATATCTTCAATAATGACACTATATTTAACAACATCAATGCTGTAAGCCTGTCGACCATACAACACATCCTCCAACGGCACCAAGTGATGATGAAACAACTTTACAAAGTGTCATTTGAGAGAATCAAGAATCTGCGACATGACTTTGTAGAGTATGCAACACTACTTCCAGTACTTCAGACATACCATATTTACTCATCTGTATATCCTTTTGTCTGTTACAGAGAGTATTGGAGATGGATGCTCATGTAATTCGCCATGAATTTATTATTCATGTCATTATTTATGAACCAGGCGCCGCAGAAGAAATGTAATAGGACAGAGGGCAATTACCAATGTCCCTGGACAGAGTGGGGGTAATATAACTGTGTGCTGCCATCACTCAAAGCGGGGTCCTCCATCACAATGCCACACTGGGTCAGTACAACACCGGCCACATGCTCACTTTTCTGGACGCAATTTACACAATGCTTGTCCCTGATCCAGATCAGGAGCCTGCTAGATTTGTGGTTATATGGGACAATGTTAGTTTTCACCGGGCTGTTCTGGTCCAACTGGTTTGCCACCCATCCACAATTTGTAGTTTTGTACCTACCCCCATATTCACCTTTTCTAAATCCCATAGAGGAATTCTTCTCAGCCTGGCGCTGGAAAGTGTATGATCACCAACCCCATGCCCGCATGACGCTTCTCCAGGCAATGGAGGACGCATGTGGGGACATAGAGGTTGCCTCTGTCCAATGGTTGGATACGCCATGCTAGGAGATACTTCCCTCGATGTTTGGCAAGAGAAAACGTATCTTGTGATGTGGACGAAGTATTGTGGCCAGACCCAGCCCGGAGAAGAGATAAAGCGTAGCGTAGAACTGGTGACTGTGTATTTTGAATGCACTGTTACATTTTGAAGGAGATCTGATGCATTTTGCATGTGTGCAGTTTTGGGAATTGTGTGTAGAGTTTTGAAAAAAAAAGGAGACGTGGGAAACGTGTGTAAGCAGTTGGAAAAAACTGTAAGCATCAAATCATCATATGATTTCTGAAGGATAATGTGACACTAAAAACTGGAGTAAGGATGCTGAAAATTCAGCTTTGACATCACAGGAATAAATTTCATTTTAAAATATATTATAATCAAAAGCAAGTATTTTAAATTATAGCTGGTTTTACTGTATTTTTGATTTTTCTTTTTTTAAATCCAGTATTGATGAGCATGAAGGACTTCTTTCAGAAACATTAAGAAATCTTACCAACCCCAACCCGCAGTCTTCTTACATAATTGCAGTTTTTTTATGCCTTTAATATTTCTGAAATCTGTCAAAAATGATCTCTTTGAAGACGAGTTTGAGAATACTAGATTAGATTGCTCCGCAGTGTACATTTCTGTTTGAGAAAAAGGAAGAGAGACAGGGATACAGTAAAAGGAGGAAAGAATGAAAGATGAGCCTGAGGGTTTCCTCCTGATGTGGAAAAGCCCTGGGATCCCACTGCAAACTGCTCTCGTCTTTTATTTTCTTCCCTCTTTGTTAAGCTGACAGTCACCCTCCCCATCTGCAGTTTTCCCGGGGAAGCTTTCCTGAACTTAGGCTCTGTGTCATAAATGATAGGAAAGGATGTTCTTCTTCACTGAGCAGAGCTCCAGAGCGTCACACACACACACACACACACACATGGAAACACTGCAGAGGATTCATGCAGCAAAACAAAAGCTGGGATATCCCAGTTCATTTTATGTTCTGCTGTCTTCAGCCATTTTTTTTCTTTTCACACTGTGATAAATGAATGAATTATTAATAGAATGTCCGATCTAAAGCGCTTGAGGGATGTTTTCACGGCTTCTGTAATTTAAAGGTCTGTTTGTCGCACCAAGGCTGTTTGAGAAATGTAGGTCAGAGAGCTGATGCTGCAGTCATCTTCACACAAACACAAACGCTCACAATTATCAGGCACATTTAGCATTTCCTCAGACTTCTGAGTCAGGTAGATTTGGAAAAAATTACATAAATAAATATGCTTCTTGACGGTGAATACAACTTGCTGTGTATGTAAATAGTTGGGTTGGGGTGGGGGGGTATTAAAACATATTTATTAAGAAATATTAACTTTTGTTGTCATGTTGGTATTTCATAGAGTTCATTTTAAATGCAATGACTCAAATGTGAAGACATTAAGTCAAGTGTGTTAATATTTTCCTAACACCTGTAAGGTTGTTAGCAGAGAAAGATGAGGATAAAGGACTGAAGACAGGATCAAAATAGTTTAATAAAAACAAAAGGGTAAACAGGCGTAACAGTATGTAGCTAAACACACGCTTACACAAACATCGACAGACAACAGAAAACAGAGGAACTAAATACACAGAGAAAACGAACTAAATGATGAGCAGCTGTTGTGGAGGATTAGTGTCCATGGTGACTGATGAGTGGCGGGAATATAGAACAAAGGAAACATTTGACTGAGGACAAACAAACTAAAAGTCCATGAAGGTTACACTGACTGAACATGAACGTGACAATGGTGTCCACATCTAAATCGTTATTTTCAACAAAAAAAAAGAATTTAATATATTTTCATATATTAATAACATGTTTAATATATTATGGGTTAAGTCACACCATGACTGATTTTAGGGATAACAGTTTTTTAAATATTAATGAGCAATTTTGGTTTGAGAAGTAGTTGTGTTAAATATGTCCTATAAAAAATAATAAACATTACATCTACATTATTATACACTCATAAAAAATAAAGGTTCACAAAGTCAGGTTTTGCAACGATGGAACCGTCAATGCCAATCAAGAACCTTTGTTTTAAGAGTGTATAGCAACAGTTTAGTTTGGGGTCTAATTCTCTAACTAGTTGCTTTTTAGCATGCCATTTACTAGGATATTGACTGTTTATTAGTACTTATAAAGCATATGAATGCCTTCTGCATGACCATATTCTACATCCCTTAATCCTCAATACCTAAACTTAAAAACTGCCTTAACTATTAATAAGCAGTAATTAGGAATTTATTAAGGCAAAAGTCATAGTTAATAGTGAGAATTGGACCCTAGTCCATTTTCTCATTAATTTCTCATTAATGCAATTATCTAATCAACCAATCACATGGCAGTTGCTTCAATGCATTTAGGGGTGTGGTCCTGGTCAAGACAATCTCCTGAACTCCAAACTGAATGTCAGAATGGGAAAGAAAGGTGATTTAAGCAATTTTGAGCGTGGCATGGTTGTTGGTGCCAGACGGGCCGGTCTGAGTATTTCACAATCTGCTCAGTTACTGGGATTTTCACGCACAACCATTTCTAGGGTTTACAAAGAATGGTGTGAAGAGGGAAAAACATCCAGTATGCGGCAGTCCTGTGGGCGAAAATGCCTTGTTGATGCTAGAGGTCAGAGGCCCGACTGATTCAAGCTGATAGAAGAGCAACTTTGACTGAAATAACCACTCGTTACAACCGAGGTATGCAGCAAAGCATTTGTGAAGCCACAACACGCACAACCTTGAGGCGGATGGGCTACAACAGCAGAAGACCCCACGGGGTACTACTCATCTCCACTACAAATAGGAAAAAGAGGCTACAATTTGCAAGAGCTCACCAAAATTGGACAGTTGAAGACTGGAAAAATGTTGCCTGGTCTGATGAGTCTCGATTTCTGTTGAGACATTCAGATGGTAGAGTCAGAATTTGGCGTAAACAGAATGAGAACATGGATCTATCATGCCTTGTTACCACTGTGCAGGCTGGTGGTGGTGGTGTAATGGTGTGGGGGATGTTTTCTTGGCACACTTTAGCCCCTAAGTGCCAATCGGGCATCGTTTAAATGCCACGGCCTACCTGAGCATTGTTTCTGACCATGTCCATCCCTTTATGGCCACCATGTACCCATCCTCTGATGGCTACTTCCAGCAGGATAATGCTCCATGTCACAAAGCTCGAATCATTTCAAATTGGTTTCTTGAACATGACAATGAGTTCACTGTACTAAAATGGCCCCCACAGTCACCAGATCTCAACCCAATAGACCATCTTTGGGATGTGGTGGAATGGGAGCTTCGTGCCCTGGATGTGCATCCCACAAATCTCCATCAACTGCAAGATGCTATCCTATCAATATGGGCCAACATTTCTAAAGAATGCTTTCAGCACCTTGTTGAATCAATGCCACGTAGAATTAAGGCAGTTCTGAAGGCGAAAGGGGTCAAACACAGTATTAGTATGGTGTTCCTAATTATCCTTTAGGTGAGTGTATATATATATATAGAGAGAGAGAGAGAGAGAGAGAGAGAGAGAGAGAGAGAGAGAGAGAGAGAGAGAGAGAGAGAGAGAGAGAGAGAATCAATAATCACAGAACAGCGTTTTTCCGGCAGGGAAGTGGAGTGAGGCAGGGCTGCAGTCTGAGTCCGACTCTATTTAACATCTACATCAGTAATCTGGCATCAGCGCTGGAACGCTCTACTGTCCCCGGCCTCAATCTACACAGAGGCCAGAGGTCAGATGTACGCGGATGATCGGTCCTGCTGTCCCGCACAGCTGAGGGTCTTTACGTAATTTTGGTGATTAAAGAAGATTTTTAAGGATACAATTATTGACAATAGAGGGACTTTAATTATTTATATAATATGTTAAAGCTTTGGCAACATCGATACACAGTCATGCTAATAAAGCTTATTTGAAATTGAGTGAGAGAGAGAGAGATAGAGAGAGAGAGAGAGAGAGAGAGAGAGAGAGAGAGAGAGAGAGAGAGAGAGAGAGAGAGAGAGAGAGAGAGAGAGAGAGAGAGAGAGAGAGAGAGAGAAGAGAGAGAGAGAGAGAGAGAGAGAGAGAGAGAGAGAGACGATTGGGAGTAATGCATTCCAAGTTACATAGTCAGATTACTTTTTTTGACACATTTCTGAAAGTAACACATTACTTTATAAATTACTTTATAAATGTACATTACTTTATAAATGTATACATTAATTGAGTTACTTTTTAAAATTCAGTTTTAATTCATTTGCTTAAATACTTTTGCTGCAATAAAATTATCTTTCTTGTCCGCTGGAAGAGACAAAAAGTACAAAATTTCAATAAACAGTTGTACGGTAGGAAATATAACCTGTAATGCTCTGAGATCTTTTGTATGGCATAGCATAGGGGTCAGGAAATATTATAAGTGTTCAGAATATAATAATATTCGAACTGTGTTTTAAAAGAAAATGAAGGTATATATAGGCGATGTTGTTGAATGCATTACTGTGTTAAACAATTGCAAAAAAAAACCAACTGCAAGGCCTGGAAAAGAGTGAGCCTCAGCCAGGTGAGAAAAAGTTACGTAATGTAACACTACTTTTCATAAAAAAATTACTTTTTTTGCGAGTAACATAACATTGTAACACATAAAAGTAACTTTCGCCAACAGTGTTCAACATGTGGTTGAGGGGAAACCCCTCCTCAGTGAACCCTCGGTGGGAAGACGCATGAAAAAACGTTTTTTATGAAGCAATTTATTACAAAATCTGTCTGAAAGGGGGTTTTATGCTTTATGTGTTTCAGGGCTTTGTGCGTGACTTTTCATGGCGGGTTCACTGTGTTGCACTCTGCCATACTGTATTCCAATACACACAGAGACATGGTCACACACACACACACTCACACACACACACACACACACACACACACACACACACACACACACACACACACACACAGAAAGAAACTGCTGTCAGCAGTGTTATGTAACAAACTGTCTTCAGGCTTCGTAATCCTGTATGTTGATGTTAGTCTCAGTGTGTCTGCGGTTTCTCTCTTGCCTGACAGTTTCTGCAGCTTCCTGCTCAGAGCCACAGATTCAACAATACATGAATAAAAGATGAAGATACACTGTAAAAGATTATATGATAAGTTATAACAACATATGTTTTACATTGCTTTAACTCATCAAAATAAGTTAAGCAATTTTCACCTTTTATACTTAATAATTTAAGTTAAAATGACTTAACTTCCAAGTTGATTGTACTTAGTTTACTCTTAGTTTGATGTTTGGATCAATTTGAATGAAATTCACACATTTCTAAGAGTGACTTAAAGTGCAAGTTTGCTGATTTTCAACCTACTTTGTATTGTTACAATGTAAATGAACAAATGAACAGTCCAGCTCTGAGAAATTCCTATTTATTTGTCAGCAAAAAAATCCGGCGGACTTTTGACAGTTTTGGAGCTTTTGTGAAAACTACAGATTATAATTACGCATTTTTGTATCCCTGTCCACAGAGACAGAACAAAACAGTTATTGCACAATAGGTTTCTAACTGGTAATTAGACTCTACTCTTTAAATAGCATTATGGTAATAGCGGTCTTCTTTACGGCTCACTCCTGAAACAAAACAAGTCGATACCATTTAAAATTAAAGTTTGCTGGCAACATGCCCAGTGCATTATGGGTGTTGAAGTTTTCCTATTGGGCAAAATGGAAGACAACAGCCCTTTTTCTCTGTTTTCTCAAGTCAGGTATAGCATCAACTAACTCTCATTATACACTCACCTAAAGGATTATTAGGAACACCTGTTCAATTTCTCATTAATGCAATTGTCTAATCAACCAATCACATGGCAGTTGCTTCAATGCATTTAGGGGTGTGGTCCTGGTCAAGACAATCTCCTGAACTCCAAACTGAATGTCAGAATGGGAAAGAAAGGTGATTTAAGCAATTTTGAGCGTGGCATGGTTGTTGGTGCCAGACGGCCCGTCTGAGTATTTTACAATCTGCTCAGTTACTGGGATTTTCACCCACAACCGTTTAAAAAGAATGGTGTGAAAAGGGAAAAACATCCAGTATGCGGCAGTCCTGTGGGCGAAAATGCCTTGTTGATGCTAGAGGTCAGAGGAGAATGGGCCGACTGATTCAAGCTGATAGAAGAGCAACTTTGACTGAAATAACCACTCGTTACAACCGAGGTATGCAGCAAAGCATTTGTGAAGCCACAACACGCACAACCTTGAGGCGGATGGGCTACAACAGCAGAAGACCCCACCGGGTACCACTCATCTCCACTACAAATAGGAAAAAGAGGCTACAATTTGCAAGAGCTCACCAAAATTGGACAGTTGAAGACTGGAAAAATCTTGCCTGGTCTGATGAGTCTCGATTTCTGTTGAGACATTCAGATGGTAGAGTCAGAATTTGGCGTAAACAGAATGAGAACATGGATCCATCATGCCTTGTTACCGCTGTGCAGGCTGGTGGTGGGGGTGTAATGGTGTGGGGGATGTTTTCTTGGCACACTTTAGGCCCCTTAGTGCCAATTGGGCATCGGATAAATGCCACGGCCGACCTGAGCATTGTTTCTGACCATGTCCATCCCTTTATGGCCACCATGTACCCATCCTCTGATGGCTACTTCCAGCAGGATAATGCACCATGTCACAAAGCTGGAATGATTTCAAATTGGTTTCTTGAACATGACAATGAGTTCACTGTACTAAAATGGCCCCCACAGTCACCAGATCTCAACCCAATAGATCATCTTTGGGATGTGGTGGAACGGGAGCTTCCTGCCCTCGATGTGCATCCCACAAATCTCCATCAACTGCAAGATGCTATCCTATCAATATGGGCCAACATTTCTAAAGAATGCTTTCAGCACCTTGTTGAATCAATGCCATGTAGAATTAAGGCAATTCTGAAGGCGAAAGGGGGTCAAACACAGTATTAGTATGGTGTTCCTAATAATCCTTTAGGTGAGTGTATATAGTATTGGTAGACTGTTAGGTTAGGGTTCGGGTTAGTAGAATAAGTTGACATGCAGTTGGAAAGTTACTTATAGTCAGTAGAATGTCAGTTGGGGAGAAATAAAATAAAGTGTTAGCAGATATTAAGCAGACAGTCTACTAATACTCTAATGACTATTAGTTGACATGTAGCTGCAAAGTTACTTATAGTTAGTAGAATGTCTAAGTGGACTTTTGAAATAAAGTGTTACCACATGTTTTATTGAAAGGAAATTTTGCCATTGGTGAATTAGCCCTTTAAGTGTTCAAATACTCAAACACAGCACACTGTAAGCCCTAACACTCAAAATAATTAATTGGATTGAGTAGAGCCAATTTAAATTAAACAAAATAGTTCAAGCAAATTTACTTTAATGAGTATTTAGAACCTTATTTTTCTTTTGAGTTCACAAAGCTGCACATTTTAAGTAATCTGAATTGTTTCATTGTTTTCATCTTATTAACTTGATTCTTTTAATTTAGACTACCTTAATTTTAACTGAAACTGGGCTGGGATTTCTATTTCCCAGCATGCTTTGCCATGACACTCAAAGGGAGGGTAAATGCTAAAATCTAATTTTATATAAGGTTCTGCTTACTTAAACTCTGAATTTCTTAACATAAACAATTTGATGTAACTGATTGTCTAAATGTGTTCTGAGTTTTGCCAACTTATTCAGGTTTACAGTTTATATGAGAACTCCATGTCAAATTCAAAGGACTTGATTTATATACTTTTTCACATGCGGACTGGTGTCATAATACAGAGAGAAAAAAAGGGCCAGTTTTGCAATAGAAACCTTCAGAAATACAGGAGGAAGCCATATCCACAAAAACAGCTGATAAATGTTACAGTGATATTTCATCAAGTGATGTTGCACATAAATTGCACAAACAAGTGTTGCCAAGTGCCGTCTGATCTGGACACACCGCTGCAGGAAACGTGTGATCTGCGACAGGCTTGTGGTGCCTCATGTAAGAACAAATATTATGAATCAAAAAAGGACATTTATTTCAGTTTAATGGGAGCAGATAAAGGAGTGTGCTGTTTTTTTAAAATGATTTTTTCAGACTTTTTTGACCGAGCACCTGCCCAAACGTGCACACTACTTCGAATTGAAAAATGTAGTTATGCAAATAAAATACAATTAATTTCTTGTGCTATTTTTTCATTTAATTTGACAGTTGTCCTGTAAAATTGTAATAATTATTTTTTTATTTGTAACATGCAGGAGACAGTCTCTGCATTGTGTTGTGTAATACGATAGGGTTTTAGCCTGTGTTGTTGATGGTTGAGAGGAGGTGTGGAGGAGGGGGGGAAGGGTGGTAAATCCTGCTCTCTTCTTACTGGTACGGCAACATCCTGCCTCGTTTTCACGTGAAATATTGATACTCCTAATTTAACCCCAGGGCAGCTCAGATGTCAAAATGTGTGGGTTTGGCGAGTGAGACTGTCTCCTGCTTCTTGGGTGGGCGGCAGTTAAGATTAGGAGCTTTGCGTTATACAGGTCAATTCTAAAGAGAATTGTGTCTATGTATGCATACATATGTGAAGTTGAGAAAACTGAGGTGTAAAATGACACTTGAGAAAAGGTGAAAACTGGAAGGGAAGCTAGATGATCGGGTTATTGAATGTTTGATGGCTTCGTCTCAACAGGAAGCTGTAATTTAGCTGGAACACAGGTGGTCTACTGCGGTCACTGATCTATTTGAGCTCAAACGGACACAGGACACTTTCATAAGGAACAGCATAGAGCAGAGCAGGAGTCGTAAAGTACATGGTCACTTTATTCGAAGAAAATATTAAAACAGTAGCATGTACAACTTGGAATGAATGCAAACTGAAGAGTGGAGTGCAAACTCCCGCCGCAGAAGAGATGCAGGGGAGAATTCACCGTTCAGGAGTAAAGAAACAGAGGACAGAAAAGTGAAGGCTCAGACAGTCCTCCAACCATCTCGAACATCCCTCCATCATCTCCATCATGGTGAGACACCACAGAGACGGCCGTCCAGTAAAAGAAAGTCATTGAAACAAAAACAAATGATTGACAAAAAAAAAAAAAAACTAAACAAAAAGTAAAATCATGCCAAAAAATTTCGAAATGTTTTTTTTTTTTTTTGCTTGTTATCCCCCGCAATACCTTAAAGCCCCATTCCACTCGGAACTTGAATTTACAAGCTTTCTCTCTACTTGTGGTTCCTCTTAAATAAAAACAAAAAACTAAAAAAAACACAATACAACACTTCAGTGGACTCAGCACGCTCTGATTGGCTGGAGAATGAGCTCCGGGCTCAAGCTGCATGCATGAAGAACAGAAGAAAAAAACAGAAAAAAAACAAGAGAACAAAAGGAGGATGGCCAGCCCAAACATTATCAAGAGCAGACGGAACTTAAGGAGTTCACCAAATGCTGTTTTTCTTCAGTTTGAAGGTAGTTACAGGATATTTTTCTCTTGAATAACTGATGCTAGACTGATCTTTGGGGACATGATCACTAACCATTTCATGCAGATATTTGACTTTTTTTCCATTATTTTCTGTGTGGACAAAAGGATACTTTATTTTAACATTCAATTATTATTATTATTTTTAAACAGAAACATTATGAATAAATAAACATTTTTTTCCCAAGAGGTACGTAAAACATTTGACTGATTTTTTTTTCTCTTCTAAGAGGGCACGGCAGAAGGAGGCGGCTTCACTTTGCGGTCATCATCTGTACAAATTCTGAGAGGAGAGATGGAGAGAAAATGAGATTAGGCAGTTGCTTTTGGCCGAATGCCACGCTGCGCACCCAGCTGCTAAATTGTTCGATGGCTTATTAATTTTTTAATCAAGAGGTGAAGGTAGAATTCACACGGTAATTAGCGTCCCATTTCCAAATAGCTTTCATACGAGTCTAATCAAGAGGCTCCGCTTTCAGCAAGACAAAAAGAGGCCCTTTCACATGTGCTCTGTACGATTATGGTGCATTCTGGGAAATATGAGCCATTTTCGACGCAGATAACTTAAAGTAAAAGATACTGTGTTTTATTCATCTCCATGTTGGAATGAGCAAACATCACAGATGAGATTTTAAAGGAATTTTAAGTTCTCTGAATGAATCATTAAGAAATCATGAGGTAATGAGATCACAGTTGAATGTAGAGTAATTTACAACGGTTTCGAAAGTGGCTCAATCAATTGGAATCAAGGACCGGGACTATCCGTATTACAAAACTGCCCTTTTTAATAGTCAAACAAACATATGACTAAACAAAGGAATGTTGTAGGAAACACAGTGAGCGTTGAGAGGTAAGCAACATACCTTCATAGTTCACCTGACCATCACCATCTATGTCGGCTTCTCTGATCATCTCATCCACCTCTTCATCTGTCAGCTTCTCGCCGAGGTTTGTCATGACATGACGCAACTCTGCAGCACTGATGTAGCCATTACCGTCCTGGAAGGAATAAGACATTAGAAGTCACAGAAAGGGCGGGAAAACTCTGGCCTCACTGCCGTGACATCTGAGATTCGAGTCGATTTTGGCTGTAATAAACAAACTAAAGTAGTTACAGCTCAAACATACCTTGTCAAATACCCGAAACGCCTCGCGAATCTCTTCCTCGCTGTCTGTGTCCTTCATTTTCCTGGCCATCATCGTCAAGAACTCTGGGAAATCTATGGTTCCATTTCCTAAGAAAAAGGGAAGTGAAATTTGAGTGAAAACAGAAGTATTGACAGGAATGTTCACCTCAAATACTCTGAGAGGTATAATAAACTATTTCCGCCTCAGAGTAAAGGCCCGTTCACACCAAGAACAATAACTATAAAGATAACGATAACTGTATTGGCGTCCACGTTCTGTTTATTCCAAGCGTGTGCTGCAGTTTTGTCATCTGCCTCTTTAAATGCTCAAGCTCATTAAAGTCTGGTGGATTCTGATTGGCTCGCAATGTTTTTAGCGTTCATCAGCTGGGAAAATCATTCTGAAAGTGATTCCAACGATATCCTTCCTCTGTGTCGTTAGATTTAGAACGATTTTGAGAACTATATCGTTATCGTCCTTGGTGTGAACAGGCCTTAACAAAATAAGGCAATTGCGACTTTTAAAGTAACAACAGGTAACTTTTCAACCTTCATAATATATTTCCAAGTCTCTTGTGATGGTACATCGACTTACAATAGGTTGAATGACACGTCTGCCATAGCCTGACGGGGTCTGTAGCGTTTTTAATCGTACTTTTAAACTTCGGGTTTCGGGTAGTAACCGGCGAACAAAGAGAACTACAAAATTCGACTGCTTTACGGCATATACGTCACTTCCACCACTTCCTTAAAATCGGACGTGCGAGCCAAATGTTATAGTCATGGCCGAAGCAGCACAGAAAAACAAGAAAGCAAAGGTTTTATCGGAGCAAAGCAAAAAGAGAAAAAGAGAAAGTGATCGCGTTAAAGGCAGAACGAGGATCAACATTGCAGAGCTGCCAACTCTCACGCATTGGCCGTGAGACACCCGCATTTGATTGGTTTCACACGCTCACACGTACGCCACACCCCCGGTTTCTCATGCTAAATTGTCAACCCGGTCGGTCAAATCCCTGAAAGATGAGTTTATCTATAGATCTCTACCTGTTGAGCCACTCGTGATCGACAAGTTATACCGCAAATTAGTTCAAATCTCCCGGAATCTAGAGCGAGCGCGCACGCGAGACAGAGACTGTGCTCCAACGCGCGTGGACGGCAGAGAGAGAAAGCGAGCGAGAGACCTTGCGTGTGCAGGGAGCATCGAACCCCCCATCGAAAAAAGAATGCCTCTCTCTAACCTCTCTAATTCGCTAGAGTAGTAGCGAATTATCAATCTGGTAGCTAGTAAACGATATTCTAGTTTTTGATGGTTAGCTATCGCTAGTATTCTCGTTCTGATTTGAACTTTGCAATCGATGAAATGCAAATAGCAAATGTTTGACCTAAAAAGTGTAGTCTACTCAACATGTACAAAGAAAGGAGGAAGATTATTAATAAAATCATATTTTAGGATACCTAACATGTCTGTGATATTTGTTTATTTGTCTTGCCTCAAGCTATAATGCAAATCGATTTGTAAAATTTGCAGATTCATTTATGGTAGCTTGATATTATAATATTGACGATATATGGTTATTATCAACCACTCAAACATTGCATTGAAGTATCATATAGATCCAGTAAAACGGTAACCAATAGACTAGGCTACTATAATGACGCTGGCTTGTAAACGTGAGCATCGCGATCATTTGTCGTTAGAAAAAAAATAAAACCCATGAAATTATATTCATATGACATGCTGAAATATATGCCACTGTACCTGGGATGAAGACATTTCACACGCGACGCAAGCAGAACACCTGCATGTGACCTCCTCCTACTGTGTTCAGGGCTATCCTGGTTGTCAACAATTGCACGTGCATGTAGGATGACAGAGTTTACGACAGTAGTAGAGGACAATACTGTTTCTCAACTGTAGGGGGAGCCCGAGAGCAAAAAACTACCTGTTGTTACTTTAAATCTTAAAATTAGAAGAAAAACAACTCTGAATAAACTTGTTTCTCATAAACTTGACCATTTCTCTTGATTGCTATTTCATGCAATGTGGCTTTTTCTCATAATTACAACTTTATTTCTTATTTTAAAATTCATCTCACAAATACCCCTTTTATTTTTGTCTCTCAGGCTTCCATATTGAAGTGTCACAACAGTTAAAGCCTAGTAAAATTGCAGTTAAAGATCTTTGTTTTGGGTGATGACGCCTTCACCCCATCTTAGGGTCATTTGCTTGGAAAGCTCTTAGAACGCAAACCGTAGCCGTGTCACGCAGTGGTCACTCACAGTTTACAAGCAAGCCATCAAAGAGATGAGAGTACTGGGAGGTGGGGATTCGCTAAGAGAGATCAAAAACCATGTGACTCACTCTGGATTAGCAGGAGATGATAGTCCTCGAGGGGCTGCGGTGAATAATAAAAGCTGAGAGGGTTACTGTGATATAAGAGACGTGGCTAGATCCCTACAGCTGGCACGGACTAGCCGCAGCTTGACAGTAAAGGAGTTAAACCATGTCTAACGTTCATCGAGGTCTGAAATAGGTCAAGTGTGCGGTAATAAAGACCAGGCTGGATTACTGACTGGATGTGTGAAACCACTGGTCAAGGATTAGCCATCCTAAAAGAGACATTGAACTTTGACTCTGGATTGAAACCTATGGTCCTGTTGGTTGCAGCAGATGGCGATTTAATGGTCTGAGGCGTAATATAGCCACGAGTGAAACTCGTATTCAATGAAAACGTGTGCAACAAGCCACATTCTTAGCGTGGCGGATAAAAATGGAAGACCTTTGATTGCCACAGGATGTTGAGTCATATTAGCACAGTCTTTCAAAGGTACCGGAGGGGGACGCAATTCATTACTAGAAGAACCACTCGGCAACACGATTGTGCTGAAATCAGCCATTTCCAGGTCACTTCCAGTGTCGATTCTCAAAATAAGTTCTTCCACGGTTTCCCGGCAACTGAGTTGCATGAGTGTGTGGGAACGAGATGACGAACGCAAAGAGTGGATTATGCAATTACTTTTATTTTCCACTACTCGCATTATTGCCGTCTGACCTAGATCATGTCACGGCAGGAGAGAGGCAGGCTGCATCCCACAGGCCCATTGATTCGCTGATCGAAGAGGACTCGCGAATCTGACCAGCTTTAGAAGTCTTGCAGTCTCCTGATCCTCCCACACCATCTCGTCTGTCTGTCTGTCTGAGAGGTCTGTGACAGGAGGCTGATAGAAGAGTTTTCTGGTGTCACTCCTTGCTGAGTGAGTCACAACGACGAGTGGATGAGATTAAATGGCTGTACTTACTCCAATAACAGATGTGAAAAAAGTCATTTGAACGGTACCTTTAAATTAAAGGATTAGTTCACTTTTAAAAAAAACTTTTGCTGATAATTTACTCACCCCCATGTCATCCAAGATGTCCATGTCTTTCTTTCTTCAGTCGAAAAGAAATTAAGGTTTTTGATGAAAACATTCCAGGATTTTTCTCCATATAATGCACTTTGCTGGGCACCAAACGGTTCAAGGTCCAAAAGACAGTTTCAGTGCAAACTGCAAACTGTTCAAATGGCTTTAAACGACACCAGACGATGAATAAGGGTCTTATCAAGCGAAACGATAGCTCATTTAAAAAAGAAATAACAAAGTTTAAGTTTAATAATGTCAAATGCTCGCCTTGCTCTGTTCTGTGTGACTCTCCTGTTCGAACTCGTTCATCAAAATGAACAAATCTTTTTCCGAGTCAATTCGTTCATTTCGTTCGTTAAATGAACCAAATGACTCGAAAAAAGATTTGTTCATTTTGATGAACGAGTTCGAACAGGAGAGTCACGAACGTGCATCACAGAACAGAGCAAGGCGAGCATTTGACATTATTAAACTTAAACTTTGTTATTTATTTTTGAAATGAGCGATCGTTTCGCTTGATAAGACCATTATTCATCGTCTGGAATCGTTTAAAGCCCTTTGAACAGTTTGCAGTTTGCACTGAAACTGTCTTTTGGACCTTGAACCATTTGGTGCCCAGCAAAGTCTATTATATGGAGAAAAATCCTGGAATGTTTTCATCAAAAACCTTAATTTCTTTTCGACTGAAGAAAGAAAGACATGGACATCTTGGATGACATGGGGGTGAGGAAATTATCAGCAAAAGTTTTTTTTAAAGTGAACTAATCCTTTAAGGATGAAGGGTGTTGGTTTTTTTTAATTGCTATGCCAGTTTAATATGCAAAGACAACTGGGTAAATAATGACGAATAAGAAGGTCTATGATAAAGAAAAAGGGATTGCAGTGGATTACAACCAACAGATTGAAGCTCAAAAATGTGCATCAATCCATCGTTAACTAACTCCAAACGGCTCCGGGGGGTTAATAAAGGCCTTCTGAAGCAAAACGATGAGTTTGAATAAGAAAAATATTCATATTTAACACGTTACAAAGTAAAATTCTAGCTTCCGGCCAAACGGTCATACGCAGTCTCTACTTGCCCCTAATGCGCAACTTACGAGATTTATGATGTCAGAAGTAGTGTAGTGCATCATGGCGTAGCGTAAATATCAGCAGTACGTCGCATTACTCACATACGTTGAAGGTCAGAAGGCCTTTATTAACCCACAGGAGCCGTTTGGAATTCGTTTACGATGGATGGATGCACGTTTTTGAGCTTCAATCTGTTGGTTGCAATCCACTGCCATTATAAAACTTAGAAGAGCCAGGATGTTTATTTATATAACTCCAATTGTATTCGTCTGAAAGAAGAAGGTCATATACACCTAGGATGGCTTGAGGCCAGGGTGGGTAAATCATGGGCTAATTTTCATTTGAAAGTGAACTACTCCCTTAAAGGGGTCATCGGATGCAAAATTCACTTTTACATAGTGTTTGCATATAAATGTGTTTGCAGTGTGTGGACACAACCACCATATAATGAAAAAAAATCCATTCACTCCTTTTTTTTTTATCCTCAAAAAACCTAAACACTCTCAATAATCAAGCCGTTTGGACTTTCTGAGCAATATGATGTCATATTGCTCATGCTCTGCCAACGACCGATGACGGACTGTCCTATATTTCCGCCCTCAGCCATTTGTATACTGTCCGCCAAGGCATCACTTTACGTGTCTTGTGTCGACGCGCCCCATGGAAGAGAGGGGTGGGGTGAGCAGTTGCTCATTATCATTTAAAGAGACATGCACCGAAACGGGTCGCTGTGAACAGAGCTGTTTTTGAGGAGGTAAAAAGTGTGTTGTTTTACACAACCATTAAGGGAATTTTAACCAAAGTATGTTACAAACTTTACATGAAGACCCTAAAGAATCACACCAACTTGTGGAAAATGGGCATCTGATGATCCCTTTAATACATGAATAGGTTTTTGTAGAGCTTTTGTGACATTTCAATTGGTTTGCAGTGAGCTTCTTTATGATTTCCTCACTATGATTTTTCCCCCTGCATGCTTCTGCAGGTTGGTAAAACCAAATGACTTATTTGGCAGACATTTTTTTTATTTTTTTTATAATAAGCTGTTTTAATGATATATTTCATTTCTAAGAAATAATAATACAATATTTTGCCTAACTATTTAATAAGGTTGAACTTGACTTGATGCCACTTTATAAATTGTATTTATAATGTAATCTTTATAATGTAATCTCTTTAAATAAATTAAAAGGATTTAAAAAAAAAAGTGTTGAGTCACTGACCCAATTATAAGTGAGCCATTTGAAATTTGAAGGCTGATTTCCTGAACAAACATGCTCTGTTTGACTGAGCAGTCAGACACATGGGTTAGTTCACCCAAAAATTATGTCATTTACTCACCCTCAAGATGTTCCAAACCTGTATGCATTCCTTCTTCTGATGAACACAGAAGATATTTTGAAGAATGTGGGTAACAAACCTTTGACGATAGCCATTGACTTCCATTGTATTTTGTGGAAGTCAATGAGTGCCGTCAACTGTTTGGTTACCCACATTTTTCAAAATATCTTCTGTGTTCATCAGAAGAAGGAATGCATACAGGTTTGGAACATCTTGAGGGTGAGTAAATGCTGACAGAATTTGTGGGTGAACTAACCCATTCATTTGGAGATATTAAGAAACAGGTGATCAATTGGATTCAACGTTGATTCATAGTTTCCTTTCAAATGCACTCACCGTCAGCGTCCACCTCATTGATCATGTCCTGCAGCTCTGCCTCCGTGGGGTTCTGGCCCAGCGACCGCATGACTGTGCCCAGCTCTTTGGTCGTGATGGTGCCGTCACCATCCTTGTCGAATAAGGAGAAAGCCTCCTTGAACTCTGAGATAAGACAACAGCGGTTGTATATAATGTATGCTTCGAAACACACATAAAGTGATCCGATGATGAGCATGAACTCTCACCTGCGATCTGCTCCTCTGTTAACTGGTCAGCCTACAAGAAAAGAGATACTGGTTACTAAGTGGTAGACACAGAAGAAAAAAAACATTTCTGGTTTAAATACATCTTTAATACACCAAGAAGAGTCCTATTGTTTGCCATTATACAAAAACTGAACTGATAATGTGACACTTGTGGCATGAAAAGGTTGCAAATGCATTTTTAGATTTTAGATGTGACATCCAAACAAAAACACTTTATACAGTAGCATCAGATTACAGGACATTGACCAACAACCCAGGCCTTTGGTGAACAGTGAGGAGGGAAAAGCCTCAAGAGCTTGCTAAAGTGGATGAGAGCTGCTAGGAAAACAAATAACCCACATTATGAAGGGGTGGAGTGGGGCTAATGGACCAAAGAAAGAGGAACACGCAGCCATCCCTTCAATCACACTAATTATTCCACTTCCTTGATGCATTAAGCAGCCATCCTCTCACATGATATGACATATAACATGCACTGGCTTAAGAGCCACACATGAGTCACTGGCAGATACATTGAGACAGAGTGCTGGTTTGCTGGATATCTGGGTCTTTCTGCTGCCAGCTGTATGGCTCATTTCATTCCTCATGCCCCATGTGCCCAGTACACCTCCATCAGCCTCCTCCTGGGGGACGGGGACCGTAGAGGAAGAGACGCAGCTGCTCCGGGACTCTGAAGACTGTCTGTCCTGCTGTCTGAAACGTTTCTCTTTTATAATGGGCAATAAATGGAAAGTAGTGGTTCTAGGTCGATGAAGACATCGCAAACATGCATATTTAAGCAGGTGCTCTAGGACCCGACAATTCCCAAAACGTCCAACAACATGGTAATCGTGTATCAGTCACAGCTAATAGACAGTTAAGAGTCGAATTGATCGTACTTTTCTAATAGTTGCCATGATGATCTTTGGCTGAAACTACTCAACTGTTTGTCACAGACCAGGTCAACATTCGACCAATGTTTGGCCATTTTAGTCACCAACAGTTGTGTGATTTAATAGAACCGGTAGTTCCCTTTTCAACACTTATCGGCAGACCTATCAGGAAGATAGGTATTTATATTTAATTCAGTGGCAGAAACAAGCTTTCATATATATAACTTTATATATGTTACTTATTTGGTATGTGACATTTTTTGTTATATTTTCAAGTTTGTCAAAATTGTTGTCTGTAATTTTAGTAAAAGAATGAGGTCAAGTTGGCTTTTTGAAAAATACATTTTTTTTCAATAGGGTCAGTATCAAAATATCACTTCTCAGTTTTAGCCTACATTTTCCTAATAGCGAAGCGTTTACAGAAAATGTGACCACAAAACCAAGATGGAAATCAAAGCCTGTTAAATTTGACCTGTTTCTCCTCTATTTTCAATCTCACACCTGAAGGCTCTCTACAACTACATCTCTAGAACTCCAGAAACCGCACGGATGAATCCCGTCGGCTGTACTTACTGTGCTTGACACTACTGTCACCCATCTGCGCGGAGATGTGTTTGTCTAAAACGCTGCTCTATCGCTTATTAAAAATGTTCAGGCAAATGAATGTAGGTCAGTATACACAGCATAATCCTCAAGAGTCCCAACACATAGGCTAAAGCATGAGTTTCAGGAAACATTACATCATATCTTCACCCAGGACAGCTGTCTCCTACCAGATGCTGTTCCTCTTTATTAGAACACACACAAAACCAATACAGGGATCAAACCCCCTACAATAAACCAAACCAGTCCAGAAACACTTGAAGGGATAGCCTGCCTAGTTCACCCAAAAAGGAAAATGTTGTCATCATTTACTCACCCTCAAGTTGTTCCAAACCTGTATGAATTTCTTTCTTCCGCCGAACAGAAGAAGATATTTTGAAGACTGTTGGTAATCAAACAGTCGAACACACCCATTGACTCACTTCCATTTTTGTTTCAACTATGGAAGTCAAAGGCTACGCCAACTGTTTGGTTACTATCATTCTTAAAATATCTTTTTGTTCAGCAGAAGAAAGAAACTCAACTACAACTAACAATTTTCATTTTTGGTTATCTATCTAGCCATACGAACAAAACCCCAGGGGGGAAACGTTATTGCTCAAGAGTTTGATCTGTCACAGCTTACTAAAGACTTAAGCTCTCAGTTAAGGTTCTGCTAAAGAAGAAATAAAAATTGATAAAACGTACACAATTGTTGACATACAGTACGAGTATAAAATAAATGCAGATAGCATAGTTTAGATTAAAAAAATCGGTTATTAGGTTCAATTTGGCTAACATTAGTTAGACTTTTAAAGCATTCATTAGGCATCTTAAAGTTAATTTAACATTTACTAATACATTACTAAGTTGTACCAGTATTTTTAATGGACCTGAGCTAACACGAACTACCAATTAATGATATTTTTTTAATTCGGATTTCTAAAGGGAAGCACATTTATATATATAAAAATAATAATAATAAAAAAAGCACCAACAGGTTCTGGTTACTAGGATGCACCACAATTACATCACACGTGAAATATCAAGCAATACTTCTCAGATTCAACAAACAAACAAAAAGAGGTACAAGACAGACATTTCACATCGACACACCTTTTATTTGCATAAGCTACAGTGAGAAAATACAGGAAACTGGGCGCCAATGACCATAAGCCTAAGTTACACCCTTTTAGTCCACGCAACACTGAGGTTTGGTTAAAATACAACTGCCTGTCATTAGTGAGGCCTTTAAATGTCAGTAAAGTGGTTTTAGATGGGAAATACTGACCAGGCTGTTGTAATTCAGTCTTTAGAGGGGGTATACAGGGAGATAGATGATGCAACGTCCTACACATCCTCATCTGAGACACATCTACAATCATCTTCATCATGTCCCATCCATCATATTTCACATAAGCATATCAGCATAAACATCATTATCAACCCAACCTACTGACCCTCGACCCCTAAAACACTGACCAGTCTGTCTAAAATAAATATATCACAACTACAGGTTTCCAATGTGCTGTCGTGTTGATCTAAATCATCTTATTTTTAGGATATAATACAACAATTATAATACATGACATGTATTCCGCATCATTTGATGTGTATAACCCGTATGTAAGATAAAGGATTGTAAGAATTGCGCAGTTGTAGATTCGGGCTTCACTGACCGATCCATCACTAAACTGATAAAATAACGCGCAATGCTTAAAATGAGCTCGTCGTTATAGTAAATTATCTCGGAAAGTTGCATAGTCTACAAACTAATGCTTTAATTAAAAGCTTGTTTTGAGGTTAATTTGGTGCGGGCAGACAGTTAGAGTTACTGCATCAAATAGTATATGGCATTAAAGATCACGTACCATGTTTGTAGGGAATTGGTGATGATGATAATCTCCAGACTAAACTAAACGCAGCAGGTCTCTCTCACTATCTATCTCTCTCTATCTCTCGTTCTCTCTCCGGGATGCGCGTGCACTGCTGCGGCTCCGGCTGCTGTGTGGACTCACTCACTCGGCGAGAACGAAGAAGCGCACATGTATTCATCCGCCACTCACTTCCTGACTCAGTGCGCGCGGAGCGGCCCTGCCTTTACCGCTCAGCCAATGACACGCGCCGTTACAGCGCAGGCGGACCGACCGAAGCACGCAGATGATGCAGTGAACAGCGTTTTCTTTCTGTCCTGCTGAAATATTTCAGCATTAGAGTGATGGATTCTTTCAAGTCTGTGGAGAGTATTAAAAAGTCCAGCTCCCTGTTTTAAAGAATGTGAGTAAATGAATAACTGTTGAAGAATTCCCACTCAATCATACTGATTGACAAGAACTTGCTCATTTTGTGATTTACTAGATGAATGAATTGTCCATGGTCCAGTTTGAGGCACTAATAATTCATGTAGGTCTCCTGATATATTATACATTTGTCACCAAAAGAGATGTGTGCTGTTATTTCCCTAATGAAAAGCGTTTTTGGGCATTTCAGCTGGCTTAGAAGACCAACTTAACTCAGCTAGGACCATCATAGGCTGGTTTAAGATGGGGCTTTTTACCCTCCAGGACACAGGTCTCAAATATGGACTATAAATGAATGAATTATTATGATTACAAAAGTATTTTAACAAAAGAATGCTGCATAGTATTACATAAATCAATACTGCTCCTTGTTTAAAATGTTGAAGGATGTTCATAACTGTTGAAACCTTTTCTACTGACTAAAATTGCTTATTTTATTCCGATCATTGTCCTAGAACTAATTATCTATAAGGTTATTAATAACACACAAGAACTGTAGTAGCATCAAAGTTAATTCATGCTTATGTGTATGTAATAGAATAGAAGATTCTGTTGTTTGGAGAATCTTATTAAACTGAATGCCATTGTTAGATAATTATTAAATAAACGCTAATCTGGCTGCTTTTATGAAGGACAGGCTCAAGTGATGTGTGGCACTAGTTTCTCCAGGCGGAAGGACAGCGTGGATTTCCCTCCGCTCGAGTATTTACGGTGTCAGTTTGTTACGGAGCACCTGATTGGTTGACGCGGACCTGCAATATTATACACATTGTTAAGGGGGGCATTATTGGCCGCCCTGGACCTGCAATGCACCAGGCAACGGTGTATAATAGAAATCCCATCCAGAACTTCTTAGAATTTTGTTTATTATTATTATTGAAGGAGATTTTATTAGTATTTGTCTACGTTTGCTTTTATTGCACCACATTGCAGTACATTCTCTTTAAAAAAGAGGAAGAAAAAGGGGAAGTGCATCAGGTTTTACTCACATTGAATGTTCAACACTTTCTATTGGCTACATGAGCGAATCACATGTAGAACTCCAATCAACAGTTTTGTAAATATAAAATGATATGACATTTTTTTTTAATTAAATACGTAAATTATAAATTATAATGCAGTGCATAAACCTGTGCGCTGTATTTAACCATATTTCGATTTTAAAGAGTATTTTCTACCTCAGTAGAACTGAAAATCAGGCCTATTAATCTTGTAGTAGGCTACTTGGATATCGTAGATTAGTAAAATAAAATGTTTTTATTCAGCAAGGACACAATACATTTATCAAAAGGGACAGTTTAATTTATAATGTTAGACCATTTCAATAAATGCTGTTCTTTTAAACTTTAAATTTATAAAATAATCCTAAAGAAACTGTGTCACAGTTTTCACTAAATATTTAGCAGCAAAAAGCACACACACTGTTTTATAGGTAGTTATGCTCTCTACCACACAGTAACCACATCCTAATATATGGGTCATTCCTGGGAATCGGTAATATTTCAACTTGGATTTTTTTTAAAACGACATATTCATTTTCTTAATACCCCACATCATTTGGCAAATATCAAACCTACACAAAATCATATTTTCCCACCTCAGGCATTAAATAACTTTTATTTTCCTGTGTTAGTCCTTAACATGTCAGGTGGTAATCAGCAAGAAATGCCTTTATTTTTAATAGTCTTTCCTATTTTTTCCCCCCAAAAAATAACAACTCTTTCTGCTGCTGATGTGGCTTCCATCTCTGACATAGGATGCGCGTCAAAGTTTAAAGGGACACATTAACATCAAATATTCTATTTATAACAAAATTATGAGTTGTCATGATTTTGGTAAGTATATATTTACTGAAACAATGACTATTTTATGTTATTGACATATTTTATTAAAAGTTTTCAACCCCGAAACAATGAGAAATACACAGAGATGTTGGTGTTTTTTGCTCAAAATGACCACTGCTCCTCGTGTAGTGCAGGAGAGTAGACCATATATGGCAGCAATAAAACAAGTACATTGTATATACTTATGGATTTAAAAAAAAAAAAAAAAAAAATTGTCCATCTTAATTTAATGTGATGGGGTTGAGTTGTTAACCTTGACACTACCTTCCCCGACAATAATACGCATCAAAAATATGTATGAAAAAGTAGGGTACCAATTATCATCTTCTGAATCACTGTTAAAGAGACCTGAATGATGTCATTTCTAGTAAATGATGTCACATAAGGGTGGAGTTTAAATGATTATAGGCGGAGAATGGTTTGTGTGACAGGGGTGAGTTCGGACTAATATTTTTTTTTAATAAAGTATCTTGCATTTTTTGAGAAAAATATATTTTACAAGAAAGTAACAAATACTTACAACATTGCCAAAAATGATATATATATACACTCACCGGCCACTTTATTAGGTACCCCATGCTAGTAACGGGTTGGACCCCCTTTTGCCTTCAGAACTGCCTCAATTCTTCGTGGCATAGATTCAACAAGGTGCTGGAAGCATTCCTCAGGGAGTTTGGTCCATATTGACATGATGGCATCACACAGTTGCCGCAGATTTGTCGGCTGCACATCCATGATGCGAATCTCCCGTTCCACCACATCCCAAAGATGCTCTATTGGGTTGAGATCTGGTGACTGTGGAGGCCATTTTAGTACAGTGAACTCATTGTCATGTTCAAGAAACCAATTTGAAATGATTAGAGCTTTGTGACATGCTGGAAGTAGCCATCAGAGGATGGGTACATGGTGGCCATAAAGGGATGGACATGGTCAGAAACAATGCTCAGGTAGGCCGTGGCATTTAAACGATGCCCAATTGGCACTAAGGGGCCTAAAGTGTGCCAGGAAAACATCCCCCACACCATTACACCACCACCACCAGCCTGCACAGTGGTAACAAGGCATGATGGTTCCATGTTCTCATTCTGTTTACGCCAAATTCTGACTCTAACATCTGAATGTCTCAACAGAAATCGAGACTCATCAGACCAGGCCACATTTTTCCAGTCTTCAACTGTTCAATTTTGGTGAGCTCTTGCAAATTGTAGCCTCTTTTTCCTATTTGTAGTGGAGATGAGTGGTACCCGGTGGAGTCTTCTGCTGTTGTAGCCCATCCGCCTCAAGGTTGTGCGTGTTGTGGCTTCACAAATGCTTTGCTGCATACCTCGGTTGTAACGAGTGGTTATTTCAGTCACTGTTGCCCTTCTATCAGCTCGAACCAGTCTGGCCATTCTCCTCTGACCTCTGGCATCAACAAGGCATTTCCGCCCACAGAACTGCCGCTCACTGGATGTTTTTTCTTTTTCGGACCATTCTCTGTAAACCCTAGAGATGGTTGTGCGTGAAAATCCCAGTAGATTAGCAGTTTCTGAAATACTCAGACCAGCCCTTCTGGCACCAACAATCATGCCACGTTCAAAGTCACTCAAATCAACTTTCTTCCCCATACTGATGCTCGGTTTGAACTGCAGGAGATTGTCTTGACCATGTCTACATGCCTAAATGCACTGAGTTGCCGCCATGTGATTGGCTGCTTAGAAATTAAGTGTTAACGAGCAGTTGGACAGGTGTACCTAATAAAGTGGCCGGTGAGTGTATATATATATGTATATATCTATATACATGGCCTTGTTGTGTTACCTCTTGCCAAGAAGAGTATGTTCTATTAAAATGGGCAAACACGACACCTAGTGTCCTTAGTGTGGAGGATCACTGATGAACCGGGCTCGAGTTGTAGAAGCTTTGCCCCTGTGACACACACATCCAAGGGTCCTGCATGCAGCTTTCGGTCCACGTGAGCTAGTCTCGAATGATTTAAGGAGAATGCAGCACTGATCCCGTGAAGGGCCGCAGACTGACTGCTTTCTGCTGACTGGACACTTTCATTAGACGCTCCTTTACATCAAGGGAAGCATTTCCATCACACTCTTCACGCTGCTTTGCAGAAGTCGATACGAATGACGTCTTCAAGACAGGACTGAAAAGAGGAAAACTTTCTTCCTAGTGGATTTAAAGCATTTTATATACAGTAGCACTCCTAATAAGGTGAATGTCTGCCATAATATTTAATAATAATGTATTTAGAAATAACGTGCACAAATAAGAGCTGCAGCACACCCAGTAAGTGTTGTTGAGGTTGTTTTAAATAATTAAGGGGAACGGAGAACTGAGATTGAGACGAGAACAATCTAAAAACGCTGCATTAATTATGGCAGTCTCTGCAGAGTCAAGCTGGAGAAAAGACGCTGGTCCTTTCGTCTAATAATTAGCAGAACCTCTGCGGAAGGGAAATTAATCGTTCCTCTCTCTGAGGATATGCTTTCTCTGCAGGCTCTTACTATGACTTTCTGATTAAGATAATGAAGTTCAGGAGAACAGATTTTCAGTAAAATTCCTTGAAATCGAAACCTAAGAACATTCAAATGAATGAAAAACTAGGACATTAAAAAGCAACAGATTGACAGTTTCTTTCCGAAGCCATAATGGTTTTTAAACTGTACAAACTGTATATTCTATCCCTTTACACTAACCACTCATCACAGAAAACTTTCTGCATTTTTACATTTTCACGCGGTGTGATTTATAAGCCGTTTTCCTCGTGGGGACCAAAAAATGTTCCCACAAGGACAAGGATTTCAGATATTGCCATCTTTGTGGGGACATTTTGTGCCCATGACATAGGGTTAACCTGATACTTAGAAAAAAACATAACAGTAATACTGTGCCATATTAATGCAATTTACAATAACTGTTTTAATATATTTTTTAAAATGCCATTTATTCCTGTGAGTAAAGCTGTATTTTCAGCATCATTACTCCAGTCTTCAGAGTCACATGATCCTTCAGAAATCATTCTAATATGATGATTTGCTGCTCAAGAAACATTTCTGATTATTATCAATGTTGAAAACAGTTGTGCTGATTCATATTTTTGTGGAAACCGTGATACACTAACATTCAAAGTTTGGGGTAAGTAAGATTTAAAAAAAAAAAATCAATTTATTCAACATGGATGCAATTGATCAAATGTTACGGTTTAAAATTTTAAGCAAAAGTATAAATATATTAAACAAAAATGGCTTTCAACATTATTATTAACAATAATAATACCTATTATTAATAATTGAGAACCAATAATAATTGATCATATTTGAGCGTCAAATCAGCATATTAGAATGATTTCTGAAAGATCATGTGACACTGAAGACTGGAGTAATGAAGCTGAAAATTCAGCTTTGACATCACAGGAATTACGATATATTTACATAGAAAACAGTTATTGTAAATTCTGAAATAAATTTTGCAGTATTTTTTTATCAAATAAATGCAGCCTTGGTAAGCACAAGCACATATCCCATTATCACCTTATGTGAGCTAAGGAGAAGAAACAAACCAATCAACTCTCTCATACAGCTCTAGCATTTATTTTCTGATCACATGACCGAATAACAAATCGTCAGTCAAAAACATGCGCATATTATAGCCAAATGTGTCACACTCACATATTCACATAGATTCAATAAAAACTGGAGGAAGATTAGAGATAGAGCCCTTCGGGGGTGCCCTCCTGCTTCTTATACAACACATTTTCTTTAGACTTCTTGAAGTCCTCGTTGGTGACCTTCATCCTGCGTTCTCTGAGGGCCATGAGCCCTGCTTCTGTACAGATGGCCTGAGGAGACAGGAAATCAAGAGATGAGATATAATGAACAAGTCATCTGCATCCTGAAAAGATGAAAAACAACACAAGAGGGCAGCAGAGCGTTCTGCAACACTTTAAGATGAACTAAACCCCTGACAAACACATCAACATACCTTAATATCGGCTCCTGAAAGGTCGTCTTTAGCCAGGATGAGGTCGTCCAGGTTCACATCCGTGGCCACAGTCATTCTGCTGGTGTGAATCTGGAAGATCCTTCTTTTGGTTTTCTCATCTGGTAACGGGAACTCAATCTTACGGTCGATACGACCTGGAGAGGAAGACAGACACGAGTTTTTTACTTGAGTAGCGTATTTAAAAGTACAGTAACACTTTAGTTTGGGGTCCAATTCTCACTATTAACTAGTTGCTTATTTGCATGCATATTACGAGGATATTAGCTCTTTATTAGTACTTATAAAGCACATAATGATGCCTTATTCTGCATGACCATACTCCACATCCCTTAATCCTCAATAGCTAAACTTAACAACTCTTTTACTAACTATTAATAAACAGTAATTAGGAGTTCATTGAGGCAAAAGTCGTAGTTAGTAGTTAGTTAATAGTGAGAATTGGACCCTAAACTAAAGTGTGACCAAAAGTACTCATGAGTAGTGAGTACTGAGCTGCGGATTCTACCCCTAATAAACACTGTGCACTGCAATTTAAAAATGTAGAAAACAGTGAGTGTACATACTGTTATTCACATTATCTTTTACTGTTTGCAAGGGAGAATGAGGAACATCTATCATCCTACGGTTTAAATTTTGACTGCCAACTCAAAATGTTGTCATTTTAAGTACACTCTTCACCATTTAAATCATAATCTATGAAAAAAAGTTGAAAGTCCTTAATAAACACCGAGCGAGCAATTGTTGCACATAAAATATCAATGTTCAGAACAGTGCAAAGAATACAAAAACTATTGGAAACTCATTTGAGAGTTCAGAATCACAAAAGATTAAAAAGAGCCATTTCTCTCCTCCATAACAGTTCTAGTTTTAGCGTTCTGTGATAAAGAAATGGGATTCACTAATATTATCAAACAGTTTACCTCGCCTTACACATTGAAATAGGCAAATATAGTGAGCTAACACAATTGAATATGTTACTATTTAAACATAAATACACATTGTTCTAAAAAGGGGGGTGTGGGGGGCATCATCCCCTACCTTTTACAAAGCTACATTTACTCAAATAGTTATACAGATAATAAATATAATTTTTAAAATCACACACAAACGCACGTCTCTCTGCGGGGCCACGGCGAATAGGCTGCTCTATCGGCAGCGTCCACAACTGACTGGAACAAAACTGTTTAGCTTGAAAAATGTTTTTGCGCAAGTGCACATGCTACATGAAGGCGGATTGTATGAAACGGATCAAACTAATGTTTTTTTATTAACGAGCTGTCGTTTTATCACATCACGTGCTGACAGAGATGCAGTATAACGCCATGGGTCAGACTCATTTGTAATCCGTTACTTCATCACACCTCTGCTTGAAGTTGCACCTAAAGTACACACAGACTTAGAATATCATAGTATCAGTTTGCAGTAGCATCTTACCCGGTCTAATAAGAGCAGGGTCAAGGGTTTCTATTCTGTTGGTAGCCATAATGACCTTCACATCTCCACGCGAATCAAAGCCATCCAGCTGGTTGAGCAGTTCCAACATGGTTCTCTGAATTTCACGTTCACCTCCTGAGTTTGAGTCGTATCTGCACAGAGTTATTCAGGGTACACCATGACACAGTATCTTTTAAAATACCCATATTATGCTTTTCCAGATATTACATTTCATGTAGTGTGTAATATAGCTGTTTGTATGTGTAAAAGGTCTGCAAAGTTTCAAAGTGCATGATAAATGGTCTCCAGCCGAAAATGCTTTGTCAGTGATTCGTCTTACACCAATCACAACAGACTGGGCCATCTGACCAATCAGAGCAGAGTAGACCAATCAAAACAGACTGGGCCATCTGACCAATCAGAGCAGAGTAGACCAATCACAACAGACTGGGCCATCTGACCAATCAGAGCAGAGTAGACCAATCACAACAGACTGGGCCATCTCACCAATCAGAGCAGAGTAGACCAATCACAACAGACTGGGCCATCTGACCAATCAGAGCAGAGTAGACCAATCACAACAGACTGGGCCATCTGACCAATCAGAGCAGAGTAGACCAATCACAACAGACTGGGCCATCTCACCAATCAGAGCAGAGTAGACCAATCACAACAGACTGGGCCATCTGACCAATCAGAGCAGAGTAGACTCTCAGAAACAAGGGGTTTAGAGAGACTGAATTCTTTATTGAACCATTTCAGACACTGTGAGAAAAGATTTGATGTTGCAAATATATTGTAAGAAAATGAAAGTGTGTTTTGTCCTTGGATGCATATAAACCTTTTGTAAGAGACCTCCAAAACAACATTAGAAACCTTTAAAATAGCATTATAGGGGCACTTTAATAAAGACCAAAAATGTGTATGCATTGCAATGGATATGAGCATATTTGGATTATTTCATAATATTGCTCTACCTCTTAGTTCCAATGGCGTCAATCTCATCGATGAAGACGATGGAGGGTGCGTGTTCCTCGGCCACCCTGAAGAGCTCGCGCACTAATTTAGGGCCGTCGCCGAGATACTTCTGAATCAGCTCTGAACCAACAACGCGCAAAAACGTTGCAGACGTCTGATTGGCCACCGCTTTGGCAAGGAGGGTTTTACCTGATTATATGACAGATCAAGATTTGTGACGTCACCACATGCCCATGATAATGTATTTCTTTCTGTGAATTCTGTAAACAAACAGTGGTGTTGGACTCACCTGTTCCAGGGGCGCCGTAGAGAATGACCCCTTTGGGAGGCTTTATCCCCATTTCCTCATAATACTCTGGATGGGTCAGCGGCAGCTCCACAGACTCCTGCAGGACAAAACATATGTTAAGCAGCATAGAATCATCTTTATCTGATTAAACATCACCAAATACCTGCAGTTTCTTTTTGAACTATTCTATATTTCCATCTATAAAGACTAGATTTAAAAAACTAGTTGTTTTCAAAATGATAAAATCGAATAATCAGCTTCTATATTATCATTGTACTAAAACCAAAAGAAATGAAAAAATGCCTTAAGCAATATTTACTTAGAAAATATTTATAAAATACTTGTTTGAGCATTAATAAAAATGTTATATAATGTCATACTATTGTTCAAAAAGTTTAATGATTCTTTAGTGATAAAAAACATTTATTTGAAATAGAAATGTTTTATAACATTATAAATGTCTTTACTGTAACTTTTGATCAATTTAACGTGCTCTTGCTAAATAATAGTAATTTCTTACTTTGAAAAAAACTTTTTAACTGTAGTGTATAAACCCTGAGACAGCATTTTCAACACGATTCAAATGTATTTTAATAGCACTAAATATAGTTTATTTTGTTTTAAGAATTTTTTTTAGTTTTTCCTTGCCACTGTCACCCAGCTATGATAAAAGCTTCAGCAATTATTGCAATTCGATACCGTCACATGCTTACCGAGAGCTGAGGGATTTGAAATGTTGTAAAACCGATGCAGAAATTGCGTTTTTATTACTCAACCGGTGAGAAAGGTATTTTATTGAACAGATAAATTGCCTTATGTAGCTCTAACAGAATTCATTGTAAAGCAATATGTATTGTGAAGGGTCATATTCATCAGAAGTCACGCAGAACCGATGGACAAACAAAACAATGTTCTTCTGCAAAATGCATGCGGTTTTGGTTTTTAACCACTAGAGGGCCAAAAGTTACATAGTGTCCCTTTAATACAATTTTGTATGGTGATTTCCCACTAGTAAACACATCTGGTCTTTCAATCCAATACAGATGTCTTTATCTTGCCTTAATTTCTTGTATCTGGGCGTCCAGTCCACCGATGTCTGCGTATGTCTCTTGCGGAGCCTTCTCCACCTTCATGACTGTCACAAGAGGGTCAGTGTCGTCCATCAGCACCCCGATGACAGCATGGACCTATAAACAACATCATCACATTTAATAGGTCAATCTACCAATCTTCGGCACCCAGAATATACAGGAAAGCATACAAGAGCCATTCTACCGAAAGGGTGACATTTCTGTCCTCAGGACATTAAATGTTTAAAATTGCATGAAATTTAACTCTAAAAGACATTTTATTATTAAGCAAAATGTCCTGCACATTAAGCTAACTACAAATTTAAAATGTATAATTAAAAACATTAATAAAAACTACATGGAACACTAAAAAATAGCATTTTCTGCATGTCCCCACTCTTTATCTCTAAAATTTACCATGAAATATGATGATTAAAATCCTTCAGAAATCTTAATTTGTTTGCATTGTTGTGTGACTTTATATCCAATCTATGCTTTAAAATGTTTTTTTTTCATGAGAAAAAAATATTTTATCTAATATTTTAGATAAAATACAATTTTTAGTCCTGTCCCCGGGTTTTCACTCAGTCCTGTTATCCTAACACATCCCCCCCCTCTGAAAAATTTGGAATATTCCACAAGACACATTTTCAACAGGAAGTTGGATCATCTGGATCTTCTGAAGGCAATGGGAAGACCATAAGTAAGTCCTCTCATTTTAATTTCTGTATATTTGATGAAATTGTAACTATGACTGAGAAGGTAAATCTCAACATACTGTCCTGTTACCTAAATTATTTCTTAGATTTTATTTGTTTATTTTAAAAATATGAACTTTTGGTAAGTCACTAGAAATTGCTCAGTGTCCTCATGCTGTTAGCATGTATGCTATGTGACCATATGGCATGTATTTGATAACTTTTTGCTTAAAAACTCAATCCTGTTACTTTCAGTCCTGTTGCTTATATGAATAAATAACAGGAGTGAGTTAAAGTAACAGGAGTGAGTAGAGTCCTCTGTTTTGTTGATTTAATACTGTAAATATTAGTTTATATAATACTATTCACCTGAATTATGAGTTTTAAGGTTGCAATTACTTATATTGTAGACATTAGCATTAGTTTTATAATGTGAACACCATACTTCCAGGAAGCCAGTCCACCACGAGGTAACTTAAACGTTGTGTCTTTGTCTTTCTTATATTTTGTAGAAAATGGAGAAAACCCATACTATGCAGGTGCCAGAAACACACACCTATGGCATATTGCAATGGAAGGAGCGAAACCGCAACCCTCTCTTTTCCCCCTTTTTTGTCTTAACTTCCCTCTTTCTCCCTCCATCTCTCTTCTTCTCTCTCTCCTTCTTTCTCTTTCCACCTCCTTCTCTGTGAAGTACTTCTAGCACATAGTACATCACTTCAACACAGAAATCTTATGCACACACAGTCATGTAGACTCTCTCCAATACACACACATATGGACGCTCATTCCTGTTACCAAGTGTTCATTCCTGTTACAATGTGTTCATTCCTGTTACTATTTTTTTTCTTTTTTCTAAAAAAATAAAGTTAAACCAGTGTTTTTATCAGTTTTGTTTGGTCCATCATTTATACAATAGTTTAATAAATTAAATTATTAAAACAATTGTAAACTTGAGGGTTCGGTCTTCTTTAAAATGAAAAAAATGGCTTTGTGTTTTTTATTAAAATACACCTTGCCTTAATAAATAGTGATTTTTTTTCCACAAATATCAATTACTTAAACATATAACCAACAATTTCTTTAAAATAAACACTTTCTTGTGGGGAAAACAAAGGAATTAATTGACATGCTTTTAAACATGCTTTTTAAATGGCACATGAGTTTCGGTAACAGGACTGAGAAAATATGTGTCCATCTTCTGCTTAAACCTTGTAAAAAAAAAAAAAAAAAGTTGGCTGAGATTGACCAATACACATTTTGAATAGTTAAATATGTGTAGTATTAGATTCAGTGTTGAAAAAAGATAAAAAATCAAGTTTAATTTGGAGAGTTACAACAAGCAAATGTCACCCATTCGGTGGAATGGCTCACAAACACTTGTAACTACAAAAAAAGTATTAGATTTTTATTTGTTTTCCAAAAATCCATAAAACAAAATACATTTACATGAAGCCACACTGAATAATATATGAATTGTTTTCATAGATCGTAGCTTGAATATAAATATATTTTGTCTTACTGCACTGGAAGATTTTTTCATGTTTTTAAACTTGTTTGTAAAATGGAAAAGGAGGAGGACAAAATTAACTCTTATTAAAGACACATTCTCTAAAAACAAGTCTTAATATCATAAGAAGTGTTGCTTCTCAAGTAAATGTATCTAGTTTCAGGTCTCAATCGATTTTTAAAGGAACTTGTTTTCCAGTTTAAACTACACTACTTCGGAATAGTTGATTATTATAATTGTCAATAATAAAGTTTGAAGGATTCATCCTATTTAATTCTATTCAATCCTGACCTTGTGATTGAGTAAGACGGAACAGCCGGGCTCCAGCAGATCTTTGTCAACAAACGAGAGGATGCTGACATAATGCTCCGAGCCCACAGACGTGGAGACAATGGCATGATTGTCATCGATGATCTCCTCCAGGGTCCCCACAGACATAGGGGTCCCCCTGAGGTCATCGACCTTTGACCTCTCCTCCTAAGAAGAGCGCAAACGGAAACATCATCAGTACAGACCAACAAAAGAGAGAGAGCGAGAGAGAGAAAGAGGAAAAGGATGGATGCTGCACCTCCTGTTTCTCCTCTAGAGGTTTCATCTGCTCCTGGTTTCGGATGAACTCCTCTTCCATCAGCAGGTAATCTTTAATTCTCTCCTGCTTCAGGAGCTTCAGTCTGCACTGTGTGTGTGGGGTGACTATACGGAGAGACAACCGGACATTAGCCGAAAACCAACCACAGGATAGTCCTGAGTTCAACAGCAAAGGTCACGCCTGTACCTAGAGGCAGTTTGCTGGCAGCATCAGGGCCCTTGGACTTCCTCTTCCTCTTGCCCACTCTAGATGGAATGGGCGGCTCATATTTCTTCTTCTTGTCCTGTAATGATGATAGATAAAGTCATTTACTAAGGATAGACACTTGGATGATGCCGTTTTAAAATATTAATGTTATTCTTGTCACCTTATCATCTTTCTTTCCACCTCCTGGTCCGTGTCCTCCGCTCTGACTCTGGCCCTGTGTTGAGAAAGATTCATGTCTAATGTTCATATAGTACACTACCAATCAGGAACATTTATTAATGTTTTTGAAAGAAGACTGAATGTATGTGATCAAAAATCAGTGATGTTGTGAAATATTATTACAATTTAAAATAACTGCTTTTTTATTTGAATATATTATAGAGTGTGATTTATTCCTGTGATCAAAGCTTCATTTTCAGCATCATTGCTTCAGTCTTCAGTGTCACATGATCCTTGCTTTAGATATCAAATTAATGCAGCCTGTGGTGTGCATAAGAGACATCTTTTCAAAATATTTGTAGAAATCGTAATCATCGTATAAAGATTCTTGGCTATACACTTACAAATAAATATATTATAAATACATTATTAACACAGAAACTGGGAATGTCGCAGTCAATATAAGTAAATTATTAAAATAAACTTAGATTCGAGAAATATCAAGAACTGTATGTTTATATATAATGAAATATAATATGATTTCAGTTACATTTTGATTGTATGGTGTTTTTTTTGGAGCATTTTGCTTAAGTTAGATTGATTTATTGTATTATTATTAATAATAATAATATTAATAACAAATATTAATAATAATAATGTGTAAACTTGAGAGGATCTGACTATACGTCCAATAAAATTGATTTGAGACCAGCATTAATTCTAGAATCATCAGTTATTTTTGCTATTTTGTATTTAATGCAGTGACATTCGTATGTTTAAGTGTGAATTATGGCTACTGTACTGTACCTGTATTTTAAAAGGAGTAGGACTAAATATAATTCTATGTAAATTAGATGCCCTATATTATGAAAAACAAATAATGTCCAAAATGACTCTTTCACTGAGCACTTTACATGTAATGGAAGAATAAAAAATATTAGTTGATTACCCTACTCTGATTTTAATTCGTGTGTTTAATATATAACGTTAACGTTACATCTGTAATGGTGAACTGGTTGTTTTCGACCCGATTGCAGGAATAAATACGCAAAAATACACAATAAATATTTGGAATATCGAGAAACTTTAAATTGCATTTACGTTTTGACAGGTTTTAGGTTGTATGCGGGTAAGTAGAGTGGCTGTAACGCTTTTAATAGCAATTAATGTTTCTTCAGAGGATGATTGTTGTGTTAATCCATCGATGTATAAAGAGGTATTTAGCAGAGAGTTACGACGAGATAACGTTACCATTCACGCGCCCGTATACACAGCTTTCACACACTATATTTGCACATAACAGAATTATTGTGGGGGGAAGGAAACGATTTTAACAATGATTCGCTAAATAAACTGCTGGCTCACTCACCATTTTCACCACCGTTTGACGCTCACAATAAACGTCACTACGGATAGGCTGATAGGACAAATGATGTGAAAGACCGAAACGCGTTTGTTCATTCCCGACTGGAGTCTGGCCTTTAGGAGGAGAGCTCTAATTTTATTATTGCCAAACCGTTTTATAAACACAATTAACCCTATTATATGGGGCTCATATTAGCTGTAGCGTCCGACCTCCGGCTCAACTGCTTTTGTCTTAATTGTGTGCAGCATGAGGAGAGTCAGACATGGGTCTACCGGTCAAACGTTTGGAATAATCAAAGATTTTTTTGTTTGTTTGTTGGAAAGAAGTCTCTTATGTTCACCAAGGATGAATTTATTTGATCAAAAATATATAATTAAACAGTAATATTGTGATGTATTATTATAATTTTAAATAAAACCAGAATGATCCTTATTCATGATTATTATCAATGTTGAAAATCGTTTTTGCGTTCCTAATTTTTTGGTGAAAACCAGCATTCATTTGAAATAAAAATCTTTTGTAACATTACTGTATTTACTGTCACTTTTGATCAATATAATGCACCCTTGCTGATTAAAATAATAATCGCTTTCGTTCTTTTTCAAATCCCCATGAAATCAAAATAGAAGTTTTTTTGGCTTTTAGTATGAATATGTTAGCCTTAGGCCTACTGTTAAATTTACACAGCAAGAAGAAAATAGCTGTCTATGAAAGAGGACAACTGTCAAGCCCACTTGGCTCAAGGTAGAGTTGACATAGGGGAGACCACACTGAACTTAATATTTAATTAAAATGCTAGTTTATTAATACATGATTTACAAAGAACAGTAAATGGGAAGCATAACAAAAAGAGAACTGGCCAGGAGTGCCGACCGACGCCAGCCTCTCATTGTCAGGCCGAAATAGCAGGAAGAGACCAAGCCAGCAGGAAGGCAATGATTTTATCAACTCCCTCATCAGTCCACCAATTAGCATGGCATGACCCACCGGAACAGCTCCACCTAAAAGTGACACAGAACATCAACAGTAGGCAATACAGGCTTAATTGCCCACACCTGGCCAAGCCGGGCGTGACATCACTCCCCCCGAAAAAAAAGAGGCCCAAATTAAAGGGACTCCGGATACACACTCCCAATCTCCAAAGTAACAAATAAATACCAAGTAAATATTAACCTAAACTCAATCACACTGAAATCCCATACCCACATTCAATCGTGCACATTCACTCATTTATGCATGTAAACACAACTGTTACAGCCCATAACCAACACTGACCACTCTCACCCCAAATCTCCACTGTATCTTACCACCCAGCAAGATCCTGGCACCTTGGATAACTAATTAAGGGAGGACAGAGATGAGAAAAGGACAGGGCAAAAAAAAAAAAAAAAAACATCACATCGACTCATCCGGGCCCCGAGAAAGCGCATCTGCTAACACATTGTCAGCGCCACGAATGTAGGGCTGCAAAAACAGCGCCCACCGCATGAGACGCTGATTAGCATTTTGTAAAGACTGTAGGAATGTGAGCGGATTGTGGTCTGAATAAACCACAACGGGATGTAAACCACCCCCCACATATACCTCGAAATGATGGAGCGCCCAGATCAACGCTAGAGCCTCCTTTTCGATCGTCGAATAATTAAGCTGGTGGCGATTAAATTTGCGTGAAAAATAACCTACTGGTCGCTCAATATCTCGCTCATCCTTTTGTATGAGCACTGCGCCAGCCCCCACCTGACTTGCATCCACTTGAAGTTGGAAAGGGTCATCCAACTTTGGTGCAGCCAGGACAGGCGCAGAACTCAACAAAAGCTTTGCATTCTCAAATGCACGCCTACAATCCTCAGACCACACAAACCTGACTGATTGTTTTAACAAATCGGTAAGTGGGGCCACAACGGTTGAAAAATTACAACAAAAATTTCAATAAAACCCAATCATTCCTAGAAAACGCATTACTTCTTTTTTGGTAGTCGGCGAAGGAAACCGGTCAATGGCCAAAACTTTAGCCCTAATTGGCCGCACTTGCCCCTGCCCCACCACCTTACCCAAAAAAACCACGGTGGCCTGGGCAAACTCGCATTTTGCAAGATTCACTGTGAGCGTTGCTGCCACCAACCTCTCAAACAGGGAACGTATACGCGCCAGGTGTATTTCCCAGGTATCTGCGTAACACACCACATTGTCTATGTAAACTGCACACCCCTCCAACCCCGCAATGACACGATTCATAAGACGTTGGAAGGTGCAGGGGGCGTTCCGCAGTCCAAAACTCATACGGGTGTAAGAATACAACCCCGAAGGTGTAATCATGGGCGTAGGTTTGGTCTCAGCTTTGGTGGGGACATCCCCCGCCCCCATGAGTCTTTCTGTGCTGCACACCCCTAATTAATGCTCCTATAACCTTGAAAGATTGCAGAAGCTTCAAGCTAGGTTTAACTGTAACAATATCCTGGGTAACCAGGATCACCAGTTAATACTATTTTCCACTAATCTGCATTTGAAAGCCTGGTCAGTCACTACTACTGCTAGTTATTTTTGCCTACTTACACTCTGCTTTATGAAAAAGCTTCGTATGTCCCCTTTCTTCTTCTTGGGTGACATAGCTGATCTACAAAGTACAAAAAGGGGCAAAAAACCGGAATATTAAAATGTTTTACTCTGGCCTTTGTATATGGCACGCAGAGACAGCCCTGGTAACTTACCGTCGGCGTCGTCACGCGCGCACACACACACACCACCCGCTCGCTCGCTGCCAGTGAGTGCAAGCACAAAAAGTAGTCCCGGCCCGCGCGTGTAGCCTGCCTGTCAGATACCCCGCCGCCAATCAAATTACGGCGTATCTTGTACTGTCGTCGTCCTGGCCGTTGGAATCGATCCAAATGGGCAAAGATCCAATTGCAGCGCAAATATCAAAATAGCAGTTCAAATGAGCTTGCTAAATATTGGTGGGGACAAATTTGTCATCTCAAAATATTGATTGGGACTAGTACCTAGCGTCCCCCCCTAAACCTACGCCCTTGGGTGTAATAAATGTAGCAATTTCCTGCGCCCTAGGCGTAAGCGGTACCTGATGATACCCCTTTAATAAATCAAATTTACTTACATATCGAGCACTACCAACCTGATCCACACAATCCTCGATACGTGGCAAAGGAAAGGAGTCAGCCTTTGTCACCGCATTCACCTTTCTATAGTCTGTACAAAACCTAAATGTGCTATCCGACTTTTTAACAAGTAAGCATGGTGATGCCCAACTCGAATATGATGGTTTTGGTAGGCCATTATCAAGCAGATATTTCACACTGGCATCCAAGCTTTTTCGTTTGTCCTGAGCAACACGGTAAAATCTCTGTCGAATGGGTTTTGCATCCCCTACATCAATGTCATGTTCAATAAGACTGGTGCAGCTAGGTGTGTTGGAAAACAAAGACAAAAACTCAAAAAGTAAAGATTTTAACTGATCACGTTGTTCCCCATCCAAATGCCCCAAGAGGCTGTCCAAGCTAACCAACGTGTCTGAATTATTTAGCCTAGCCTGCAGGACCGCATCATCCGGATCCCGCACCCCATCCCCAACTGCCACTTCAGAAGCGTCGGATGCGCCCTCCCCAATAGCCAGTCCAACAGGTCTATAAGTAGTCTTGTCATCACCCACCACCTGCAATGGTGAGGAATAATATGGTTTAAGTAAATTAACATGAACCCGTTGTGTTTTCCTCCTCCGCTCAGGGGTGGACACCACATAGTTGTTCTCCGATATTTTCCGCACAACAGTATGTGGATCAGTATATTTAGCCTCTAATGCCGAACCCAGAATTGGCAACAACGCAACCACTTGATCACCAGGACTAAATACTCTTACCTCTGCTTTAAGATCGTACCATCGCTTCATTTTAGTTTGCGCTTCACATAGACTTTCATTAGCCAACTTCCCAGCCAAGAACAACCTTCGGCGAAAGCCATGCACATAATCGGCCAAATTCCCAGGTATCTCCACACCACCATCTAAATCCCCACTCAACACCGATAAAACGGTGCGGACTTTGTGCCCAAAAACTAAATCATTAGTGCTAAACCCCGTGCTCTCCTGTACCACCGCACGGGCCGCCAACAGTAGCCACGGTAAGCCCTCTTCCCAATCTCTCTGAAGTTCTACACAATAAGCACGTAACAACGATTTCAATGTGGCATGAAAACGTTCCAGAACCCCCTGGCTCTGGGCATGATATGCACTACTTAAATTATGTTTTACTCGCAGTTCTTTTAACGCCGCCGCAAATGTCTTGGACGTAAAATTTGACCCATGATCGCTCTGTATTACTTTTGGTAAACCAAAAATAGATATAAATTGAGACAAAGCCTTCACAATTGACCTCGTGGTTATAGTCCTTAAAGCATACGCCGCAGGATAACGTGTCGCTTGGCACATCACAGTGAAAAGATAAACACTGCCAGACTTTGACTGTGGCAAAGGACCCACACAATCAATAACCAGATGTTCAAATGGAATGGCCACGGACCGAATGGGTTGTAGCGGCGCAGGTTTAATCGAAACATTTGGTTTACCTGCCATTTGACACGCATGGCAACCTTTTACGAAACTCGCTATGTCCCTTTTTATCCGTGGGCAATAGAAATGTTGCAATACATGATTGTAGGTTTTCCTTACCCCAAAATGCCCAGACGCTTCTCCGTGCACTGCTTTTAACACCAACTCCCGGTATTCCACAGCCACCACCACTTGCAACACCTGATCTGCCACATCATTGTCCGCCCGAGGTGACCACCTGCGCAGCAACAAACCATTTTGGATCAGATAACCATGATCAACATTATCATCACCCGAGGCCAAAGCAAAATACTTCTCGAGATTACGATCATTCTTTTGCGCCTCAATTACCTCACTAGGAGATAACGGTGCTGGTAAATCTGGTACAAACATTTTACCTGCACTAGCCTTAGATACATCAGATGGTTTTACTGTCTGAGCACGAGCCATTGCTCGCGTCACCGCGCAAGCAGTGAACACCTCTGGAAAATCGTTAAGACATTTGTCCGGCTCAACTGATAACGTAGCCACTGTTTTAACCACAGGGGGCGGACATGACCTCTCCAGCCACACACAACCCCCTCCCAAATTATTTCCGATAATCAGGTCAATATTTTCAACTGGTAGAGTCGGACGTACAGCTATAGTCACCTCTCCATTCACAAACCCCGACTGCAACTGAATTCTATGCAATGGCACTGGAAACGGTTGTAGCCCAATTCCTCGAATCAACACAAAACTCCCAGTATCAGACAAATAGGAGAAAGGCAGGACCGATTGGCAAATGAAACTCTCCGAAGCTCCAGTGTCACGCAATATTTTAACTGGTACCCTATGAGCATCTCCCACTAGTGAAACAAACCCCTCGGTGATAAAAGGAGCGTAATCAGACACTGTGGTTTTAGGTTCTTCCCACAACATTTTAGAATGCTCAGGGTCAGTTTGAGTTCCATTTAACTTAACATTCCTCAACTGTGCAGCAGGAATCAACGAGGCACAGGCAACCTCTTTGATATTGCTTACTTTACTCTTATTACGGACACTCAAGACTGGAGTGGACATTCCTTTTCCCAATGACCTAATTCAAAACAATAATGGCACTTACTGTCGGCCTCACTTTCCCATGTTTTATTTCGAGGCGCAGGGTAAAACCTTCCAGGAGAACCCGAATTAACGCGGACAGGGCGATTTTCCCTGCGATTATCGTAACGCGGAGAAAAATCCCGCATATGATTTCTATGCGTCAACACATATCCATCAGCGAGGACAGCAGCCTCGGCAGCTGTCTTCACCTTATGTTCGTTTAAATATGTAGCAATCTGTTCGGGCAAGATGTTCTTAAACTGTTCCAAAATAACCAAATCGCACAAATCATTAAACGAATCAATCCCCTCCGCTGTGCGCCAGCGATTAAAAAAACTACTAAGCTCTCTGGCCACATCAGCATGAGTTTGTTTTTCCGACTTTCTCCAATTGCGAAAACGTTGTCTATAACCCTCAGGAATCAATTCGTAGCTTTTTAACACAGCCTCTTTTACCAATTTGTAACTCTTTCTTTCTACAAAAGGCAATGCCAAAAAATGCCTCTTGTGCACGCCCAAGTAATACCGTTTGTAAAAGCAAAGTCTTATCCTCATCACTCCAATTCTGGTCGGCAGCCACATTTTCAAACAAAGAGAAAAATATATCCGGATCCTGTTCGTTGAACTTTGGAAGAAACTTTATCATATTTGCCACACCCAAATTGTGAGTGGACTGTCCACCGGCTTTACCTTCAGCCATCAGCTTAAGCCGAGTGCGTTCCAGTTCATGAGCCCGCTCCTGTTCGTACTCCAAATGCTTCAGTTTTTCCCTTTCAAACACACAATCTTTTTCTCTCTCAATAGACTCCATTCTCTTGCGTTCTAAATCTTGTTCTATTTCAAGTTTCTTTTGCTCAAATTCCAATTTCTTTTGATCCAATTGCATCTGCAAAAGTATCTTTTGTTGTTCATTGGTTAATTCGTTACTTTTAGCTGGGACATTTAAAACAGACGAGTCTGTTGGAAATTTCATTGCTGGGGTAGGCTCTACCAGAGTACCCTCGGGCAACACTTGATTTTCTTTCAAACGATCACGAATAAAATCTATCAATTTATCTTTCTTTGCTGTTTTTGGCAGTGTAAGTTCAATCTCATAAAAATCTGCAACATTCACCAATTGCTCTTTTGTTTGCGCCACTAACAAACTCTCCGACGGAGCAGCAAAAAAATCCTCCAACACACTCATTGTACAGACTATTCAATAATATCGTACCCTATCAACCAAACTAAAGGATAGGTTTTCCAATTATTCTTAAACAACCACAAACAAACAATCCCGGACGAGCCCCCATATGTCAAGCCCACTTGGCTCAAGGTAGAGTTGACATAGGGGAGACCACACTGAACTTAATATTTAATTAAAATGCTAGTTTATTAATACATGATTTACAAAGAACAGTAAATGGGAAGCATAACAAAAAGAGAACTGGCCAGGAGTGCCGACCGACGCCAGCCTCTCATTGTCAGGCCGAAATAGCAGGAAGAGACCAAGCCAGCAGGAAGGCAATGATTTTATCAACTCCCTCATCAGTCCACCAATTAGCATGGCACGACCCACCGGAACAGCTCCACCTAAAAGTGACACAGAACATCAACAGTAGGCAATACAGGCTTAATTGCCCACACCTGGCCAAGCCGGGCGTGACAACAACTTTTGCTCACAGCTGATTGGTCCAATTTCGGTTTGCAACCTCTTACCTGGAACATAACCTGCCCCGGACCAGGGCTGCGTTCAGCGCCGACAAAACGTTGCACAATGTTTTTTAAACAGAAATGGTGATGCGTTGAACGCACTGTTCTGATGACGCAAGAGTTGCAACTATGGCAGCTGAGAAGGCCATTCTTTGTGGAATAAAACATATCGGGCTAGCACCTAAACCGGCTTCATGGTAGAGGCCCTTGGTTGAGCTGTGATATAAACTAAATGCTATTGGCTATTTTAAAAAAGGGGAGGAGCTGCTCTTTATGTCCCGCCCTGTCTTCCTGTTTCACATTGAATAATGCTGTGCGTTTCAAGGCACTTCAGTGGTACTTTAAAGTCCCCATGAATTCAAATTTGACCATACTTACTTTGTTTGCCTAAATTGATCGTTTTGTGGTGAACAATTCATCCATGCAAGTCAATCCACACAAAACATTTTTTTTGGCTTCGTAATCTTTAATCAAAATCTGAAATTTCCCCTCTGGAGGACCTTCCCTGATGACGTAGGTTTGACGGTTTGGGTGTCTGCTTAACATCCGTAACCACGCCCCTCCAACTGACAGTAGACAGGCTGAACGAAAACACCTACTTTTCTAGATCCAATCAGGTGCTAGTTGGAAAAAAGCCACGCCCACTATTTTGCCTCATTTAGTAGGCCTATTCCGTTTCTCTCAGAAATACGTCACAACACTGGAGAAAAGTCGTTTGCAACTTCCGGTTCACGGGGACTTTAAGCAGCACGCGGATTTTAACATTGATAATAAGGTTATTTTTTCTTGAGCATCAAATCAGCATATATATGTATATTTATGTCTGCTTTCATAGGTTTGTGAACTTCAGTGTCTTTGATGTCACATGTATTTCTGATTGTAGGTCATCTTATTTACTAAATGTAGGTCATGGGCTATTTTCACCACCATCATTTTTCCTTCCACACTGTTTCTTCTGATTGCTTCTCGGTCATGTGTTTTGGCAGGTTTGCAGGGGGTCCTCTCAGATCCAGCGCCGGAGAGCCCGAAACAAAGTCAGTCGTGACTACTTACAGCCTCCACACAGAGCTACTGTAAAGCTCCTCTGTTCAGATTCAGAACAACACTGGCCAAAACATCTCACCCAATGGAACAACAGGACTCCTGCTATGTTTATCATCCAAGTCTGGTGCTGGTGGATATGAGGTATTCTTCCTGCACATAAAGAGTTATAGTTTCCATAGCAACCTCCTAACATCATAACATATTGTAGCTTTGGCAATGTGAAAACACATTTCATTCCGTCTTTATGTCTGAGTGCTGCTACTCTAAATGATAAAAGCCATGAGCTATATGAGTATTTCGCCCACATGCACACTCACAAACAATAACAAAGGCATCACTGAGGACAATATTTATTTATTTGGTTAACGTGACACAAACCGTTTTTGATTGGAGTTGATTATGTCCTTTCGCGTCAATCTGTGAAGCAAATTGAATATGACAGCAAGTATGATATGACTTTGCTTCTACTTGCGATATGGGGAAGACACAAAGTTCAAGAATGTCTTTGCCTTAATGAATTAAGACATTATTCATGCAGATTTCATAGACTGTCTATTCTATTCGTAGAAAAGTTCCCATAGAAACAGACTCTAAGTACAATTGATGCAATGAGAGCAAATGATTCATTTCCCACATACTCCATCGATCTACCAATGCATAAATGTCACACTTTTCCTTTAAAGTTAGACATAATGAATATATTAGCATACTGTGACAGTGCTGAAATATGCCGGAAAACTATTGTACACAAGTCCAAAATCAGCAGCAATACATTATTTTGTTCACAAAGGGTCTCATTCACTAACTGTACAATCATATTCACTCAGAAATCATTATTGATCAAAAAGTTTGCTCTTTCGGATTTAAGCACACGTATGCAAAAACCACAGACTTCCTCCTGGTTGCCTCAGCTCAGAAACATGAATATATATATATCAGTACTTTCCACAACCGATGATTAGACTACCATTCAACAAGTTTTTATACACCAAGGCTGCATTGATTTCATCAGAAATACCCCAAAAACAGTAATAAAAATATTAAGAACAGCATTTATTTGAAACAGAAATTTTTTGTAACAATGTAAATCTTTAAGCTCTTTATTGTCACTTTTAAATGATTGTGTTCTTGCTAAATAAAAGTATTAATTTCTTTTAAAAACTAACCCCAAACGTTTGAACAGTAGTGTATATATTCATAGATATTTAAATGTCTTATCTTAGATATTATATATATATATCTTAAAATATTTATTGTACAAGGATATGAATAGTGAATGTAAACAAAATTGCATTTTTTAAATAGTGCAGTGTAAAAATATGATTGTAGCTCAAATTGTGAAAGCTTCTACATAAAGATACAGCCAATAATGTTTATTGTTTTCAACTGGTTTTGAGATTCTTTAATCTTTACTTTACTCAAACAAACATTATTGTAGGGCATTTACAGGGTGTGAGGAATGGCTGTACATATGAAGTCATGCGCCCTTATGGAGATGTTTGGGCGTGTATTACCAAATCACTAACTTAGTACCCGTGCTCCCTAATTTCGAATTATCCATATTCATCAACATAAATAGGACCTATTATCCTTTTTTCATTTTCAACTTTCTTTATTGTGTAACGTCGCTGTTTGACCATGAAAAAGGTCTGCAAAGTAAGTAGTGTGTTGAAACTCATTTCTGAAACACTCAAAGCGGATGACCAATCACAACACACTTTTCCAGCCGACCAATCAAAACACATTGCACTTTTTGGGAGGAGGTGCTTCATAGAGACCGTAACTAAACAAGGCGTTGTTTCTCAAAAGCACGGTGAAATAAGTTGGTGGCAATGGCAATGATTCTACGATCTACTTAGGCTTTTTCAGTGTTACTGACAGACTGGGAAGAGAGGTGCTAAAATAATGTTTAAACCTTTTTTAGTAGACCCCAAAAACAAAATCAATACTTTGTGAAAGGGCATAATATGGCCTTTTCAAGACTGTGTACTGTTTTAAGACTGTTTTAAGACATTTAATCTGTGTACACATTTTGTGAATCCACCATAAATTTAGCATGAGAACATTGTACCAAAGAACATTTGTACGCTATTATTAGTGAATGAGACCCAAAGGATAAGAGTGAAGGTGTGTTCACATTTACTGTTGTTCTGCAAATTTTCATGGGCTAAATCAACTCATTTTAACAGGAATCCACACGAAAAAGATTGTCCCACACAGATGCGAATTCACCATGTTGACCAACAGAGAGCTGCGTGGTTTGAAAAGTGTCTTCTGTGTGAGCTGTGCTTCATACTCTATGATATTTCCAAGAGGGGGTTTCTGCAGCAATGCCACCTTTGAGTGAACAGTTTAAAAAAGAACCATTTTTCTTAGTGTGAAGAACATTTGAATAATCTATCGAACCTTTTTTCACTATAAAGAACCTTGTGTGGAATGGAAATATTCCATTTTTTGCCCACAAAATTTCAGTAATGTGACTGCACCTTATTTGCTCGGCTTCTTTCGAGAGAGAGAGAAAAAAAGTGATCACACTTTGCTGTGGGGTCCTCTGGTTACTTCACATTTCTAAATGGTGGATTTATCTATCTACACTTGTCTCTGCCAACCGGTTGTTCATGATTCCCAGCGCTCCGACCCCTCCGGAGAACTCATTGTGACGCGAGCTGCTCCCTAACTGGCGAGGATGTCCGTTAGCCATCTCTGACAGCTGCTTCTGCATGATGGCCAGATTAACTTTATTAGCGGCCAGAAAGTCTTTCATGGAGATCATCTCTCCAGACATCCGCCGTCCATCCGCCTCGCTGTCATTGACCGCGTCAGTCTCGATGGAGTTTTCCCGCCGGGTTCTCATGTGGCCCGGGACGACCGCGTTCCTCCGAGTGTGGCGGTTCCCTCGGCCTGGGCAGCGGCAGGGAGTCTCCAGCCTCCGCAGAAGCCAGTTGAGAACTTGCTTGATCACGATGGAAATGACGTTGAACAGCGAGTAGATGCAACACACTCCGGTTAGAATGAAAAGGAAGTTGCCCACCCTGTAGGCCGCCTGAGCCTTGTACATCTCACGCTGGTTGCTCACCATATCCCCAAAACCAATGGTGCTGAAAGCCACGAAACAGAAATAGAGGGCGTCCAGGTAGTCCCAACCCTCGGCCGCAGAATACATGGCGGACGCGCAGCAGGAAACCAAGATGGCGGCGACTCCTAAGATGAGCATCACGCAGTACACCGAGGGTTTCCAGCCGGCCAAGCTGTCCGTGCGCCGCTCTCTGGTGCCGGCGGAGGGGCGGTGGCAGTTTTGGGCCGGACCGGCTTTGCGGCGTTCTCTGCGCTTGTGGCAGAACTTCAGAACAAATGCGATCACGGTGATGACACGTTCCAGGAAGAGGTTGAAGAACAAAATGGTGGCAGCGCAACCAATAAGCCCATAAAAGATCAGGAAGATCTTTCCGGCAATAGTGACGGGTGTCGTCATCCCAAAACCTGCGCCACACACAGAAATAAAATGAGGATGTTAGGTTTATAACCATTATAATGCAATCACAGCAAGCGCAGTGTATAATACAGGCTGCAAGAAAATGTTCTTTATAGTGCCAGTCAATATAATATTTTTTTTTATATAATATAGGCTATATTTATATATTAGGGCTGTCAGTTAAACGCGTTATTAACGGCGTTAACGCAAACCCATTTTAACGGCGTTAATTTTTGTATCGCGCGATTAACGGCCTTTTTGGCCTAGCAAACTTTGTAGTTTTTTTCACATGCTTTTGCAACAGGACGCGGCATGCGCGGCGCTGCGCTATGAAACCCATTCATTTCAATGGCTTGCGCCGCGCGAGGACATTTTGTTGCTTCGTCGACCAAAGCGCAAGTGGATCTAGCTAGACCGGAAACAGAACAACAGGCACGCCGCACACACTTGTTTAGGCTTGCGAGCCGGCCAAATAGTTGGTTAACGTTACGTTTTGAGTGGATGACGAGCGCGAGACGCCGGAATGGATGCCAATAAGATTCTGAATGGAAAGTTTACTTTTAAAAAGTTGCCAAATGGTTCCATTGACGAGACCAAAGTGATCTGTGTGTTTTGTCGTTGTGAACTGAGCTATCATTATCGAAGCACGTCCAGTCTGAAATACCACTTGATGGCCAAGCACACACACACACACACACACATACAGCTGATGCGAGTTCTCTGCCCCATCGTCAATATCAGGACCTCGTCAGTATTTCTTTCACCCTTTTATTGATGGACAGTGTTACAATGTGTGTGAGAGTTTTTTTTTTGTGTTTGCTCCAAGTGAGAATGTAATTGTGAAATTGAACACAGTATATGCCAATGTTGTTTCAATAAAAAACATTTGCACAAAGCAAGCCGATCCACTTTTCCATGTTGATAAGAGCATTAAAATGAGAAAAAATAATGGGACAAAAAGAAATGAAGAGACATTTAGAATAGATAAAAATGTGCGATTAATTGCGATTAATCGCGAGTTAACTATGACATTAATGCGATTAATCACGATTAAATATTTTAATCGTTTGACAGCACTAATATATATATTTAATATTATATATAATGTGCTTGTTACATTTTGTTCTGGTTCATCAACCTACCTTCCATTTGTTTAGTTTAGTTTCTGAACAGTAAAAAAACAACAACAAAAAAACACTTGAAATCCACCTATTCTATTAAAATCGTTTTTGGTTTTTTTTGCGACAAGTTGTTAAAGTACATCAGGTCAGTACTTTTTCATGATTGAAATACTATTATAGTTTTTGCTAATATTTTGAATTTATTTTTAGTTTTAGATTTTAATTTTAAAGTTTTAGTTACTTTTTTGTGTGTTTTTGTAATTTTTATTCATTTTTATTTTAGTTTTAGTTATTTTAGTACATCAGGTTAAGCTATGAAAATGATAAATGTGATCTAAGCAACCAGCGGAAATAAAAAATGAGTTTTAAAACATACGTTTTTTATATACATTTAATTTAATTTAATGTTTATTTTATTTAAAGTAAATATAATAATGCCAACTCTCAATCAACATACACAAATTGGTTGATATATTTCGATGACAACTTAATAATTGCTTATTGTTTCTATCTAAAATTATACATGTTAGCTAATTGTATGATTTGTATTTTCTTGAACAGTCACCTCTGATAATGTCAATTATTGAATGAGTGTATAGAAACATGAATTTAAAGCTGCTTTGAAACGATATGTATTGTGGAAGGCGCTATACAAATAAATGTGAATTGGCTTTATGCAGCTTCACTACTTCCTGAACTTCAGCCAGCCCTTTGTTTCCTGTCTGTCATTATTGGACAAACTGATTAATCCAGGTGTGCCTGATTATTGTTACTGAGGCCAGGCACACCTGGATTAATCAGTTTGTCCAATAATGACAGACAGGAAACAAAGGGCTGGCTGAAGTTCAGGAAGTAGTGAAGCTGTGCATAAAGCCTATTGAATTGAATAACCCTGTATCAGGTGTTGCAACATTAAAACATTTTATATTCCATCCGGTGTTGTTTTTATGCTTTTGTCTGTGTCAAATGTTGATTTAGACACATGATCAAGGCTAAAGATCCATTGTTAAATTCTCATGCATGTTGAACCTTCACAATTTTGCGTTGTTATCATCACAACCAATCTGGACAAAGCTAGAAAGTTTGAAACGATCAGATCTGGCCGCATGTAACTTGCAGTTGGTCTCAAAAATCAAATTTGAGAGGGGGAAAAAAAACAGATTCCGCATACAGTGTGAAAAAGTACATTGTGTTTCGCCAAAGTAATTCCATATAAGTCTAAAAACATCAAAACATACAGAGAAGCTGTACTCATAAAAACCCTCCAGCCACTGCAGAACTACAATGGATTAGCACATGCAACTGCTGTGAGCTAATTAGAAACTGAGCTGTAATTGTCCTCTAATGAGCAGCATGTGCTCCAAATCCCACGTGAACCCCGGGCTCCAATCACCTCCAGCATCTAGACAACCCCACTTTCCCTTCCCACTAGAAATAGGTTGCCATTGGTGACGGCAGCCTTACCTCTCTATAGTTTTTTTCTTTTTCTTGCATTGGTCATCTTACCGATTCCATTGCAATTTAATCCTGAGATGTATCATTTACGAAGATCCACTGTGTGACTATTGATATTAGGTGCATGAATTAACTAATAAATAAGATTAAATGCTCTCACTATTATGCAACTATGCCCTGGATAACTGTCCACTGTTCAGGATATTAATTGTCTATACAAGCATCAGTAAATATTAATGAGGCTAAAATAAACTTCCCCTGCTCTGCCTGTTTCTTTAACCACGTCTAATTTTTGTGCGCATGAAATGCCAGATGTGACTGCATAGAAAAAAGTCGTGCATTTAATATTCTCTGTAGCCCTTTTGCAAAGACAAATCTGACACATGCTGAGAATGAATTGAACCTGGTTTATGGAGAAACTTAATTTAAAGTTCTCCTGAACTGAAAAGTTTTCATTGATGTTGCACTTATACTAGGCAAAGCAGACAACTGAAAAAAGTTTATTATGTATTATATTATATGTACCAATCGAAATTGGATTGGAATTCTGTTTTTGTGGTTAATCTGTTTATCATGTTCAAAGATTTTCACATTTAGATTTAATCTTTTGCTTCTTCACAGAAATGTGTGTTTTTCCTCAATATAGCTCTATCAGATGTGTCAAGTGTGTGTTAGACGTGTTGACAATAGCATTCACTTCAATGAGTAAATGAACGAGATGATGGATTCAAATTTCCAGCTCCATCTATTGAATTGTCAAGAGTCAGACAGAAAATCTTTGGCAAATGACTTGAGAAAATAACTGCTTTGTTGCGCATAGCACACATGTATTAAATGCAGTTTTCTTTTTCTGGTGCTTTAGCTAGTAATATGACCTGCTGAAAATGAAAAAAAATTATCTCAAAATCGCAAACAATGTTTAATTTGTGCGATTTAGTTACGAGATCATCAGAATTATGAAAAAGTATTTTATATCTATACTTTTTTTTCATAATTCTGATTATATATAAAACTCACCAGAGTGTTTAACTGTTAACAGATGAAATACATCTAAAGAGGATCTTTGGGAAGAAGTCTGAATTGAATAGCCTATTAATTGTACAAATATCTAAAGGTGGCGATGATAAAGTAGTATAGCTGCATGTGAAATTTAGTTAGTAGATAGTGCAATAATGTCATATATATATATATATATATATATATATATATATATATATATATATATATATATATATAAAGAGAATATGAGATAAATTGGTTTGCACAGTGACCTGCAGCTCAGATTCTAGTTCCAAAGTGCAAATAGCTTTTGTAAAAACAAATGGCAATTATTGTTGGTTTAACTTAAAAAAGTAAGTAAACTGGTTGCCTTAGAATTTTAAGTCCATTGAAATTACTACCATGAAGGAGATTGGTTTCATCAACAGAAACTCAAAATATTATGTTATCTGAAGAACCACATCAATTATCAAAATTTGATTTGACAAAAGAAAAAAGGTTGTGATAACAAATTATGAAAACAATTCTTTACAGTGCATGTCTCAAGAATGAGATGTTTTAAAAACCATTAAATCTGATTAAAATAGTTAATTAAACCACTAAGAAAATCCATATAGTCTTAAACATCAATATTTAGCCTATAGTGCCACTGAAAGAAAATTATATCGTTTCGCCGTCTGAATGCGCACCAAATGGTAAAAGGACCTGTTGCACATGTTACTTTGATAGGTTACTTGTGCTGGCTAAAATCACAAAACTAGATTAAAACAGACTTTGAAATCTTGTAGTCTGACATTTTTGTCTAACTATCATGCAGTTTAAGGTGGACTTGACAGCTCACCAATAGTTGAAACCACAGTTCCGACGAAATAAAAAGCTCCCGCAAAATCCCATCGCGGTCTGGTCGCGTCCACACGGATTCCCGCCACATTGGCCTCCTCATAGTTCCTCAGGAAGTTCTTCAGGTCGTCTTGACTCAGGTTGTACTTGTGTGTGAACTGCTCGATCCTCTGAGCCCATTTCTCCTTGGCGAGCTTCTCCTTCGGATGCTCCAGAGATGAAAACACCGCTGCCCCACATAACAGGTAGATGATGATTAACAAAGCCAGCATTAGAAATCTCGCATTGTCTTCATTTAGGGTACCGATGCTGTTGCAGCAGCATCCAGCGCGGCAAGCCATTATTTTATAGCAATATTATTGGAACAGATGAACCACCACATCCCAGTTCATCATGGATCATGCATTTTTTTCTGTTCAGAGGTCTGCGTCCAAATGTTTCAGGGATCTTCGAGCGTTATTCTGCTCGAAATGTCCAGTTTCTGTCGGAACCGATCTGCCAGCATGATGCGCTTTGTCTCCAGCGCAGTGATAGACTGTGTGACCCCAACCTCTCCAAGAGCGCGCGTGGATCCGCTCAGTGGCGTCAGACGAGGTCACACACACACACACACACACACACACACACACACACACACACACACACACATACTGGTACGGGTGGTTTATAAAGACTTTTTCCCCTAAAAAGTTCCATCCTGGTTTATGGGGACCCACCTTTCCCTTTGTCATAGAGATTAATAATAAATATTAAACTGCTCCTTATGGCATGGGGTAAAAATCTGACTGCTCAGAATTTAATTCTAATGAAACAGTCTGGTAATATGAAGACCTGACAAACTAAAGCACTGTAAGGACAGGGCAGGAGTGGGCGTTTCCTGATTTAATTATGATTTATGAGGACTACCCTGGTTTATCTGGACATCACTCACATACATACACACACACACACCTGACCCTTAATTATGAGGACAACCCCGGTTTATCTGGACATCTCACACATACACACACACACCTAACCCTTAATTATGAGGACTAACCTGGTATAACCTGGACTAACTTTACCCATGAGAGTGCCACATCACTTAAGTTTGTTTCAATACCAGCATATAGAAAAACAAAACAAGAAATTATCAGCAATTGTTCAACCTGGCTTAAACTTTAAGAGAGATTTCAGAAAACTAACCTGAGTTTGTAATGTGAGATTTAGCAGGTGTGAAGTGAGTGAAGAGCAAAGAGAGAAGAAGGAAAGTGAAATACGGAAATATTTTAGCTTTAAAAATTAAGAAATTAAAAAACCAAAAGGAGAGTTTACTATTTAACCATCACTGACAAATGCATTCACCCACAAATATTTTTCATAATTGAACCTTGAATGTCAGTCTTAATTTATTCATTAGATTAAGAAGTTTTGTCTAAAGATAGTTTTGAATAAAGCTAAATATTTCCAGTTGATTGGGTTTGGGTTTTGTTAAAGGTGACCTATAATTCAAAATTGAATTTACCTTGGTATAGTCAAATAACAAGAGTTCAGTGCATGGACATGACATAGAGTGAATCTCAAACTGGACTGTTTTCGCGTTCTCATTTAATTCACGTTTATGAAAAACACCCCTGAAAAACGGTCGGTTCTCCACACAATACCGACTGTGACGCAATAGTCGGGATCATTAATATGTACGCCTCCAAATATTTGCATAATGCCAGCCCTCAATGCCAGGCGGAACTGCGCAGCCGAAGCATGGCAGTTGCTCAGTGTTTGGATGTACACATGAACACAAAAGTATTTTTTAGTTCCTTCATCTGAGCCTCTGAAGAAACAATGGGTTAATTTTATTTTCTCTGGAAATTTCCAAACATTTCACCGACTGTTTCCTCAACTTGGGCCAATACAGAGCTGGCCTCGGATCGAGCTACCAAGCAACACTTTCTGATGTGTAATTGTTCAAGTTCAGACAGGTAATCTTTCTCTCAAAATCGTTCAATACTGTTTATGCATCAGTAAGTCAAGCCAGTGACTAAAATATCAGCTTCACATCGTTTCTTTTAGTAGGATGAAAATAATCGTATTTAAATTGTGAACAAATTATATACAGAAAGAACAATCTTTCCACACAGCGCGAGTTTATCTGGACACTTGCCAAACTCGTTATGAAATCAATGACGCACGTTACTGCACAACGAAGCTCTTACTGTATTTACATCATCGTGTTTGCATTGGTGAAAGCAGAGAGAGTGCAGAAACTGCTTTGCAATGATAAGATCTTCATTCTCGCGATCAACACACCGTCATCTGCTCAATGCTCATCAAGGCAACATTTTATGTGATGGGAATAGATCTAAATACTTTAAAAACATCTCACGATTCGTTAATCTCTATAGCTGTTATAGTAAAAACGTATAATAGCAGTAGTAAAAGTATTCGGGAGAGAGTTTCACATGTAATGCGTAGCTATTTCATATGCAAGCATGTCAGCCAATCACAGCAGTGGCTGGCTACACTGAATCCCACAGCAGACACGCCCCTTCAAACAGAGTGTTCAAATCAGAGGCTAAAAGCAGGCTAGGAAAAATGCCATTTATTTCTAAATTATGAATATTTTTTATCTAAAAAACATACTAACATTATAAGGGTAACCCAGGAAACATTATAAAATAATAATAAAAAACATTCAAGGGCACCTTTAATGTAAAAAGAGAAGATTGTTCAATACATCAGTAACCATATGAATCATGCATACACACACACAACCCTAACTAACCCTTGATTATGGGGACATTTTGGGTTTAACTGGACCTCACTCACACACACTCTCAAACACACACAACCCTAACTAACCCTTGATTATGGGGACATTTTGGGTTTAACTGGACCTCACTCACACACACTCTCAAACAAACACAAACACCTAACTAACCCTGGATTATGAGGACATTTTGGGTTTAACTGGACCTCACTCAAACACACACTCTCAAACACACACAAACACCTAACTAACCCTGGATTATGAGGACATTTTGGGTTTAACTGGACCTCACTCACACACACTCTCAAACACACACAAACACCTAACTAACCCTGGATTATGAGGACATTTTGGGTTTAACTGGACCTCACTCACACACACTCTCAAACACACACAAACACCTAACTAACCCTGGATTATGAGGACATTTTGGGTTTAACTGGACCTCACTCACACACACACACACACAACCCTAACTAACCCTTGATTATGGGGACATTTTGGGTTTAACTGGACCTCACTCACACACACTCTCAAACACACACAAACACCTAACTAACCCTTGATTATGAGGACATTTTGGGTTTAACTGGACCTCACTCACACACTCTCAAACACACACAAACACCTAACTAACCCTTGATTATGAGGACATTTTGGGTTTAACTGGACCTCACTCACACACACTCTCAAACACACACAAACACCTAACTAACCCTTGATTATGAGGACATTTTGGGTTTAACTGGACCTCACAAACACACACAAACACCTGACTAACCCTTGATTATGAGGACAAACTGGGTTTAACTGGACCTCACTCACACACTCTCAAACACACACAAACACCTAACTAACCCTTGATTATGAGGACAAACTGGGTTTAAATGGACATCACTATTAACTCCACACATAGCAGGAGTACCTGTATTAGAGTTAACCATACTAAACCAAATCAACTATTCTACATTAAAGAGTGAATTCACAAATTATTGTGCATCTTTTTGCTGCCACTAAACCTGTAAAAGTAATACGCACACCTAAGGAAATAGTGCTACAATGTGCTGTTGCTATATCAACCAACATATACACATGTGGTGCAAAATGAACCTGGTTGGAGAAAATTCAGTGATCAAAGATCAGCAAGTTTTACACTTCATAGAAGACTAGTTAAAGGGCAATTAGATGAAGAAATGCAACTAGACAGCCAATAAAAACTAACAAAATTAAACTGAAAGGGCAATTTTTATTTTGCAAATGGTAAAAAAAGGCTCAACAACTGAGATCTAATAAGGCCATTATTAGAGATGCACAGATTGATCGGCTTGGGACCGGAATTGGCCGATTTTCACGTGATCGGCCGGTCAGTCTGACATATGCCGATTTTATACCGGTCAAACGCACTCGGGCGCCGCATGATTAACATCAGCATCACACGTGCACACGGAACGCACATGTAGAAAACCTCGTGAATTACGGCCGTTTCACACCGCAAGCGTGAGAGGCGCGTATTTTTTTCGGCGTGCATTCACTGATTAACATGCATCACACCGGGAGCGGGAGCAGAGCGTCAAGCAGGAGCGTCGCGTGAGCAGCAGTGAAGCGGTTTCGGCACAGAGTCTATTTTTGCTGCGCTGCTCACACTCAATTAAAGTGAAAGCACACTTTTTTTGATGGGCAAAATAAATATGATTTCACACAAAAAGTGCCCAAAATGCACAGAATTTGCATGTCTAGTGTGTTTTAACAAGAACTGGAGTAGGCTATGTCAGAAAAGAAAATGAAGAAGACTCAAAAATATTTATAGAAAATTCACCCATTTAAACTTGTTTTTATTATTCAGTTTGGGTAGAAGTATATGGTGTTTTATAAAAATAAAAAAATAGAAAATAAATATTTGTGTGTGCTGTAAAGTGGTTAGAAAAAATGAAATCGGAATCGGCTAAAATCGGTATCGGCAGGTCAAACTCGGAAAAATCGGAATCGGCCTAGAAAATTGTAATCGGTGCATCTCTAACCATTATGGGACTAAAGTGCATGAGGGAGTGTGCCTCAAAATGACCTCAGCAACACACTGGAAATAAAACCAAATTAAATTGCCTTCCAGTAAATGCATGTATTTGTACATTTCTTTCAAAACAGTGTTTTAATAAAAGTAAATAAAAGGATGTCTTGAACACTCTTCTGGCCCAACAACAGTTTAGAGAACAAAACCCACAGACATTAAAGGTTGTATCAGCGATTTCAGGCCCAAATATAAATGATCACATTCATCTAATTTTTCCTAACGATCCGCTAGCTGCCCGCTCCATAAGCATGCCGTCCAAAAACCGCGTCTCTGTAGGCAGCCTAGGCTCTGAGATCTGCACACAAAAACAATGGGTTTCACCAACCACTCAAAACCAAAATAAACAGTGTTCCAACCAATCACCGACAGTTCCAACCAATCACCGCAAAATCTCAAACCACAACACCCCCACCTTTTGTGTGCAGATCTCAGAGCCTAGGCTGCCTACAGAGACACGGTTTTTGGACGGCATGCTTATGGAGCGGGCAGCTAGCGGATCGTTAGGAAAAATTAGATGAATGTGATCATTTATATTTGGGCCTGAAATCGCTGATACAACCTTTAATGGAAGGCGACACTGATCTCTCGAAGAACTCTAAGAAGATTTCTTTTTCAACATCAAACCTCGGTTCCTCACGAAATCCCTTATATTTTGGGCCGTTCTTTCTCTCAGAACAGGGTCCTCTGCAGTCTTGCACTGCTCACACTCTGCCTTTGTTGCAAGGTGTCCCTTTGAAATATGGACTCTGAAATGTTTCATGACAGCATTCACTTCATTTGGGCTCCATGGCCTTTTCGCAATTCTCCTCAATTTGGTCCCTGTAAAACAAACAAACAAACAAACATATACATACAGATATGTATACCTATACACCTATATGTATATACATGGAATAACTTTAATATAACCAAATGTTTAAATACCTCTGGAGTTCTCAGTTTCATCCTGATTCATTTGGCTTTTTCCTGAGGGGTAAAAAGCAAGAATTAAAATGTATTCCAGCCCTACGATCCAAACAGTTTCGGACCATGTGAAATATCAGCAGATAAGCACACAGGGAAAACTAGTCTCTGGTCCTGTGTAACATGAAAAGGACCACTTTACACTGAATTACTGTGGAAGATAAAAAATAAAATCAACATGTATCCTTTTTCTCAAATAAATATCTAAAATATATGCGCACACACATACCTGTGGAGCTGTCAGCCTCACCCAGGCCCATTTTTGTTTTTTTCTAAGGGAAAAAAAGCAACACACTATTCATCTTCTCTACACAGCAAACAGGTATATATAATATATATATAATTATTATTATTATTATTATTATGTAAATATGAGGGCTCTGAACCAGTTCAAAGAATGAAAACAAAAACTGGGGAAAAACCAGAAACGATTACTTGAAATGACCATTAACTGGTTAATAATGGTGTTTTTTTTCTTCTTTTTTCTGTTTAAAGGGTAATTCCACCGGTTGAGACATGAATATGTATTGAAAGTGGGTCATATATGTAGTAGAATAGTAGCATACATTTCTAATTTGGGTCCTTCTTGGCCGATAAAAGGCAGAAAATGACTTTTTAGTGCTTGTGGATTGTAGACAACAATCCCCATAGTGCATTGCAATGCTCAGCTCCGCAGGCCACTCCCACTACCTACTGCCTGGAAATCATTTCACACAATTTCTAGTGAAGAGTTACTTTGTGAACTAATTATTTGCTTTATCATGCTCGTTAGCTGAGATAGCTTATACCTGCGTGCATGAAGTTGTCTGGACTAGTGTTCTTCCACAGCTTTCTCAGTCATTTTTACCGTCCGTTTTTCACTATCTTGTTCATCCATAACGAGCGAATGTTTACACACTTTATTAGTGCAAATATCAAAACCGTAGGGTGAGCTTAACACACACACACTGCGTTCCACTTTTATTTATTTATTTCTCACACAGCGGCGCGCGCCATAGTCCTCTAGGTTTCGATTAACGATCCACAGCACAGCAAGGAAAGCTACGACTTAGTTTCACCGTGAAAGTTTCCTCCTTCCGGCTTTTATCTCGATATCGTACAGTAGAAATTGGCACCGCTGGAATGAAAAAGTTTCTGCCGGTGAAATCAAACGCACGGCACTGATCAGTGATGTGTCTGTTAGCGCATTAGGTCCAACCCCCTATGGGCGGGTTTGAAAGGGTGGGAACTAGAGCTTGTAGTCTTTACAGAAATCCCCCCCTCTTACACTTCCTCCTACAATGACGTAAAATGACGATTTTAGGAGGAAGTGAAAAGGGTAAATAGCGGATTTCTCTCGTCTCAGGGGAAAATGAGAGAGTGTTGCACGACCATTCAATAGTATGACTGGGTTTCTAACAATGATGCAGATACTGACATTTGCATGTAAGGCCAAGCCATTTTCGACTTGACACAGGTCCACTGCAATCTTCACAAGAATCCAAACTGGAGATAACAGCACTGTGAACTTCATGGTGGCACTATAACAAAAATTATTTATTAAATCAACATATATTGAACATAGCACAACTTTCATTCCAGAGTGTGGTGTGAATGGGCCTTAACAGTTTACGTCTCTGTGACTGAAAGTCACAAAGCATATCCAGATTGAAAAGTGTGCATATTGGGTCTACAGCTTACCCACAATAAAGAAGCAGCCGACACATACCCAAAGCAACATCTTTTCCACAAACCCTAACCCTGACATGATGGTCCTCGTAGTGGAGAACTGTCCTTATATTTCAGGTCAGTGTCATGCCCATCCCCCAACGCACGAGTTATGAAAATGAATGAACCGATTCCATTTTACACAAAGGAACAAATATTATCCAACAGATTGACTTAATTTATATCAATCTGTATAATAATTCCAATCGTAATTTCAAAAGCAGTTATGTTAAAAAAAATAGAGAAAAAAACTTCATGGGGTTCCATATAGGCTACAGAAAGAGTTTTTAAAAACATGGTTGTGTAACAAGGTGCGATTTGCTGGTGGGGGATTTCCCCCCTCCACAGTAATCAATGCTATAGCCTAATTTACCAATAGACCATATCACATATATTGTATATTTTTAAAAATATGCAACACGCACGTTTAAACAACAAACGATACAATCTGAACCGGCGCTTCTGCTCCTGTATTGAGAGATAACATGCAGCGCGTTTCAGCTACGATCCTGGTTCCAGTGGCCTTAATACATTCACGGCTTTTCAGAATGTCACAAAGCGTTTTGAGATGTTTTTGAACGAAATATTGATTGTTTATAATTAAGTGTTTTGGCACACCGAGTGGCGCTACGCATTGTTCTAAAATTGGGTTTTATTCTGGCATGTTGAACTAGAGTTCGACAAACGCGGCGGCACTTTCACTTGAATTAATTTTTTTCTCATTACAGCTAAAAGAACTTAAAAGGCTAGCCTACTCCGTAATTTTTGGTCATACAGATAAGATATCATCTTTTTTTAAACTGTAAAAGGTCTATAATATGCTAACGATAAAACGTTTTCTCGCTCATGTGAACGAACACACTGGAGAAACAAACGTTTGGTCATTTCACAAAGAGTAAAATCATGGCCGAGTGGAAGAACTTACGGTTCGATCATTTAGATGACACGGGTTCAAATCCCGAACAAACTTGGTACTTTTGTAAATTTTATATTAGCCTATTAATGCATTTTATATCCGATTATTAATGCAGAGAGATTTGTCTAGTTCTAAAACTCTGTTACACCATATAGTTTTTGCTTATATTTATAAAATAAAATTGCCAAGCATTTCCATTTTACACTGGAACAAATAGTATCCAACAGAATGACTTTACATCTGTATAATAATACCAATCGTAATTTATAAATAGCTATAGCCTATATAAATTTTTGGGATTCCCTATAGGTTATAGGCTACTTCACCAATATACCATATACAATATATAAAATAGAGATATGCAACAGGCACGTTTAAACGACAAACAATAAAATCAAAACCAGCGTTTCAGTTGTTCATTAGTTCCAGTGGCCTTAATGTAGGCCCTATGCACGGCTTTTCCAAAAGGTCACAAAGCGTTTTGAGATTATTTTGAATGAAATATTGAAGTTTATAATTAAGTGTTTTGGCACACCACGCCGAGTGGCGCTATTGTTCTAAAGTCGGGTTTTATTCTGGCATGTTGAATTAGAGTTCGACAAACGCGGCGGCGCGTTCATTTGGATTTATTTTTCTCATAACAGCTAAAATAGCTTAATAGGCTACTCCGTATTTTTTGCCTACATCGTTCAAAACTGTAAACTTCTATTCATATTAGGCTAACAACATTTTAGCTGTCGTCTCGTCTCTGTCTCCGGGAACTGCGCGTCACAAAAATGAACCGAAAACCACTTGCCTCAGCTCAGTCACGATAAGAAATCGGCTATGTCTAAAGCCTTTAATTGTCTAAATATTTAATAAATGTTATCTGATTATGTAATCCATCTGAAACTGAGAGGTACAGATGATCTACTCAAACATGTTTAGCTATGATGTGAGCGCTTCCCAACGAGGAAAGGACAAGGGGGAAAATCTCGCTCTAATTAAATGTAGGCTAAATCGCCCTGAATTAAAATGTAAAAGCAGATCAAATAATTTTTGTCGAAATGTTGCTATATTGTTTCATTTAAGTTCATAATTATTCTATAAATGTTATTTAGTTTAACAGCAGCACAACGAAGCACTGTGGTTTGAGGTTTATTTGAATAAAAAAGAACAACTTATTGAAATTGAATGAATTATTGAAATGAAATATTTAGTAATTATGTTTCATGACAGAAATATCACTACATGTAGCTTACATTATTTAATTCCTTCATTATCAACACTTTAATAGTCTAATGCTAGAATAGCGGTTTAAGTGTGAATTGCGACTTCTTTTTGTTGTAAGTCAGTCTCAGAGAGCCTGTGGGGGGGTTGGAGGGACAGTGGCTTTATCGGCACAATAGGTGTTAATGTTCCTCTTTCATATGGAGATGTCGGATAGCCAGCCTGCAGGCAAAGGCTAAATTCTTATAAATCTCTCGGTGTGTCCAAATGTAGGCCCTATATCTTATTAAATTATAAATATTGTAGTTTATTTTTTGTATTTAAAGTTTTCACACAAAATTTCAATTAAAGTGTTCAATCCAGTTGTTTCAACTGGTTTTGTAGAGTTTTAGAGTTTTAGAATGTTTGAGCACTGTGTATGATTGTCAACAATCTGGCATTATCTAAACATTAATTGTTGACTAAACACATTCATGCCACAGCAGATACAGAGCTCTTTAATTCGCGATCAGCCTCGTTTTATTGTAAGGTGAATTCAACAAGGCATGCTTTGTCTTTGAAGCAACAAAGGCTAAATAATTTGTTACAGTTTTTTTTTTTGGAGGGAGGGAGGGAGACAAAATAAACTTGCTAAAAAGAGATCCAGCGCGAGAGACAGGCAAAGAAAAACGCATGTTCTTAATTTATGTGGCTTTGGACTATTTTCGTTTTGTACTGTTTTAATTGTTTAATTTAGCTGAAATTCCTTTGACAATACAAATTTAAAATGTTGCAAGAATAAGATTCTGTGTTTCTTACATTCTTCAAAATTTGCGATGGGTTTCAAACTTAATTAATTGTAGTGTTCTTTTACATTTTCATTTGTTTTTATATTGAAAGTAATACTATTTAGTTAGTCTGTCAAGTCAACAAAATCAGTCTTTTCTGATTTGTTCAATGTATGGATCTGTTTTGAAAAATTTCTCCCGTTGCTATGGCCAGGTATCACTGTCAGTCAACTCAATTTCGTGAATGATTCACAAAACAATAATTTAGCAGATTAAAGACGAGCTTCATTATTTTCATTTTCTGACGCGATCAGCTTTCTTTTTTTATTTATTTTCATTTCCCTCATCAGCTTTGTCGTGCAGCGGACATGGAATGTAGCAAATTTACGTTAATGTGGCATTGATAATTAAACAAAACGCTTGACATTAAATAAATAAACAGTTAATGAACTCGCTAATAAACAGTTACCTATTTAGGCATCAAGAACGGTAAAACATAAAGTCGGCCAACATTGAGATGAGTTGGCTACATTGAGATTCGATCTCGGATCGCTTGAAGCTCCGTGAGGCTCATGTTGTTGCGTTAACCACTGAGCTACCGTCTGAACGCTATTAAATTACGTCTTATGCTCTTCCAGACCCTCATTGATAGCCTAATATATTTCTGTTGCAATGTTTTATTTCTGTTATAATGTTTTCACTATTTATTCAATTTAATTTCAGTATTGCGATTATGAATTCGTTTAACTACAATGTTTCACTTGAATTCATCTGTTACCAGCTTTCAATCGCTCTGAATGAGTCGCGGCGCGGCGGTAGATTACGCAATAGAGAGAATAAACTGACACCTTGATTGTAGCGCCTCTTAGCGGTAAAAGGCAGCAAATACACATCCGAATTTTACCAAGTATTATTCTTGAGTACCAACTGTACCCAAAGCAACATCTTTTCCACAAACCCTAACCCTGACATGATGGTCCTCGTAGTGGAGAACTGTCCTTATATTTCAGGTCAGTGTCATGCCCATCCCCCAACGCACGAGTTATGAAAATGTATGAACCGAGCAATGTACATTTTACTCGAATTTGAGACGTCACAACAGCGTCTTTAAGACGACAGTCCACGTCAACCAGTCTAGCATGATGCCCAACCATCCTACACTTAACATTGCCTGTGTCAAAGAGAAGAAAACAATGAAGGAACATGCGCTCACTTACTTTCTGTTTCACTGATGAGGATGGATTCACACTGCATTCAGTCACAGCCACTGATGTCTCGTCACACAATTCCTGTAATTATGAGAAAGACAGGTACAACACTGAGGCAAGGATGCTTGCCAATCGGTCACCGCAACTAATTCTAGTATCAACCAAAGACTAAATATCTAGTGTCCCTTTCATGGCTCCGTCATGCACAAAGCAGACGTGCAGAATTTTTTTTAATAATCTGCATCATATAAAAAACTAACATTCATGAAATACAGAACATGGTTGACTTTCAGTGATAAAGTCTTTAAGAGACTCACCCTTAAACGCGAAGGCCAAGAGGAATCCCCATAGTTGTATGTGACCTCCTCATCTGGAAAGATATGTCTTATACTAAACAGACACAGGTGTGGCCTTCCGTCAACAATGATTGTCTTGACTTTGCAATTTGGATTTTTGTCATCATCATTCCTCCACCGTCCTCTTTTGTTGCATCTATGCTGTGATAAAAATAGTGCAGTAAGAAACTTAAAACATAGACACACACTGAAACATACGGTTCTAACTGAACATTTGGGTTAGGCTAACCTTGGCCTATTTAACCTATATTCAAATACACATTGTGAAAGTTAACTTGACTTCCTAAGAATTTAATAGGTCAGATGATCCACTTAAGGTAAAAAAAATAATACCCCAGTTGAACAATAACCATGTTATTGATTATCACTAACTAATAAGTTCCTAATGTTATGAGAACCCTAGCAAATCTGCTATTGTAATAGTGCGGCACGATTAATCTTATCGCAATCGTAATCGCGATGTCAAGCCTGTGCGATTATATGGCGCAAAATGCTGCGATTTTATGTAAAATAAACAATGGGCTGTTAACGCAATTAACGCAGCATCTGTTATTATTTGTCATCCTTTGGCTAGTGTTACATGATAATGCTCTCATGCGATTGCTTAAAACCATTCATGCGAGACAAGTCAAAAGAGAGCGCGCTGAATGTCCGACTGTGACTCACAGAAAGACACGCGCCAGAATACAGTTCTCTTTCGCTCTTGAACGAACAACAACACACACAATTATGCCAAAATGTCGTTTGTCGAGTATCTTCATAACATAAGAGCAGTCTTATGATGGACGTATAGAGTTGTGAGAGGATGAGGCGCATGTGAGATCCGTGTCTCTGTCAGCAGCGGCTGCTCTTAAAGGGCCGGCAGCCAAAGCTTTCTGTCAGTAAAGTTAATCAAAGAACAAAGGGGACAGAGAAAATTACTCACTGCTCTTGACTAAAGAACTTATGTAGCTTTAATAAGGATTAGTCTATTTATTATTTATGCAGCGCAGAGTCGCAGACTGTTTGATAACTTTATTAAATTTCTGCATACCTGTTAGACAGGAAGGGCACAGGTAAATATGACATGTCATTTATAATGGGTTTATGTGAGGATTATTTGAAGGTCACTTAAATTAAAAGCTGTTATATTTTTTGACGTCTAATAAATGTTTTTTAAAAAATTATAGCTTTCAATTGTAATGATGGAATCACTGTAATGTTGGATGGCTATAATTAATGTTTTAAATGGGGGTGGATTAATTTTTATCCAGACATCAATGGCTTAGATGTTATCAATCATTTAGTTGTTGTTGCTAGTTTGAGTTGAGAAATACACATTTCAGAATTATCACTAATCTGTGTGTGCATTTTGCTTTAGAACCAAGCAAGTTGACTCATGAAACCATTTGTTTATTATATCGCAATCGCATATTCCAATTGCAATATTGACCTCAATAATCACAATGACATTTTCCCCAAATCGTGCAGCCCTATATTGTAATAATAATAGTAATAATAATAAATCATAATTATAACTGTTTTTATTAGAATGACATGCAACTAGTTTGCTCTGAATATGAACCAAAAATAAATAAACCAAAAAAGAAACAGCCAGCTTACCAATAACGTGTTCCATTCCATGTGAAGTCAAACAAGTAGTTGCCTTGAACATCTTTAACATGTTTACTTTGAGAGAGAATCCCACGGTATTCAACAACAAAGGTGGATGGTTCAATGTGCTCAAGTGCAAACACACCTCTCCCTGAAAGGGCAAAATAATATATAATAATACAAATAAAACATGAATCCAAGTGCACCTATATGTTACACAGCTAACCAACCTATCCTTTTAAAGAGTTAAATCCTGTAAAACTGTGTAATGTAATATGAGGTGCAGGAAATAAAAAAAATAATCAAGCATTGGTTTTCACTGCGATATAGCCTACTAGTTGATTTTGGTTACACTATTCTCTGTATACATAGTTTTATGTATTTATTTTAAAATAATAATTATAAAAAAATTGTTTAAAGTTTTTTTTTTCATCTCTTAACCTTTATGAAAATGAGCGGCTTACCCAAGGGTAAAATGTGTGAATGTGAAAGATCATGTCCAGACTGCCAGCAATAGGCCTACTTTTCATTCTTACAAGTGCATGCCTACTTTATGATTTGATTTGCCTGCAGTCTGAACATAGTCAAATTGCCTTGTGGTGTTTGTCGTCCCTCAATGAAGGCTTTGTCTTTGCCCGACAATATGTGTTCTTTTGCATCCTGCTCAGGTTTTATTCTCTTCTTTCTTAACATGTTGACTGAAAACATTCCAGACAACATAATTAGTATGTATTTATAAATATATAAATATATATAAATATAGATATAGATATATATATATATATATATATATATATATAGATAGATAGATAGATAGATAGATAGATAGATATGCTTTATATACAGTACATTATTGTCAGACTGTAGACTATATCAATAAATACAACATTTTACACAGAAATAGTTGATCAGTGAGGTTTTGAGGCTTGTTACTTTTGATAAGAAACAGTCTCCGATTTCAAATTCAGTCCATTTTAATACCATTTTATCACTCTTTAATGTGGCGCCTCAGATCAAATGAAGCTAAACTCGTTACTTAGAAAAATTAACTAGAGAGAGAAAGTTTTAGAAAATGTTACATGTATTACACCTGATTTACATTAAAATAATAAATGTAAAATCGAATTGGAAATAGAATCGAAAGCACGTGAATTAAAATTGAATGGAATCATAAAATGTCTGCTAATATCCAGCCCTAAAATGAATCAACCAGATAATTTTGGCAAGTCATTCTAATGACAGTAACGTTACATTAATGAAAGTATACTTTTACATTAGTCTCGTTTCTGTTTATTTAATATATTTCTGTATCTTACTGTATTAAACTGTAAATTCATCCACTCAACTTTACCAGTCATCATGATGACAACATAGATTTGATTTATTTCAAAATGTAAATTAATTCTCTCAAGCATCCATGGAGATGTATCTTTCATCAACTAATACTAATACTAGTATCCAACTGCTTATGGATTTATATTAGCTACGTTTAGTGGCCACGTTTAAAGTAATGTAACTAACGTTATTAAAAACTGTCTGACTCATGACACTTAACTCCATAAAGGTAGAATATATAAATAAACGCACTTACCTTCCTCGTGATAAAGTGAAAATCTCCCACTATAGCTCGTCAACTTCGCTCGAATTCTGCTAATTAATCTTTCATGATGATGATTAATCTTCTGATTAATCACACGGTCACACCACACGTCTGCGATAGAAGATCAGAGGCGCAGGCGCGCTGACTTTGACGGATGTGAAATGCAGCCAATCACTGACGAGGATTCCAGCAGCCAATCACTGACGAGGATTCCAGCGTTCCACCAATGAATCGCGCTTGGGCGTGGTCTGGGTGTATGAAATGTGTATGATACTGCAGTAGCGTCGAATTTCACATAGAGGGAGATTATACACTCTGAGCATACTCTGGCACACACTGAAAAACGGGTACAACGGATTTATAAGGACATATTGAGAAAAAGCGGGAGGTGGTTAGCCGCAGCCTGATAAGCCTTTCTACACTGCTCGACTTATGAGGACACTAGTGCTGTCCTCGTAGTTACGGTATGTCCTCATAGAGTCGGTATGTATCCATGGTTTTTGTCCTCATAATCCGGTCGCACCAACGCACACACACACACACACACACACACACACACACACACACACACACACACACACACACGGGTGGGTTCATGACTATTGGGTGCCCGATATGACAAAAAGGAGAAATCTTTTTAAACATCTAATTTAAAACACATATACTATGCCAAGTTGTTGAAAACATCATTCATGTTGGTTTCATTTTTTTTTTTTTTGATAGCCTGTTTATTTAATGACTATGAAAATATGGTAGAACCATTTAAAAAAAAAAAAACTTTTATTAATCACATAATCTTAATTGATCAGGTATACCTTTCAGGGAGATTTTTTAGGGTTATTAATATCACATTTTTAGGGCTGCCGCTACTCCATTAGACTCAAATGTGCCTTTTCACAAAAAGTTATCATAAGTATGATAAATTTGATATTTGTTTTTTTTTAACTCAATGACATTGAAACACAATCATGAGGTCTATTTTTGATTTATGGTCACATAATAACAAAATTGCTTTCTGCTTGTCAACAAAAGTTTTTCAGATATTAATAGTTTACATAATACATTTTGAAAGAAGTCACATCTGCTCACCAAGACATTTATTTGATCAAAAATACAGTAAAAACAGTAATATTATGAATTATTACAATTTAAAATAAGTGTTTTCTATTTGAATATTTAAAAATGTAATTTATGTGATTTAAAGCTGTATTTTCAGCACCATTACTCCAGTCTTCAGTGTCACATGATCCTTGTAATGGTGGCTGTTCCAGAGGAACAAAAGTAGGTGCAGAAAACATTTATTCAAACAAACATAATAAAAGAAAATCCAGGCAAAACTGATAAATGCAGACACCGGCAAGCAAGGCAAACAAAACTGACAACAAGCGCACACATAACATCCATAGAAGGACAACACCAGACAAAGAAACATGAAACAAACAAGACACACCTGGGAACAATCAGGAACTAATCAACAAGAAAAACTACAAAGGACTACAAAACATGGTGCAAATCAGGAAAGCCCAGCCCACATTAGACCAGGGGAACACAAGACAGAAATCAGAACAATCCTTCAGAAATCATTCTAATGTGATGATTTGCTGCTCAAGAAACATTTCTTATTATTATCAATGTTGAAAACAGTTGTGCTGCATCATATTTTTGTGAAAAGTTCCAAATTAATTTGTAATTTAGTAACGGCAACATGTTATATCATACAAGAAGAACTGTAGTGTATTATTGAAGTAATAGAAAGAAACTTTTGATGTGTTTTTGAATAACTTAATACAGATAAAAGACATCACATCATTGACATGCACAAAAGTCTTGTAGATAGTCATGTAACATTATGCACGTTATTAGATTAGACTGTGCGGTGGGAATACTTCATTGTGATCAATAGTGTATGACCTTTTGAATCTGGTTGGGAAATTTTCAGCATTTACTCTTGGACGTCCAGAGGCAACTTCTGTAAATGTCACAGCTCGGACAGGGAAACGAAAATCCATTATGCATTTAAGACAGACAGACACAATGTATTTATAGATTCGGTCCTAAACTGTCCGATCGATTAGTTTAGACATTGCACAGAGCTTTGAAGCATGATGCATTGCGTTATTTTTAGAGCTCAAAAATGCGCTTGTCCTTAAAAATTTTCAGGACCTTGGTGATTAGGATGACGTTCAAATCTGGCCCGGCTCCACAGGGGCGGCAGAGGGGGAACTGGTTCACCCAATAAGGAGTTCAGCCTGACAACCACCCTTTATTGTCATCGTACAGTTATTTGTATCAAATAATAGGATTTTAATGTCAAACTGTCAAAGTCATGTTAACACACAGAAGTGTGAATTGGCCTACAGATTGAGGATAGAAGTAAATATAATACTACTTTACATTTACATTTAGCGCCTTTATCCAAAGCGACTTGCAAATGAGGAATGCAGCAAGCGAGTCATCATGAAAAGGCAAACAACCCAAATGGGGCCCAAAATACAAAGTTTCAGACATTGTTTAGAGTAGCACAAGCCAGACAAGGGAGGGATTCAAGGTTTTCAGCTGTTTTCAAAGTTTTCAGCTGTCTTTTGAATGTTGTAAGGGATTCTGCATTCCGGATGAGGGGAGATCATTCCACCAGCAAGGAACCGTGAATGAGAATGTTCTGGAGAGTGACTTTGTGCCTCTCTGTGATGGTACCACGAGCCGTCGCTCATTGACCGATCGTAGGCTTCTGGTAGGGATGCAGACTCGTAGGAGCGAGTGAAAGTAGGAGGGAGCTGAGCCTGTGGTAGATCTGTAAGCAAGCGTCAATGCCTTGAACTTGATGCGAGCAGCGAGTGGTAGCCAGTGCAGAGAGATGAAGAGAGGTGTGACATGGGCCCTTTTGGGCTCGTTGAAGAGGAGACGAGCTGCAGCGTTCTGAATCATGTAGAGGTTTATTTCCATCATTATTTCCACATGATGGAAGTCCAGCCAGAAGAGCATTGCAGTAATCCAGCCTAGAAATGACCAGGGCCTGGATAATAAGTTGTGTTGCATGCTCAGTTAGGAAAGGCCTGATCGTCCTGATGTTGTGCAGTCAGTGCAAACCTGCATGATCGAGCTGTCTTTGTGATGTGGTCTTTGAAGGTCAGCTGGTCATCAAATATTACTCCAAGATTTCTGACTGACCTTGATGGGGTGATTGATGATGAACCTATTTGGATGGTGAAATCGTGCTGTAGAGTCGGATTGGCAGGGAAGGCGAGAAGCTCAGTCTTTGCCAGGTTGAGCTGCAGGTGATGTTGTTTCATCCATGTTGAGATACGAGCTTGAGATACGTGCAGCTACTGTGGGATCATATGTTGAAATGAGAGGTAGAGCTGTGTGTCATCAGCATAGCAATGGTAAGAGAAACCATGTGCCTGTATGATGGGTCCTGTGATGTAGTGTAAATGGAGAAGAGGATCGGTCCAAGCACTGAACCCTGGGGAACGCCTGTGATCAGTTGATGTGCTTTGGATGCCTCCACTCTCCAGGCAACCCTGAAAGACCTACTTGTGAGATAGGACTTAAACCAGTGGAGTGGAGTTCCTGTGATGCCCAGTAATGAGAGGGTGGAGAGAAGGATTTTGATGTCGAAGGCAGCAGACGGATCCAGGAGAATAAGAACTGAAGATTTGGAAGCAGCTTTTGCAATCCACACGGCTTCAGTGACAGACAATAATGCAGTCTCGATTGAATGGCCTTTCTTGAAACCAGATTGGTTGGCGTCCAGCTGGTTATTCTGAGAGAGGAAAGATGATACTTGGTTGAAAGCAACTCGTTCAAGTGTTTTCGCTATGAATGGTAGGAGAGAGATAGGTCTGTAACTCTCTACAAGTGATGTTTAATGTGTTTTTTGTAAGCAGTGGGGTTCCCCGAGCCTGCTTGAATGCAGCAGGGAAAATGCTAGAATGGAGAGAAGAGTTGATAATGTGTGTGAGTGCTGGTAGAAGTGTGGGAGAGATGGCTTGTAGAAGGTGTGAGAGAATGGGGTCTAGGGCAGGTGGTAGGATGACTGGAGAGGAGTTTAGATAATTCTGCCTCCATTAGTGGACAGAAGGAGGAGAGAAGATTTCTGGCTGAGGGTGTGGTTGGTCTGGGTTTGTGTGTGTGTGAGAACTGACTGCTGATGGTTGCTGTTTTGTCAGTGAAGAAATTAGCAAAATCATTAGCAGTTAAAGAGGAGGCGGGTGGTGGTGGAGGGGGACAGAGGAGAGAGTTGAATGTTTTGAAAGGTGTTCGTGTGTTAGAAGCGGTGTTGATCTTATGTTCACGAAGAACATCAGATAACCAGGGGTCAGAGGGAGTAGCACATGCTGGCCTGGAGAAGAGATGGCAAATATTGTCTAGAGTAGAAGTTAAAGTGGATTTTAAAGTATCCGTTGCCGTATTCACATCCAGAGAGGAGAATTGTGAGGGTGAGGGAAGAGAAGATGACACAGCAGATGAAAGATGGGAGGGAGAAAGTGACCGCAGGTTTCGTCTGAAAGTAACTGGTAGAGGGGTTGGTGGTGCACAAGTAGTAAGTTGAAGATGTACAGTAATGAAGAAATGATTGGAAATGTGCAGAGGTTTCACCAAAATGTTGTCTGTGATGCAGTTGCGTGTGTAAATAAGGTCAAGTTGGTTGCCTGATTTGTGAGTACCTGTGGTGATGAGCCGTTTGAGATCGAATGAGGCTAGGAGAGAGATGAAGTCTGTTGCATAAGGCTTTTCTAGATGAATGCTGAAGTCGCCAAATACTACAAGTGGGGTGCCATCCTCGGGGAATGAAGACAGCAGCACATCCAGTTCCTCAACAAAGGTTCCCAGTTGACCTGGGGGGCAATAAATAAGTACAATATGGATCTTCAATTCAATTCAATTCAAATTCTTAATGGGAGTTGTAAGTGTAATAGCATGGTATTCAAAGGCAAGGCAAGGCATTGGTGGTATTCAAAGGAATTGTTATTGCATAGAGAAGAGTGAGTTGAGTATTTTCAATTGTTAGAAATGTGAAGACCTGTATCCCCACCCCTCCCCTTTCATGCCATGTCGTGATTACCGTAATTTCGAGATGAAAACACGTTACTTATGAGTTTCAATGGCAACACTATCAACGCCTAAACGAATCTGCAGCGGTCAGGTGGTACAACTAGGAGCTCTCAGAAAATTCCTAGTTTACAAGTTTTAATTACAAGCTCTATGAGGATGTGATTCCCGTTTACACCTGATGTTTTAATCCGTCACTTCTGTCCTGATTTCTTCAAGGGGAGGGTGTACGGGTGGATAAATGTATGAACCTTTTCAGATCTTTCGATCTAATGTACAAAATAAGCGCAATTTACATATGAACGCGTCCGGCGATGACGCAAAAACTTACCAGACAGCAACATAGTGTCGGCCCAGATCCGTGCCACATCTGGTACATGTGAATTCGACGCTTACTAAATGTGGGCCGGATCTGGGCCGGCACTGTTGCTGTCTGGGATGTGGAGAGCAGCAGCTTTAGTTTCTGCTCTGACAGCCGCAAGACCACGCCGAACGCTGTGAATGTGTGTTAGAAATCAGGAAGGGCAAGAGAACATCGTGCTTGGTACGTTTTTCATCTTCAAACCAAACTTGAGTCTTCAGCCAACAAAGTTTAAATCCCGTCTTACTAGCGCTTCCCATAATGTTTATGCATTAGGTCAGTAGGCGGAGAGTAGGCGGTCTCTTGTGGCTGTTAGACCACATGAGAGTTTACACTATGAAAGCAATCCGGTCAAATACGTTTTCGACTTCCTCTGGAACTGTTCGAAAGTGGACAACCTCAAACCGTTTTTAGACCCCATTTACACCTGTATTTAGTGTCGTCCACTTGTTATCCGATCTACCTAAACGCATCTTAATACCAGGTGTAAACAGGGCCTTAGACAGCAATGCTCCACATATAATCTCAAAATATAATCTTTACTTTTGTTAATGTACCTGCTTATGGCCCAAAAGGAAAAATAAATGTTATTTTGGCTTCAATAGAGTTGCAGAGCTCTTTAGAAAAATGTCAGGAAAGGTTTTTTGGCTTGACTACTGTAATACTATCACTGCGTCCGAAATTCTCAGACATACTGTCTGAGAATGGGCACTACATTTGAATTTGATTTTACTTCTCGACTGTTAAAAAAGTCCCCTGTATAAACTATGAATATGGGCGGTATTCCCATATCCGGACGTACTACATCTTTTGTAGAGGTTTATTTCCACATGATGGAAGTCCAGCCAGAAGAGCATTGCAGTAATCCAGCCTAGAAATCTGACCTACCTATCATCATGTGACCTACCGGCGTCTGTTGCGTCGCTTTACTTCCATTCATAAATCCCCTCCCGTGGCCTCATGGGAAAGTAAACTGTCCATCAACTGCACACTTCATAATCCCGCCGGAAGTAGTAGGTCATCTGGGGACTTTCTACCTACTGTTTTTCAAATACTACTTTCGGACATACTACTCTTTTGGCGGACTGTTTTGCATACTATATAGTAGGGAAGTATTTGATTTCGGACGCAACTACCATTTTCATAAAGGTCTATGTGACGCACTCGAAATTCCAAGTTCAGATGACTCTTTTTGTTTGTAAGCAACATTTGTGTGCAGCTCTGTCCTCTGGGCAGCAGCACTGTAGAATTCCATCTGAAGTCAGGGAGACCTCAAAACTCCCCGGAGGGCGATGGGTGCTATTGGTGGGACAGACATCAAAACAACTGCATGGAGGAAGAGGAGGGGCGTAAAAACACCAACACTGAGTAAAAACCGTTAGAATTGCAAGTTGCAACCATTGATAACGATGTTGTAAATGAGGTCACTTCTCTTTTGCTGTAATGTGACTTCCTTAAATTTTCGCATCTGCTTCCTAATCATTAGTCCCACACCAGGAAACTGTTAATGACAAGCGTCTCTTGAATGAAGGTGAAAATAATGATTAAATAGTTTCATATGCACACAGTTGAAACTCTGTAGGCAATGTCACTCTGCAGAACAAATCGAAGCACCTTTTATCCACAGAGAGAGGAACATCAGTCTGTTCCCTTCAAAGCTTTGAAGTTTAGCCACTCCACTGGAACAGAGAGGGAGTGAATAGATTTTAGATCAAAATGAAGGGAAAATATGCAGCCCACAGAGGAAACCACCTCACTGGAATGATGAACTGACTTTTGCTATTGTTTTAATAGCTACTTAACATCATGACTTTACTTTACATCAGTTACTTTACACTAATGGTTGTCACCTAGCAGGGAACGTTCTCAGATCTTCGGCTAACGTTCTGTCAAGGTTCTCTCAATGTTATGAACAGTGACATTATTAGAATGTTCTTTCAGTTATCTGGTCTTTAATAATGTTCTCAAAATGTAGCACAAAAACATTATTTATACATCTTTGTGGGACTTTTTTTCTGAAACATTTTAGTTGGATGCTTCGTCTAATGTTTGTTAAATGTTGCTACTTGTTTTAGAACATTCACATTCAAAGTAACACTCCTCTAATGTTTGAAATGTGTCCTCAATGTTCACATAGCCCAAAAAAAAAAAAAGTTAAAACTGGACGTTTTGAACTTTCAAATAACTTTCAGACATAACTTTTTCATAACTTAATAGGAACATTAGCAAAACGTTCTTAGAATATGTATTTGATTCAAAGCAATATAATTTGATTCAAAAATACATCAAAAATGCAAAATGACTAGAATACAATCTTCAATGATGAACATGTTTTTAATTTATGAATTAAAATATTTTTTGATATTTTCTGAGTGCATGAAGTCAAAAATGTCATGGCGGTGCAACTGTCCTGATATCACTATGAAGATAAAAGCTTTATTAAATGACGAAATTCAGGTTTGATCTTTTTATGAGGCAAGCAACCTTTTTTTAATAATAATGTTTACCTTGGAAAATATGTTTAAAAACCCTTCATTTTTATTTTTGAAAACAATGATTAAGACATGTTCACTCACATGTATTCAAGGTGTAAGGAAAATATGATATTAGTGTTTACTTGATGGTTCACATGTTATTAAATTAAACCTTTTTTGAAAATGGTATAAATGTTTTTTTAAAGCCATAACTAACATTTACAAAGAGTACATTTCTGCTGGTCACATGTATTTTTACACTATACTGTTGATATGCCTAAGATAGCATGCTTTGATATGATATAGGCTTAATTTCGGACATTCAAAATGAATTGACATGCATGTGGGTCGAGGCTGAAGTGGACGACCATGTTGCCTGATTAGTCTTTCCAAAAAGTTTGATGCCTTATTTAGCTTGTAACCCAGAGAGACAGATTTAGATTTTTAGGTCACTTGTTTTGAAATAAATATCACGATTCTCAAACAACCAAAAGCTGTGATTTTGGTAAACAGTTCAATAAAAGCATGAATAATGGATGGGTGGATTAAGTGAAACAGCATGAGGCTAAAGACTCTTAAATTAGGTCTGTCAATTCATAAAAACATAGTATACGGGTTTATTAATCAAATAAAATCACAAATAATGATTTCTTCAATTTGTTGTTTGTACAATTTTCTTATTACTATCAATGCTGAAAACAGTTCTGCATCTTAATATTTTGTGGAAACCATGATACAGTTTTTTTTGGGGGGGTTCTTTGATGAATACAAATGCAAAAGAACAGCATTTATTTCAAATAGGATTTTTTTTTTTTATAATGTCATTACTGTCACTTTTGATCAATTTAATGTATCCTTGCTGAAAAAAAGTATGTTTCTTTGAAAAAAAATCTTACTGACCCCAAAACTTTTGAATGATTGATATATATATATATATATACACTCACCTAAAGGATTATTAGGAACACCTGTTCAATTTCTCATTAATGCAATTATCTAATCAACCAATCACATGGCAGTTGCTTCAATGCATTTAGGGGTGTGGTCCTGGTCAAGACAATCTCCTGAACTCCAAACTGAATGTCAGAATGGGAAAGAAAGGTGATTTAAGCAATTTTGAGCGTGGCATGGTTGTTGGTGCCAGACGGGCCGGTCTGAGTATTTCACAATCTGCTCAGTTACTGGCATTTTCACGGACAACCATTTCTAGGGTTTACAAAGAATGGTGTGAAAAGGGAAAAACATCCAGTATGCGGCAGTCCTGTGGGCGAAAATGCCTTGTTGATGCTAGAGGTCAGAGGAGAATGGGCCGACTGATTCAAGCTGATAGAAGAGCAACTTTGACTGAAATAACCACTCGTTACAACCGAGGTATGCAGCAAAGCATTTGTGAAGCCACAACACGCACAACCTTGAGGCGGATGGGCTACAACAGCAGAAGACCCCACCGGGTACCACTCATCTCCACTACAAATAGGAAAAAGAGGCTACAATTTGCAAGAGCTCACCAAAATTGGACAGTTGAAGACTGGAAAAATCTTGCCTGGTCTGATGAGTCTCGATTTCTGTTGAGACATTCAGATGGTAGAGTCAGAATTTGGCGTAAACGGAATGAGAACATGGATCCATCATGCCTTGTTACCGCTGTGCAGGCTGGTGGTGGTGGTGTAATGGTGTAGGGGATGTTTTCTTGGCACTCGTTAGGCCCTTTAGTGCCAATTGGGCATCGTTTAAATGCCACGGCCTACCTGAGCATTGTTTCTGACCATGTCCATCCCTTTATGGCCACCATGTACCCATCCTCTGATGGCTACTTCCAGCAGGATAATGCACCATGTCACAAAGCTGGAATCATTTCAAATTGGTTTCTTGAACATGACAATGAGTTCACTGTACTAAAATGGCCCCCACAGTCACCAGATCTCAACCCAATAGAGCATCTTTGGGATGTGGTGGAATGGGAGCTTCGTGCCCTGGATGTGCATCCCACAAATCTCCATCAACTGCAAGATGCTATCCTATCAATATGGGCCAACATTTCTAAAGAATGCTTCCAGCACCTTGTTGAATCAATGCCATGTAGAATTAAGGCAGTTCTGAAGGCGAAAGGTGTGTGTGTGTGTGTGTGTGTGTGTGTGTGTGTGTGTGTGTGTGTGTGTGTGTGTGTGTGTGTGTTGAATAGACATTATAAAATTACTCATAAACACAGAATATATGAAGTTTTTAATGCCATGATTGACCATCAGTAGTGCATTTATACATAGCAAAGCTTCTAAGAAACGGTCCGACAGGCAAGAGAAATCTTTCTCCCATTACAGTGAAAGGCTGACCTTCCTTCTTCTGAAGATAGATCAAATGGGTGCTGTGATTACAGACCTGGACAGGGCCATTAGTCCCTGCTCTTCTTCTCCTGCTGCGGTCTGTTTTTCAGCGGGACACTGTCATTAAGCCTCCAAGGTCAAGACACAAACAGCACTGCACACATCACACACAATCTCAAAGGCTTAAAGGTCACCATGAAATCAAATGGACAATTTTTTCTCATTGAAAACTGCAGTATTTTTTTTTTAAATGATTTATCGGTGCACATCTTTAACCAAAACAACTTCCCCTCTCTCCTGCAGCTCATCTTTTCTCTGATGATGTGTTTACTGGCATGAGGGCGGGGCAACCTGTCACTCACATGACATCACAGCAATAGCAAACCACAACCATCTAATTAATTGCTGATGGTCAAAATCAAGTCCAACCCAATATTTTTTTCTTGTTCAAGAAGCTGTTTCACTTAGATATATATGGAAGCTTGTTTCCACCACCGAATAAAACATTTTAAAAGATAATTGCGACATTTTATCTCACAATTGTGAGTTTATATCTCACAATTCTGACTTTTTAACACACAATTGCGACTTTATATCATACAATTCTGCACTTTATAACACACAATTTCGACTTTATATCACGCAATTCTGACTTTATAACACACAATTTGTGACTTTATATCACGCAATTCTGTAAGATGTAAAATCGCAATTGTGAGATAAAAAGTCAGAATTATGAGATAAAAAGTCGCTATTACCTTTTTTATTTTTCATTCTCTGGCGGAAACAAGCATATACGTCACAATAGATTAGAGCAGTATTACAGTAACTGAACAGCTTGTTTACCCACAGCTACTCTATCTGTTGGAGCAGAAAATAGGACAGACAATAGAGACTGCTTGCCGATATTGTACTGAGACTCAATGTGAGAAAGCCTGTAGCAGTAAATCCAAATGAAAGGAGGATGTGTTCACAAGAGAGATAGCAGCGGACATGATCTGTATCAGATGGTCTGTATGCAAAAATCAGGCCCCGCTGGAGCTGAATTCTGATGCCTCTCTCATTAAGAAAGCATGGATTCGCACAAGTCACAATCTGTTTCCTCTTCATTAAAACACAGACATGAGAACCAGGAGCATTTGGGGGAACAATTGATTGGATGGATAGAAAAACATGGATCTTTGTAAGGGAGTTGGTTTCAGGATAAAAGATTAAAGGATGTTTATTTTATATTACCATGATGAAATGAGTTGAATTATGATAATATTATGTAATCCCCCAAATGATTCCTCTAGGATGTTGTGGGTGGTTGCTAGGGCTAACATATGAAATAATAGTAAAAAAAAAAAAAAAAAAAAAAATTTATGGAACAGCCTTAAGCCTTAAGACAAATTATTAAAAAAAAGTTTGCATATGTTTTTTTTCCCCCATTGACACATCAGGTTTTTATTGCTCGTATGGTGCGCATATACTCGAGGAGGGGAAAAAACACCTCAATTTTATTTAGAGGCCCAACATATGTATAATTTTGTGCAGATGCTGATATTTATATGGGCAAAAAGTCAAATTAAATTCTGATATCTTGTAATGTAAATCAATGAAATCTTATAACAGTGTAGACTACTACTCTATACCCCTAAATAATGTCTCAGTAAGATAATATTTACATTCTTGGGTTTATGATCAAAGCTCTGTAATTTTATTGTGGGAGTAAAACATATATCGCAATGCACTACAATGATGATTGAGAGATGTACAAAAAACTGTTCCTCAAACGCCTGTGTATCATATTTGATACTCACATTTTAACATGATTGTTCTAAAAAAATTGTGTATGGATAATCAAGTAAACCTTAATTGCTTCCGTCCAGTAAGTGTTCATTTTAACAATATAAAAGTTATTATGTTTAATTAAAAAAAATGTTTTGCTATCACGAAGAAGGCATGTAGTAGATTTTCGACAGGATATTCAGCAAAGTTTTGATTATGTTAATAACTTAGAGGCCTTAGAAATGTGCATGGCAAATATGATACGGTAGGCTTAGGGTTAAAAATCTGTAATTATAAGAAAATAATTTGAAAGTCAGTGGGGTCCAGACAACATTGGACCCCATTGACTTGCATTATATAAACAAAACAAAACAAACAAAAAACATTGGGACATTTCTCAAAATAACTTCTTGCAAAAACAAAATAAAAAACCTTGAGACATTTCTCCAAATATCTTCTTGCAAAAAAAAAAAAAAAAAAAAACATGGAGAAATTTCTCAAAACATCTTCTTGCAAAAAAAAACAAAAACAAAACCAAAACAAATAACAAAGCAAAAAAAAAAAAAAAAAAAAAAAAACGTAAAACAACCACACAAAAACACAACACAAACGTTTTTCAATATATCTTCTTTTGTACTCCACGGAAGAAAGAAAAGCATACAGATTTGGAATGACAGAATAAATTAGATTTGGCATCCCAGATTTTCAGTGCTGTCTTTGAACTTCACTGTATGTTCAGACATATGTACTCTACACATGTCCTTCACTGAACAGGGGATTACCCCGTGAGGAGGCGAGCCCTCTGGCAACCTCCCAGCGTTGCTCTGGGCAACATTGATTACACATTCACATGGATGAGTTTGGAGAAACAGCTAACAAAGCCCTTCTGCAATTAATCCTCATTGCGTGACAGGTCTAAAGGCAGCAAAGGCGTCCCAGTCAGGTGAGCAGTGTTTTCCTACAGCGAGTTAACCTTATCCGTCAGGAATCATTTAGACAGGGCCGTCCCATGTAACTCTAGCAACACTCCAGCACGCTCATGATGTCAATGCACTTAGCGTGAATTACACAATAAACATCCTTAAAGGAAGGGTAGGCAATTTTCAGAGCGGTGTAGGTAACATCAGCAGATGGAAGATCTGACAGACATAGGGCCCTATTTATTGATCTAAGCGGCACGGCGCAAGTGAATTTAGGGAGTGTCCGAATCCACTTTTGCTAGTTTAACAACGGTAAAAATGGTCGGCGCGCGCGGCGCATAGTCTAAAAGGGTTGTCCCTATTCTCTTAATGAGTAATGGGTGTGTTTTGGGCGTAACGTGCAATAAACCAATCAGAGTCTCATCTCCCATTCCCTTTAAAAGCCCGTTGCGCTCGCGCCGTGCAGATTCACTATTTACATGGCAGAGTTTGCAAGCGGAAAGACACATCTTTAGAGAGGAAATGGATCTGCTCGTGCGCGAGGTTAAAGTCCCCGTGAACCGGAAGTTGCAAACGACTTTTCTCCAGTGTTGTGACGTATTTCCGAGAGAAACGGAATACTAAATGAGGCAAAATAGTGGGCGTGGCTTTTTTTCCAACTAGCACCTGATTGGATCTAGAAAAGTAGGTGTTGTCATTCAGCCTGTCTGGAGGGGCGTGGTTACGGATGTTAAGCAGACGCCCAAACCGTCAAACCTACGTCATCAAGGAAGGTCCTCCAATGCAGAGGGGAGGGGAAATTTCAGATTTTGATTAAAGATTACGAAGCCCAAAATTTTTTTTGTGTGGATTGACTTGCATGGATGAATTGTTCACCACAAAACGATCAATTTAGGCAAACAAAGTAAGTATGGTCAATTTTGAATTCATGGGGACATTAAAGCTCGCAAGCAGACCATCTACACGGGACAAGCTGGATTCCACCATATCTTTATGTACACAATAATAATCTTTTACATTGTAATCCTTTTATTTTTGGCATGTTTGTGTGCTGCTGTGTCCCTGTGTGTGTAATAAGCAGAGTGTACATGCATTGTGCACCCGCCTAAAGGCATATTACTAATGCGCCCTTTAAATAACAAAAAAAAAATACTGCTCCATTGACTTTAGACCAGGTTCCAGTTTCCTCAAAATAGCAACGCGCCATCAAAGCGCCCGAACACACCTCGTTTCCAGACCAGCACGAACATGGGCGCACAAATGGGCGCAAATGCATTTGCTATTTAAACAATGTGGCGCAGGACGTGAAAATGATAATAGCGTCAGGCTGAAACTAGCAAAAAAACAATGCGTCGCGCCTGTATAATAGGACCCATAGAGGCACAGCACAGACTTATGTACATTTTCAAAACAGACTACCTATACATCTTCTGGGAAGTCTCACTCTCTCTGACACCCAAGATCATCAACTGAACTTTCTTTTAAAAAAGTCTGTCGCTAATTGACAGAACAGAGAAACAGGAACACAGCGTTCAAGTCACATGAGCTGTGGTGCTCATCATTATCTCACAGCAGAACATCTCAATCGGTCCTCATGTTGTGTGTGAGGACAGCCGTGGTCTGGTGGTGTGAGAGGGAGTGAAAGAGCGCTCTGGGGTTGGGAAGCAGTTTGTTACTCCAGCACTTTTCCTCTGGGCCTATTCGAGCGCCGGTCTTTCAGGCAGTCCAACATCCCAACAGCAGGAGAGAACAGATGTTGCTTCTGGTGTAATGAAGAAGCCAGAGGCTATCAGATTATTCACAGCTTTAGATACCTCGACTGCTGGTCCTTTTTACTGATCCACTTTGGGTTTAATGTTTTCGTTTTGAAGACTAATAAAGGAAACGAATGAATGAAAAATAGCTCTTTCAGTGCTGCTTAAGTTGTATATCTATTCACCTTATTCAGAGTCTCATCTATCACAAAAGAAGAGGAACTAGTTCTACTTTTTGATAGAAAGACGTATAAAGCAGAGCTATTTTAATTTATTCATCACATGCTTTCTTAACAGTGACTTTTTGACAATCAGCTAGCCTCACAAATGTCTAAAAAAAACAACATTATCATGTACTGGGGAATGTCTAAAAAAAAAAACATTTAATTAGAGAACAATGAAGCGTCCTTTAAAATAACACTCAAGATAACCTGTTTTTACTGTACGAGTTGCAAACTATTTTCATCATTTGCAAAGGATTAATTGATCTCCATATGGACTGAATGCATTTTAAAAACTAAATAGGGTTTAGAAAATATTATTGTTTATTCACCACCATGTCATTCCAAACCTGTATGCTTTTATTTTTATTTTATGGCAATATTTAAATATTTGTCATAAAAAAAATTATATATACAGTATTTTTTTCTTTTCTAGGTTGAACTAAACTTTCAAAATTGTTTTATTGTAGTGTTGCACTGTAAAAAGCTATCAGTTGACAACTTAAAAAAATTCCACATAACTTAATTTTTTCAATTACGCATTTTACGAAGTTTATTTACTTGAAGTCGTCAACTGATCAATGTTTACAGTATGGGTTAGACTGTCAATTGCTTAGAAATAAAATAAAAGCTGACTCTCATCCAAACTTACAAGAGGATTAAAAAGTGATTTTTGCCTGTATTGATTTAACATGTTAACTTGTTAATTCAGTCTTCAGCTTATCTTCATTTGGCAATGCCTCCAGTCCAGCAGATAAAGAATGCAATGTTTACTTTAACACATAATAATGAGAAATTCTCAGGAAGTTCAGTAATTAGACATTTTATTCGCCCAACAACGCAGCACACACTCCTAAAAACTGACCAAAAATGTATGGCTTGTCACATTAAAGTGCTTATTTGTTAGAGGCAGACATGCTTAAAACAGAACAACACTTAAAAAAGACACGACATCCAAAATGAGCCCAAGACTGTTTCAATTAAATAGACACAGAATCAAACATTTGGTCCTTGTTGCAAGCCTTGAAGTACACACAGCAAAGAGCACAAGCATCTCCAGAAAACAATAAGAATGTAACAGTCCTCAAAAATTAGATATAGTTGTCAATGATCCCTACCATAATCTGGCACTACATAGAAGTTTGGAAGTAAACACTGATTCAGTATTTGACTTTATGAACCTCAGAGGAAAAGTAAAACTATTCTTTTTATATTAAACTTAAAAAATAAAGTAGTCATATTACAAATGCCCTGTTTAAACATCACTTTTGGCTAAAAGTAAAAGCCATTTCTATGAAATACAAACATACATTCATTTCAATTTATACAACTTTGACTTTGTATCGGATCTATCTTGGAATATGTACGGAAGCTCGTTTCCACCAGGAAATGAAATAGGTAATTGCGACATTTTTTCGAGTTTATATCTCTAATTCGCAGTAAAAAAGTAGTCAGAATTATGAGATAAAAATTGCAATAACCGTTTTTATTACGTGGTGGAAACAAGCTTCCATAAATATCACGCTAACCTCAGGCTTAGACATGTGCAAATCGACGGTCAAATCATGCTTGAAATGAACCATCAACCATCATCAGAAAGAATAAAAATTAAAAAATAAAACTTTGAAGTGGACAGAAATAAATAAGCTGAACATCAAGTGGTCAAATGCTGTCTTGCACCATTAAAATGATAAACTAGAATCGAAGCATGCCATTTAAACGCCTGACAGAACGCATGCACTCCACACGCTTAATTGGGAATATCAGAGCTGTTATTGCGGTTTCCGTATTTGTGATGAATGAAGAGGAGCACCACGCCGAGGAAGAAGCAGATGGAGCCCACCGTTATGTAGGCGATGCCCAAGAAGGGGTTTTTCCCTCCCATCCAGGAGATGGTGCTGAGGATCATACGCTTCCGGCCCTCAAAGCTGCGGACGGGGTAGTCTGAGGGGCAAGTGGTTGAGGAAACAATGTCAATTCAGAAGTTATTAAAGACCCCCTGTGGTGAAAATCAAGTTTTTTATTGTCTATGTGGTGTTCTTAAAACAGTCAACCAACACCATTGGTACCAAAGACAAAAACGCAGTTTAAAACCGCCCAAGTTTCCTAACGTCACAAACCTGTAACCAATCCGGTCAAAGGATTCTCCCAAATCATTTTGGCTGAACTAAACCAATATTTCCTCTTGCCACTGTGTAGCCGTAGCGTTTACTACAGTTGACCGAGTGGATCAGGTAGCTATTCTGAGCTGGAGGGAGTGAGATGGCTAATGTGCATATTCATGGATCCACGAATACTAAATGAAGCAAGGGTGTAAAGTTACATTCAAGTTATTTTAAGGCATGAAGAAAATATTTTCACAGGAAAAAAACATTTCAGTATGTAATTTTGATTATCAAAGATGAGTTTAAAGGGGGGGGGGGGGGTCAATCTCATGTTAATCTTGAGTACCTATAGAGTAGGGGTGTAACGATACACAAACCTGACGGTTCGGTTCGTCCCACGGTTTTGAGGTCTCGGTTCGGTTCGGTTCATTTCGGTGGGGTGGGGGGGTTTAGAAAGCTAAAATTGCTTTTATTTTTTATTAAACAGTGCTTTAATGAACAAATTGTGTCCTTGTCTTTAAATTAATTCAATTACAAGTAAACGTTTCTCAAGGATAACAAAATTATCTGCTAATGCTGTAAACTACAGCCCTTACTTGCACATTACTATAACATTAAAGCTTAACAACAGAGCCTAGACTTTTAACCTAAATTATATAATAATAATAATAATCAACACTCAAATAACAAATTGTATGAAAACATGTAAACTGCACATAAGGCAATTTTTGCATTAACATGTTTTTACTCTAATTTGTTATTGTCATATAATAATTTACACAGTTGCTGTTATTTTCTTGACAACTATTTTAAACATACATTAAATAATCAAGACATCATAAACAGGTTAAGTAAAATATAATATATAGGCTAATATATAGCATTTATTTAGTGAAAGAGTTAGCAAACCAGCAAGCTGTGGACACTGAATGACTTGCCTGAGGTAAATATAAAGCTATGTGAAAAACTAAGCGTTTTATTGACGTATTTCCGCTGTTGAAACACTGATTGAGTGTTTACACGAGTTATGATGCCTTTCAGTAAGTATACTGTATCTTTCAACATACCTTCGGGTGTCCATTCATGTTTATTCTGTAACTGAGGAAGAGATGATCGCGCTCCGCGCTGCCGCATGCATACAGTGATATCTGTCACGCCACATCTAAGAGCGCCAAAACGGCATTTATTGTTTGCATTTCGTGATCAAATAGACATAATTTGAAAGATTACACCTTGCTTATTGTCAAAAGTAACAAAACACTGAGCTTATCGCGATTATATGTGGTTAATGGTGGTTAGGCAACAGCCCTGTATTCGTTGTGTACACATAACACATGAGGTGCAATGAGCCGGGGCTGGGCGGGGCAGCAGGGGGCGGGGCGTGTTCGGTTCGCCATGAGAGTATCGCGATACGTATCGTGGGTGGTGTATCGCGGTTTTTCGGTTCGGTTCAAATATCGTTACACCCCTACTATAGAGTAATATTGCATCCATCATATCTCCAAAAAGTCTTTAGTTTTATTATTTATAAAAGAAAGATAGGCTGTACCGAGTCTTTCCGGAAAAAGCCGAGCGGGTGGAGGCGTGCCGTGTGGGCGGAGCTTAGACGCCGATACACACACAGATATTTGAAGCAGTTCTACTCACCGCCTGCGGTTCCAACGCAAGACCGTTAACCTTTAGTGTTGGGACTGCTCTATCCTTGAGAACTAAACGATTAGCAAATCCGGCTTCGAACTGGGCCTTGTTTATAAAAAAAATCATCCTCGAAATGCATGGAACAAACAAGAACACTTGCACAACTGTGTTGATGTTCTGGAAAAACAAACTCCATCCACTGGTCCCTTAACGCTTGATTCTTTGGGAATCTGTGCAGTGTTGTCTTGCCTTGGCAACCGAAAACACACTTCTTTGGTGACATACTTGAGTGCAGCCGATACACAGCGCTTTGATGGGCATAGGTTACGGTAACGGCTATCGCTCTACAGCTGCGCACGCGCCCTTCCGAGAGAAGTGCCCTTAGGACCGTATAAGGAAATTCCGGCGCATCTGACGTCACACTTGAAAAAAACTTTCCGAAACTTGTGACAACCAGGAAGGAGTATTTTGAGAACAGAAATACTCAATCAAACGTACAACTTAATTTTTGAAACTTTGTCCATGTTTAGCATGGGAATCCAACTCTTTAACAGTGTAAAAAAACTCACTATGCATGAAATAGCATTTCACCCCCCCTTTAAGGGGTACAATTATTGACTGCAAGGGAGAAAATACATAATACTTATAAAAAATATATATATTTTCTGTCATTTTTTATCAATTTAATGGATCCTTGCTGAATAAAAGTATTAATTTAATTCAAAAGAAAAATCTTTCTAACCCCAAACTTTTGAACGGTAGTGTATACTTACCAAAGTCAAAGACCGATAGTGAAAATGCTTAATTTTAATTACAAATAATATGATTAGCATAGCAATTTCAATGAAAAGCTATCAGAGTATGATTTGATATTGTTGATCTTGTGCAGAATCGGAAAGATTTCTTGTTCATTTTACTATACACTCTCTCTCTCTCTCTCTCTCTCTCTCTCTCTCTCTCTCTCTCTCTCTCTCTCTCTCTCTCTCTCTCTCTCTCTCTCTCTCTCTCTCTCTCTCTCTCTCTCTCTCTCTCTCTCTCTCTCTCTCTCTCTCTCTCTCTCTCTCTCTCTCTCTCTCTCTCTCTCTCTCTCTCTCTCTCTCTCTCTCTCTCTCTCTCTCTCTCTCTCTCTCTCTCTCTCTCTCTCTCTCTCTCTCTCTCTCTCTCTCTCTCTCTCTCTCTCTCTCTATACGTGTAAGTCTATATATCTCTCACACACACACATACACACACACACACACACACACACACACACACCACAGCAGAGCTTCACGTTTTAAAGGCAAGCAATGCAAGGATACTGTAGGTGACTTCCAGGGTGTAGTTTCCTCTGGGCAGTGTGGGTGTCATGTTGTTCTTCTTCTGGATGATGCGGTAGAGCTTTCTGAAGGTGGGCAGAGCAGCCGTACGCATCCATACAATGAAATCCTCATTTATGAAGCCGTTGTTTTCTGAGTCAGTGTCTAGCTCATAAACAGGCTTGCGCCAGTTGACCGGCTTCGCTGTGTCTGGAAGATGAGGAGAGTTTTAGTTCGAGATATGGACAACACATATGCCAATTCATCCCAGTATACATGCAAGTCTATATATAGAATTATACCAATAAAAACAGCAGTAAGATTACTGCCAGCAGGATTTCTGAACTTCACATGTTTGTCCGTCCACCATGCGATCCCTTTTTTGATCAGTGGAATTTGGGTTTTTGTTCCATTGGGATCAATGTAAAACAAGTCCAGTGTGTCTGAAGCAAAGAGTGTAAGAGACAATCGATATTAAAACTCTTGAGGAAATAGTCTCGCACGATGGCAAGTATTCAGATCCAGGTCTTACCATTAAACATGCTGTTAGCAATGGCTCCACACGGGGCTATTGGCTTTTCATTAACGCGGTACGGCTCACATTCTTTGCTTGGATCCTGAAATATAAAGATACGCTTTGAGCTTCATATATAACATACAATCAAGTACGTCTTTTATACAGGAAGCAGTAAACTTGTTGTAACAGGTGACAGCTTTTCCAATGTCACGCAGTTTAAAGTTCATTAAAAGCGACAAGGTCTGTCGGTGATTGACAGGGCTATAATAGGTGTGGAGATGTTTTAAACCCATGATGTCAAACCCTGCTCTCATGCAGCGCTTGTTGACAGTGTTGACACCTGTTAGCGCTGGCGAAGCATACTATGCTGTCAAACACGTCAGACAGCTGAGCTCAAAATTAGGTGAACTATTTAGTTTCTATTTGCTTCGTCATTAAAACTAGGGCTGTCTATATATATATATATATATATATATATATATATATATATATATATATATATATATATATATAAGATACTCGGTCTGTCTTTCAGGGCTATTTATAGACTGATAGACACACACATAGATAGAGGTGTTGGCAGGCATATAAGGTAGTCAACCAAAATGCCTTTTACTGCAAGTCCGTGGCAGAAAGTACCCAGTCATATGTGAAGAGGGCAGTTTGCACCATTGCTCAGTATAAGTAGATACATACAGACGATATTTCCCGACACTATCCTCGGGCCGGGCCCTTGATCTAGAGACGTGCACTCCCAACGCAATAGAGTGCAGCGTGGGACTAGATGGCCGAGTGCGAGTGCGGGCGCAGGCGGTATAATGCACTCACTCTGTGTGTCCGCGTTGCGGGAGAATAAAACGATTTGCGGGACTCCCGCAAACTATAAATATCTATGAATAAAACATAAAAACTAATTGATTTTTATTCATCTGTTGCAGAAAAGCAACAAGAACAACTAAAACAAAATAGGAACGAAAACATTTTTGGCTAACTTTTTCCGCTTTTGATATCATTTCTAGTGAGAACTTAGTAGGGGTGTAACGATACACAAACCTGACGGTTCGGTTCGTCCCACGGTTTTGAGGTCTCGGTTCGGTTCATTTCGGTGGGGTGGGGGGGTTTAGAAAGCTAAAATTGCTTTTATTTTTTATTAAACAGTGCTTTAATGAACAAATTGTGTCCTTGTCTTTAAATTAATTCAATTAAAAGTAAACGTTTCTCAAGGATAACAAAATGATCTGCTAATGCTGTAAACTACAGCCCTTACTTGCACATTACTATAACATTAAAGCTTAACATGATATAATAATAATCAACACTCAAATAACAAATTGTATGAAAACATGTAAACTGCACATAAGGCAATTTTTGCATTAACATGTTTTTACTCTAATTTGTTATTGTTATACAATAATTTACACAGTTGCTGTTATTTTCATGACAACTATTTTAAACATACATTAAATAATCAAGATATCATAAACAGGTTAAGTAAAATATAATATATAGGCTAATATATAGCATTTATTTAGTGAAAGAGTTAGCAAACCAGCAAGCTGTGGACACTGAATGACTTGCCTGAGGTAAATATAAAGCTATGAATGACTTGCCTGAGGTAAATATAAAGCTATGTGAAAAACTAAGCGTTTTATTGACGTATTTCCGCTGTTGAAACACTGATTGAGTGTTTACACGAGTTATGATGCCTTTCAGTAAGTATACTGTATCTTTCAACATACCTTCGGGTGTCCATTCATGTTTATTCTGTAACTGAGGAAGAGATGATCGCGCTCCGCGCTGCCGCATACATACAGTGATATCTGTCACGCCACATCTAAGAGCGCCAAAACGGCATTTATTGTTTGCATTTCGTGATCAAATAGACATAATTTGAAAGATTACACCTTGCTTATTGTCAAAAGTAACAAAACACTGAGCTTATCGCGATTATATGTGGTTAATGGTGGTTAGGCAACAGCCCTGTATTCGTTGTGTACACATAACACATGAGGTGCAATGAGCCGGGGCTGGGCGGGGCAGCAGGGGGCGGGCGTGTTCGGTTCGCCATGAGAGTATCGCGATACGTATCGTGGGTGGTGTATCGCGGTTTTTCGGTTCGGTTCAAATATCGTTGCACCCCTAGAACTTAGTATCGTAGCAACTAAATATTTGCTATCACCAAAGCTCTACGCTGCCAGTATGTCCGAAATCAGTTTCGTAAGATACATTCATGCAGTGAGAGTGATAATCAGACAGACAGACAGACAGATAGATAGATAGATAGACAGATAGACAGATAGATGCAATACCTTAAGTGAGTTAAGGTCCCCATTGAGTTGGCTGTCATCTCTGGACTTCACATACCGTCTATGGTTTTGGTAGAAATTTGAGAGGCCATAGTACATGAAGACATTACTCTGAGGACAGAAAGTTACAGTCGTGAACTGGCATTGTTGTGAAAGCTCATCAATTAACCCACCAGGAAAACATCTTCTATATATAACATCTTCTGTCTGACCATAAATAACTAAACTGAGAACCTTATGCATGTCAGATGTTATCAGTCAGGAAAACCAAGGCCTTTCGTTTCCTCATAGTACAGCTAAAAGTGAATGATGAAACTACTAACAAAAAGTACTATGGTACTATCATGTTTCTACATAATAAACAATACCATGTAGCAATGTATATGATAATTCAATACCTATCAAAGTGTGAGAGACCTCCAATTTATTAGCTGCAATAAGTAAATAACTAAAAGAATAACAGTGTAGTCAACGGTTTAACTATTTGCGCTAAAAACCAGAGTGTTTATGATTACTATAATAAATCAAATGGTAATAAATAACAGTTTGCAATATCAAGTAGCATAACAAACTGTTTTTGTGCAGCTAAAAAACACTGGAAGCAGCTGACACCAGAAACATTGTACACACAAGTTAAAAATAGCCAAGTTTGATTATGCAAAAGCTCAAATGATTTGAGACATGAGAGGTAGAAGATGGCAGAAGGCTTCAGAACACGAATATAGTGCACAAATCATCATGTGTTTGTTTGTCCTTTTAACACTTCGACATTAAATGGCCACTAAAAAGTTTTATTGTGTGGGGAAAAAATTAGCATAGGCCCTTCTTCAACTTTAATGCACGTTTATGTCCCAGTCAGGGGTTGGTTTATGAGTTATTTTCAGTTTTCAGGTAATGTTTACACCTCTGGGTTTTTTCTGACTGTTGTTTCATATGTCAGGCTTTAAGGGGTTAAGTCACATGGAGTTGGAGTAACATTGAGAGTGAGTAAATGGCAAAACGTTTACTTTGGCTAAACCATCCCTTGAAAAGGAATGCCGCATAATGGGCAGGTCATAAACACTCACTCACCTCGAAAGGCTGGTCGAGAGAAAAGGACAGGACACATTTGCATGGAGTCGTGCTGTTCCAGCTGAAGCTTTGAGAGCAGTTAAAACACGGGCTGGACATGTCAGTCCCAGTATATTCAATCTGTAAACCAGAGAAACATGCTTAACACGCGGTTACATAGACCTCATGACGTCCGAGTGAACAGTACACGTCTATTAGCTGTGTGTTTGTTAGTAAAATTACACTAAACACACTGCAACAGGCTCAAACCTCGATCTCTCTGATGTTGTTGGACGTCACGAAGAGGCCGATTCCTATGGGAATGAAGATGAGGCCGATGACGAAGAAAGCGGGCAACACGGTCCCCGCGGTCAAGATGGGCTGCCAGGCCGGCAAGCGCTGCTGTTTGAAGGCGGTGTTGTCGGGCTTTCTGGTCCGGATGGCGGTTCCGCCGAGCCCCGCGGATCCGGAGAGATGACCGTCTTCCTCTTTCGCGTTGTAGCTGGACGCCATAATAGCCGTAATTACCAGCTCACAGCTCCAGTATTTGTGTTAAAACACACGATTCCTCGATTATAGACACGCAATTATTATAAAAGTGTTTTATATGTCCACTGCGGCCTTCTCTCCAGGTTGTATGGGAAACTAAGTTGCTTGTTTTGTTTGAGGCGGTGCTACAGGAAGTGACAGCTAGTGTGATTCGCGAATCATGAATATGATCCGGTTCATTTAATTCAGTTGAACTGATTTGCGAATCAGTTGATTTGAATTATTGAGTCATCATTAGTAATTAGTGTCAGAGTTTTGTTAGTTTGAATTGTACTTAATTTAAGACAGCAATTTCTCTAGCGGTGAATGAGAGACTACATTAAATATATTGTTGTGTACCAATGTGCTCAAATAGCAAAAGAAAAACGTTCAATTATTTTAGTTTTTTGTAATTTGATGCAAAGGCAATATAGTGTTATAAATGTACATATAACTTTGCAGGATTTACAACGCTGATGAAACAAGTGGTTTAAAACAAGTCATCACAGTCTGAGAAAAGGTTCCATTGAGTGAGAAAAAGATTTTACTAAATAAATATGTTAACAGTTAACATGTTAATCAATTAAGCTCAATTATTACATGCAGCCTATGTAATCTCAATCATTTTAAAAATATTTACAACATAATATTACTTTTTTTAATTCTGTGTTTAGACTGTCAAGTCAGCCATAAAATCAATTGGATTTATTTGGGACAGATAATAAAATGTTTATTAACAACAGGTGAAGAACAAATAAATGAACAAAAAAAATGTCAAAACAAAAAGTAGATTTTGGTTAATATTTAAAGGTGCTCTATGTAACTTTTAGCGGCCTCTAGTGGTGATGTTTCAGATTGCAACCAAATTTTAGAAGAGCGCTCGTGCTCGAACTCATAGACAATACCGTCTATTACGCAAATATCTCGGCGAATACTAGACGGATTCGGCGAGCACCGAGCTCGTTGGGACCATCTAGTCGAGCTGAAAAGAACCATATAAGTTCCATAGTTTTTGGTGGTGTTTTCGCGTAGATATTAGCAGAAAACCATCGGGCGCGCTGCAAAATTGCGGACGCCGGTGACGTTACGATCTCAGAAGAAAATCGCTCGTATCTCTGGAACGCAAAGACCCAGAGAGCTCAAATTCGGGGGAGGAGGTCCCAGGGGAACCCTTGCCCGAACGCTAGAGTGGCGGGCCTCGGGGATGCCCCCTACCGGATCGCCGCTCGCTGGGACCCCCGATTTCGAACGGCTATAACTCGGGGAGCCGGGCGAGTTGGACCTCGGGGGTGGGCTCGTTCGAAAGGCCCCGTCCAGCACTACGAACGATTAGAGTCTTGGGAATATTGATCAAAGATTGACTGAGATATAAGCCGAAAAACATGCGCCTTTAACCGGACGTAACTCCCTGACCGTTTACAATAGACTGTATATAAGGAGAGAGGCTCGGGAGCGCGCATGCACGTCACATCCGTTGGATTTCGCAGTAAATCCGACCCGGAGACTTCACATAGAAATAGGAATACTGGCCTTCAGAGGTAATAGCAAAACTCGACAAGTGGATCATTTTAATGTGTGATTACAACCCCTTCACACACAGGCAATAAAAAAAGGATTCATTTTAGTAGAAAGGTTACATAGAGCACCTTTAATTACACATTTTCAGATCAAATACAGCTCAATAAATGTCTCTGCTAGAAATCATTATTAGACAGCGTTTACAAGAAATCAAATCAAACCTCGAAGATTTCATGTAGGCTACGTAAAAATGTTCAGCCCTGAATACACTGTAAAAAGTGATCAGTTGACAACTTAAAAAAGTGAAGAAACTCATTGCCTTGTAATTGAAAAAATTAAGTTATGTGGAGTTGTCGAGTTCACAAAACTTTTTTTTTTTTTCAATTAGTACGCATGAAGTTTATTAATTAATCATTTTAAGGCAACGGGTTTCCTCACTTTTTTTAAGTTAAGTCAACTAAACACTTTTTACAGTGAACCTGTTACTGATGAACGTGATGATTCAAAGGAATTGGTGAATCAGTTTTTTAAAATGGTTTACTGAACCGAACCGATTCGTTCAAATGAATCAGACATTTGTCAGGCGTCATACCACATGACACCACCACACAGAAACCTTAGCAGCTAATTAAAAAGAAATAGTATTAGAATGTTATATATATATTAGGGCTGTCAAATGATTAATCGCGATTAATCGCATCCAAAATAAAAGTTTGTGTTTACATAATATATGTGTGTGTAGTGTGTATAATAATTTTGTATATATAAATACACACACATGCATGTATATATTTAAGAAATATTTGCATGTATATATTTTATATATATTTATACATAATTAATATTAGATATAAATATAAATATTTTATATATTAATAACACATTTTTCTTAAATATATACATGCATGTGTGTGTATTTATATATACAAAATAATTATACACACTACACACACATACACTCACCGGCCACTTTATTAGGTACACCTGTCCAACTGCTCGTTAACACTTAATTTCTAAGCAGCCAATCACATGGCGGCAACTCAGTGCATTTAGGCATGTAGACATGGTCAAGACAATCTCCTGCAGTTCAAACCGAGCATCAGTATGGGGAAGAAAGTTGATTTGAGTGACTTTGAACGTGGCATGATTGTTGGTGCCAGAAGGGCTGGTCTGAGTATTTCAGAAACTGCTAATCTACTGGGATTTTCACGCACAACCATCTCTAGGGTTTACAGAGAATGGTCCGAAAAAGAAAAAACATCCAGTGAGCGGCAGTTCTGTGGGCGGAAATGCCTTGTTGATGCCAGAGGTCAGAGGAGAATGGCCAGACTGGTTCGAGCTGATAGAAGGGCAACAGTGACTGAAATAACCACTCGTTACAACCGAGGTATGCAGCAAAGCATTTGTGAAGCCACAACACGCACAACCTTGAGGCGGATGGGCTACAACAGCAGAAGACCCCACCGGGTACCACTCATCTCCACTACAAATAGGAAAAAGAGGCTACAATTTGCAAGAGCTCACCAAAATTGAACAGTTGAAGACTGGAAAAATGTTGCCTGGTCTGATGAGTCTCGATTTCTGTTGAGACATTCAGATGTTAGAGTCAGAATTTGGCGTAAACAGAATGAGAACATGGAACCATTATGCCTTGTTACCACTGTGCAGGCTGGTGGTGGTGGTGTAATGGTGTGGGGGATGTTTTCCTGGCACACTTTAGGCCCCTTAGTGCCAATTGGGCATCGTTTAAATGCCACGGCCTACCTGAGCAGACTGATCTCATGAAATGGCGTATGTATGACACGCCAATTCGTATTTCCATTTTTGGCGTGCTATCAACACGCATAATCGCTTTTCAGCGTGTTTATCAACGCCTTTGACTTAACGTTATATTACTGTATTATGTATATATAAATATATGACCTACCCCAACCCCGTCCCTAAACCTACCCGTCACTGGGGTTAATACCATTTATGAGTCTTCTCCTACCATCCTAGGAAAAGAAATATCGCTCCACAGATGTAGATATAGATTTTGCTTCGTTTCGCTCGGACATTTAACGGCGTACACATACACGCGGAATCACTCGGACATTTAATGGCGTAGACATACACGCAAAAGATTTCGGCGTGGACATACACGCGGATAGCTCAAAATGCGTATAGATAACACGCCACTTGAATTGAAAGTGGCGTGTATGTTTACGCAAAGTCATGATGTCATGTTGACCTGAGCATTGTTTCTGACCATGTCCATCCCTTTATGGCCACCATTTACCCATCCTCTGATGGCTACTTCCACCATGTCACAAAGCTCTAATCATTTCAAATTGGTTTCTTGAACATGACAATGAGTTCACTGTACTAAAATGGCCTCCACAGTCACCAGATCTCAACCCAATAGAGCATCTTTGGGATGTGGTGGAACGGGAGATTCGCATCATGGATGTGCAGCCGACAAATCTGCGGCAACTGTGTGATGCCATCATGTCAATATGGACCAAACTCCCTGAGGAATGCTTCCAGCACCTTGTTGAATCTATGCCACGAAGAATTGAGGCAGTTCTGAAGGCAAAAGGGGGTCCAACCCGTTACTAGCATGGGGTACCTAATAAAGTGGCCGGTGAGTGTATATTATGTAAACACAAACTTTTATTTTGGATGCGATTAATCGCGATTAATCGTTTGACAGCCCTAATATATATACTTTTATAACGAACCAATTGTTACATATGCCTTTATTATTACTGTTTTATTTAAAAAAAGGAGGTCAAAATGTTTTAGAAAATCTAAATATATTTCAAACTAATTAGTTTAAGAAATGCCGCAGGCTCTGTACAAATGTAAAGCAAATATACAGATTTTTTTTAAGTGTTGATAATGGCCATTATGGCATTATTCTATGGTGTAATAAATCTCTTTTTTCCTGCATGCAATGTTCACAACCACATGTGTTTCTCTCTCTTTTAAATACACATTTTACTAAATGTATAATATGTTTTATAATTTTATATCAGAAATTCTGCACATCATTTTCACAGTAGTAGCGACATTTAGATATGCTATTCGTCTCTAAATGCCCCTATTGTGTAACATTTATGTGTGGAATTTCTATAAATTATATAAAAATGCGAATATGATCATCTCCTAACAAGGCCACATAGATTAGATGGTAAGCAAACCATCATTTCTAATAATCAATGTGTTGGATGCAGGAGAAATGGGCAGCAATAAAGATCGACTTTGACAAGAGCCAAATTGTTATGGCAAGGCGACTGGGTCAGAGTGTCTCTGAAACGGCAAGGCTTGTGGGTTAATCCCAGTCAGCATTGGTGAGAATGCTCCAACAGGGGTCTGAGGAGGGACAAACCACAAACCGGCAACAGGGTGTTGGGTGCCCAAGGCTCATCGATGCATGAGGGCAACGAATGCTATCCAGTCTGGTCCGAGCCAACAGAAGGTCTACTGTGGCACAAGTCGCACACAATTTTAATGATGGTTATGGGAGGAATGTGTCACAAAACACAGTGATTCACACTATACTTGGCATATGGGGCTGCGTAGCTACAGACCAATCAGAGTGCCTATGTTGACCCCTGTTCGGCATCTATAACATGAGCTTCAGAATTGAATGTGTCTGAAGTGTGATGTTCTGCTGGGACACCCTGAGTCCAGCCAGCCATTCATGTGGATGTATATTTGACAAGTGCCACCTACCTAAACATTGTTGCAGACCAGGTACAGCCCTTCATGACACTGGTGTTCCCTGGTGGAAGTGGCCTGTTTCAGCAGGATACCCTGACACACTGTTCACATTGTTCAGGAATGGTTTGAGGAACATGATGTAGAGTTCAAGGTGTAACCAAGCCTCCAGATCTTAATCCAATTGAGAATCTGTGGGATTAAGTTTGATCCACCTCACAACCCACAGGACTTGAAGGATCTAATGTATTGGTGACAGATACACTACAGGACACCTTCAGTGGTTTTGTAGAGTCCATGCCTTGGCGGGTTTGCGCTGTTTTAGAAGCATGCAGAGGACCAACAGCATATTAGACAGGTGGTCATAATGTTTTGGCTCATTGGGGTATATATTCTAATATTATATATAATACTACAATATATATTTTTAAAGAAAATAAACTATTTGGCATTTTCTGTAGACTATGTGGGTCAGCATTTAGAAGGTGCACCATTTGAACCACAAGATGGAGCAGGAGACCAAAGCAACGACTTTAAAGCAGGAACAGGTTCTCTCAATAACAGGAGTGGGGACTAAACTCGCAGTATTTTATCAAAGCTGTGTTTATGCCAAACCTTTTTTCCATTCAAAGTTCCAAGTTCCTTATCATGCAGGTGTAGACCTCCAGACTTGCTCGCCTTAAAAATCCCAATATATTTTTCAAGGTCTTATGCTCTTTTATAGTTTGTCAGCCTATCATTTCTGCTCACAACTCTGATTCTTTTTATCCCATAACTTCCACTTCTCTGACTTTGTGATTTCTTTATCTTTGTCCTCCACTCTCTTTTCACAACTTGCTTCTGCTTACTTCATCCCTAAGGTCCCTTTTTTTTTCTGAGCTTCACTTTTGTTGTTCTTTGATTGCATGCTCAGTCCCAAAAAGTTGGCCGACTTTTATACACTGTCAGCTCTGCCCGTTCCTGAACTGGCGTACTAGCAGTCAGCTCCTCACATTACTGAGCAAACTTGGCTGGGATTTATCTAGTGTGCCACCCTCCAACCTTTTGGGTCATTTAGCCGTCTTGTTCAGCTTTGCTGTTGACAGCCTCAAGACGCATGCTTTGCCGAAATCCTAGGACAGTGTCATTTTTTTATGTGTGTGAAACTGACACTCACCAACATCAATGCAAATGATTCCAGCTATATCATCTCCTTTCTATTCTCCTTATAAATGATTTATCCATGCATATCATTATTTAAAAAAAACATCTTTAATCTTCAAAGTATAAGTTCCTGTGACCGTCACAATGGGGAAGGAAAGACTATCGCAAGCAACTTCCATTTCATGCCTACTTTAAACGAAGGCCTATATCGTATTGATCGCCTCTGTGCAGTTAAGGGTTAAAAAACGATTTTCAGAATGCTGAATAAGCTAGATGCTAAAATAATCTCTTTTAGTTCCCATGTGGAAAATCCTGTTTGGTTCCCTGGTGGTGTATCTTTCAGTGAAGTATCTTATGGCTGCCGCAAGGGTGTTTAGCCTAAGCTGAAAAATCAGTGTGAGTGTAAAATTACATTATGGAAAAATTATTCTGTTGTTTTGATATTTTGAGAAATTGGACACACTGCGTTAACGTAAAAGAAATCAGTTGAATAAAGTAGTGGTAAAGTTAAATAAAAAGAAGGGGATTCCTTATGGAATATGTCCTTCAAAGTGACTCAAATAAAGTAGGCTACTTATGTCCCCATGTCTTATAAAGAATCAACTCTTAATGCTTTTACATTTCGTTCATATTTCAAAATTATTGCAAGTGAAGGTATCTTGACCAGTCACATATTTCAAGGCAGCACTGTATTAATATTCCTCATAATTTTTTTTTTCTTCTCGAGCTGCTTAATGTACATACGCTATTTAAACTTTATGGTGTTTCGCTCCTGAATGAACCAGTGCTTGAACAAATCAGTTGAACGAATGATTCATTGACTCATTCATAAAGACAGTCAGTCACCACCTTAACATGCAACCTGTAGAAAGTCAAAGGCTGCATTCGAAAATGCAGTCTCTGAGTAGGTATTTCTTTTGATTAAGTCCTTATTTTGTGACAGTTCAAAAAGTATGTTCTATAAGAATGTGTTTAGTATGAATGGTAGTCAGTTGGGTCGCTTCAATCCTCTCCCGTGGCCTTATGGGAAAGTAAAGTGTCCATCAGATGCACACTTGACTTTGGAATCTCACTTTTTTTTTTTATCTTATACAAAATATATATTTTACAAAATAATTGTTACTCTAAAATTGCTAGAAAATCAAAGCCATAATCCTAGCCAAGTTGTGTTCCAAATTTGAAGTTGATATCGCAAAAAAATGTAAGTTCCCATGATATTTTGTTTAGGGCACTGTACCAAAAATAGCCATCCATTGTCACCCACATTCCATTGATTTATTTTTTTATGCATTCTCCTGTAACAAATTAATACATTTCTGTCACAATATCAGTTCTATCACAAAACAGGTGCCAGACTCTCAGACTGACGATATACGTCTTGTCAAGATTAGAAAACTTTGATTTTGATAGTTAAAATAAATGTTGTAATATGAAACATGACACCGCCAACTTGCGCGGAGTCCGCTAAAAGGTTTTAAAGTTAAAGTTACCATTTCCATGGTAATGCGATGTATAATTTCAAAACGGTTTTCACGGGATGAATTTTGAGTTTTTAAGCTTTTGAATGACACCTAATTTAATTGAATTTAAAGCTCATCAAGATCCTCTTTACAGTGTTTTGCATGCTCACAGGAACAAATCATTTATAATGATAGAGACGGCTGAAATCTAGTTTTATGGATACATGCAACGAAAGGGCAAAGGAGCTAGTTAGGTCTTGAGAGTGGTCTGAAGTTGCTCACCTGGTTCAGAGAAGGGAACATGAACAGGGTCTGGAAATCGGACTTTTCCAAACCAGTCTGAGATCTTGCACGCCTCTTGCAGAGCTGCAGTGAAGCATGCAAAACAATCCAGCATGGAAACACTGTCGTCTCCTCTTTTCCTCACAACTTTTCTGCTTTCTCAGCAGGAGATATTGAAATGCTAAACCACCATGATTAATCAACCGCTTGTAGCTGGAGACACCATAAGCTGCTTGGCCAAGAGAGACACAAACAGACAGCAAGGGGCCTGGATGCTGTCAGGGCCTGAAAGAAGTATGCTAATAAAACAAGAACTGTTGGTGAGAAGCTATTCAATCAACAATTTCCACTGACTCTTGAAAAAAGAGGAACAGAAAAGCAAATATGCAAACCTAAATACTGGTGGTGGTACATGGAAACTTCAGCTCAATCTCCCCTTATGAATGATTCAGGTGCCAGTAACACCATGTTTGCTACTACAATTGCTCTATTATGTATATGATGCATAATGCACAACATTTGGTCGAATTTCAGATAATGTAAGAATCCAAGGTCATAGCTGGGGAATCTTTAAAGGATCATCTTTAAAGCTGGAGATGGAACTTAAAGACGAGTGATAGAGTGATAAACAAGACCGTTAGATCCAGGAGGATAAAGGATCAATCTGTTGTGGATTTGGGTGGACACCAGAAAGATCCATCTTAGCCTTTTCAGGGCAAAGTGTAAAAAGAGTGGGACTATAGGATTGCCTAAACCAAAATTATTAAAAATTTGTCAAAATAAAAAAGTCTGGAGAAAAAAGTACCGACCAGACCCTCACAATATTTCAGCAATTATGTCTGTATTATTTTATGTTGATACCTTACAACCAACAGCAGCGGTGCTCGATTTGTGAATGTATCACTCCATTAATTCGGGTCTGATCAGCTGCCGGTAACAATTGTACTGGACTTTTTTAAAAGTTACATTAAACTGTCTGAAAGGGTTCACATACTGTCTAAATATGTTCGCCTTGGTCCATTTCTGTAAATAATAAAGGGGAACTATATATTATCACATCTATATAGATAAAAGTCAACATTTGAACCGCTAGTTTTTTTGTTTTACATGTATCATTAGATATTTTAGTAAGCTGAAACTCAATACTTGTGTTTAAAAGTGTAATTTGGGAATTTCCCTCAAAAATTTCCCTCATTTGGGGTAGGCAAGTGAAGGATCCATCTGTTGTATCCTTCATTGCACGGGAAACGAAGGACACTCTGAAGCATCCAGCCTTCGAAGGATGAAGCCTCTGAATTGGGACGCAGCTGGTTAAATGGGAAACTTTGTAAATCGGATCGAGATTAATGAATCATTCAGACAGAGCTCACAATCGTAATAGCGGATTCTCGGCTACTTCACAACACAGGAACAAAATGAGCACTGGGTGAAATTAATATTTACCTAATCAATTGCAATCAACATTTTATCCAGTGAAGATTTGCATTGTCATCACGTTCACATTTTTCTGACCAACATCGGACATTCTTTTGAGTCGGTTCTTTTCCAGAAATTGTTCAAGTGGTTAACAAAACGGTCTGAATCGGTTCTCAATTCATGAATCATTCGTGCAAAAAGCTTGCAAAATGTTCTATCATTTGACAACGACAAATGACAAGGGTAAAGACAGTATTCTGACCGACTCTAACAACATCGGATGAATGACTCTTTTGAGTCGGTTCTTTTTCGTGAGGGAAGTGGCCGTGGGCTCAAATGTTCTGAATCGGTTCGCGATTTAGAATCGTTCTGAGCTCACTCACGCACTGAATTGTTGGGAATGGTTGATTTCTCGTTCCATACATGTGGCACTTTAGAAAACAGATAGGCCTAACAAAAAAGCGCCGGATGAAGTGGACGTTTAGCTACTTCAACAGAAACAACATGCAAAAGCGCCCTATCGTTTGTCAGCGATAAAGAAGATTTTCACATACGTGCATCATCCGAACGATCTGCTGCAGGTAATAGCCAAACGTTCATCAAAACAAAAATAGTTCCACAAAACTCAGTACCATGGCACCATGTTTCTTTTGGTCATGTTCTTCCATCTGATACCATCACTTTACTCGAGTAATTAAAAGGCTAGTAGGCCTAATGCCTCTGAAATGTGTATGTATATTCTTTATGAGACACACTCTTTTTTGTTTTTGAATATAATTAGGCCTATATTTCTTTGGAAGTGTGTGTTCTTCACTTAATGTATGCTAATATATGCTACTTGTTCATGTTTTTTTTTTTCTGTTTATGGCTATGCTTATTTATGAATCCCAGCATGAACGTTGCATATCTTTCATAATCATAAATAAGGGCAGGTTTTTTTTAGATTCGTTTTATTTATTTATTTATGTTTGTTTGCTTGTTTCAAAAAGCACATTTTAAAACCTGTGATTGCTTTTGAATACCCAAAGGCTATTTTCTGAATTTTTTAAGACCATAAAAGAGTCAAGAAATCAGAAAATAAAAGATATAGACATCAGAAAATAAAAGATATAGACAGAGAGATTTTCTGATCTGAGATCAAGAGGTCAAAAACAAGTTGTTTAAAGTCACCATGAGATCAAAATGGACGATTCTTATTCTAAATGCTTTATTTTGTGCACAAATAAATAATTTATAATCAACCTGTCGGAATTCTTTATTTTTCAGTTGACTCCCATGAAAAAAGCTTTAAAAGCCTATTTCAATCATTCCTTTTAAATCTATTTCTCGCCATGAATATAGCCGGGGTAGCTGGCATGGCTATTTATTAAACTATAAAAAAAAAACATAATCTGTCACTCACATGAGATAGCAGCAACAGCAAACCATCCAATCAATTCCCGATGAACAAAATAAAGTCAAACCCGATACACTCGATTATACACAATGAGGAAGAAAAGACTAACGTAACTTCCTTTTCATGCCGACCATCAAGGGACAAAAGCTGATGGCATTACATCTGAAACTGAAGATTTGTTTTGACCTTATGAGTGAAAGACACAAAGGTCAATTGTGACAGCAGGCAATGACAAGCCTCTGCAAATGAATTTACCACAGCAATCTGATGGTACGCCGGTCTCAGTATGCCTCCCCTGAGATCCATCTGCCCGCGTTGCTCCGTAAGGTCACTCCGGTGGGCGTCTGCACCCACTCTTTTCGGCTACACGGCCAAGCAGATGGCCTCACAGTGTAAAGGGTTTCTATGTCTTAGGATTCGCTGGGAAAACGATGAGTCAGCCAGGATGTGGCCTGCCTTCAAAAATATCCCAGCCTGCCAGTGTCCTTGCCACCCTGATCAGCCATCCACATTATGACGGACTTCCATGATGTGCCATCTTTCATTAACCTCCCTGTGAGTGATGGATTAACCCTGAGGGCAGAGACAGAGTCATAGATTATTGAGAACACGTTTGCCTTCGCTCTGCCTCACCTGGTTTATAGTGGATGAGACTGAACTGCTTTAACTGCTATAGCACTCTTGTCTTAGACCAGTTTTCTAGAGGACAGTTTTTGGACGTCAGATGTAATGTTTTTGCTCAAACTTAGCAGAGGTGAGATTACAGTATGTGCAGGGGAGCTGATATTAAAGTTGGCATGAAACAGAAATATGTACTTGGGAAGTGTCCTGCCCTCGCTTTAATAAACACTTCATCAGAGAAGAGAAGTGGGGCTGCATCCGAAATTGCATTCTTCCCTACTATATAGTAGGCGAAAAACAGTACGTGACAAAAGAAGTATGTCAGAATTCACAGTAGTCATAAAAGTGTAGGCAAAAAGTACCTGGATGATCTACTACTTCTGGTGAGGTTCTGAAGTGTGCATACGATGGACACTTTACCATCCCATGAGGCCATTTGAGATTTGTGAATGACAGTAAAGCGACACAACTGACGCTGGTCACATGATAGTGACAGTATGGTGAATGTAGTACGTCCAGATTATATTCATGCTACACACTTTCATACTATATAGAACGTACTTTTTTAGTGGTCGTGAAGTAAATACTTGTTCAAATTTAGTACCTACTCGAGAGTATGCGATTTCAGACGCAGCCAATATGTCACTGGAAGTTTTTTTGATTAAAGATTATAAGGGCACGTGAATTATGATGCAATAAAAAAAAAATAAAAAAAATGCAATGATGTACATGGATAAATCATTTATAATAAATACTGCAAAATTCCATTGAAAAAAAGAATTGTCTATTTTGATTTCATGGTGACTTAAAAAAAAAAAAAAAAAAACCTGATTAAACATAAATAGTAATAAATAATAATAAAAAGTTTTTCCATGCTAGAATTAATTTAAATAAACTATCATTAAAATGAAAAAAAAAAGTGCAAAAATTAAATGATATAGGCAAAAATAATTTAAATCTGATGTGTAATTTCTGTGCACTTTTCAAACAGGTCTTCGAAATACATTGCCTGACAGACAAGCAGAATATTAATAATACTTCCATTAGCAATATGGGTTTTTTTTGCGATTTTTAGCTATTGGTTGAGATCATAACACATGACAGGCTTTCACGGGTAAAGAATTGGAGAATCGCTGCTGGAGAATTAATTTTGTACTATCCATCAATCACACTTCTTTATTGATTTTATTCTATCAATAAACTGTTATGTCAGATATTTCATGTATTGCATTTCACCCAGTTCTCATCTCTGATCATGAACCGGTTACCTTCACTCTTAAAAACACAAGAATCAATAAAACTATAGACAGGTGCCAGTTCAGTATATATCAGTTGAAAGATAAGAACCTTAATGAATACTTCAACAGACAGTGGACATCCTTCATGAAGACAAATGACAGCCTAAATATTAATGCGGCAACATAAACCGAAATCAAAGTCTACAGTGATCTGGGGGCAAATAACTTTGCCCTTCAGGGAATATTACAGATTATTTTCAACATGATGTACACTTAGAGTCAAATGTTTTAAATAATTTAGATTTGTTTTAAGTCTATTTAATATGAAAAATTGAAATATTGTTATAAAGTAGCTGTTTTCTATTTGAATATATTTTAAAATGTAATTTATTCCTGTGATGGTAAAGCTGAATTTTCACCATCACTACTCCAGAGACTTCTTCCAAAAACATTAAAAACATTAATTTGACCGGTAATGTATATGGCATGTAGTAATTTACCACAGACCATTATTTCAACGTGTCCTTCTGTTTGTAAAAATTAATAGGAAACACAAAATAAATGAGAGTGAGTAAATAATGACAGAATTTTCATTTTTGGGTGAACTATCCCTTTAACTCCCTGTAGTTGATGCCTGGCTGTAAAGCCCAAAGAAGAAGCCAATACCAGCAGGAGACATAGACAGTCAGATGAAGATGATGGCAGGGGTGTTGCAGATACTACTCAGTTGGACAGACCAAATTTAAAGTGCCCCATTATGCTTTTTCAAATATTAATTTTCATGTAGTGTGTAATATAGCTGTTTGTGAATGTAAAAAGTCTGAAAAAAAAAAAAACCTGTCAAGAAGACGCTGTTTTCTGTGCTGTGAATGCAAATCTACTTTGCATACACTTCCAGTTCCAAAGGATGAAGACTCTATAGCTTGAAATGATACTGTAAAATCGACGCCATTGTTACTGTTCATATCACTGTGTTTCAAGTTCTGAGGAAGCTTCCGCAGATGAAATTGAGATTTAGGTGTTTCTATTTGACACGCGCTTCAAGCAGTAGCCCAATCACAACGGACTGTGCCATCCAATCAGAGCAGAGTAGCCCAATCACAACAGACTGTGCTATCCAATAAGAGCAGAGTAGCCCAATCATAACGGACTGTGCAATCCAATATGAGCAGAGTAGCCCAATCACAACGGACTGTGCCATCCAATCAGAGCAGAGTAGCCCAATCACAACAGACTGTGCCATCCAATCAGAGCAGAGTAGCCCAATCACAACGGACTGTGCCATCTAATCAGAGCAGAGTAGCCCAATCACAACAGACTGTGCCATCTGATCAGAGTAGCCCAATCACAACACACTGTGCCATCCAATCAGAGCAGATTAGCCCAATCACAACAGACTGTGCCATCCAATCAGAGCAGAGTAGCCCAATCATAACGGACTGTGCCATCCAATGGGAGCAGAGTAGCCCAATCACAACAGACTGTGCCATCCAATCAGAGCAGAGTAGCCCAATCACAACAGACTGTGCCATCCAATCAGAGCAGAGTAGCCCAATCACAACGGACTGTGCCATCTAATCAGAGCAGAGTAGCCCAATCACAACAGACTGTGCCATCCAATCAGAGCAGATTAGCCCAATCACAACAGACTGTGCCATCCAATCAGAGCAGAGTAGCCCAATCATAACGGACTGTGCCATCCAATGGGAGCAGAGTAGCCCAATCACAACAGACTGTGCCATCCAATCAGAGCAGAGTAGCCCAATCACAACAGACTGTGCCATCCAATCAGAGCAGAGTAGCCCAATCACAACAGACTGTGCCATCTGATCAGAGTAGCCCAATCACAACACACTGTGCCATCCAATCAGAGCAGCGTAGCCCAATCACAACTGACTGTGCCATCCAATCAGAGCAGAGTAGCCCAATCACAACAGACTGTGCCATCCAATCAGAGCAGAGTAGCCCAATCACAACAGACTGTGCCATCCAATCAGAGCAGAGTAGCCCAATCACAACTGACTGTGCCATCCAATCAGAGCAGAGTAGCCCAATCACAACAGACTGTGCCATCCAATCAGAGCAGAGTAGCCCAATCACAACAGACTGTGCCATCCAATCAGAGCAGAGTAGCCCAATCACAACAGACTGTGCCATCCAATCAGAGCAGAGTAGCCCAATCACAACGGACTGTGCCATCCAATCAGAGCAGAGTAGCCCAATCACAACGGACTGTGCCATCCAATGAGAGCAGAGTAGCCCAATCACAACGGACTGTGCCATCCAATCAGAGCAGAGTAGCCCAATCATAACAGACTGTGCCATCCAATCAGAGCAGAGTAGCCCAATCACAACAGACTGTGCCATCCAATCAGAGCAGAGTAGCCCAATCACAACAGACTGTGCCATCCAATCAGAGCAGAGTAGCCCAATCACAACAGACTGTGCCATCCAATCAGAGCAGAGTAGCCCAATCCCAACAGACTGTGCCATCCAATCAGAGCAGAGTAGCCCAATCCCAACACACTGTGCCATCCAATCAGAGCAGAGTAGCCCAATCACAACAGACTGTGCCATCCAATCAGAGCAGAGTAGCCCAATCACAACACACTGTGCCATCCAATCAGAGCAGCGTAGCCCAATCACAACTGACTGTGCCATCCAATCAGAGCAGAGTAGCCCAATCACAACAGACTGTGCCATCCAATCAGAGCAGAGTAGCCCAATCACAACAGACTGTGCCATCCAATCAGAGCAGAGTAGCCCAATCACAACAGACTGTTCCATCCAATCAGAGCAGAGTAGCCCAATCACAACAGACTGTGCCATCCAATCAGAGCAGAGCAGGCTGTCAGAAAAGAGGGGTTCAGAGAGACTGGATCTTTGAACAAACTTTTCAGACTAAAAATTAGGTGATGTGCAATATATATTATGATAAAATGATTATAATATACAATGATATTTGCTACATTGTTTTAGACATTTTTTTACAATATCATGCAACTCAATCATCATAGAAACGAATACAATTTGTTTTGTCTCAATCTGTTTTGTCTCAAAATGTTTCCAAGGCCACTTAAGTTTCGACCAATGGATGCTGGCGGTGGTTCAGGAGATCTGGTCCGTGCTGGTATGGAATGGAACGCCCATGTTTCACAATCCAGCCAATTCCCAATGGATAAAATCAAATCACACTAATCACCCCCCGGCCAAAAGTCTGTCAGAACAATGAGACTGAACACAGCAAACCAAACAGTGAGCAATTTAATTTTGTTGTTGCTAATGGTGGATCATGAGCTGGCTTTCCATACATGGCTCCTGCATGATGATCATCTTTTTGTGAACAGCAGTGAAATATTTTATACTGTAAATAGGCCTATATAACAAAAAAAACATTGTTAATATGTACATTTTAATGTATATCACGCACAAGCAAAATGAACACCATGCCAAATTAGCCACTCTTTAGGTCCTAATATTTATCTTTACTGTTATTAAGCTTTATCTTGCCTGAGGGGAGCCCACTGAAACATCTGAAAACAAATTAGAAGCAGAACATGAAAGTATGAATATACAATATACATCTGAGAAAATGTTCGAAAGTGGTTGCTTCCATCTGTAATTAGGCCTGCTTGAGCTAACAAAGACATTTAAACAATTTCACCCTGTAGTAGAGCAGACTGAGATATGAAGGGTTAAACTTTCTTCAGGTGGTTAATGGAAGAATTATGATGCTTTTACTCTACAGTTCAAAATTGAGGTTAGGGTTATTGATTCAAATACAATAAAAACAGTGGTATTGTGAAATACTATTACAATGTTTTAAATATTTAAAATTTAAATATAATTTAAATATTTTAAAATGTAATTTATTCCTGTGATCAAAGCTGTATTTTCATCATCATTACTCCAGTCTTCAGTGTCACATGATCCTTCAGAAATCATTCTGATATGATGATTTGCTGCTCAAGAAACTATTCTTATTATTATCAATTTTCAAAACAGTTGTGCTGCTTATATTTTTGTAACAATTGTGATTCGTTTTGAGAGAGAATTCTTTAATGAATAGAAAGCTCAAAATAACTTCTTCTTTTTTTTGCAACAATGTAAAAGTCTTTATTTTCACTTTTGATCAATTTAATGCATCCTTGCTGAATAAAAGTATTCATTTCTTTTTAAAACGCCGTACTAACCGGTAGCTCTTAGTTTGGGCCGGGTGAGTGAAGCAAGAAAGGTTCTCACAGACTCTCATGCTTGAGCTTCAGTCCCAGGATTTATAATTATTGAGTTCGTTGGGAGGACGCCATTAATACCGCTAATGCTTTCAACGCAGGAGGAAAAATAAGATTGCTGTGTCATAAAATCAATCTCTCTTTATGAAGAATTCATTGGTCTGGTGTCGTTCTCCTGAAAGCTCTAGAAGTTTTTGATTAGTGTAGAATCAATACTATGTTGGAGACAGTGTGTGAATAACCAAAGCGAGACAGAAGAGAGATCGCGGTGCGAGCCCCAGAGTGAATGAACCCTCTCCATCCGTGAGGATCTGTGTCAGTTCTGTGGAGTCTGGGTTAATTGGTCTGAGAGAAATCAATAACATCTGCTAATTTGCCTCCAGATCTCACCAGCTCAGTGACATGGAAGGGAGAGCTGGATGCGTAAGATCACACGCTTTTGATGAACGTGCTGAAACGTCTACCGTCAGCAAACCTCTGCAATTACGTGCCTTCTAGTGCTAATGATGTGTGTTTTCCATGTCTTAGTTCAAAGCTTAATCACAGTCACTCAAATACAGCGTGACACCAGTGGTCACCGAACAGGATTGTTTTCCGTAGGTTTAATGATGTGATTATGAATCCATAACACAGCGTCTCAGGAACGCTTTTAGATTTTCAGACCACTGTGATTGTTATTGTGCTGCTTTGTTTCTTCTTGCTTTAGATACTTTGGGAAAGGAATACAGCTCGACCCAATTAATAACTTAATGAGGGAATCTCAGGAGCTAAGTTTCCATCTGTAACCCTGGAGTGATAGAAACCATAGTTTTCTCTTAAAGGGATAGTTCATCTAAAAAGTGAAAATTCTGTCATTTCCTCAACCTCATCATGTTATTCCAAACCCACAAGACTTTCGTTCATCTTAAAACACAAAAGAAGATATTTGGATCATCTTTTGTGGGTTTGGATTTATTTTATAATGTCTGGAATGGACTTTCAGTGGAGGACAAAAATCTACCAAAACCCTTCAGGGCTCAACGCTAGGGATTTTTTCTACTGGCCACACCAAAAAAAACAAAAATAAATAAATAAATAAAATAGGCCTAGTTATTTTGTTCATTGTTTTTTATCCATAACCTTAATAAATAAGGTTGTGACACCAAAAACTACTAGCCTAATGGTGTGTTCACACCGAACGCGAATTTAATTATTTGCGCGAGTAGATTACATACAAAGGCAATGCAAAGACGCGAATAGACGCATCATTCGCGCCGGGCGTTGCGAATGACGCGAATTGGGCGACGCGTTAGCCGCAAATGTCTTCCGCGCAAGTTGAAAAATTTGAACTCGAGCGAATGTTCAAGCGTCTAACTAGACGCGATAGACGCGTATTTGACGCTCTATTCGCGTTCGGTGTGAACACACCATAACTCATATAAAATTTAAATATTGTTAAAGACAAGTAAACTGTCAGTAATAAAATAAGAACAAATAATCAAATTACGAGCTATAGCACAAATAGCAATAGAACAAACATACAAATAAAATAAACATTGCTTTTCATGTTTTTTCAGGTAAGTCTAACAATAATTTTCAGGTAGAGAAATTTAATAATCAAATGTAAAATAGCACTGCAGTCTTCACTGTGTATAAATTAAAGATAAATTAAATACATTTACATAGGTTATTCAGTCAAGAGCAGCGAGGGATTTTTGTTTGATTAACAGTAAAACAAAGAAAGCAGCAGGTTTATTAGGCTGCTGTCACTTTAAGAGCTGCACGGATCCAACATACTGTTACTGTTTTGTGTGAATATGTCAGTTCGAGTGAAAGAAGACATGAAAGGGAGCTCAATTCAGCATCCACACGCTGAGAAGCGGCTTTATGGGCGAGAGCTTTGGATGTGTGCGCACACAAAACTTCTCACACTATTGAATTGAATTTTCTTTCAGTCTTGCGCTTGAATATTTAAATGGGCAAGGCTTAAAAAAATGTGCAAAAGATAAACGTTCGTAATGCAGCACTGGCCCGATCGGGCTAGTGACAGTTACGTCAACTGTCCCGAGCCACATTTACGCTGGCCCCAGGCCATAAGGCAGTCATTATTGTCGAGCCCTAAGCTTAAAATGATCATAAAAGTAGTCCAAACAATTTGTGCATAATATTTAAAGCCAGAAACAAGGAAAAGTTATAAAAAAATTTGTCATCATTTATTAAACAACAGCAGCTATGTAAAGTCGGAAATATCGTAATTACAAGTTCTGAGTACATAAATGTTCAAGAAAAGTTGTTTACAAGTGGGAAACTTAGTATTTTATGATACACAAGTTGCCAAGTTGTGACATTTAAAGGGGTGTGATGATTTGAGACATGAAGGAATTATTTATCTATATTATAGACAGGCCCGCATTAACCTGCCGTTAGGCCCTGGGGCTGAGAGGTTTTGTAGGCCCACAATAAAAAAAAAAAGTCTAATGATCACGTTTGTCTATACAACAAAAGCAGAAATAAGTTTCTCTCCCCGAGAGAAACTTATTTCCTAACGAAAACAGTATTCCATAAAAAAATCCACAACAACAGCAATGTAAAACCTCCACAGCACAGGCTACTGGAAAGCAGTAAATAGTCTAGTTTTAGTCGACGAAATACAATAAGATTTTAGTCGACTAAATTTAAAGTAGATTTAGTCGACTAAAATCGAATGGGTTTAGTGAAATTCTATGCATTCATTTAGAATTTCTCTAAAATTTCCAAACCCATTATATATTCCCGTAGAAAACATCTATTAACCTGTTAATATGAATAATTTTTAAAGTTTGAACATGCAATACTGTACAGACGCAGATTTAGAGCGGTGACATAACATAATATCTTAAAATTAAATAAAAACACTTCTTCTCCAAAAGTAGAACAGTCTTTTTTTCTTCAATTAATGATTATGCAGTCTTTAACTTACATACATCATTCTTTATTCTTTCAAGCAGACATATTTATTTGTATAATTTAAGTATAATTAATCCATATTAAAGCTATTAAAGAGCAGTGAATGCTTTTCTCTTTTTATTTTGTTGTTTGATTAATATTAAGTGTACAGACGGCATTAGGTTTATTACGCACTGTCACTTTAAGACCGAGTGCGCAGATCCAATTACACTGATGCACATCCAATATTCTCACAACTGTACATTCATTCTGTAAAACATAACCGACTGTGTTTACGTGAATACTCTCTAAAACGGACATTTAGACATAATGTTGTGTGTATTTGTCCATTCAGACGCGAAAGAGAGCTCAATTCAGTCCTCGCGCACTGTCTGTCTATATGTGCAGGCCCATAGACAGTAAAAGAAATGGACAGAGCCATCTCATTGGAACTCAGTTGAGACAGTTGAAGCCCATTTTTAGCGATTTTTGAGCACTTCCGTTCCTGACGCGCAGACTCAAACCGACTCAAACTAAGCTTGATGACGTGAGCAACCTGTCTGACAGACGTTAATCTTCTAGTAGCTGTGCCAAGAGGAATCTGAATCATTCCCTTCCGAAACTTGCAGATCTGGAGATCGTGAGTATTAGCTGTCCATGAGCTCGCAGCAGGAGCAGCTTTACAACTCTCTATGGGCTTCTCCCTTGACTTTATGCCTCGACGTCCCCCCGATTGCGCGCGAGTTTCTACTTCGGTCTATACGGTAATTTCTGCACAGCGCGACAGAGAGTCGAGTGGTTATGACGCAATCGTTAGCCTATTTTTACTAAATCTGTTTCTACGGGGCCATAACGTAACATAGAAGGTAATGGAGCCTTTTATACATTGTCGTGTTTCTTTAGAAATAAATAATGGACAAATGGAGTCTTTAAACGCCTCAGATGTAAAGTTATTCGCTGTCAAAGTGACGCCAAAATGAATGGGAGTCAATGGAAATGCTAACGCAAGTGAAGTTCTGCTACAAGATGGCGGCACCCGGCCGACTTCAACTTCCGGTCGATGGATTACCCCCTTGTGCAGGCCAGGGCTGCACGCTTCGGGTCGGGACCATATCGTCTCGTTTTCGTCTGTGAAACATTTTTGTTGACGAAAATAATTACGCAAATTATTCGTCAACGAAATTAACACTGCCCGCCTGTTTGCTTGTCCTCTCCACTGTTCATCGATCGGTGCTCCGCTTAATGAGCTCGACTCACCTTCATTTGCAGGTTTAAAAAATCCTGTTAGCTTTGGAATCTTTTTTAACAATTCCTTCTCACTGTTTTCTTTCTGTCGCGATATTTTTCGTTTATGAGCACCACTCTCAAACTTTTTCTTCCTCAACATTTTGATAGCTATCATCAGCCTCTGTGACTAGCATAAATTTGAATAGACTACTATAGAAGATGACGCAACTGTTTCTCTACATTCTGATAGGCTGTCATATCATGCTTCCCACGTGGGTCACTTGTAAATTGGATCAATCAGCAGCCAAAAACATGAATATCAAGTGATTGACAGAAAATTCGACAAATTACAAAACAATGTGATTTTTTTTTTGGCTTATGATAGGCCCCTTGTCTTCATAGGCCCTGGGGCTTCAGCCCCAGTAAGCCCGTGCATTAATGCGGGCCTGATTATAGACAATATGATGTATCTGCAATCTATAGAGATCAGTGAGCAGAAAGCAAGTCTGTAGTGAAGGGTGTCAACTTTCAACTTTCATGTAACAAAAACATTTAGTGAGTAAAAGGTTGACTATAAATGACAAAAGTAAGTACAGAATTTTTGAGTGAACTTTTCCTTTAAAATGTATTCATTGAACTGAATTAATTGAGTCTAAATAAAAAAGATCTGTTTGTAATATTATTGTAATTGTACTCATGCAAACTGTATTAACTATCCATCAGATAACTGAAGCAGAGGACACCGGCTCACATGACTGACGGCTCTAATGGGTAGATGAATATCTAATTGTCTCACTCGTGACCTTCTCCATTGCTAACCCAGTTGCCATGGTAGCCACGTGTAATGTTTTTGACAGGGTATATGGGTGCAAAGGTATGTGTTCATCACGCTCGTATACACACGCAAGCACTTTCATCTATGGTTAAGTTTGCCAGTGGATCTTACAAGCTTGCTTTTGTTGGTGAATGAAGAATCTCTGTTTGTACAGACTTTAAACTTCTCAGATGATTTACACATGAACACCAACAGCGGACGGTCTCTGTCAGCCAACACTAATAGAATTTGCAATGCTGCTTTGAGATGTAAGCTTTTAAATCCATATAACTGTAGTAATTTCAGTAAAGTAATTACAGCTGTTTTGCTAACATACCATTTTGCTAACTGGAGAGAGAGCTCTCAGTTAGCCTTCCCATTCATCTTAATGGCAGTTTTTCAAATGAAACCTGCTTAATTTTCCATAATAACAAATTGATTTCTTAGAATTCTCTTCTTGTAATTAATGTCTTTATATTTCTCTTTATTTCAACTTTTTTGTAGTTGCAGCATTCTCACAATTGATACATTGTTTCTTGTAACTGCAACTTTATTTTTTTTTCTAACAATTGCAAATAATCTTTTTTATAATTGTGAATATTTCTTGTAATTATAACTAATTATGACTATTTCTTGTAATTATAACTTCATATTTCAAAATTGTTACTTTATTTCTCCTAAGTGTAACATACACTCGCTGACTTTATTTACTACCATTACATTTTTTTTCTTGTTATTGTGTCTCCAAATCATTGTTGGCTTACTCTGAGAATGGAAACCAGAGGAAAGACTAACATTCACCCGGAATAAATGAAAAAAGCTCTTTCCAGAATTTGGAGATGAGCTGGGGCCTGCGAAAAACATGGTCAATGACTGCAACTGCTGTCTCTCTGGCAGAGGAATAAAATGAGCTCCTTCGAGATCCGATCCACCAAAGTCAAAACTACTGTGTACCGGGCCGTAACAAATCTAGTGCAATGTAGAACCAGGGTCTTGAAGGAACCGACAGCAGTTGAAGGGGTCCCGCAGGGGGTCGATTGAAAGTCTTACAACTGGCGCAGACCGAGCAGGCTAATACAAAACGCCGCATGTCACGAGCCATAGATGGCCACCAAAACCGTTGCTTAACGAGAAACAAAGTTCGATTGATCCCCGGATGACATAGCCTGACTACGTCAGACTTCGTACTTCCGCTCAATTTCATTTCGCTTCTGTACTTAGTCTGAGACATCGACATGTCTCTCAGTTTTCCTCCGGCCTGAAAACAGCCGGCCAATCAACGAACAGAGGGCGGGCTGAGAGTCGTGACGTAGACGCTAAGTGCCGAGTTTAAGATTGGGGAAATCGAAAACGACCGCGGATATGGAGACACAGGATACAATTCGCCCTGTTGTGGAGAATATTCCCGGCATTTCCAAACTGAAGCCCGAACAAGAAAAGTGTTTGTTAAACATTTTGAATGGAGGTGATGTCGTGGCCCTACTCCCGACAGGTTTTGGTAAAAGTTTAATTTATCAAATATTACCGATCGTCAGCGAGAAACTGGGGAGGCCAAAGATCGACAAGGCGATAGTTGTGATTGTGTCCTCCTTGGTTGCACTCATGGAGGATCAGGTTAAGGAGGCAGCAAAACTCGGTCAGCCATGTTCACTCCGGTATTTCGCTCGATGGTTTCATTTTCGCATCATACATGTGTTTACAGTGGAAGTTCGATGCGGCTGAGCTGGCGAATAACACACGTCATAACCAAATGTTATGTGATTGGCTTACGGGTAACCAATGATTTTATACTTCAGACAAGCGCCTTACCCCCGCCCCCCCCCCCCCCCCCCCCCCCCCCCCCGTGAGAAAGAAAACACTTTTCAATGATGACATGCCAGACTCTGTCTATGAAGCAAAGCGAAGTAGCAGAGTTTGGTATTACCAGGCTCCGGATGACAGGCCACCTTGGAGCAATGTCCCCATCGAAAGACGTAGGACCGCAAACTCTCAGGCACGAATAAACGATTCAATGGGCATCCGGGTGGAGGCGTTACCTCTTGTAAGGCTGTACCGACCTTCGACTCGATCTCCCAAGTCACCATCGAAACCATCATACTCTGTGGCAGGAATGGGCTAGGGAGAGTGCGGGTGCTCAGATTGGTCAAAAACATGAGATAAGGCATCAGGTTTGATGTTCTTGGAACCCGGACGGTAACAGATGGAAAAATCTAAAAGACCGAAAAATAAAGCCTACCGAGCCTGCCTAGAGTTTAACCTTTTGGTGGATTGGATGTATTCAAGAATCTTGTAGTCGGTCCAGACAATAAAGGGTACTCCCTGAACCCTCCAACCAATGATGCCATTCATCCAAGGAAAGCTTGACTGCCAGAAACTCTCTATTACCAATGTCATAATTGTTTTTGGCGGGAGACAATTGATGAGAAAAATACACGCAAGGATGCATCTTGTCGTCCGTGGAAGAACTCTAGGAAAGAACCGCGCCAACCCTCACCTCTGATGTGTCGACCTTCTACCACAAACTGACGAGAAGGGTCAGGGGCAACAAGAATGGGAGATGAAACGAAGCGGCTCTTGAGTTTGGAAAGCGTCAGCTGCGTTGGACCACCTAAAAGCCATTTTGGTGGAGGTCAAGGCTGTCAAATAAGCGGCTAGCTGGCTGTAAAACAGCGGTAAAAATTGGCAAAGCCCAGATACCTCTGCAGGGCCTTGCAGGAATCTGGCTTTTGCCAATTTACCACATTCTGAATTTTGGCGGGATCCATGCGAACTCCCTCGGATGACACAACGCACCTCAAAAAGGGAACGCACTGTGCATGAAAAACGCATTTTTACCCCTGGTGGTATTAAAGGCGGTCTTCCACTCATCCCCCTCTTTTATGCGGACCAAATGATAAGCAAAGGTCCAACTTTGTGAAAAAAGAAGAACCCTGCAGTCGTTCGAAGATTGAATAAGTCTTGAAATACACAGTCGTAGGGACGATGCGGAGGAAGCGAAGCAGCTCGAGACTTACTGAATACTTTGTTCAGGTCCAGGTACTCACTGGGCACGTTTGACAGATGCGCCTGCTCATCCTGCAACACAGAACAAGACACAGAAGAGCATGCAGACAAACAAGAGGCATGACAGTATTGACTCCATGACAATACACTATTCTGACACCAGTTTATGTGAGGGTTGTGAAGCGAGAGCCAGGGATAACCAAGGACAACAGGAGCCATAGGAGAATCTATTATGAGGAAACAAATCTCCTGCATGTGATTACCCGAAGTGATGAGACACCGCCCAGGATGCTGACGGAGATTGGGTGGGGGAGTGAGACCACTGGTGTCTTGAGATTGCGGGCAAGATTGAGGTAAAAAAAATTCCCCTCAGCTCCTGAGTCCTCTAATACTTGACAAGCATGATATGATCCAGCCCATTGCAATCTAACCAGGAGGAGAGTGGCGACAAGGGAGGTATTTCCAAAAGCGAGACTGCCCATCAGTAACCTCTTCCTTACTGACGGGCTTTGGCTTTTACAGGGCATTGAGCGGCGATGCTTCCCGCCCCTCCACAATATAGGTTCCGTGAATCCGTCTCCTCCCCCCGGGACTGACGAGCTCTGTCCACCTGCATGGCCTCAGGATCGAGTGAGGGGCCGACCGTATCGCTGGAAGTAGCTGCAGATTGACATCATCTCAGGAACCAAGGCTTGTAACGCGCGTTTGTCTAGAAGCCACAGCCGAGCAAATCAATCAGAGAATCAAGAGCTGTGGGTAATTCCAGTGCGTAGATCTCGTTCAACATGTCCCACTGTGCCTCAACGTTCCAGTTAAATTCCGCCGTTAGTGTGCGAAATTCGATAGAGTAATCAGCAACTGATCTGTTAGGTCTGTTAGATCTGTTAGATCAGGTCCGCCAGATCAGCACCGCTTCTCTGCGGAAACCGCCCGATCAAATACCTTCTTGAGTTCATCACTAAATGACTGAAACAATGAGCAGCACAGGTGTTTCTGCTCCCACAATGCAGTGCCCCAGAGCGCAGCCCGACCAGACAACAGAGTAATCACAAAGGCCACTCTGGATTCCTCCGTGGGAAAAGATGATGGCTGAAGGGCGATGTACAGGGAACACTTGGCTAGAATGAATGGCAGTCGGGTTTCGCTGACGCGAGCTGCAGGGTTCTGGGGTGGAACAACACGGGATGTTTATTCCAATACCTGCACTATCAAGGCCGGGACACCGTGACCCATAGCCAGGATCTGTTCATTTCGATGTTCCATCCGTGCATTACTGCTTGATAAAATGTCTCTTAACTCTTAGGGTGTATTCACACCTGCCTTGTTTGGTTCGATTGAATCGAACTCTAGTTCGTTTCCCCCCTTGGTGCGGACCTTTTGGGCAGGTGTGAATACAGCAATCGAACTCGGGTGCGGACCAAACAACCGAACCGAGACCCAGCTGAAGAGGTGGTCTCGGTACGGTTCCAAACGAACTCTGGTACGGTTCGTTTACGGTGTGAACATGAACCGACCCAATTGCAAGAAAGCACTGCGCCTTTGAGTTAACAGGCTTCCGTAGTCGGAGTTGCGTTATGGGAAAGTGATCTGTTGTAGCCTACTACATTACATCTGTTGCGCGTCTTTCTGCGCGTCGTGTGTGCATCATTGGAATGGAATGAATGGAGTGTGTGCATCAGGACATTCACATACAGAGCGTTCTCTTTAGTCTAATCGCGCATAGATGCAAAAAACAACATTTGCAGTTCATATAATGTAACGATAGTTACAATACAAGGATGATGCTGCGTTAATTTACGTTAAGCCTTTTTTGCACTTCCTGATTTCCCTACTTGAGAATCCTTGTCCAATGAATGGACGACCTTAGCACACGTGTGGTTTTGTTTACAAATTTTGGTTCACTTGCAAAAAGAGCAGTGTGAAAGCGAACCGTACCAAAAAAATTTTTTTTTTTTTTGGTACGGACCAAAGCAAGTGAACTATCGGACTTTCCTGGTGTGAATACACCCTTAGATGCTCGCTGGATCCATGTATGGTCAGATCGTTATGTCAGGAGGAACAAAAGAGGCAAGGATCCAAATGCGAGTGAAATAACAGTTTATTAAACTAAACAGAAAACTACAGCAAGCAGAGCTGTCCAATGTTTCTGACACAGGAGAAGTCCTGGGCAGGCCTTAGTAGTGAGGGAACTGCAATGGACTGGAGAGCAGAGGAATGAAGAGTCCAAACTGGCAAGGCCACCAGCGCCGTAATAGTTCACACACAACCAGACGGCAATCCAAACACACCAGGAAGCAAACAGGAACAGAGAGCTGGAAACTGATGAAACAATGAGACATGAATAGCAGAGCGACAGGTGCCGCTGATCTGATCAGAAAATCAGACCAGCTGCAGAACACAACACAAAGAGCAGGAATGAACACGTTGATCCGTGAACCGTGACAATTTTTTACTCAGAAATATACTTCCATTACTAACTGCTTAAAGGAGCATTTCACCCGTGGGAACATTAATCTTTATTGAAAGTGGGTCATATATGTAGTCGAAATGTTAAATAAATTTCGAATTCGGTGCCTTCTTGACCGAGGAAAGACAGAAAGTAACTTTAGGGCGCATTGTTATGAAAGACAACAACTTGTATGCACCACATTGCAAAGCTCCGCAAGCCACTCCCACTAATCCAGAACAGCGCCTATGAGGTATCCGCCTATCAGAGAAATCACTCTTCCGTCTACAAGGCTAGCTACCACCAGAGCTTGAAATTCATCTCACACAAAATTTCTAGTTAGTTGGCAAACTCATTAGTGAATTACTCCTCGTTTGTATTTCTTTCGAAATGGTGAATTCTTGCATGATACCGGGATGTTCAGTCAGAACATATGCGGTGCGAAACTAGGATGCTTCACAACACAAACGTCTGTGTCCTCGTCTGATTCAGCGATTTCGTCCAGGAGAAATCGGCATAGTTTAAATTCTTTGCCGCAGACGGACTCTATCTCTGTGTCCGTAGGCCCACAGTGAGAGCACAGGCACCACCAGTCCGCCCAGCTCGAGCGAGTCCGGGCTCCTCGTCCGCGACAGGCAGGTCTTCTGCCTCCTGTTCCTCCATCAGCCTCAGCTGCTCTTCACTATATTGTGGCTCGTAAAAGTAGCCACACACATCTGATTCGAGCATCAGACTTTCATATCCTCTTCTTCCATATCATATTGAGTTGCTACATTTCGCCATTGTCATAACTTCACATCTGGCTCCACAGCGCCTGTTAGCTTAGCTTCCAAACAAGATGGAGGATATTGTTTTTACTTTCAGAAAGTGAAGTCCTACCCACTGATCTGTAATAGGTCTGTAGCGTGAGTGGGTCCCACCCTCTGGAAAAATGAGGAACGAGTGTTTTTAGTCTCAACCCCTCTACCAAGATATGGGACTTCCTGCTTAGAATGACGCAAAATGACGATTTTTACATCATTATAAGCAGAAACTGCAACACTGAATTCGGGAAAATGAGGGAATCCAACCGTCTCCATTGACTTTGCATTGCGAGAGGCTGCCTCAATAACAAAAAACAAAACAATGTCTAATAGCTGCTATGTGACAAGGTGTACAGCAAACAAGCTAAATAACTTTTTACGAGAAATCATTTTTTTATAAGCTGTCGACCCCAAAAAAATGGTTCAGGACATAAAAGTGGATCAATTGAGAACTACGCCCACTGGAACGCGACATGATATTGAAAAAAAAAAAAACATTCATAATTTTAACCATTTCGATTGCTTATTTCACCACCCAATGTGAACCTGTCCTGAGAGGAGGAGATAAATTAAGTTACATTTTTTTGGTCTATGTCAGTGCATCTTTCCTTACCTTCCTTTTTTTTGGAAAAATGATCCGACTGATTGGCCCACCGTGAAATACCCTGATATCTACAACTATTTGATCGAATCACAAGGTAACAGCATCATTTCACCTACGATCAAAACACACACTGTTACTAAAATAATGGGACAAGTTAGCTATTAGAAAGCTATATTAGCTATATATATTAGCTATGTGTGCATAGCAGCTTGGGCCAATTGGTATTCGTCCAAAAGCTTTCTGTCAGATAAATGCTATTATTTTGAACGATGGTTTGTTGTAAAAAGAAAGGAAGTGTATGACATTAAATGTATTTTTAGACATACCGAGTGTCAGGATCCCACAATTTACCCATTCTTCCTGCTGATGCTTCACGTCTTATTGCTTGCATCCACTTTTGTCTCCTTAAAGGCTGGCTTTTACAGTTCGGAAGCTTATAAAAATGTATATCTGGGTTTTTTAGCTTGTTTGCTGTACACCTTGTCACACAGCAGCTTTTAGGCATTTTTCTGTTTTTTGTTATAAGTCATAAATGACAAGGAGGCACCCTCTCGCAATGCAAAGTCAATGGAGACGGCTGGATTGTCCTAACCCAAACCCCCCGGTGGGCGTGGTCTTCAGGTTATGACGCGCTGCGCTCCGTCTCTAAAGCATAAATCCCTCATTGCACCTCTAATGTGGGTTTACTAAAATATAGTGCTTTATATATTGAAGAAAACAGTGATGGTGACCATCTACGTCGACGTCCTTCACGCTCTGTGTATGCATGCATTTAGATGTCCAGAGTGCCCGTTGCTGTCCATAATAATGCAGCTCAAAGGCCTGGACATCCATCTATCCATTTAAATCAGCATAGTTTCTCCTAGAGACCTTGAGGCATCAGTTAGGGTGGCCGATCCATCAAAGTCCCAAGTGAGTGATGATGTCATCACCACAGGCCATCTGACTGATATATATTTTTGTCAGCTCTCTCAGGAATGAAGGAGAAACACCCCCGCATGCCTCCATCTGCATTCCCATTAACTGTACTGGTATGGCATCTTCAGTCCACCAAACAGCTGTATCCCCTGTTAAACGCAGGCCGGCCCCGTACCATCCGTAAGCGACTGGCCTTTCCATCCTCCCTCCTCCACAGAGCAGTTCCCACAGCGGTGCTTCTCAATGGCCCATTTCACCAATTACTGTTTTCACTGAACCAATTGAACCACAATTGTCTGCTTTCTGAGAGATGATAATTTGTAGCGAACTGAGGCCGGCTGTGTCTCCCGTGTACCCCAGCAGTTTAATTGCCATAATTATGGAATTACAACTGCAAATGAACTGCCCTGTCGCCAATGAATGGAGATCTTACTTGGGCTCTTCTGTAGAGCATTAAGAAGGACAGTGATAAACCTCACAGGACGCTGCAGTAGATAGAAAAGAGCTGAAAGGAGCTAATTAACTAACCAGTAAAAACCATTGCTCTATATTCTATCTGACATCTCCTTCCTCTTTTTCTTGTTGGCCTCTAGCTCTCATTTTGTGTAGATTCATTTTCCTGCATGATTCATGTTCAGAATTTACTGGAAACTCTTCTCTTTTCTATTTGTCAAATTTATGGAAAGACTTTCATTCTACTATAATGGAGTCTCTCGTGATGTCTTTTGACTGACTCATCTTGAAATGAATCGTTATTTGCACTAAAAGGCAAACAATGCTCTTATTTGAAGTGACAGGACACTTGAAGGAGGGAGAGAGGGGGGGGGGGATGGGATAAGGAGAAGACTCAAACCAGGTTCTTCATGACCCAACAGCTCTTATGTCACACGCTAGTCACATCATTATAGTTTTGAATTTTTTTTTCTCTTACTTCAACTTCAATTATTGATAATTATTGCTGCGCAAAGACCAGAGGAGGGAAAATAAATGACCTTTCAAATTTTACACAGCACATCTATAACCTATAACCAAATCTATAACCATTTGTACACGAACAATACTCTGATGAATGTGATAATGATTAATAATGGGCATTATTAATTATTATTAATTATTAATGTGCATTTTCTGCATTATCATCACACTATAGACTTGATACATTTGTGTATGGGGTGTAATATGTGCAATTATTAAATTGTATATATTTTAACATTTACATAATTATTAATATACGTATCATTTGTATATAATATTTAATATTAATAACTTATTATTATAAGTGTTTATATTTTAGACCTTGCAGGGTGGTTTTTGAGGGGAATTGTGTACCTGCGTCACTCGCCCATGTGTGTCTCGTCAGATCCGTAAATAGAGAAAAGTTGCTCCGGATACTTTGACGTGTGTATGGTGGGAGTGGCATATGTTAGTTGTTACAACTAGTAAGGTTGACATTGAGCAGCTAAATCTCCAAACTCCAGGGAATCACACGTTTAAAAAAACAACAAAAAAACAGAAGAGAGTCTGCTGGCATAAAGAGAACTTGACAGAGCTCCTAATAAAATGAGAATCATCAGTGGCTTGGCTGTAGAGATGATGAGAACTGACGGGTTTGAATGGTGTAAAAAACGATGTGGAGATGACGTTTTCTCAACAGGTAAGTAAGGTATTTTATTGAACAGATAAATTGGCATTGGTAGTAGCTCTCTAACAGAGTTCATTGTAAAGCATTATCTATTGTGAAGGGTCATTTCATTATGGGTTGCTGGAGCGCTGTGCTGGAAAGGAAGTACTGTGTCTGTTAATGGGTAAAACTAGTAACGTCTTTAGCTAGTCAGATCCTTTCCATCTAAACTGGTTATATCTCTTAATTAAGCCTAGTTGTGAGTGTTTTATGAGCAGTAGGATAACCATATTCATCCACACAGCCACGCAGAGCCGAAGCACAAACAAAACAAAGTTCTTCCGCAAAATGCATGCAGTTTTGTTTTTTAACCTCTAGAGGGCCAAAAGTTACATAGTGCATTTAAGTTAGTGACTTTTTTTTTCTTCTTTTTTTTTTAGTGGAGTGTATATAGCCTACCAAAGTTGGAAAAATTTTAGCCAAGCCAGCCACTCAACTAACTCTAAGTGTTATATTAAAATATTCTATAAAATATTTTTGCACTAGTGACACAGCCTAGCAAAAGTAAATTTTAATACTGTGTAAAGGATTATGGGAGCTTCTGCCTCCTTATTATTGTAATATAAGATCAGATCGCACAGATCGCACTCACGCTCAGTCAGGATGTGCAGGTCCTCAGATGACCAGACCGTGTGCTCTACTATGCCTGTCCTTTGCTCAGTTTGATCTGGACAGTGTTATCTGATGTTCTCTGTCATACAGTACATAGGCCTATGCTACTTTTTGTTGTTTAGGTGGCCGTTAAGATGGCGGATCCTTATTGGGATAATCTGAGAGAAAGATATACTATTTTTTTTTTCTTTCTGAGGTCAGCAAGAGTATTGCTGTTGCTCATTCTTATGATTTGAACAAAAACAGAAAAAAAAAAAAATTCTGGTAGGAGTTACACAAATTAATGTCACCTTAAATCTTTTGGCTATTTTTCTTTCCCATGGAAACCATCCAGTACCCCATAATATCATGGCGGTGAGTTTATGCACACATTTTTTATTATTCATTATAGTAACTGAAACAAAACACAAAATCAGAGCGGAAAAAAAAAGCGGTTGATTGCAACTGGAATGGAACATTATATTGCAACAACATTATTGACCTTTGAATGGCTGGAATATCCAGTTGAGTTTAATTCACAACATCATTCAAAATTCAAAGACTCATGGTGACATTCATTACCAGTATTACTTCAAATATGAAATGAGATAAACAACCGTATTGCTTTGACCTTATGTTGTCCTTGTGAAGCCAAGTCAAACCATGCATAAGAATTTCGCAGTGGGTCTCCTTTGAAAAGTTTTTTTTTAGTTTTTTTTTTTTTGGCATTTGAAAAATGTATCATTTTCAACGCTGAAAAAGCTATGTTTGCGTTTTTCCCCCTCCACTCCACCATTCTCCTCCTTCCCTCAAAATAGCATACAGAAGAGGGTTGTTGCTATGGTGATACATCCACTGGCTTTTGCAAGACATTTATAGTCATGCAATCCATGGGGGATTTAGCTCCCTGTAACTTTCTGTAATTTCCAATCTAATTATATCCCGCTGCTGTGGCTGGGCTGGAACATTGCATGGGTGAACTGGGATTGAGCTTTTGGCTTGCTTCTCCCCATATGGTGACAGTGCAGTGTGCCGTTACCCATGAAAGCAAAGGCTTCGGCATGAAATATCATTTACTCGCATGCATATGAAGATGATATCATGTCAGGGCCCTTTGCGAGTGTTTCATTGCTGTTGCAGATGGCAGATCATTCATGTACTGCAGAAAAGTATTGAATGGGATTCGACTTTAACCCTTTCAGACCCAGACACTAAATGTCTTCGGTTTTAAAAGCAACATCAAACTAAAATCCATGTTGGTTTTGATTAGTTCAGTATTATTTATATAGCATTTATTATATCTTTAGCATCTTTTAATTTTATATTTTCTTGTAATTTTGTTATGTTTACAATTGTGTTTGTTTTTCAACTAACATTGATATTTAATTTTATTTCAGATTTATTTAAATTCATTTTAGTTTGGTTTCCGTTTTTTTAGTTAACAATAACAATACCTGTGTTTAGTGTATTTTATGGGTGCAGTGATTATTCAAATTCTGACTGATACAGATATCATATCGCTTTTATAAGCTGATAAATATTATAATTCATTTTTAGCAAGTAGCCAATAAATGTCCGATATCAAAATTCTGTATTTTTGTCTAAATAAAATATATATATATATATATATATATTTTAATGATACAAGTTAGACATCGCAATATTATAATATGTATAGAATAAAAAAATAGATTTTTGTTCTGAGATTTGCTAAAATGACATTTACTTGAGAGTAAGTTGTTTGTAAGCTTCATGACAGAAATGGTATTCTAAATGAAGAGGAAATTAATTAAATATAAAAGATTGACTGATATATAATATAAACACTTATTATAGGCGTCAGGATTAGACAAAAACATGCTTTGGAAAAATGGATTCATGATGTACTCGCTCATTATATAATTTTTGTAAATTTTCAACACAAAAAAAGTTACGGACTGCAGCTTTAAATAAATACAATAAGTCCATTAGGCACATCAATTTATTAGACTTAAATGATCTTTTATTTGTTCTAAAACACCTTGTATATTACGAAGATCTCAAATTTTCGAATCCAACATTTTTGCCAAATGATTTGGTTTTATATGCACAGTGGTTATTGTCCAAAACATTTTACATGTGTCGAGGTGACTGTAAACCCACTCAATTTTCTATATATAATTGTAATATTAGTTGTAGGATTAAATTCTCATTCTGCACTATTGCCTTTAATAATGCTCGAAGGAAGTTGTACAAAAAGCAACCTAGTTCGGCAAGTAAGATGTTTTATAAGTGCTGGCATTAACTGTTGGAAACAACATTTAGTGAAAACTACAGCTACATCACATTCTTTGCCCTACTTTTCCTCGGCTAAACAACAATCAAAATGTTCACAAACTGGAAAGCAAAATCAGTGGTTTGAAAATAATGCTTAAATTCGCACCGTTTCTTGTCTGAGCCGACAAATTAACAAAAGTGTCATTCAACACTGTCTACATGAATCAATCATCATGTAGAGAAGGATAAGCTGTCAGACACGTCCATTAAAGCCGGGCTGACCGTACTTCAGCCTACAAGACTTGGTCTTGTTTCTCCGTGTGCTGTAGAGTGCAGAAGAGCACCTGATAAATGTAGGGTGGAGGCCTTCTGACCACAAGATCCTGTCATCTCCACTGTCATGTTCTGCTTCATACCAGCCACAGATATTCATTTAATATGACTCCTCCTTAAGCAGCTGTGTCTCTACAAACTCATTATCACTGCCGGCCACCAATGATCAGAAGATCCAAACGCCTGTCTTCAGGGTTTAGTTGTATGAGTGATGTGACATGTTGTAATACAAGTCACGTTAGACATCACGTATGAGTAACACTGGACATTAGGCTCTCAAGAGTGCTGGTGCAGGTGATAAAAGTTACAGTACACTGTAAAAAAAAATCCCGTTGTTTTTACGGAAAAAAAACTGGCAGCTGTGGTTACCAGAACTTTACCGTCAAAAATACGGTATCAACGTTTTTGGTTTTACAGACTTAACTTAAAATTTACAGTAATAAACCGTAATTCATTATCTGATATAATGATAATTTACCAACCTATTGAAGTATTAATATCTGTTTTGTACCATTGTAATACACTGACAACCAACACAACAGTGATGAGAGTCACAAGATAAATCAAAGCTCATCACAAGCAATCTTCCACAAGAAAGTTAATACTATTATATTGAAGCTGCACAGTGTTATTCGCACTAACATTAAACACCATCATGGTAACACACATGACATTTTAAAAATGCAATAAACATTAATTTAACAACATTAAATGTAACATAAAACCCTAATGTACATAAATGATTAGAAAAGAACTAAGAAAACTAAGAAGAAAACATTGTTATTTCAACAAACAAAAATAAATTAAATGTTAAGTGTCATGCAGGGAATTGTGGGAATGTCAATTTACGTTTTTTCACTGTAAATTATACAATGAGTTGTTCTTTTCACTTTCAAAAACTGTAAATTTAACGGTATTTTACAGTAAAATTACATTAAATGTACCGTTAGATCTATCACATTTATTTACCGTATATAGTAAGGAAACTTTCTGTTAACCAATTAACAGTTTTGCACTGTAGCATTTTTACAGTCTTTTACCGTTAAAATCACGATCATTTTTTACAGTGTATGGATGTGAGAGCAGACGAGCATCAAATGCAAATCCCGGCCAAATACTTCTAGGTAGTGTGGGTTATTTCTTTTTTCGGGCAAATGTGTTCACGTTGAGGCCAATGTGAATAAATCTAGGTTTAAATTCAAAGAGACAATAGTCTATGCATGACCCGTCATTTTATTCTTATCCAAAATGAGGCGATACTCGAAGCCGGAGGGCGCTCTCTCTCAGAAAGTCCAAAACGGATTCGTAGAAGTGATAACTTATGACGTTCCAGGAAATCCTTCATATGGACAAAGGCATCCAGCTATTCGCTGTAGCAGCAGCTGAGTAAAAAGCAGAAACGCTTTGACTGATGAAACGTGAAGGCAATAAACACACGATTGCGACAATATATGGTTTATGTGTGTTTTTCAAGCCATCTCAAGGGATTTATTGACAATGAAGTATATGAATAATGCAGTGCTAATTGACAGCCTTTTTAACGTTTTTGAAAGAAGTCTCGTCTGCTCTCCAAAACTGCGTTTATTTGACCAAACATACAATTCTGAAATATTATTACTATTCAAAATAGCCGCTATATATATTGTCAAATGTAATTTATTCCTGTGATCAAAGCTGCCTTTTCAGCATCACTACTCCAGTCTTCAGTGTCGCATGATCCTTCAGAAATCAGACTAATATGATGATTTGATGCTCAAGAAACATTTATTATTATCACTGTTGAAAACATCAAACAATCTTGAAAGAAAGTATCACTGTTTCCACAAAAATATTAAGCAGCACAACTGTTGTCAACATTGATAATAGTACAAAATGTTTCTTGAGCAGCAAATCATCATATTAGAATGATTTCTGAAGGATCATGTGACACTGAAGACTGGAGAAATAAGGAAATTCAGCTTTACATCACAGGATAAAAAAAATGTTAAAATGTATTAAAATAGAAAACAGCTATTTTGAATATACAGTATATTTATAGGCTATATCTTAAAGATGCCTGCTCAAATATGGACAAGTCCTGCTTCAGTTTAGAGTCTGAATAGCTGTAATAAACTGCATTTAATTACGGCTCTCGTTGAAACTGTTCTGATGAAGGATCTCATATAAACTTGAACGATATTTAATTAGTGGCGTAAATAGCAGCGATGCTTCTGCCAGAGGGTGATGTCATTCCCACACAGGGAGAAGAAGAAGAAGAAGAGGCGGAGGGAAGCATCTTTTATTTATACAGTTACAACCTAACATTTTAATGAGGAGTTAAAGCGATATATTAAGATTATGTGAAATTGGCTATCGGAGCGATATACTCTTTCTTACCATTAGGACTAAAACCTCCTGACTGAAAGCTATAGGAAACCTAGCTCATTTTCCCCCAGTTGATCTTCTTCCAACTTTTGATAGTAATTTGATCGCAATTAACACCAGCTGAGAATTTAGCAAATAAAAAGGGGGGAAACAAACAAACACACAAACAGCAGATGAAATCAAGCTCCTCAATTATATGTCGGTGACCAGATTGGCTTGTTCATTACTCCTGCAATGCCCATCTCAGCAGATGGAAGTCATCATTACTGAAACTTCTGCTCGAAGACCGACATCACACACACACACGCACGTTCCTTCCCTTCGCAAGCTCTGTTTGCTTTTCCTACCTCATTGACTTTGTTTATTGTTTGTCTCTCGGCACTGGGAGGCCTTTTTTAACGCACAATGCAGGAGCGCTCCAAATTGTTCTATTAAGTGGGTCATCATTTCCTATGGTCTCCTGAAAGACAAAAGAGCTTTTGTGCATCTCTTCCTGCAAGGCAAAAGCCCCCTGCCTCCGTTCTCCTGTTGTACGCGCGGTAGAAAGCGTTTCTGGAAAACAATCTAATGTCTAGGATTAATAAAGGAAGATTGCGAGGGGATTTGAATACAGGGAGCGCACATGATGAATCGGATGGGAATTTTTTGGCACGGGCCCAGCTTGTCTGTATGCCACGATGAATAAAGTCACATTCTGAGTGCGATCTGGTTTGAAGGTCTGAGTGTTTAAAATGGACATTTTTGCCCTGGAGCTTGAGTCTACGCCAGTGACTCAGCCCTGTAACTAATAAATGACGTAGGGTGCATGTGCTATCCAGGACACTTCTCTTTAGAGCAAGGAATAAAACGCAATTTGTGAATTTTCTCGCTTGCTTTCGAAGATACTACGACTGGAACTGGATGACTGTTATTGCTCTTTAGCATTTAAGCATGTAGGATTAACAACTTGTCCTGGAACGACATCGCTAACATTAACTAATCCCATCTTTTGGGTTAAGGTTATGCTGAGGAATCTTAGGATTCCCATCAAATATGCATTGTAAAGTATGTACAGATTCTAATGGGTCTGTTTAAGATTAGTAATTGTTCCACTAGCATGTCCTACTTGGCTAAATTGCATTGATCAGCAAAATGTACTCCAGCTTTGTCTGATATTTTACACCATAACTTTTATTTTTGCAAACAAAATGCTGTGCACACATTTTAGGACATAAGGCCCCGATATACTCATGGCAAAGTTCTTTTTTGTTCTTCGCTTTGGGGTGAAAAGAAGTATGTGCTGCATGCAAAAAAATAATAAAAAATGACAGCGGTGATAAACGGTAGCTAAGCATCTGATCGTAGCGATGTGGATGTTTGCACCGATTCAGCACTCCAGTTTAGTCACGTCACATTTATTTATATACCACTTTATTCAATAGTTTAAAAGCAAGCAGCTTTACATTATTTAACATGAAAAACCGTGTCGGTGTCTCTTTTAATTAGAATTACAACTTCATTTTCTTCCATGAAAGCAACTCTCCTTGTGGACGTCCGACCTCGACGGACTGAACAGAAGAAATAAACTGGAGCTGATTTCCATGTCAAAGAAGGCGGAGCCTCAGAGCCACACCTACCTATGACATCATCGCCACGGACCAATGGTAGTTCGAAAGGAGTTTATGAGCAGGAGCGAATCTTTCTGGAAAGTGTGCTTTGGCAAGCTGTTTCGGACTCATAAAACGAACTTCGTTTTGGCTTGATTCTGTTCAAAATGATCTCACACCAGTTCGTTCTTTGATCCCGCTTGAAGTATATCGGGGCCTTTAGATCAGGGTTTTTATTTTTTAACTGGGGGTTCAGGAACCACAGGGGGCCACAAGAGTGTTCAATGGCAGTTGTTCTCCTTATTTGACTTAAAGTGACACAATATTCAAAAAATATTTCTACTGGTAATATGACACTGCTGCTTGTTTTCAAACCTTTGCATTAACAGAAACTGGGAGCGTTTTTATGTTTGGAGGTTTGCTGAGGCCCGCTAGGACATGGTCCCCTAGTGGTTGAGAGAAAGGAATGCATTTTATATTATTATGTATTTTTAGGAACATCTGAGTTAACTAAAAACTTTTCTGTAATGAAATTAAGTGTAAAAGAAAAGTTCTATAAAAAATAAAAACAAAATCTCAAATTCCATTTTATTTTTGACCAAATTCTGTGTTTTCAGTTTTCTGGACTCAATTGTAATGGTTTAATTAATTTTAAATAATCAAAAAGCATGTCTAACTAGTTCAATTCTTAAAAACAACACTTTCAATATTATTATCTTTTTAATTTTCATTTCTATGATTTTTTGTGTTGTGTATTTTCTAGTAATCAAATTGACACAAAACATTAATTTAATTTATCTTTTAATCATTTGAAATTAATCTTTTTGTCAAACAACGTGCTGCACAATGAGCTTTACTGTTAAAAAAGTAAAACATGGAAGACATTTTTTTTTATTATTCATTAAAAAATTAAGTTTTGATAATAATTTATTATTATTATTATTATTAGTGTTTTAGTATTATTATTACATTGAGATGTATCTAAATTCTACTGTACGACAGTATATATTTCTGTCAAGTTAAACCAAACTTTTATTTTGACGGGTTGCAGTGAAGACCTTTGAACTTCTGTGTGTTTTATGACAAAGATTAGTTTTTCTCAAATGAAGGTAAAATGCTGCTGAAGTGACTGTCAGAGCGGCTCTGGAGAAGAAGTTCATGCATTCATGTTCTCATATAGTGAGGTGGCTGAGGGTGCGAGCGTCACGCGTACTTCAGTGTGTGTGGTAGACCAAACCGTGCGTCTGCACCATTCATTCACACAGTCAGACACTCAGAACATGCAGGATTCGTATTTAAATAGTCTTTTTGCAGTTTAATGTTCACAGACACCAATATCGCGATTTTTTTTTTCATTTAAGTTTACCTGCTTTGTGTTTATTCATCAAAAATTTGACAAATTCCGTGAAATTACACGTTATACAGTTAATTCCGGTTTTATGACTAGATTCTGCGATTATATAGGGAATCATATAGGGCCTAAAACACATTTAAAAGGACAGAGGGATGGATTTCTTCAAGTGATAGTCGGGTAATTTAAATTAAGCCTATATGTATATTGTCTTGCTGTGTATAAAACAATATGCTGTTATATGCATTGGAGCCCTTGCAAGGGGATCATCATATTTGGGGTCTGTTATACCTCAAAAGGTTTGAAAATTGTTGGATAATTTTTGTTCTTTTGTCTTATCAAAATTCTGAATGACAGAATTTTCATTTTTGGGTGAGCTTTCCCTTTAAGGCTCTTGCCTTTTTAAAGACCTTGATTTGTCCTACAGTCCAAGAAACCATTTCATGGGGTCTTTAAATCAAGCCCACAGTTCCCTGCATCACTACAGTATTTCTCCAATAAATGTGTTAGGAAGCAACTCATAATTTGAACCTCTGTAATGGTCTGAGTGAGTGCTTTCAAAGGACAAATTTATGTCACACCGGCATGTGAAGCTTTGGTTATGCCTGTGAGTGTGGCTCTATTACATTATATGATAAATTCTACTATGCCGTTCTATTTATACACAGTGCTTAAAACCCTACAGATGCACTTTAGATAAAAATCAAGTCAGTTTCCCCTAAGGACCGGTCACTCTCTACCAGATAACCTGATTACTTTTGCGTCCTGTGTGTTTTCAGATGGTTTGGCTTTCAATAGCACGCGTCGGGTGAGGAGGAGCCGTGCTGCCCAGCGGGTGTGTGAGCTACGACTACAGTAAGTCAGTGATGTGTGTCCGCTGTGTGGTATGTGGACAGGCATGTGGGCATTGACACGGTGGTTCCTCCCCTCCATCTGATTAATGGCTCTGTGAGAATGCAGCCACCCTTTCAGGCCTCTGACTTTCCAAAATAAACAACTCCTGCTCTCCGGATTACTATCGATCCGAGCCGCCGCCGCCGAAGACGAGCGTGCAAGGGCGAGATCTCTTTCCCCCTCTTTTTCCTTTCCCTGTAATCTTCCTTTCTCTCACTTTATCTCCAACCTTTCAATCAATCACTCAGACAATCATCTTGTCTTTCACCCTGCAATTGTGGCTCACCTGGAGTTGATGTCTTTGTCTTTTTTTGTGTGTGGAGGTAACCCTTTTATTTATGTGACGTACGTTGTGCTTAACTACTGTAAAAGCGTTTAAAACCCTCTAAAAAGAAGTATGACTGCCAGAGGAGGGATAATGTTATTAATGTCAGAGATCTACAGTGCCCTTGGTATCTTCTCAGCAGATTGGTATTTCGTCTTCTGCTGAAGCCTGTTATTACAGTCTCCTGAGAAACGCAGAAATGCAGCGCACAGAGAGGCCTATTTCATGCACGGAGTTCAAAATATGCAGTGTTTTTCTACCCATTCCTTGCATATTTTCCCCCAGCCAGTGTCTGAGTGGTCAGTTGCCTGCCATCGTCTCGCATAGACGGGTTTTTGACAGTCTGCATGAGGTCTGGTTCACTTACTCTGGCCTCCCACTTAAACGAGAAATGGCCTATAATGCAAACCAGTTACAGTTTGTTTTGGTTTTATGTGCCAGTTAGAGACGGGTAAGATTGAAATACCATAATACTATTTAAATTTTGGTGCAAGTTGCAGATTTGCTAACTAGAAAACAGTTATTTTACAGCTGTCCCGATTAAAGTGAATTGTGAAAATAGATGTAAAGTTTTGATTGCGGCATTACATTTAGATTTTCTCGGCATCACATTTCTTTTTATTCGTTTTCTTCTACTATTACAGTCAGGATTTACTAAAGACACAGTGAAACATTTGCGCTGAAAAGGCGTGGGCAGAGTTATTTTTGAGGCTGATCTAATGGCGCTTTTCCACTGCATGGAACGGTACGGTTCGGTTCGGTACGGCACGCTTTGGCGCTTTTCCACTGCATGGTACAGTACGGCTCGGTTCGGTACGGCTCACTTATGGCGCATTTCCACTGCATGGTACGGTACGGTACGGCTCGCTTCGGCTTGCTTTAAATGGTACCTGCTCTGTTGAGGTTCCAAGCGTACCGTACCGGTACTAAATGTGACGTGAAAACACAACAGATCACTGAATTGGTCAGAGAGACAGAATCGTCACTATCAGCGTCATTGTATTTGCGACACGAGACACTAAACCCACTAGATTTAAATAGCCAGTAGACAACAGCCACCGCTGTAGCACCTGTTTTAAAACTACTTGCTTGACTTGCTTGAAGAAAAAAGAAAGAAAGAAAACTTCCATAAAAAAAAAATGGCTGAATCGTGGTCAGTGGACGAAGTGCAGACGTTCGTCTCGTTGGTTGCCGAGGAGCGGATAAACTATAACGGTCCATCTATAATCCCACCCACTTTGAAGCGGAACTAACTGCAGTGGAAAAGCAAACCGAGCTAAAGTGAGCCGAGCCGTGCCGTGCCGAGCCGAGTCGTACCAGCAGTGGAAAAGCGAAGCGAGCCGAACCGTGCTGCGCCGAGCCGAACCGTACTGAGCCGTACCGAGCCGTACCAGCAGTGGAAAAGCGCCATAAGGGTGCTTTCCTGCCTCATTTAGTTCGGTTGAATCCCACTAGAGTTCGTTGTCCCCCTTGGTGCGGTTCGTTTGGGCAGGTGTGAATGCAGCAATCGCACTCGGGTGCGCACCAAAAGCGGACCAAACAAGCGTACCGAGACCTCCTCGAAGAGGTGGTCTCAGTCAGTACGCTTTCAAACGAACTCTGGAGCGGTTCGTTTGTGGTGAGAACGTGATCCGACCTCGAACAGACCCAACTGCCAAAGACCTGCACATTTTTGGACTAAACCAGCTGCCGTAGTCAGCTGCGCTGTGCATTATGGGATGAGGACTAATGTTTGTTGACAGTTTGCACTTCTAGCATGGCAGCTCGCGGACAAACTTGGAGTTGTGAGGAGGTGCGGAGCCTCATAGAAATTTGGTCTGATGACCATATTAGGTCCCAACTTTCAAAAACTCACAAGAACAGCGAAATCTTCGCTTTGTTTAGCAAACAGCTCAGGGAAAGGGGGTTTCATAGATCTGTGGAATTTTCCCGCGCGTTAATTCAGACCAATCGAAGTGCAGTTATATTGTCACGTGACTGCATTTTGGTTCCTTTCATCAACTCATCAACTGATTTGACCAGAGCACTCAGTGTGGTGTGAAGAGGAACCAAAACGCCTGAAAAATGCTACAAAGTATCATTTTCCGCCCTTGGTCCAGACCAAATGAACCGAACTACAGATGTGAAAGCACCCTTATTGCATATGCATTTGTAGGAGTTTCCCTCTCAAGATGCTAAATTTATGGGAGGAGAGTATTTAAATGAATCGCGCAAGGTAATTCACTAAGGTTTACGCTCGTCAATGTACTGGGGTTGTAGCCTACTAGATTGCATTGGTCATTATGGAAATGATCCAGCTTCATCTGTGTTCTTTGATCTGCGTGTCGTCAGTAGATCACACGCAGAACTTTCCACTCCTGCGCTTTTTTGAAAATTGCGCTCTAACGCTAATTTGCCCTGTTTAGTTAATCTGCCCCAAAGATGTGTTTTTTCAAATGAATCAGGATTAGTGTAGACCCGGTCTGGGCAACTTTGGTCCTCGAGATCCATTTTCATGCAGAGTTTAGCTCCAGCCCTGATCAAACTCCCCTGCCTAGCTTTCTAGCAATCCTGAAGATCTCGATTATCTTGTTCAAGTGGGTTTCTTTAGGGTTGGAGGAGCTAAAAAAAAAAAAAGAAGGATCTCAAGGGTCAGAGATGCCTTCCCCTGGTTTAGACCTAGCCTAATCGTCCTCAAATTGTCCTCGAATCCCCCAGTCCTGGCACGCTAATGGTTATGCCACCTGCAGCCTCTGTAGTGACTCTGGCGAGCAGGGCTTCCCCCTGAGCCACAGTCAATGGCATCTTTGAGTGCACAGGATGAGCACTAGGACCCAGAGAGCGCTGCATTTTCTTCCAGGGGTTGCCTAAGCCTCAGCGCACACACCCCTGCTTAGGAAAACTGAGATAGGAAAAGAGAGAGGGTGAGACTAGAGGAACGCAGCTCTGTTGTTGTGGTCACTCCGAGAACACTGCTCTGGCAGAAATGAAGTGCAGGAACTGACCCGCTGCCGTCGGGAGGAGAGGAATACATGTGGAAGGGCTTATTCAGAGTGGATCGGGATTAAAAGGTGACTCAATTTGTTGATCTGTAGGGCACGCACGCGAGTGTGTGAATGCAGGCGCGCACGCTTTTATGAGTGTGTTTATGGTAGGGGCTTCAACAAAAGGAGGCTGGAGTGTGTTTGGGAGTGTAGGGATGGTCTTCACATGCGTCTTCAGAAGGATCGTGGAAATGAGTCATCGCTGTGCACGAGGGGAATACTTGTGTGTGAGTGTGTGTGTGTGTGTGTGTGTGTGTGTGTGTGTGTGTGTACGTGTTTGGAGTGCTTTTCCTGTCTGGGAGGAAAGACAGCACTGGTTTTGGGGGGGAAAGTGCGCAAGCTGATCCGTTCCATGCAAAATCTGGAGAGAATGACATGAGACAAAAGTTTGCTGTGGATTTGAGAGGAAACGCCACAGCTTCGTCATTAACTTCTCATCTGTTTTGGAAGCTCAGGTTTGTATCTGGAGCGTTTCTGCGGGGAAGACAGGTTTACCACAGACCGCTTGTGATCTCTGCGATAGCCCGGACAGATGGTGGTAGGCGTGTGTGTGCATGCGTGTATGTGTGGTATGTTGTGTCTGTCAGGCGGAAAACTAGTTAAGAGAGGCAGATCTGATGAGGACCACAGCAACAGCAGAAAGACGCCTCAGTCTGACTGGCTCAACACAGCTGATTGTACACATGAACGCTGTTCGCTTTTAATCGCGCTGCCACGTGTGCGTGCAATGCATTTGCGTTTGAGTGTATTAATCTGCGCGCGAGTGGAGTCTGTTTACACACTGCGTTCAGCACATTTGGATTCTTGGGTGACTGTATCACAGTGCTATCAGAATGCTTTTCCATTTTTGGTATCACGGCTATTTTGTGGTAATCTTTTTGAAATGTATGAGTGAAATGAAAAGTGTGTGTGTTTGGGTCAAATCTCCCTTCAAGGACAGTATAACCTGAAATCAGCTACAATGTGAGGACTAGTCAGCAGTCCCACGAGGAATATGGCTTAATAAACCGACTTGAAGGGATAGTTCAGCCATAAATGAAAATTTTGTCATCATGCACTCCCTTTCATGTCTTTCCAAACCTGTATAACTGACTGCCTTCTGCAAAACACAAAGATATTTTGGAAGAATGTTTGTAAACAAACCATTTTGGATACCATTGACTTAAAGTGCATGAAAAAAGACATTTCTCAATCTTCAGTAGAGAAACCACAGAAAGAAGAGAAACCTCACTCTGATCGATTCTACACTGTAAAAATGATTTTTTTTTTCTTTGTAAACTAAACTTAATTTACCAGTGTTTATCCAATTGATTTGTCCAATGTATTTCAATTGACAAAAAAAAAAAAAGTTATCTCAACTTTTGGAAGTATTTGAAACTCAAACAAGGTCATGCAAAAAGGAAACAAACTATGAGTTGAGTTTTTGTTTTTACAGTGTAGAGTGAGAGAAAACAGATTTTCCAGTTTTTAAAAACCTCCTTGCTTCAGGCAAAATCTCTGCTTCCACTCTTTACCGCTCACATACTCTCAACCCACAGACAATTGGAGTGATACAAACAGTGAAAAGTTCCAGTGCAGTTATACAAAATAACACCACTCTTGGACCACCAACAAATACAATTAACTGTTGTATGACACTTTTATGTCTGCTAAATATATAATACACAAACTGTAAAAAATAATTTATATATATATAAAATGTGTTATTTAAAACAAAATAAATATGAACTAAAATAAAATATAAAAAAACTTAAACCGAGCTAGTTACCAACATTTCTCATTTTCGTTTAGTTAAGTATGAAGTAAATAAAATAACTAATACTAATAAATAAACAAAGTAAAAACTATATAGATATATTTTCATATTTTAAAAAAACTAATACAAATTATGAAAACCAAATAAATTACTAAAACTAAAAATTAAAGTGAAAACAAAATAAAAATAAACTCTAATTCAGAAATTTAACTAAAAATATAATAGTATCAATGACACTAAAATAACACTCATCTGTTTTTTTGTCTTGTTTTCCCATCAAAATATATAAACATCCTTAAGCAAGATGCATTTACTTGACGTAAAATAAATCTTAAATTAATTCAAGCATTAATAGCATTGAAATTTGTATTAATGTTTTAATCATATAATGTAATATATAACATACATGTATATAATCATGTAAATGTCTTGATACACTATTTTTCTTGATTTAAAAATGTTTTAAAAAAAATATACAGGAAACAATTCAATTTATACACACTATACAACACAATTCAATAAACTTTTACGATGCAGTATACAACACTATGTAAATATACAACAAGGTGTAAAGTCCCAGCATGGTGAAGATCAGTACTGGTATGTGAGTCCAGTTTGTCTAAAGACACTAAAAAATGAGTGTGACTATGCTGATTATGATGTCATGCTCCATATAATGAGTCTGTGGCCAAAAAATCGGCCGCACTAATGTGAGAACAGCCAGAACACTCTGTTTTCTTCTCTGTGTCCTTGAACTTGTTTCAGAGAAAAGAGCAAAGCGAGGATTGAGAGGGGTGTTTAGTTTCAGGGGCTGATGTCATGACTCATGATGTCATGCTGTAGTCTGACTGATTGCTCTGCCTCTGATTGGTTCATGGCCGCTTTTGGCCGTGTGAGTCAGTGACTTGATTTTATTTTTATTTTTCATAAATATTTACTGGCCGGTTGCTGGTGAAAGCGGTTGGCACTGTGTTGGTCTTTGTGTAGTAAGGCAGCTGTGTATTTTAAGCATGTGGAGCACTGTGTAAGTATGTCTTCTCATCCAAGCGAACCCTCAGTCAGCAGGAGATTGTAATGATTAGCTGTGGTTATCTTTACTACTGAACATGCAGCAGTAAAAGCCCAGATTTCATGTGCATTTAGCCTCTCTGAGTGATGATGTCATGCCTTTGTGACTCATAAGAGATTGATCATCTTCACCAATGGGCTATGTCATTTTCTAAAATGGTATAAACAAGTTATTAAAATCAAGTTATTAGTGGTGCTTGCTTAGGCCATCATTATTTTTATTGCTGTGTGTGTGTTATTTATATACTACTATAGTATTTATTCATACTTGAATTAGCTTTTATTTATTCAGTTTTATCATATTTATGTTTTATTTCAAAGAATAAAAATGATTTGTACTAAAGTTTTAGTTCACAATAACAACATTGGCCTATATGTGACCTTGAAACAGAACTTGTGTGTGCTTTACCTCATATTTTGGATTTATGTGCTTGTATTTTTGTCCTGGAAACCATATGAAAGCTGAAAAATGACTTCACTGCATTCTTTCTCTCTTCCTCCACTTTTTCCCCTCTTCCGTCTCTTGTGCACTGTAAAAGTGAAAGTGTCAGCTCACTTACAGAATGGGTCTGAGTGCACCGTCTGGATGATCCTTCAGACTAGAAGAAACCTCATGGGTCAAGGAACGGCCCGAGCTGAACATTTCAGATTTAAGATCTTATATTATTTAAGCTGAAGTGTCATTTTTTGATATACAATACTGTCTCCTATCCCACATCCCAATGTGCAAACTGCAAAGTCATCTACACTATTCATAGGATGATTTCTCTGAAAAGTCAAATGTTTACTTTACCATTTGGTAATGGTGTGAAAATCAGTGTGAATTTGCCATTTGTTTTATCTCTGTAATTTGACGCATTTCTAAGTGAAACGTCATGGACAAATGTACAATTTAATTTTACCCATCATGAATTTATTGCATTTATCATGCTAAATTGCCTAAGCAGTGCCTAAATTGCTATTTTTCTAATGGTTACTGTTAACCAATAGCCCACATGACTATGATGATGTCAGCGAATAGATAAAGTTGAGTGAGAAAAAAAGCAAGCTATTATACGAAAAAATGATATAATATTATAATAAAAATAATATATATACATATATAATTATATAGTACAAATAGTATATAACACACTCACACTCTCTCTTCTGTTTGGGTTAGTTACTTTTAAAAGTTATGAGTTACAATATTGTGTTACTCCTTTAAAAGTAACTAATTGCGTTACTTTTTATGGAAAGTAATGTCTACTTTTGCGTTACTTTTTCTCAACTGGGAAAAAGTTTTGTTTTTGGCAATCGTAAAGTCCTTTTCACACCAAAAGTGAAATTGATAAGTCTCAACCTGAAGGAAATGCAAATTCACATCTGTACAGTAAAGAGCGCAGCTCAACTAATATTTCAGCTGTGCTGCCATTCTGGATTGCAGAATAATAGAACACGCGAGAAGTGAGTTCAACACTCTTCAGCAATAAAAACAACAAAAAAACGTACAAATGTACCATACAAATTTTTGCTTATTAGTATGGTTGAATTTTTGAATTGGATCATTGAAGGTCAGCAGCAAAAACATTGGTTAATAAAGTGAGATTAAATACATAAAGGATATATGTGTTATTTAACATTTTATTATTGCAGGGTTGCGTAATATTCTGAGTTTGCATTTTACAACTTTTATTCATTTTGAGGAATAGTGAATCTGTTTTTGTGCAAATGAGATGAGTAAATGCATGCTTACATTTAGTCTACCATCATGCTCACAAAGCGCACACTTTTCAGGTTTCCTGAATAACTTACGAAAATCCCCGCAGGTTAACGTAAGATCTTTTGCTTATCAGACAGCAAATCAGATAAGAGAAATAAGAGAGTTCCAGTAGCCTAACCTTCATCATGTGTACAGCTGTACTAGCAGTCACAGTGACTTAAGTTAGATTATAGCTATACGTATAGGTGGGGTAATGTGAAGTAATAGGAATCAATCATGCTTTTTGATGTCAGCTTCTGGTTATACACTGTTCTGTCATTGTCTGGACCCCTGGAATTAGCCTTGGCCACCCTATGTATGCAACTCTAGTTCCCCCATTGACTATCATTGATCTTTTTGTGTTTTTACTGTGGTGTCACATTAGTCCGTGGACAGTTAGTCAGTTATTTTTTGATCTCAGGTGCACTCTGATTATTTCCAGCACAAATTTTGACACAAGAACAATCATTTGCTTTCTGGGCAAAACGGTTTCGGTCGCAAATAAAATCAAACGTATGGATCTAAATGACTTTTCTCCTCCTTGATGCTGAGTCTATCATTGCCCATGCACTGATTACATTACTGGGTGCACAGCATATCCAGGTTTTGATATCTGTTTCCCAGATCTCCATATCTCAAGCAAGAAGAGCCGTCTTTCAGATCTCATATGTGGACGATCCACATCTATCCAGTCAGATTTTCATGAGCTTGTCCCTCTGCACTTGAGCGTCTCCCCCCGCTCTGTCTGGACCATGCGTGGGCCTGTTCTTTGGCAATGCAAAGGGGAAAAATACCTTCCTGTATGATGTCAGGGCTTAAACACCAGAGCAAAGCATAACACAGTCTGAGAGAGGCTCTAAACTCACTCCCTACGAACAACAGCAGGAATGAGGATCATCTTTTTTTTTCAATGTCGCCACTTAAGAGCAGCTCGGCGTTCATACCTTAATAGTCCTTTCGGCCGAGGCTGTGGCCGCTCCATTCATAGCGCTGGTCATCTGAGAACTGGCTTCTGATCGGGCCTGAACGAGCAGCTGGTGGTCACGAGTGCACTGTGGGTCTAGTTTCTCCTGTCTGAAATGTTACGGAAAGGTCCACGCGCACATGCAGTATAAACATAGTATGGCCGGAGCCGAGTGTTTTGTGTATATCATGAATAATTGAATGAGTCTACATTCAGACTTATTTCTTAGCTGGCGTAAACCGACTTACAAGAAAGTACTTTTAGAGTGTTGTGACAAGTTGTCAAGAGTTTGGAGAGAGGTTATTATAGTGACAGCAAGAATGTAGTGCCGTTTGTAGACCGTGAAACTTAGCTTATGGTGTGCTGGTGCATAGTTTTATCTGGAGTGGAAATTCTGTGTTATGAGAAACATTACTTCTATAGGCTCAGTCAGGACAATAATCTGTTTAATAGGGACAGTAATCTTTATATATATATATATATATATATATATATATATATATATATATATATAAAACCTTGACCTTGAATGTTTTTATATTTTTATATACACTACCGGTCAAAAGTTTTAGATCGGTAAGATTTTTAAAAGATGTCTCTTCTGCTCACCAAGGCTGCATTTATTTAATTAATAAATTATAAATAAAAAAACGTAATATTGTGAAATATTATGACAATTTAAAATGACTCTTTTCTATTTTAATTTATTTTAAAATGTAATTTATTCCTCTGATAGCAAATCTGAATTTTCAGCATCATTACTCCAGTCTTCAGTGTCACATGATCCTTCAGAAATCATTCTAATATGCAGATGTTATGCTCAAAAAACATTTATTATTATTTTCAATGTTGAAAACAGTTCTTTGATGAATAGAAAGTTCAAAAGAACCGCATTTATTTAAAATATAATATTTTCTAACATTATAAATGTCTTTACTGTAACTTTTGATCAATTTAACTCATCCTTGATGAATAAAAGTATTGATTTATTTTATTTCTTTCCCCCAAAAAGAAAAGAAAAATTTGTACTGACCCCAAACTTTTGACGGGTAGTGTTTAATGTTACAAAAGCTTTCTATATCAGATAAATGCTGTTCTTTTGAACTTTCTATTCATCAACTAATCCTGAAATAAAAATGTAAAAAAGCTGAAAGTTCATCTTTGATTACAGGAATAAATCACACTTTACTATATATTCACATAGAAAACAGCTGTTTTAAATTGTAATAATAATATTTCACAATATTACTTTTTTTTTTTTTTTTTTTTTATCAAATAAATGCAGCCTTGGTGAGCAGAAGAGACTTCTTTTAAAAACTTACCGATCTAAAACTTTTGACTGGTAGTGTGTATGTCAAAGTGGCGTTTTTAATATGCTTTAAAGGGATACTCCACTTTTTTTGGAAATAGGCTCATTTTACAACTCCCCCAGAGTTAAACTGTTGAGTTTTAACGTTTTTGAATCCATTCAGCCGATCTCCGGTTCTGACGGTACCACTTTTAGCATAGCTTAGCATACATCATTGAAGTGGACAAGACCATTAGCATTTCTCATTAAAAAATGACCAAAGTGTTTCGATATTTTTCCTATTTAAAACTTGACTCTTCTGTAGTTACATCCTGCACTAAGACCGACGGAAAATGTAAAGTTGCGATTTTCTAGGCTGGTATGGCTAGGAACTATACTCTCATTCCTGCGTAATAATCAAGAAACTTCACTGCCGTACCATGAGAGCAGCAGGCGTAATGATATGACGCAGCGCCTGAAAATAGGCCACCTTCCGTCAACACAACGGAACTATTTTCAGGCGCTGCGTCATATCATTACGCCTGCTGCTCTCATGGTACGGCAGTGAAGTTTCTTGATTATTACGCAGGAATGAGAGTATAGTTCCTAGCCATATCAGCCTAGAAAATCGCAACTTTACATTTTCCGTCGGTCTTAGTGCACGATGTAACTACAGAAGAGTCAAGTTTTAAATGGGAAAAATATCGAAACACTTTGGTCATTTTTTAATGAGAAATGCTAATGGTCTTGTCCACTTCAATGATGTATGCTAAGCTATGCTAAAAGTGGTACCGCCAGAACCGGAGATCGGCTGAATGGATTCAAAAACGGTAAAACTCAACAGTTTAACTCTGGGGGAGTTGTAAAATGAGCCTATTTCCAAAAAAAGTGGAGTATCCCTTTAAGACAAACCATGTGCAAATTCATCAGTCAACACCATTGCTGAGTATTTCTCCTTAAACCTGCAGTGAAAAAAAATATATATTTATTTTACTTATTTTATTTTAAATGGTGACCGCAATTAGTCCCTAAAGTAGTCATTTTGCAGATGCTTTTAGCTAAAGTGGCTTAAAGTGCACTTAAAACAATCCCCCTGGACAATAGTGATGGGTCAGGGGTCACACTCAAGGGTTCAAAGTTCGCTTACTTAGCACTTGCAATAACCTTCAGCTGGTTGATGCTGTAATGATTCCATCATGGAAGGAGAAAGCATCTTTTTCTATTGATGACCATTCAAAGGTATTTGAAGTCACTTACTCCGTGGGCTGAGCACCTTGGGAAGATGGGAATGCTAACGCATATCTCTTTGCACGTATCCTAGACCTCCTCGGTCTTGATCCCAGCTCTGAACTTTTATTCTTGGACACAATAACAGGTCAATTATTCTTGAGAAGCTGTTATTGAGGGAAAGCTCCTCTTTTGTACCCTTATCGTGATGATTAAGTGCCCAAGACTATTATGTGAGGGACCCTTATGAAGAGCGGACGTGGAGTAGGAAGTGGCGAGCTGAGATTGTGTGCTGTGGTTGGACGCAGACATGCTGACTCCTCTGATTCATGCTCTGAATACACTCAGAGGAATCAGATATTCACAAAAGTGTGCAGCTCACACTGAACATCTGAGTTGATTTATCACCACGCCCAGTATGATATATTATAAATATGGCAAAAGGGCTGCGTACTGGTCATAGTCTAGTTTGCTGTGATGTAAATCAGTATATTGCAAAGAATAGTTCAGGAACTAGCAAGGGCCTTAATCCAGTAACCCCCAACAAAAAATCTAGAAATGACTAAATTAGAAACATGCTATTCATAGAAAAGGTTTTTTTTAAATGTCATTTATCCACCTGACCCCTTACAACAACATCTGTATAACACACCATGACCGATATCGTTCTGATAACATTTGTTTCGTTTATTGCCCATCATCTTGTAGCGTTTAAATTCATTCCCTGGAAAGTGCACTTACCGTGTACTACTGAACTAGGAAGTGGACTGAAACGCACTGCTGGTGGATGCGAACAAACTGACACGACAAGGACGCAAGGGACTGCGGTCGTCTTGCGGAAGCAGGCAAATTTGATGAACCGCAGAAGTGTATGGTGTCTCGAGTTCGGCAGATCACAAAGGGCACGGTTTGATGAATATGTATCTGGTGCTAGACTGTCAGCTCTCACGGTCCCCGTCTCATCTTCCTCTTCCACTCCTCCTCCTGTCCTTTAAGCTCAGATCCGTGGATGCACAGTCTCTCCCTAGAGCTTCTGTCTAATCATGGTACCATCATCCCTCAGTCACGTTACCCTAGCAGGGCCTGTCAAACGGCATACGCTGGAGGACGCGTTGACTTTGAAATGCTGCTAATGACTAGAGGATGTTCTTTTTTTCTCTCTGGCCTGATGGTCAAGGGCCAGGAAAGAGTTGGGTAACAACGCTGGGTTGCTAGTCCTAGGTGGCACCTGCAGGGACAAACTTCAGGCTGATGGCGAGCAGCCCGTCCTCCTGTTTGCTGGAGATAAGTGGTGGTGCCACAGGGCTGAAGTTTTTGTGGGTAGTGTCTTTAAACATGCCTGCTTCAGTTCTTTAACCCAACCCAAATCCAAATATCGGACTTGGAATGGAAAGCTTAGTGGTTCTGTAAACACTTTCACTTCCTCTGCCCCTATTATGCTATTTTAAAGGTTCCTATTTTTGTTTTGGAAGTCTCCTGTAGGTTGACATGGATCCAAGGTCAAAAACACTTTAATTTTCTCATAATACATTGCAGAATCACCTCTTTTCTTACAGTATCTAAGACTACTGGATTAAGGATTCCGTCTCTCTAAACCCCTCCTTTCTGAATGCTTGCTCTGCTCTGATTGGTCAGATGGCCCAGTCTGTTGTGATTGGTCTACTGCTCACAGGATGTGTTGTAAACGAAATGATAACCATATCTGAATTTCTGCTCCGGAGTCTTCCTCAGCACTTGATATACAGCGATATGAACAGTAACTACGGCATTGGTTTTACTGTATCAATTCAAGTTTGATAATGAAACATTGGAAGAAGAAGCTGATCAACCTGAACTACCATCGCAAGCACAACATGTGCAGCACAAAAAACAACGTCTTCTCGACATGTCGTTGACACAAACCAAACATTTTCAGGCCTCAGCTACTACTACAGTGTTTAAGGAGCAAAGTATGTTGTTTGTATGCAGCCAATGAAGACCATAGGCTGGCATTATGTAAATGTGTTAAATTGTTACGTAGGTATGTAACAGGAAGTGAGACTTACTGACAACTTGTTTCGGCAGCTCAGAATTGATTGATATGAGACAAGTAAGGAATAATTGACGCCGAGCCGTTGAATTATAAGAAAATAATGCACACCCGCGTTGGTAATGCGGCCAGGACGCAAAACGGTACCTTATTTTCTAATAATTTGTCAATTATTCTGCTTTCTAAGGTTACCACACCTCAAGACATTGATCAGATGTTGTATGCCAAGATATTTGTCAGTTTTTTTTGTCCTTAAAACACTCTTGTGTATAGTACTAATTTCTTACGCATCTAAACCCAACCCTCCATTGCTATTTCCAAAGCGTCATTTGAGAGTTAGTAATGGAGACTTGAGAGAGAGACCGAGACCTTTTGTTTAGTTTTTTTATCCTATTGTTTACTATATTTATTTTCTCGGTCAGTATCGTTGTGGGTTTTGGTTCTTTTGCAGTGGTAGTCTGTAAGGACCTTTTGAAATAACTGAAATAATTTGGTTGTATCGAAGTGATATGGAACTGTAATGCGGTCAAGACCTGCCGGGAACTACTTTAGCCGTGTGTTTCTCTGAAAATAATCACACACCTTAGAACGTTCGTCAACCAATCAGATTCAAGCATTCAACAGCCCCGTTGTATCATAGTACCTTAGTAACTTCATTCACCGTCCACTTTGATCTTTAAAACTTTGCAGACATTTTACATTCTCAGTCAGCTATATTACACACTACATGAGTGAAGTGACGTGAAGGCCATGTATGATAACCCATACTCGGTGGGAATTTGCCCTCTGCATTTAACCCATCCAAGTAAGTGCATTGGGCCGCCTTTCACTGCGGTGCCCGGGAAGCGATTGGGGTTAGCGGCCTTGCTCAAGGTCAACTAAGTCGTTTGCTTCCAGTATTGAGAATCGAACCCGTGACCTTCAGGTTACAAGTCTGACTCTCTAACCATTAGGCCACAACTGCCCCAAATGAAAGGTAATATCTGAATAAGAATAATAATAGACACTTTGAGTGTCCTTTCATTGTACCTTGGGTGTGGTGAATCTTTAAAGGAATTTGAGGTTTAATAACAACCCTATCGACAGCATCTGTGGTCGTCTGATGATTACCATAGAAAATCATTTCCACATGTCCCTCAGTTTCTAAAAATAAGTAATGAACTACAGTTGAAGTATTGGGCCGTTGGATAGCACTGGAAATAAACATTAAAGATACGCAGTTAACACACTGTTTCCACACTTAAAAATCATGTGAACTTAATAGAATCGCTTACCAACCTTGTCTGTCACAGTATACAATCTTTCAATTCTTGTCATAATCATGAATATCCAGTCAATTCTATACATTTTGCGTGTTAGATGCAAAGGAAAGTGACGTAACTATCTGTAAAACACAGCTTCAGCACAATAAGAAGTTGAACCAAAAAGTGCCCACATCTAAATGACAATTTAGAGCACTTGAAAGAGTTTTTTGCTGAATAATTAATCTAAGACTATTAATGTAAAGCATTATATTACTTGCTGAATAACTTGTGGTTCGAGTTATTTTTAACTAGGAATATTGTATTAAAACAAAATAACAAACCTCAAATATTTTGTTAACCAGCCAACTACTAGGAATTGCTCACTCTTTTGCACTACGGTGCAGCATCTATGTAAATGCTCTATTCATGCTTCGATGTAATGATAGAAATGATGGTGTGCAGTTATTATGTCACTCTGGATATAAAAGCTGAAAGGAAAGTCTTTTGGCTTCCATGCTCTTTGCCGACTGCTCCTCTCCCCTCAGTTGTAGTTCAGGTTAATAGCAAAGAGCGTGTAATCGAGAGAAAAGCAGAGTGTAAGAGAGAGAGAGAGAAAGCGAGGGATCCCTCTGCAAAAGCGTCTCTTAGCATGCTGTCAGTGTATGCTGTGAATGCAGGGGCCCGGGGCCAGTGCTGTTTTAAGCCTGACTTCTGAGAGTAGAGGTCTCCTCTCTGCACCAAACTTCACTGGAAGACCCTCGGGCTGAGTGCGGTCAGGTCACCTTCACTAAACTCAGATCAGACAAGGGAGCGGGGGAACAGGGGAGCAGGGGACTAAAGCAAATGAGTGCTGTAACGCTTCCAATGGTTAGTGCCTGTGGGTGAGAGAGGTTCATATGGAGCAGAGAAAGTTCTCGCCCGGAGTCTATTGTGTTGTGACCCCCATAGGGAGAACTGTGCGCTCCGGCCCCTTTGGACAACGAACCTTCACCTTTTTGCCATTGCTTATGGACTTTTCTGATGTTTCTGGCAGAAAGGATGGAGCGTATTCTTTGATCTGTGGACGGCTTGGCTGATTGGTTGGCTGTATGTACATGCCCTGGTGTGCCCTAACACTGTTGTCATGGGAACTGAGGAAATGGAAACTAAACAAGTCTCTTTTTTTTGTGGTGCTGGAAAGGAGGGGGAAACTCCGATGTCTTTCAATGCTGGTGTTGACATCAAGACAAAGGTCTATTATTTGTACTCTACGTACCAGAACTGAAATCTCATAAGCGAGATGTACCTCAGGGTTATGTATGCAGTTTATTGTTGGCTTTTGTGCAGGATTTGTTAAACAGGTTTTGTGGAATTTAAATATTTTGAATGAACTCGAGTCCATTGAGACATTCGCTTTGCTTGGTTTTAATTAACTCACGAGAAGCCTTGCGCTACCTGTCATAATTGATGGCCTTTTATGTTTATCGTTTGTGATGCATTAATGTTATAGCAAATATATTTTTGACAGTTTTCTTTGGTTTGGTGCTTGTTTGTTTTGTGGTTTGTTTTCTTTGGTTCTTGTTTTTTGCCGTTTATATTTTGTTTGATTCTTGTTTGTTTGTTTTGAGTTTTATGTTTTGTTTTTTTGGCTTGGTCTGTTTGGTTCTTGTTTTTGTTATGCCTTAAGGTTTTTTTTTTTTTTTTTGCTTTGGTTGGTTCTTGTTTTTTGTTTTGTTTTGCCTTTTATGTTGTTTTTTGTTTTGGTTCGTTTGGTTCTTGTTTTTTTAGTTTTACCTTTTTTGTTTTGTTTGTTTTTTTGGTTTGGTTGTTCTTGTTCTTTTGTTTTGCCTGATATGTTTTGTTTTTTGTTGTGTTTTGTTTTTGTTTTGTTTGTTTTTTATTTGGCTTGGTTTGTTCTTGTTCTTTTGTTTTGCCTGATATGTTTTGTTTTTGTTTTGTTTTTGTTTTGCTTTGTTTGGCTCTTGTTTTGTTTGACCTTTTATGTTTTTTTGGGGTTTTTTTTTTTTTTGGTTCTTGTTTTAGTTTTTTTGTGCCTTTTTATGTTTTATTTTGGTTCTTGTTTTTTATTTTGTTTTGCCAAGTTAAGCATTAGTGCAAGGTCTAACAGCTGTGCAAAAAAGTCATACAAAATATAGTATAATATTTTGACTTTAGTCTGATGAGTGATGTTTTTTGCTAGTTGTGCCATCTTAGAAAAATGACTGATGTTTCAACCCTTCTTCCATTTGTGAAGTAAAATAAAACTAAACTAAACAACAAATGAAATGCAGAACAAGTCAAATTGCCCTATATATTTTGTAATAATGTCACTATATTTGTATAATAACCATGAGCTTTAATGGGAGAAAGCTTAACTGAATCATTTGTTTAATCCATGGTTATATTAAATTAATAAATCAAGTCAAATTGCCCTACATGATTTGTAATAATGTCAATGTTTACCGTGAGCTTTCATTGGAGAACGCTTTAACTGAATGATTTAAATTTGAGTTTAATTGAATTCATACCATAGTATATATTTAATTGGTATCCAAGGTATGTCAAAAAACACCATAATGATGCTGTGGTACTTCTTGTGAGAGAGCTTGCAGTATAAAGCAGATGCTGAGTTTTAAAGTTTCTTTTGTTTACACTGAGCCAAAATGCCTGTAATGTTTACATTAGATGGAGGCACTAATGGGCATTTGGGCGAGCTGTTGTTTGCCTTTTTCAGTTTTCACATCTCTCTGGTCATATGTCACAACTCTCACCTGTAACATCTTGCTCCCATATTTCTGAGGGGTTCTTAAGAGCTAAAACAAAAACCTCTTTCAAACTTTGTTTGTGATCGGTAAGATGTAATTGATTCTTGAGCGCAGGGGAAGTTCACTGGCAGCCCCAATGGTACCCTGTTCGAGTAGTTTGTTGTCATAGCAACAGTAAAATTAGCTGGCCCTTTTCTGTCAGATGTAACGTTTTGTGGCAGGGCCACTATGGATACATAAAAAGCAAAACTGTATATCGTGTGTATATGGGCATTTATATGTTCCAAGAAAACACCTTCACGCTGTTAACCTTCATAATAACTGACCCGCCAGCCCACTGCTTTCCTTACAGATTTATTTATTGGCTTTCATATTTTGGCCAATTTGATACAGATTGATCATGAATTTTTTTTTCCAATACTATATATTTTTGAAGAATATAATCAAGATAAATGATCAAGTACTTTGGAGTAACATGTAAATGCTGTTTTATTAACAATAACAAAGTACACTGACAAAAATTTAGTGTATAAACAATTTTCACTCAGAAATTGCTAGTAAATTAAAGAAACGCAAAATTTAAATAGAAAAAAACTGAAAAAGCATATTCTTGTAAAACATACTCCAAGAATCTATATTTGCAATTTCGAAAAATCCTATTCATTAGATACCATCATTCTATACCTAAAAAAAAACGTTTATTAGTATTATTTTCTCTCTTTATTTGACACATTAAATTAAATTATGGGCTGTAACCGTTTTCTCTTGTATTTTAGTGAAACAGATTTTAGTTTTTCACCGTTTTTGTTAATATGCAGTTGATTCTAGCTGAGACCTCGGTTGTGATGTGGATGTGATGCCGTCCGCATTTGTATAATCTGCCTCATAAACGCAGCCGTGCCTTGACTGACCCCAGGGAATCTCTGCTCCAGATTGCGAGGATGGATAATATTCTCGCTCCGTTGCCGTGGAGACAGATGCTGTATTAGCAATGCAGCGCAAGCTGTCAGCTGTCAATCAAAGCGAGGGAAGAGAGCTGCTGCTTTGACATGTAAACGCGAGTGTCAAAAGCAGCCCTAAGGCGTGACTGTGCATTTTCCAAGGAGTGCTCAGCTGCATATGCTGATATTGACTGATCGAACGGCCTTATCAGGGGGTGCTGCCCCTGGCACATCAGTTGACATGTTAGTACGGCATATGTATAATTGTGTGTGGGTACGTGTTGGCATGGGTGTCAGAGAGAGAGGGTTAAAAGTGACGGGTAATGCTGTAGGGAGAGATTAACTGGATTACCTACTGTGACTTGGGCAGTGTGTGATAAATTCGTATTTAGATTTTATGCATCTGAAGATAGTGTCAGGCTTACTTGTACTACAATCCAACCTCGTGCTAAGCTTACCTCCCAGAAACCTCTCTCTCACACACACACACACACACGCACAAAAACAGGCTGCTGTCACGAGAACACTTTATCAGATTTTCCATTGTAAAACGGTTGCATCCTTGTTATAACGTGATTTTTGTATGTAAAAAGGTAATTTTAGCTTTACATCTAATAATAGCAACTTCTCATAATTCTGGAAAATAATTCACAATTTTCTATATCTCGCAGTTGTTACTTTATTTTGCGCATTTACTTTTCCCAAAGTTGAGACTTTGTTTCTCTTTACTGCAACTTTCACAATTTCTTTGTCATAATTGCTCAAATCTTTCTCATTATGACTTTTTTAACTCTCAATGCAACTTTAAATCACATAAATGCAACTTTATTTATTTTATCTCCGTTGTCTGTTTAATTTTTTACTCTTCTCGAGACAGAAAAAAGCTGCCTTATCTATGGAAGCTTGTTTCCACCACAAAATAAAAAAAATTAAAAAGGTAATTGCGACCTTCTCACATTTCTAACTTTTATTTCTCTCTCGCAATTTTGACCTTTTTCTCAATTTCGAGGTATAATCTAAATTGCGCAATTCTATAAAGGAATTTTGCAATTCTGAGATATAAATTTTATATTTGGTAACCCTTTAAATTTTGTTAGCATTTACTTAGCCTCATTTCATGCGGACCCCCTATTTTTTTCTTCTTTGAAAATTATATATATATAATTATATGGAGAGATTACTTTGTTTTCCATAAGTAAATGTTCATTTGTACTGTCAATCTCCTAAAAGAACAGAAAGCCCCTTGAGTAACAAAGTGTCAAAAAAGCACCTAAGTATCAAAAAGTATCAAAAAAGCACCTAAAGTATCATATTTCAAGTCTTCTGAAGCCTTTGAATGGGGCCAGACCCAAATTTAGCCATTATTCTTCTCTGTTGGACCCCTAAAAATCTAATGTTTGTGTTAAAAGCAGCTTTTTTTTAGTAGTTAAAATTGCTACTAATTTGACTTGTGAGTTTAGCTGAAGTAGCTTGTCTTCTCTGCTCTGTTTATATTGATATAATGTGAATTGTGAATTTGGAATTTGACTATTCATCATGAATAAACTGCATTTGTTGAGTGTGTCAACTCAGTCTTTTTCCTGTTTGATGGTCTCACCTCAGAAATATGGAAGTAGTTGCAAGTTCTCACGCTGATTTTTAGTCTCATTTCTCTCTGGAGTATGTTTGTTTCGAGGGAAGATCTACAGATGTAAGAGATTAAAGTAAATGTAACAAGCATTGATTTTAGCCTCATGTATTTGTTAACCCTAAACGCTAGATTTTACTAACCATATGTTTGATTAAAACCAAAAGCGGCAAAACTCAAATCTCACATCATACAGCGAGCAAATAATAGAGAACAGAAGTTTAACTTTTAATGGCACTCACCTCACAAAAGTCCCTGTATGCAATACTGAGCAACACGTTCCTCCTAGACTGCACACAAATGTGCTGGGCACAGCAGTAGCTTTAGTCAATCATAAATATGACATAAGTCGAAATTATGACTTTGTGTAACTTCGCTGATTTTTGTATTGTTACAGTGTCAGTAGAAAATGTAAAAGAACAATGTTTACTCATGTTACCTGGAACAAGAAATTCATGTTTATTTGTCAGTTTTGACAGCTCCAGGATTTTCATGAAAACTACAGATTATGCTTCCGCATTTTTGTATCCCTGCCCACAGACAGTCAGATCGACAGAGGGTTATTAACAAAACAGTTATTGTAAGAGTACAATAGTATGGAGTATTGTAACACTATGGCAACAGCTTTCTTACTTGTATTAAACAGCGTTTTAACAACAAATCGTAATAAAATTGCACCCAAAATTTCGTAATAAAATTGATTCTAAATTTACGAAAAAACATTGGAATGACTGAAACCACACATACGCAAAAAGTTTGTGGTCGTCCAAAGTTAACTACGAACACTGAGGTTTTTCAGATGGTCTGTTGCAGCGCTCTCTCCGTATTTCTGATTTCGCTGCCTACAAATGCGCTGGATCCTTTACTGGAAACTGAAAATAACTCGCTCCCGCTAAACCTTTACTCTTTGAATTCTTGCACCCGGGAACAATACAAGTCGGCTCCATAATGGCTAATGACTAAAAAGTTTGCTAAGAAGTATTTCCTACTAAAGCAAGGCAGTATTTGACTCTGGCAAGCATATCTATAGCCGACTGGTGGAAGTGGCATCATGCCCAGTGCATTATGGGTGTTGAAGTTTTCCTACCTAGCTGGCAAAAGGGAAGACAACAGCCTTTTTTTTTCTAGTTAGGTAGCGCCAATTTCACTTTTTTCTCGCCTTTCTACTGTATAGACAGCCAAGTTTTATTGAAACCCCATTTTCCCTGCTTTGTAGTATCCCTTTTAAAAAGTCGAAATTATGGCATAAGTCCTAAATATGACGAAAAGGAATAATTTTGCCTTTTCAACTTGGCAGTATGTCATAATGTCAAATATATATTCGTACTTTCAAATATTTATTCAACATAATTTCTAACACGTCATAATTGACATACTAAGTCATAATTTAGATTTTTAAATCTTATAGTTATGACTTAGTATGTCATAATTCTTACTTTTTATGTCATGATTTAGATTTTTTGTCATAATTTTTTACTGTCATTTACCAAAGCATGATTTTGTGGTGAAAATGGCCTTCCATACCAAAAGATTCAGCTTACATAAGAGTTCCAATTAAGCCTTTTCATGAATACTTGATTAAAAACAAAATTGTCATAAAAACCAGCGGTCACTTTAAAGTGTGCTTCTGGTGTCTCTGCAGGAGCCGAGGGCTGCATGGGTCCAGTGGTCATGCCCCCAGGGAAGAAGGCCGAGGGCCCCAGCAGTGGGAGCGTGGCGCGGGGTCTGAGTCAGCTCTACCAGGACACCGAGGCCGCTGACCTCTCTCTGGCCCTCTCTGCCTCCCTCAGCCGGGCCGAGGACGAGGAGCTGACCAGCCTCAGCTGGTTGCACGAGAGCACGGATCTGCTGACCAGTCTGGGCCACTCCGGCCTGCGTAGCGTCAGCCCCCTGCAGGACGCTAACGGTGGCCGCGAGCCCTCGACCTCGCCGTCGTCCTCCCCCGAGCCCAGCGAGCCGCCCTACCACCTGTCCACGGGTCCCAGCCGCAAACCTCCATACTCCTTCAGCTGCCTCATCTTCATGGCAATAGAGGACGCTCCCTCTAAGAGACTTCCTGTCAAAGACATCTACGGCTGGATACTGGAGCACTTCCCTTACTTCGCTAGCGCCCCCACTGGCTGGAAGAATTCAGTGCGTCATAATCTGTCGCTAAACAAATGCTTCAAGAAGGTGGATAAGGATCGCAGTCAGGTGAGGGCTTGTGTTTCACTGAGGTTTACTGAGGCTTAAAGGGTTAGTTCACCCAAAAATGAAAATTATGTCATTAATGACTCACCCTCATGTCGTTCCAAGCCCGTAAGACCGCCGTTCATCTTCGGAACACAGTTTAAGATATTTTAGATTTAGTCCGAGAGCTTTCTGTCCCTCCATTGAAAATGTATGTACGGTGTACTGTCCTTGTCCAGAAAGGAAATAAAGACATCATCAAAGTAGTCCATGTGACACCAGTGGGTTAGTTAGAATGTTTTGAAGCATCGAAAATACATTTTGGTCCAAAAATAAATAACTACGACTTTATTCAGCATTGTATTGTCTTCCGGTTCTGTTATCAATCCGCGTTCAGTGACGCTGCTGACGTGTTATCAGTGCGCCCGAGCTTCGTTTACAGTCTGAGGGAGACGCACGCTGTAAACAAAACAATCTTCGCAAACATGTCTAAGGATTTCGACACAGAGGAAGACTTGCATTTTTTTGCCCAGCCATATTTATTTGAACCCGAATACACGGGCGCACTAGATAACTCGTCAGCAGCGTCTTACGTCATCAGCGTCACTGCAGACTCGTGAACGCGGATTGACAACAGAACTGGAAGACAATACAATGCTGAATAAAGTCGTAGTTATTTATTTTTGGACCAAAATGTATTTTCGATGCTTCAAAACATTCTAACTAACCCACTGATGTCACATGGACTACTTTGATGATGTCTTTATTTCCTTTCTGGACAAGGACAGTATACCGTGTATACATTTTCAATGGAGGGACAGAAAACTCTCTGACTAAATCTAAAATATCTTAAACTGTGTTCCGAAGATGAACGGCGGTCTTACGGGCTTGGGACGACATGAGGGAAAAAGTCATTAATGACATAATTTTCATTTTTGGGTGAACTAACCCTTTAAGGTGTAAAAGAGCCGGTTAGTTTTTTTTAGAATTCATACTTTCATCTTTCTGATTGATTTTCCATTCATAATTCTTCGACCTGATAGATTTTAAATACTTTAACCAGAAGTGTGCACATGTTCTTGAACGCTTTGTTTGCTTCTTTACATTTCTTTATTTTATCTTTGTGCTGTCTAGGAGTTATGAACATTTTTGCCATTATTTTTTGGAGCAGTGGTGTCCACGATTAAGAATATTTGCAAAAAGATAAAAAAAATTCTTTAAGTTCTTAATGTACTATTTTGTTTTCAAGTCGGTTTTATATGGGTTCGAAAAAAAACTTTATGGCAATTTTAAATTTTAAGTATTTGAAAGTGTCATGTTGTACAGTGGTCAAGTCAAAAGTAATAACTCTAACTTCTCAGGTTTAAGGAATTTTTTTTTGTTTTAAGAGATAATAATAAGAGCCAAACTACTTAATGATGGCAATAATTATGTTACACAAATCAATAATGGTTTGTTAAAAAAAGTAAGACTTTTTTCATTATGTTTGTATCATCCTGACATTTTTATATTGTTAATGTAAGGTAGGACAGGAAAAAAAATTGCGACATCTCATTGACCCATTATTGCAATATTAACCTTAAATCAAAGTCCACAGTGACTTTATGACGGATTAGTTTCCAGTTAGTCAACGAGACTAAAGAGTTGTTGTTTTTTAAGAGATTTTATGAATGTGGGCTGTGGATATGCAAACATGTCCATAATTATAATTAAAATATAGTATGGTTATAATCAAAGCGCAACTACAAACAAAATGTAATCATTGTGACAAATAATGATAAAGTCGCAGACTGACATCAAAGCAGATGAAAAGATTAATAACACCTTTTGCTCTGGGAGAGTGAGTTTGCATCGTTGTGTGTGTGTGTGTGTGTGTGTGTGTGTGTGTGTGTGTGTGTTTGTACCTGTCTAAGTCGTCGTGTTGTCTTTTGGTTCTTAACTACGGCCAAAAGAGTTCTCCTTGTATATGTATTCCCATGGCAACCAAGCTGTAGTTGACATGAAAGCATGCAGTTTCTGTAGCAACAGCAAAACTGATTGGCTGTGTTGCTATGTGTGTGAGTAGGTCTGTATATGTGTGTGTGGGTAAAATATGGGAACATTTCAGGGAAGTGGTATGAAGCACAGTGATGTTGATGATGGTGGCTAAAGTTCAGGTTACTTGGCCAGCTGTATCACATTTCACTAAGTACAAAATAATCAAAGTAAGTCTCTGGCAGAATACCAAACTAATCTGCTGAAATTGACATGTTCATTTAACCCGTCTAATATAGACTGTGAATTAACTGAATTAAATGTGAATGCATGCGTTTCATTTAGTTTAATTTTCCACTGTGTTTGGAACGTTTTTATATTATTATTATAATTTCAGAATATTTTTTTTCTAGATATTTTGACAAAAATAAAACATGTTTGTCCTATTCAATTTATTAAATGTCTCTCTTGGTTTGATTAAAAATGGTAATTAATCTTTCTGATATACAAACATCAGAAGGGTGTTTGGAGGAGAAGGGCAAACTTGTGGGTTTACAGCAGACTAGAGGCCAGATTTACTAAACAGGGCCAATTAACTTGAGAACTAAATTGACTAGTCCTTAGTAAATCATCGTGCGCGATTCATTTAAATACTCTCCTACCATAAATTTTGCATCTGAAATGGAAACTCCTACAAATGCATATATGCAATAAGGTCAGCCACAAAAATAACTGCGTGCATGCCTTTTCAGCGCTAATTTTTCACTGCGTGTCTTTATTAAATCCTGACAGTAGTTTTTTAATGTCAAAATAGGGTTACGCTGCACTGTTAGTAAATCTGGCCCTCTGTATAATAATTCACAGTGTGTTACTCAATAGCAGATTTGAAGACACTACTAGTGTAGATCAGTCTCAGCTTTCTTACAGGCCTCCAAACTTCCAGCCAAGACGCACAGGTGAAAGATAACAAATGTGTCTGCACTCTATTTTGTGCTTCAGTGTACTAGTCAAATGCAATTTTCAGTGCGCTGTGTGTGTCTGTTTTTTAAAGGGATAAAGTGCTAACTTTTGTAGCACTTTATTTTTTCTCCCCCTGCTGAAGTCCACTTATAATGTTAGTCAAGGTAGCTTAAGCGAAAAGCTAATTTAGTTTTACACGACCATTTTAACCCTCTGTCTGAGACTTGAAATTAAGTGACCTGTTGTTTTTTTGCTTCTGTACCTTTAAGTCTTCTGCATGCAAATGTTATGGGTTTCCATAATACATCTTGTTAATGTTTCCAATGATTTTAGTTGCTTAGCTGGGCACACGACCCTCCAAAAACAGGCTCATGGAAACTCATTTCCACATCTAGGTTTGTTTTAACCAAATAGTGTGTGTCATAAATGCCATGTGGCTAATAACTCTGAAGCTGCTATTTTTTTCATAACGCTGATTGGCTGATGGAACAAAAAAAAACCATACACATTCCCAAACCCTTCAAGAAGCGATGGTTCATTTCATGCTTTTAAAGAGCTCTCCAAAAACATCTACTATCATATAATGAATAATTTACGATTTTCTGTTTCGTCAGAATATGTAGCAAACATTTTAATCACGGTAGAGTGAGATTTGGTGTACTTACAGCTTCCACCAGGAGAGACTAACTTGACTATTCTAATCAGACAAACCTTGAGCCCTTGGGCTAAACTCTTTGCGCAGGCGGACTTCATATTAGTGTTCCAGTTTTCCATGATATGACCCCTTTAATATTCATGAAAATATGGTTATACTTTATAAGCCATAAGTAGAAACCTTCTCCTCTAAGCATAGGCAATCATGTATCCTGGCTCTCTCAGCGTAGAGTCTGTGGCAGAAATCTGCTTTCCTCATTTACCACGGTTGGGAAAGATTAGCACATGGGTCTGGGCTGGTTTTAAAGCGCCATCATTGTCTCCATGTAGACTGAGAATCTCCTGCCAAACCTTCCGACCAGACAGCCAGCCATCCCTCTCTTCTACTTGTTGCCTTGGAGACCAGTGAAACCACAGGTGCTTGTCTGCTCCTCCTCTATCTCCTGTAGTGAGGGGTCGTGTGGTTCTGGCAAGCAGGTGAGCTGGAGCCGTACCCGGATGCCGTGCCGGAGCTTGTGAATGATGTACGTCAGTCTGTGATGTTGTTTTGCAGGCGTGTTGATAGCTAATTGAGGGCAGATGGAAGACTGGTAGGGGAAGTTATGAATGAAGTCATGGGGAGTGTATTTGAATTACCCTGCACCCCGGGTGGAAACGGCACGCTGGGCCAATGGCTCCTTGAGCACTGTGAAAAACACAAATGCACACAAATGCGAAATAGAGTTGCTTCCCCCAACCATTTGGCAATTACAAGCTTGTCGGCCTGTTTAATCAAACCTACCCCTAATTGCCGTGAGTGGTGTGTCAGCAAACACTGTCAATCACTGCAATAGCGACTGTTCTGTAACTACGATAATATCAGAGCGCTTTCATCATCCCGTCTCACTTATTTTTGTGCTTAATACGAGAGCCGAGATCAAAGGCGCATGGGTTGAATTTCATGCCTTGTGTGAGTTGTGTTTTTTGGTAAAGTGAAATGTGGCTCTGGAAGCCCCTGATGGAGGGCAGACAGCTTAATTAGGTGGAGAATGGCTTCTTTGATCTAAAAATATATGCCAGTGTTGCCTGTTGAGGCAGTTTTAAAGGTGCCTCTGTGTTCACTAGACAGCGAGGGTCTCGAGTGCAAGGTCTAATCCTCATCCCTGCTGTTCAGTTTCCTCAGTGCTTTGCAAATGTGTATTCATTGATCATATACAATATGTTCCAATATATATACACATGTCATTACTTTGAAGATTCGCGAGAGCATCAGGCTAATCTGAGTGTTAATGTTTTAATCACGTTTAGAATTATGTCATATTGACATGAAACGATGCTTCTAACTACAGCTCAAGAGCTCCAACCACATACATTTGCGATCTATGCTTTTCGGGAAACACCAAATCGTTCAACTATGTCGGTAACGACGGAGCTTGCGACCATAGTTGGATAAAGATGCTTTTGGGGAATGCACCCCTTGCTATTTCAAGTAATCCTCAATATTTTGATTAGCTGGTTCGGGTATGTTTGATTAGAGTTGGAGCTAAACTCTCTAAGACGGTAGCCCCCAAAGAGTAGGGTTGGCTAGTGGCTACCCCTGGTTTAGAGGTATGATTCTTTCTTGGGATCCGTAAAGTCCTAGTTGCCTATCCTGGACGAGCCCCCAATTTAAAGTATGTTCCTGTACAGCAGGGCTGGGCTACTTTAGCCTTCGAGGTCCACTCTCCTGCAGAATTTAGTTCAACCCTGATCAAACTCAGACCTGCAGACCTTGATTAGCTTGTTCAGGTGTGTTTGATTAGGATTGGAGCTAAACCCTGCTGGAAAGCATGTTCTGAAAAGCCAGAGTTGCCCAGCCCTACTGTTCCCCCCTTTTGGGATATAGGCTTTCAACCTCGTTCCAGGTGTAACCCATCTTCTTGCTTTCCTCTTTCCCTTTTTCTTTGAGGATTTCAGGTCAGTGCTTGCCTGGTGATGTTTGATGTAGGCTTCCTGCTGTACAGTACCTTGGAATATTGTTAATCTTAATAAAGATACTGTGTAACATGAGCGTAATTTTGTCTTTTTTGTATTTTAGAGCATAGGAAAGGGTTCTCTCTGGTCTATTGATCCTGACTACAGACACAATCTGATCCAGGCGCTAAAGAAGACTCCATATCATCCGTATTCCCCTCGGCTTCCAAAACCACCTACCTCCCCATCTGCCTCTCCTCAGCAATACCACAGGTAACGCCTCAATTTCTCACTCAGTTTTTTTGGCCGTCCATTTCTTTTTCTTTTTCCTTTCTGTTCTTTTCCTCTGCAACTACCAGCTATGGCTTTTTTCCCTCTTCATTGGTTTTCTTCTAGTACTTACATTCACACTTTCCATTTTGTGTGGCCCTGAAAATCATAGTCCAGACTTTTCCGTCTCTAAAGAAAGAGCTTGGGCACAAAAACCTGTCTTGGTGTGGAATGACAAAGTGGATGTTGACTTTACCACAGTAAAAATAATTTTGATTGTTAAACTGTCTTCAGTTAAATCAAATCTCAAGAAAGAGAAAGAGAAAGGAAGACTGAAGGAAGCTCATATATACACCTTTATTTGTTGGCCTCTCTTATGACCTTCCTGTGAAGAACACATTGATTCAGTGTCTGAGGGTTTTGGGTCAGTTCCTTCACTCGTTCCTGAACTCTTCGTCAGCAACTGGACATGGTCCTCTGGGGAATCTGTGGGATGTAAAGAAGCGGCACGCGCTTGCCCTTCCTGAGTCGTTTCTTCTCCTCTGCTGTTGCTGTGACGACCAGAGCACCTCCATGGCAACATATGTATGAGACAGGTGTAATAGAAGCACAAACCTATTTGTCTGCCAAAAGAAGAAAAAAACATAGATAGGACAGACAGTTAGTGCTAAGAAAAAATATATAGGCTTAGCAACACTAAACTCCATAGCAACAGCAGATGCTGGCTCCTGTTTTCTTGCTTTTTTTAATCACTTCCTCTTGTGGGATGAAGGGGCCGCTCTCAGTAGCTTGTGGTCTCTTCTCTTTTGGGAAATTGGAAAAGTAAGTTACTGTGTAAACAGTAAAAAAAAAATCTGTTTACAAAAAAAGAAATGTTTTTTTTTTTTTACTTTAATTTTGAATTATTGGCTTTTTTCATCAGTTGAAGAACCAAACAATTCAATTATAGCACATTTTGTAATACATATAGTTTCAAAGCAGCTTTACAGAAAATGCATGCATACATTATCCAATTAGAACGGCTCATACTCAGAGCAAACATGTTACCACTAGACCAAATCATAATTATATATTAATATTAGTTCTGTCAAATCGATTATGCTGAACCATGCATTCATCAGCTGACCTAAAAAAAATCCCTGGAATAACAGTGGCAGATGTAAAATGAAATGTATCAATGCAAACATTTCCAAACCACTAAAAGGCTACGTTAAATTGTAATCGAAATAATATTAATGAGATTAGATGAATGTCATCTGTGAACCCCAACACAGCCAACTGTCCCTATCACTTTAAAAAATGATGCTCATGGTGTGTTTGAAGTTTCAAGACTAAAGGAGTGAGTCAGTCTAAGTGTAGGGATGATATCGACTGTTATTGAAAATATAAGCCATTTGGATACATTGCTTTACACTGTCTATAACAAGTTAATCAAACAATTGGATTTCCAAGCTTCGCCAGGATGTCTGTACTTGTTCAATTCGATTCTTTTGCTACCTCTCTTGAGTTTGCATTCCACCCAATCAGATTCTCTTTCCTCCCCTTTGCCTTTATCTGTCTTTGACTAGGATTTCGGAAGTTCATAATACAAAGGTTGTTTTGTTTTTGTTAGTTTATTTTCCATTAATTGATTCTCTGTATGTGATTGTGTTTATATCTTTTAGTCCTCCACTATGGCCAGGAAGTCCACTCTTCAGAAAAAATGGAGGAGTGCTCTTACAAGGTAATATCCCCTTTCTGTTTTCTTAAAGACTCCATTATATCAAAATTGGAGTTTTGTTGCTTTTAGTTCATGTCTATTAGCTTTGAAACCTTATAGCTTTAGCAGATAAACGGGTATGATGATGATTAGCCATTCAGTCGTATCCAACTCTTGAGGATCATATGGGCCGTCTCTCGCCATGCTTTCCGGTCTTCTGCTTCCTTTTTCAGCTGTTCTTATGCCTAGGCCTGTGTCACTCTTGATGGTGTTGAGAAACCACTTTTTTTGGCGGCCTCTTTTCCTTGTTCCACTAACATTGCATTTTCCAATGAAGCTGCTCAGTGCTCACATCACAATTAGGTAATTTTTCCCTCAAGTGACATCTCGGGTATATCAGTTTAAAAGTTGGGGTCAGTACGATTTTTTTCAGTGTTTTTGTCTCTTACATCTCTTATATTAGAATTTAAATGTTCTATTTTAATCTATTATTTGTCATGCAAAGCTCAGGATCAGTCTTCAGTGTCACATGATCATTCAGAAATCATTGTAATACGATAATTTGCTGCTCAAGAAACATTTCTGATTTATTATCAATGTTGAAAACATTTGTGCTGCATAAATATTTTGGGTAAACCGTAAAACCTTTTTTTTCTTTACATTTAGATTCTTTGATAATTAGAAAGTTCAAAAGAACAGCATTAATTTGTAGAATAAGTAGACATTTAAAAAAAATTATACGTTTTTACTGTCAATTTTATCAATTTAATGTGTCCTTGCTGAATTTGTGTTAATTTTACAAAATCTTACAAAAAAATCTCTTTACAGTCTACATCTTATGGGTGAACAGAACAAAATATATTGACTCATCCTGCACTACACAGATTTCGTCCAATCAAATGCTATCTGGAGTGAGAATGTCACTCCTCCTAATACCACCACCATCTAGAAAATCATGTTCATGGCTGTGACGTAGCCTCTTAGCCATGTAAAACTATTTTTTTTAAAAGATGACAAGTCCTTTGATATGTCCCACCCAAAGAAATATATTTCAAAACAAGGAAAAAAAAAGTGATTTCATGCAGCCTTTAAAAGTGCCTTGCAAGAGCTCCTTGATTTTGATTTATAAAAAAATAAAAACTCTTTATCACACAAATAGCTGCTTTGCGCCTACAGATTACCTTTGTAATGTCTTGGGAATCATTATTTTTTTGCCACTGATTCTCTCATTTCCCACAACTGCTCCTTCATCTCTCTCTCTCTCTCTCTCTCTCTCTCTCTCCCTCTGAGTCCATCTGTTTCTCTCTCTTTCACTCCTGTTGGTGTCCCAGCCGTTTAAATGTCCATTCGATTCCAATCAGGGTGCTCTCTTTCCACTCCACCGCAAGCAGCTAAATGGAAGGAAATGGATACATTATCTGTCTGTAGTGGCTGCTCTCTCCTTCTCGTCTGCTCTTGATAATGGAATAATGGAGGCAGAGCTGCCTGTGAAAAGTGTCTGAGCAAGGCTATTGGCGTTTGACTGATGTGAATGTCTTGATGGCTGTCTACATAAAAGCAAAGAGCTCAGTGTGTGTGTGTATGTGTGTCAAGTGGTCGACTGGACAGCCTAAGCTCAAGGCCGCTTCACTTAAGCTTGCTATAGCCAATGTCATAGTGCTTACAGTCTGTGAGTGGCTGGACACCTGTGAAGGCTGTCTGTGTTCATTTGTCATGTCTCTTAAAGCAAGTTCACCCAAAAATTAAACTTCTGTCATCATGTACTCGCCCTCAGGGGATTAACTGGGGAATCACTTTCCATGTGTTTGCCTGCTGCAAAACCGGTAGCGTCAACACTATTATTGACTTTTCAACAAATCATTTGAGCAAACATTGCATCACCTAATTAATATTGATGGTGATATGGTTTATAATGTGTTCCTCCCAGTTGTCAGACTGTTCTATTGTCCAGCCCGCTCTCTCGTCGTTCCAAACCTAAATTACTTTCTTCCATGAGATGTTTAGCACAATGTTCACGCTGCTCTTTTCCATGTAAATAAAATAAATAATAATAATTCATACAACACATAGACTAAACCTCAAGTCTTCTGAAGCCGTCCGATAGCTTTGTTTGAGGAACACATGATAGGATTTTCATTTTGGGTGAACTTTTCTTGTGTGTTGGACAAGATTTCTCTGGGTGATGTTCTTCAGATGGTTCTCAGCCAATCATTTAAAAATGATTTAAAATAGGCTATAAAAAAATCAAGAGGTAACTGACATAATATTTCTCATTTTATTTTGTTTTTATTTTGTTTTATTTTGAACCAAGTTGGAAGGGTCAAGGTTTTTATTGAAAATTCCCTAATTTATCCAGGGATATCCAAAACCTGGATAAATGGGAGAATTTTTAAAATGTGATTTCTAGACTTCTTGGAAAAGATAAAGATATTAATAAGTCATGGCAATTTATATAAGGATTATAATTTCTCAAGTTATCTCAAGCTCTAAAATATTGTATTAGGTATAAAATGCTATTTGTGAGAAAAAATAATTCCACCACAAAACTACTGGAAATGTGGGTTCTTGTATCTGCTGTGATCACAGCAGTGTAGTCCAGTCCAGTATTTGTTATGTGTGTTTTATGGCATGAGTTGTAATGTGGGGTTTGTTTTTTGGCAGTTCCACAGAGAGTGATACAGCATAGCTCACGTGTTGGTGCTCAGGGGCTCTTTCCAGTTATCAGACCCCTTCCTTTGAGTCCTGTGAGCAAGAGGACCACCGCTGTGAGGTTAGTATCCTCCTTGGTGTTAAATAAAAATTGTCTTCTAAAGTGCTACTATGCTATTTCAAAGGTTCGTGATTTTATGTTTTGGAGGTCTCCAACAATGTTCACATGCATTCAAAAACACTTTAATTTTCTTAACACATCACCTAATTTCTCAAAAGATTCTGAAAACGGTTCATTCGTAGAGTCAGTCTCTTTAAACTCCTCCTTTCTGAGAGCCTGCTCTGCTCTGATTGGTCAGACGGCCCAGTCTGTTGTGACTTATCTTACCACTCACAGCGCGTGTCAGGAACCAAACGGCCATTATCATATCTGGATTTCAGCTCTGAAGTCTTCCTCCGCACTTGTTACACAGTGATACGAACAGTAATGATGCCGTTGGTTTTACCCTATCAATTCATGTCCTCATTCTTTAGAAGTGCATGCAAATTGGATTTACTTTAGCAAGCGCTGAAAACAGGGTCTTGTCGACAACATGAACACTTCCATGCCTCAGCTACTACTACAGTGTTTGAGGATCAAAGTAGACATCATTCGCGGGCAGTCAATGAAGGCCATAGGCTGGCATTATGCAAATGTATGACGTTGGTATGTAACAGGAAGTGAGAGTGGAATTGCTGATGACTCGTTTAGCAGTTCAAAATCAATTCTTTCTTTTGGGACACAATAACTTTATTTGTCGTGAATTTTGATCTTTAAAACAGACCTTTTACTTTGACAGTCAGCTATAGTATACAATACATGAAACAAATACTATAGTAGTGTTTAAATAATACCACAATAACACTGTTCTCAACTCCTTTAATTGATATAAAAGGAGCTGACAGAGGAAAACGACGCACTGAAATATGCCAGACTCTTTTGGCAAAAATACATTTTGTCGTCTTGTTTTGAGCATACACCTTATTGAATTTTGTTAGATATATGCTATTTGACAATGTAAAATAACATCATAAACATTAGGGCTGACTTCTAATAGTCGGGGATTCGACGATTAAAATATTTTTTACAAACATTTTTTTTATCATGTTTAAATACTAATATCATCTTACGAGAGAAACGGAGGCGGAGTTAGTGGTGCTTCGGAGGCTGAGTGCTGGAGATGATTAGGGAGAGGTCTGTGCACCTTTACCGATCAGAGCGCGCGCTGAGACTAAAGCCCAATTTATACTTCTGCGTCGAACTCACGCCGTAGCTACGTCGTAAGGGTGATTTATACTTCTGCGTTGGACCTACGCCGGAGTCTCTACGCTATAGACTACGCGTTGGTTTTCATTTATACTTCTGCGTCGTTGTCCGCGTTGACGCGCAATTAAACATGCAGAGGGAGCATGTGAAAGCCGGGTAGCGGTTCTAGCGGACCAATCACAGCGCTTGCGGTACGCGTAGAATAGACGCGTTGTTACATTTTTGGAGAGGTGCACGTCAGGGTACGCCGAAGGGTACGCGCTGTGATTGGTCCGCTAGAACCGCTCCCTCGGGTTTCACATGCTCCCTCTGCATGCATAATTGCGCGTCAAGGCGGACAACGACGCAGAAGTATAAATGAAAACCAATGCGTTGTCTATAGCGTAGAGGCTCCGGCGTAGGTCCAACGCAGAAGTATAAAAGGCCTTGTTTATACTCGACGCGTCCGCACGAGCGCGAAGGTGCGCACGGCAAAAAATGACGCGTTGGGTGCGCAAGACCGGCAAGACCCCATTTCGCTTGGCTGTGTGCACAGCTTTTTTTGTAACAGCGCGCGCGACTCCGCATCCGAGGATGAACGATTTGCCCGAGCATGTAGGTCTCACCGCACCGGCACGCAGTTTGCGCGTCTAAATTGCAGTTCATTGCAAAGTTTTTTTTGTTAAGGTTTTGTTTATTGTGTGATTTATTTCAAACAAAGCACGTTTTTTTTAGCTCTTTTGTTTGAAATGGAAAAAATCTAGCTGCTATCAAAAAAACAAACAAAAAAAAAGGTTCGACTATCAGTCGACTACGGCTAAATCTAACGAATCAGATTCGACTATGAAAATCCTTAGTCGAAACCAGCCCAACATAAAGATCAGATATAAGATATCATTTGCATGTTTATTTTCTGTATTTTAGATTACATCTGTCATCATCTAATGCTCACTTCAAATGAATCTGTAAAAACACTACAACTAATAACACTAAATGTAACCTTTAGCAAATCTCAAAATGGAACCTACCTAAATTCACCCTAATTGATTTTAATTATTAATTTATTTAGAATTTTAATTTCAGCCATTTATTGGTTATCAGCCATAACACAACATGTGTATACCTTGTATACGCAAGTCATTTTGAAAATAGCGTCTGCGTAAGTGTAATACATTTAAAAATGATTCCCTCTCTCTGTCCGCCTCAACAGATCAGCCCTGGGCGACTATCTGACACGGGGTAAAAACAGTCTGTGCAGTGACTCTCCTCCCCCCAGCGATGACCAACAGGAGGACCACACGTACAGCAGCTCCCAGTCCCCGAGCACAAAGGGGGACATTTCTTCCCCCCTCTCCTCCTGCTCCACTCAGGGTTCCCTCTCTGCCCACAGCCACGGTCAGGAGGTGACGGTCACTGAGGTCAAGGAGGAGCAAAAAGACTTCCCGCTGGACGCTTCGCCACCTCCTTCCCAGCTGCTCCAGCGCAGAAGACTGCTGTGGACCAAAGGCCACCTACGGACCCCTGGTGACACACTTCCCCTGAAGAAGAGGAGGGCAGGGAATCTCCTGGTAAAAGAGGAGGAAGATGAGGAGATGAAGGAGGCGGCGGGGTCGTTGCTTCACCTGGCTGGAGTGCGCACCGGTTTGAATAAAAACGCTCAGCGTGCGTGTAAAGTTCAGAAGGAGCTGAAAGAGGAAGCCAGCGATTAGCAATGAACGAAAATCCCGTTAACACAGATCTAAATACTTCTGTTCCAGGATATCAGGTGAATTCTAGTCAGTTGTTGCAATATCAAAAAAATCACTGTTGTCCCTTGTTAAATTTGATTTCCCGGGTGAAAGATTCTCATGTTCATGTTGTTTTGTGTGTGTGTGTGTGTGTGTGTGTGTGTGCGAGCGTGTGCGTGCGCGTGTGTGCGAAGAGGGAAAAAAGCCATAGTAAAATTTGGGTCATTTGAGTGAAAAAATGTTTGTTTTTGAATTCATCAAGCCTACAGAACAATTTAAAAGAATTAATTATGTTGTAGCAATCCTTCTAGTTCACATCAGAAAGCTGAACGGAGAGATTTTCTATGCTGCTCTCAAGTGTGCCAAAGATGATACCTGTTGATGAAAGTGCAGCTAATCCATGCACACTTAGTAAGACCAGTATTAGTTTCAAAAAGTAGTGATACCGACCTATGACAAAAACCATCAGATAAATATTTGGGTCAATGACATGATAGTTATTTTTCTTGGTCCACATCTATTGTTTAATTAAAAAAGCGATTCACGACTAGAAAACACCTCTTGTTGCATGTCTTTTTTCTGAGTTAATTTTGAACGTTTTTGGGGCAAGTCAAACGTGTCAAGTAATGCGTTACAATATTAGTAAAAAGTAACTAATTGCGTTAGTTAGTTACTTTTAATGAAAAGTAATGCATTACATTACTTTTGGGCTACTTTTTCTCACCTGGGCTTCCTTGTTTGTTTTTTAATATCAAAATAAAACCAAAGGTTCTATTTTTGGCAAATGTTAAGGCAATTTCACACCAAAAGGGAAATGAATAAGCCTCAGGCTGAAGGAGATGCAAAGTAACTTGCATTGCTTACCGTATTTGAAAAAGTAACTCAGATCATTTTAAAAGTAGTCTGATTACGTAACTCGCGTTACTTGTAATGCTTTACTCCCAACACTGGAAATTAGTATGGCATTATCTTTTATTTTGTATTATTGTTTCTTAGAAATATCAAAAATTTTGAAAAATATATATTTATTTAAATTAATAGTAGTATAATATAAAATATTTTGACAAAACTGCTCAGTAATATTTGAAAAAGTTTTGTCTGAAAAATCTAAGTCATGTGGTGCAATAAAAAAAATCTATCATAAAGAGAGAAGACCTGCAGACTTGTGACTTTGAGTCAAGGTCAGTTAAAAAAATAATAATTAGGAATGGTCTTTATCTTGAAAAATGTATTTCATTTCTTAATGGATAACGTGCATTTTCATGTACATGTACCCAAGGTGTAAGGAAATATATTATTCTTTTTTATTAATGTTAAATTGATGGTTACACCATATGACATTTTAATGTCATTAAATTTACTTTTCTTGAAAATGGTAAAAGTACATTTCTCCTTAGCATGTTTTAAACTAGATTTTTTTACAGTTCTTTAGGGACTCTTTTATGTCATTGACCCATTTATTTATTAAGCAACAAATGTTTTGTGTATAATGGCCTGTGTCCAATGGATATCAAACGTAAAGGTCAAATGCAATATGCCAATTCTCTCTTAGATGTCTGGTTTTCAAAACATTTCTGGTGTTAGTTCTTATTTGAAGCACACTAAAACTAATCTTTTTATGAAGCAATGTGTCAGTTATTTTGCCAAAATGTTGGTATTTTTTAAATTTCTTTTTTTTTCCATCACAATCCAAGCAATTTGTCCTATCAGGATAACACTGTAAAAAAAAAACTCCCTTTTTTCCACAAAAGGCAGTTTTTGCCTGTTTTTCAGTTATATTGCATGGGTGCTTGTACATAAGAAGAAGTATTTTCTTTTCTAAACGAAAGATCATGTAAGATAGATATTTAGCATGAGGCATGGCTTATTTTCTTACGAGAAAACAGAGAGGCGTCTCTAAAAGCGTAGGTTTCTTTCTTTACTCATTTTTTTTTTAATCGTATCTCTTCTGCGGCAGACAACTCTTCCAAAGGAAGGGACTTCGTGAAAACCCATTAATGAACAGATCTGCCTTGTATTGAATATCAGGTGAAACTGATTTTGCCTTTTTCGTGGTCCTCAGTTTGGTGGTCCTTTTTCAATTCATTGATGTAAGTGTTCAAATGTTGTTAATAATCAGTGTTGGATGACCTATCACTCTGTACACCCTTTAAGGTTGTGCTTGGATGTCTGTTCTGTTCTTTTGTAATGGTTCGATACTCCGTTAAAGTCATTTGCATTGTGCAACCTGCAGCGTTGATATCATAAATTGTACTGAAATAGTTTGACAAGGAATTAGAAGTGGCTTTAGGACAGTCCCTTATTAGCGCGATACTTTGCGATCGACCATGGCTTGCTTGTCTGTTTCCTTAATATTTTGTTTTAAATTACCCATCCCTCATGAACTTGAACTCCATCTGTGAAACTGAATGTCCTGTGGTGGTGGATGAGCCTGGCTCGTCATCTGTCAGCGTCATATATGGTGCGTTCAATGTCAGAAAGATCGTAATTATGAGTTGAACACATGATTGAACTCCAGAATGTCGTAAATACGAATGGGAAGCTCTGGATTTTCTTTAATGCTGCCTTCACATGCTATCGGAATGATCACAAATGCGTCTCTCCTAGTTAAAAATTGGACATGATCGCCCTCTCAAGTCGTATTTACCACTGGGAAATTTGGAGATCATTTTGATACCCAAGTTCCCGAGTTAGGCGGGCCATAAACTTTAAACATGGCGGAGGGGAGAACGATGCTGTTGTGCTATTCATTATTAGTTTTTTTTCCTCAACAACATCGCCTTGTCATTAAAGTAGTGCATATTTACATAGGCTACAATATGCTTCAAATGATTATTCAAATGTATTATACACAGTGTAAATAGCCTGTATTTGAACCAAATTCCAGAATCGTCAGCAAACTGACTATTGATAGCATGCATGGTAAGTGTTTAGGCTATATGGTTGTCAATGATTGGGATGCTACATAAAAATCCCAATTATTGGGAAGGATTAACCTGGTGTCCTCCTTGAATCCTGTTCTTTCAGACAACAAAGCACTTGAAATCGACGAGGTCGTAATCACGACTTCAGAAGTGGGAAGTAGGAAATTTCCGATAGCATGTGAATGCAGCATGAATGAAAAACGTGGCGGAATACCACAATACTCAGGTATTTAGCAGTGACATTGTCAGGCTTATTTATTTACAACAAGATAAGCTAACCGCCTGCACAAAATATGATAGCATTTTAATATAATTAAATTATGTAACAAAGTGCACAGTAGACAATAAATCAATTAAAACACAACTGATGCACAATCTTTGTTCTTCATTTTAGACGTAGAGTTTAAACACCTTGCTGTAGGCCTATTTTCAAGTAGTTCATTAAAAGGTCACCGCCATCTTGCTCCGACGAAAGTGACTTGAATCTGACGTTGTAAACTCGACGTACACACTCGTAAATACGAACTTTCCAGTCAGGCCTTGAACGCACCACCGCATCTTTCGCGATGTTTACACTCCACTTCCGCTTTATGTTTGAAACGCTTTCTGAATGTTATGCGTCCCTCGCGGGAGCGGAGCTCGGATACCGCTTTCAGTCCTTTGAAATACTCCAGCACGATATATCAGCACTTTTTAAAATAGTAAAATAGGACTATTTGTCTTCGGCAGGGGGTCTAGTGATGGAGCGGCACTGTAAGGGTGAGTACAGTGTAAAATAAGAAACGTACGGCGAGATGGCCCTACTTTATTTGATTTGCATATATAGGCAATAAGCTGCTGCTACGGTTTTGCTTTAAATTTATGCCAGTCCCATAATAATATGCCATTTTTGTGTGTGCGTGTGTACCAATAAATAACACGATTGGTTTTTAACTGATTTAATAGCTAAGATTCATACAAATCCATGTAAGACAAAAGGCCGGGGGAAACAAATATGCATGAATTATTTATTGGAAAACTCTCACTGCCTCTGAAATTATATGTGAAATAATATAAGGGTTTTTGTCAATGTTGTTGATGTTGTTTGTTTTTGCCAAATATGTTTTTGCCCTTGTACTTACATAAGTCACCAGTGGTCTGATTATGATTTTAGAGCACAATGGAATCATGATGAATATGTATTCAACCAGGTCTATTTTCAATACACTCAGATGCCAATGCTGTACGAGTATAAAGCTGTCTATTTCCTTGGTGTGCAATCATATTGCCAAAGAACAATATCAAACTATTTCATCAATACGTGTAAATAATCACATTGTCTATATGACAATAAATGTCACATCATGTTGTTACTTTTCCACATATTTCTCCTGAAACTTAAAATAATGTTTATGTAATGTATTGTCTTCCAGTTGCAATAATAAAAATATCAGAGTTTTAAATGAACAGTTGTTTTTATTTATTTGGTTTTAGAGGAATTGTCTAACCGTTATCAGAATTTGAGTTCTACATTCCCTTCAAAGTTATATAGAATAATTTAAGGAGTGTATTATATGATAGATTATTTTATGTATCACCACCTCGGTAAAGAAACCATTGGATTTTTGTCCTCACTTTGTCCCCACAAAGATAGTAATACCAGTCATTTTTAAGGTTATGGGATAGAATTTCTACAGTATAAAAATCATTATGTCTGAGAGTCCCCATAAAACATTGAGAAACAACGTGTGTGTGTGTGTGTTCTTGTATATATGGTTTATGAGGACAGAAATGTGTATAATGACAGGTACTGCAACATAAACATGGGTTATGCATGGCCAAATGGCTTAAAAACATACTAAACAGGGTTTTTTTTTATTGGGTGAAGGTTTAGGGCTAGGGTCAGTGTAAGGGGATACAGTTTGTACAGTATAAAAATCATTATGTCTATGGAGAGTCCCCGTAAAGCACAAATGCCACTTTGCGTGTGTGAGTGATTTTTGGATTACCTGCAGTCTTGAATGTTCATCCCATGTTTAAGGTGACTTGATTACATGAGCTTGGGTGTGGCTAATGGGACCCAATGATGGCTTATGCAACTGGAGCTTTATTCATAATTAAAGGCAATAGAGGCTTAATCAGCAGCCACCAGCTCCCTGTGCTCACTGGAGCCATTTCTGTTGCTATGCAACTCCAGGAGACATAAGTAGTCAATCTGTGCTTGATACATTTTATTAGTCTTTGTGTTGAGTCTTTGTGTAAACAGGTATATTTCATCCCTTGCTTAAAGAAAAATGGGACATAAATTCCTTTGCACAAAATAAATTGTGCAAATAGTGAGTGTTTAATTTTGGGATTAAGCAAAATGACAAAGTGGATGAAATTAATTTAAACAGATGACACCCAAAACGTATAAATACACTTTAAGATACTCCATATATCCCATTTTACACACAGTTTAATGCTGCTCAGAGGTGGCATAAACACCTTATCTAAAAGCAGCTTCGCAAAGCGCTGTACACAATATAAAAATACAGCTAAGTAAAAATGAAAATGAAAAAAAAAACTGCATTTGAAATTAAGGGCTGAGGTGGGTCGACTGGCATAATTGAATCTGACTTTTATGCAGCATAACATCTTTACACTTAGCTGTATACTTTTGAGCAGGCTGCCTTTACTCGTCTGTTCAAAGACACCTCAAAACTGAAAAAAGATCTGAATGTAGACAATCCTCTCTCTGGAACGACCTACACAACTTATAGTCAGGCATTCTCAAAGTCCTCAATTCCTTTATTTAAACTTCTTGAAATATTCATCTCCAAAAACATTGACACTGTTAGTTTTGCTATTCCTAATTATTTTAAGCTTTTGAGATAGATAGATAGATAGATAGATAGATAGATAGATAGATAGATAGATAGATAGATAGATAGATAGATAGATAGATAGATAGATAGATAGATAGATAGATAGACAAATAGATAGATAGACAGACAGACAAATAGATAGATAGATAGATAGATAGAGACAGACAGAGAGATAGATAGATAGATAGATAGATAGATAGATAGATAGATAGATAGACAGATAGACAGATAGATAGAGACAGCAGAAAGACATACAGATAGATAGATAGATAGAGACAGACAGAGAGATAGATAGAAAGATAGATAGATAGATAGATAGATAGATAGATAGATAGATAGATAGATAGATAGATAGATAGATAGATAGATAGATAGATAGATAGATAGATAAAGACAGACAGAGATAGATAGATAGATAAACAGATAGATAGATAGATACAGACAGACAGACATACATACAGATAGATAGATAGATAGATAGATAGATAGATAGATAGATAGATAGATAGATAGATAGATAAATAGATAGATATAGGTAGACAGATAGACAGATAGATAGATAGAGACAGGCAGAAAGACATACAGATAGATAGATAGAGACAGACAGACAGAGAGATAGATAGAAAGATAGATAGATAGATAGATAGATAGATAGATAGATAGATAGATAGATAGATAGATAGATAGATAGATAGCTGGATAGACAGATAGATAAACAGACAGACAGATATAGATAGACAGACAGAGATAGATAGATAGATGGATGAATGGATGGATGGATGGATAGATACAGATAGATAGATAGATAGATAGATAGATAGATAGATAGATAGATAGATAGATAGATAGATAGATAGATAGATAGATAGATAGATACAGACAGACAGACATGCATACAGATAGACAGATAGACAGATAGATAGATAGATAGATAGATAGATAGATAGATAGATAGATAGATAGATAGATAGATAGATAGATAGATAGATAGATAGATAGATAGATAGATAGATAGATAGATAGATAGATAGATAGATAGATAACATTACAATGTTTTAATATTTAAAATTAATCTTAGATATTAACCAGTTGTTGCTTATGGAGTGGTACACATTGCCCTCGTGTGGTGAAAATGGTAAGTCCATTATGCTTATAATTTCCAATAAAGTAAAGTAAACTTGATTTTGTTTTGACAAAGCATTGTCTGGAAGTTTGAATAATTTATAAAAGCATTTTTATAACATTAGGCATTAACATTAGGATGATAGAAGCTAATTTATAAAGAGGCTAGGAAATTTGGTCTCAACAATAGCCTAATAATAATAATAATAATAAACGCGTAGTAATCCACAATCGTAACAGTAGTTTGCATATCTTTTTTATGTTGACAGACACAATGTGACTGGCTGCATTGGCAGATTTTGGTAAAGCCTCCATACTGACTCACCGTGTCGTGTTTGCGGTAAGAGCGCGCTGAAATCTCGCGATATTTCGCGCAGTGCCCGCTTGACCCTGCCCTGTGTCTCGCGCAGCTCCGTATATAAAGGCAGACGACTGGAGAAGACGGACGGCTGGGGAGCAGCAGCCCTGGGACTGTGAATAAGACCGTAAACAGCTGTGTTTTTATTTACAGAAACTTTAACCGGCAACTTTTTAAAACGTTTTAAATGTTTCCGTGCTTTTTTTAAATGATTTTTGGGGTTCTTGCTTGATACTCGCGGTGTGTTTCCCCCCTCACTGCGCTCATAATGGCGAGCTCGGCTAACTCGAACATAGTGGTAAGGATCAGACAAACGGCACTCATACTCCAAATCATCACACACGTGTCCAAGAACTGTAGTTAGACGCAGTACCAAACCCACACATTTAGCATTCGCAATAAATAAACATACTAGACACGTACACATCAGATCTGATCCATGTGAGCTCTTTGTAGGGAAGTGTGTGAGTGTTTGCTGATAGAGATGTAACACGGCTGGATCTGCTGGAGGAAATATATCTGCTCTGATCCACTGCATTAAACTTTATTAACTTAACTTACGTGTTTTAAAACGTATTTCTGTTAAACTAACACGGGCTTTGTTACATTTGGCCTCGGCCGTGTAAAAAGCTGTGTTTGATGCGAAAAATAAATTGTCGTTTAACTCGATATATTAGTTTGTTGCGAAAGCACCCTTTTTAGTTTTATCCCGACAAATGCATCTGAAATTAAACCAAATCAGGCGTATTTATCAAGTGAGCGGGCAGAATTGTGTTTGTTGTCCTGCGTGTTCGAACGAAAACCTTCCTACATCACATCAAATTTTATTTTTACGAGTTGTACATTTCCCCCATATTACCGAATCCCATTTATATGAGCCCAAAAATGAGCCGATTATTACTATAAAACCCGTTCGCGGAGTCCTCACTGCGGGCAAACGCTGTGTCATCATGGCTACCGTCGCTGTTCGCTGTCTGCGCTTCTGACCCTCCTTCTTTTGGGCGCCTGGTTTTATACAGCCATAGCGGCGCTCTAATATAGACTCTGGCCGGGATGGGAAGGTGCTACTCGGCTCTACGTCACGGACTCTGCATATAAACACCAGACCGCGCTTTAAATAGTGAGCGGACGGGCCGCGCGCCACGGACAGGACGCGACACACACCGCGAGCCTCTGCCGTCTTTAGCTGAAGCATATCAGCGCCATGGCGATGGTGGTTTCTCTGTGGGCAGAGAAAGACGTTTGTTTGCCTATTCCGGATTGACTTCTGCCGGAAATGCGTGTGTGTGTTTTTGTACGAATGTTTCTTTTCTCGGTTTCGTTGAGTGCAGTTGACCGCGGTCACGCTATTTAAAGCGGATGCGTCGCGAGCTGCAGCAATGCACACGTTTTCTGAAACATGTGTCTATTTATAGTGCTTCCACTCGGGTCCAGTTACCAAATAGTGATTGGGAAGTCGGACTGATGTCCGTGGGTCGGTGGTGAAACAATGTAGCGCTTTTTTAAACGTAATTACGTCATTCTTTGTGTTCCTGAAGCGGTTTTTTTACACCCTCTAATTCCAAACTGTCAAAGAAAGTCACGTGTGTAGGCACATATTACCGTTTATTACTTTCCATTACGTATCGTTTTGGACGTTTATTTTACCTAAGTAGAACCTAAATATATTTACAACAAATATTTAAATAATTACATGTATTATAAACGTTTACAACAATGCCAAAATCAGTTTACTGTTTGGCTGAAAAATGGTTTAATGGTTTAAAACCAACCCTCATGTTTGTTGATAAAGTTGAAAACATTACCAGTGTGTTTTTTCGAACACTTCTGCTATTAGACTAGTATGCCCGGTACACATTGTATGATTTTTGGGCTGTCCCAGACAAAAGATGACCAGTCATGATGGTGATTTCTGTGGTCGTGACTCCTAAACAGTGGTCCTACACTGAGAGAGGTTCAGAGACGGCCTTTGTCACGGTCTTGCGACCAAAGATAGCCTGCAATTAATATTCTGACATTGTCAGAAATATAGCATGATCATCTCACAGTCTGTTTGTTTGCTGCTGTGACCAACGTCTACTGACTAGCCAATAAAAATGCAACATGAAATGGCGTATTGATCAATACGACATGACGCTAAAACTTAAAACTACGTTACTTACCTCAAGCTCCATTTGCAAAATTGGCATGCTAAGTCGGCCTCTTTTCTCAATTCATGACCGTGTCCATATACTCTACTCTTTCGCTTACACTTTTTTTTTTTTTTTTTTTTTTTTTTTTTTTTTTTTTTTTTAGCACACACAACCACAATTGCCAGAGTGTGATTCATCATGCTCTATTTGTTTACCACTAGCACATGCTGATGACATTTTATTCTTCCATACAAACGTCGTAGCCTTTGATTCAATGCGTGTCGTCATTGGTCATACCCAAGTTTATTAGATCCATGTCGTACAGTGTGATTTGTAATGATCTTATCGGATTGCCAAAATCGCACTGTCTGTAGCAGGCATGACAGACATTTTGCCTCATCAGTCAATCACTGTTCACACTTCAAGTCAGCTCATTCATTGATTCTCAGCTCATTACAAATCATGTTGGCAAGAGACAATTCTCAGTTCACTGAGTCAGCAAGTGGAATCAAGGACTGATTCAGTCCGGTTTGTAAACAGTCTATTGATCTTGTTAACCAGTTCAAACACTTCCTTAAAAACATACATTCATGATATTTTGTAATTTAGTAGTTAGAAGGGTTTACATCTTGTTTGCTTGCATTGTAGCCTAAACTGTATAGATCAGTAATGGAGGATGTCATCAATGAAGTCCGGGAGCTTTTCCTGGACGAGGGAGTGGATGAGCAGGTCCTGATGGAGCTTAAAACGGTAAGATGTTTGCTATTATGATGAATCTTAACGTGCCGACCAGATCGATGGTTGATTTTAAACCCGCATCTTTCTTCCTGCGCAGTTGTGGGAGAGTAAGCTGATGCAGTCGAAGGCGGTGGATGGTTTTCATACGGAGGAGCAGCAGGCTCTGCAAGCTCAACAGGCCCAACAAGCTCAGCTGACGCAGGCACAATCCCAACCGCAGCAAGTCCTCCTGCCTCCAGCGCAGCAGGGTGAGGCCTGCTCTCACGCTTTTAGAAATGGAATGAGTTAAAGGCTTTATTGTCATTGGACTGCTGTGCAAAACAATGAAATGTGTTGGTATCCCACGTTCTCAGACATTCACATAAAATGTAACAACAACAAAAAAGCCCCACAACAGCCAGTAAATCTGCTGTTGATTGTCTGATTTCTCAGCTCCTCAGCAGCAGGTCATTGTTCAGGATCCTAAGATTCTCCAGCACATGAGCGCGACAGGGATGGTAAGTGTGCTTCACTTTCATGTTAGTGTTTGGAATAATAGTGGAACGGTTGGTTTCCGGTCGTTTTTTCATTAGGGAATTGATTTGTAAAGATACCGTATTTTCCGCACTATAAGGCGCACTTAAAAGCCTTTAATTTTCTCAAAAAATGACAGTGCGCCTTATAATCCAGAGTGCCTTATGGATGGTGAACACACGTTCACCAAGACGGGGAGACAGCGCCGGGCGACTTACGCCACTATCTGCCAATGGATCGTGGATGCCTGGGCTGATATATCAGTCTCAACTGTGATCCGAGTTTTCACGAAGGCAGGAATAATCTCTTTATTCAGCCGGCTCACATACCTGTATTTACTTCCTGTTTTCAGCCGAAGTCCACAGTAGTTGATTGTCGAGTTTGCGTGCGATCAAACCTCCTCCGTGTGTTCAACATCTGATTCGGATGAACTATCCATTTGAGCTGATATTCCCAGAACACCACACAGCACCGTCATCGGCTGACAGTCTGAGTCTCCACTGTTGCTTAGTTACCAATGATCGCGCGCGCACTCGACAATCGCCTACTGTGGACTTAGACCGAAAACAGGAAGAAAATACGGGTATGTGAGCTGGCTGAATAAACATTATTTTTATTCATATCTTTCACATTTACTGCAGTCAGATTCACCGTGTTCACTCACATGGCTGTGCACTTGTAATGACACATTAAGGTTGTTAAGAGGCTAAAAGCAGGTTTAAAACTTGTCCCGTTTAAGTCAACAGGGTGCGAATTTTAAAAAGAGGCTAACATGGTGTAGGCAACACCGGTTTTTGTCATTGTTATCTGTACTGACAGCACTCCAAATTTACAAAAAAATGAGCTCAGTGTTAAAATTGACCGGAGTTCTCCTTTAACGTTTGAACAACGTTACCATGGGAGTGAACGGAGTTGTCAGAACGCTTAATAAAGTTTGACTTTATCTGACTGTTTTGTTGACATTCCCTTTAGCACATCTAGTGGATGCATAACGCAAACCCAGTCAAACGTTTGACTGCAGTATCTCATGCACCTTATAATCCGGTGCGCCCTATATATGAAAAATGTTCTAAAATAGGTCATTCATTGAAGGTGCGCCTTATAATCCGGTGCGCCTTATAGTGCGGAAAATACGGTAACTTGCAAACCACTGAAGACTGTGAGGTTAATCCATTGTATATGCTTAAGCATGCATTATTTTAACTTATTTTTTGGGGGGGGGAAATCAGCGTTTAGCAATGGGTAAACCAAAATTACCCATGATTCTGCTAAGAAATGTCCGCCAATCAGAGCCTGCCACTCCCATAAAGCAGTGACCCCTGTCACAGACAAGGCTTAAGATAATCCCAGACTAAAATGCATGTTTGAGCTCTTTAAACTGGAAGCAACTTGCAGTGACTCATCTTAAAATGTCAGTGCCATTGTTTTGTCTCAAGATGCACATCAGTATTTTTTTAAAGGCACGTTTATAAAAGCTACTTAAATGTCCTGATTGAAATAAGGTCAAATCCTTGCTTAATCTAAGCCCTGTCACATGTCATGTAGTAGTAAATACAAGACAGACTCCAGCAACAAAGCGATTGAGATTACAAGATGTTTTGAAGTGCCAAATTGTGGAAAACCCCAGAATTTGCATTGATTTTCCTTGTGATCCTAACATTACGAAAGTGTGGATGAACTTTATTTTGAACAAAGTTCCAGTCAGATCGCATCAGTAAGACTTTGTTTGCTTCATTTGACTGCAAATTCGTGCGGATCTAAGCCATTCGCTATAATCCTGAGTAAAAGCTTCAGTGAGCGACATCATCTGTTTTGTTATCAGTAAGGCATTACATGTTACGCTTGATGTAAAACGACACTGCAAATGACAATGAATACGTTTTTCACTTGTTCAAAAAATGAACGATGAATAGCCTATAAGAATGACGCAACAAACAATGGTATATTCATTCTTAAACTCTGTATACATGAAACGCCAAGTTATCACTGTGGTAACTCCAAGTACTTATGCTTTATAAATGTTGGTAGTGGCAAATAAAGCATATGTAATACACATGTCAAAACTACGTAACAATATTTTTCAACATCGGAAGTTTTCAAAAGAATAACACTCGTCAAATGGATGGGACATTGACAATTCTTTTATTATGCAAAACTGTTACCCAATCATAGAATTAGGTGTTTACTTCCAAGTCTTTAATGCGGCACACCCATCAAAACTGAGTGTTTGAAGGAGTCAAAAACAGGATAGAAAATAGCTTATTTCTTCTAAATTGGGATGGTTTTTTTTTTTATGTAAAACTCATGATAACTTAAATGGACCTCAGAGAAGATTATAAAATTGTTCAAAAATGCAGCTTATGACTCATTTTAAAGTCGTTAATTACAGTCTTTGTCTGATACTTTAACAACTTCCAATCCAAGTCTGTAATTTTGTGATTCACCATGTAGCTTGTTGGTTTGGTTCATGCCATATAACTCTTTATAAGCTTCTTTAAAATCCCTATGGGAAATTTTTTTTGCAGAATTAAGGCCACTGAAACAGTGGGAGGCCGCTGGCCAGACAGTTACCGTTACTCGAACCCAGAAATCTGCCAGTCCCATTAAAAATGAATGACTTCAGCGGTTTGGTCACTGTAGTTGCCTGTATATATGAACACCCGTTTAAGATCAGCGTCAATGCCAGCAGGAGAACAGATGGAATGAGGGAGGAGTTTTCCTGGAAAATGGTTTAGACGGCGCTGGGGACTTTAAATTAGATTACATGGCAAATTCCAGTGAAGGATATTGTTCTCTCTCTCTCTCTCACTCCTGCTCTACCTGATAATTAATGTATGTGTGTCTCCTCTGTGGATTCAATTCCTGTTTCAATCTTCTGTTCCACTAGAGTGCAGCAGCCACAGCAGCAACTTTGGCTTTACCCACAGGTGTAACACCATTTCAGCAACTCATCACACCTCAGGGTAAGACATTACACTCTGACACGTATCCCGTAAGGCAATGGTTCTCAACCAGGGGGCCTCAGCAAACTTCCAAGAAGCCTCAAGGTGACTTAAAATGCCATAAAATAAGGTCAAACAAACTATATTCACACCAAAACATGCTACAATGTATTTCAGTTATTTTAATCCATGGACGCTCCTAATTTCTGAAAAAAAAAAGAAAAAGAAAAAAGAGGCCTCTGGAAGGTTGAGTACTAGCCGTATGGAGACATGTTGGTTTTTCGTTGGAGCTGTCAATTGATTTAAAAAGGTTACACAATTATGTAAACAGTTGTTTTTGAACAACTGTGTCTGCATAATTAGTTTATTAACACATATGTGTGTGTAAAATATATATATATACACTCACCGGCCACTCTATTAGGTACCCCATGCTAGTAACGGGTTGGACCCCCTTTTGCCTTCAGAACTGCCTCAATTCTTCGTGGCATAGATTCAACAAGGTGCTGGAAGCATTCCTCAGGGAGTTTGGTCCATATTGACATGATGGCATCACACAGTTGCCGCAGATTTGTCGGCTGCACATCCATGATGCGAATCTCCCGTTCCACCACATCCCAAAGATGCTCTATTGGGTTGAGATCTGGTGACTGTGGAGGCCATTTTAGTACAGTGAACTCATTGTCATGTTCAAGAAACCAATTTGAAATGATTAGAGCTTTGTGACATGGTGGAAGTAGCCATCAGAGGATGGGTACATGGTGGCCATAAAGGGATGGACATGGTCAGAAACAATGCTCAGGTAGGCCGTGGCATTTAAACGATGCCCAATTGGCACTAAGGGGCCTAAAGTGTGCCAGGAAAACATCCCCCACACCATTACACCACCACCACCAGCCTGCACAGTGGTAACAAGGCATGATGGTTCCATGTTCTCATTCTGTTTACGCCAAATTCTGACTCTAACATCTGAATGTCTATACAGAAATCGAGACTCATCAGACCAGGCAACATTTTTCCAGTCTTCAACTGTTCAATTTTGGTGAGCTCTTGCAAATTGTAGCCTCTTTTTCCTATTTGTAGTGGAGATGAGTGGTACCCGGTGGAGTCTTCTGCTGTTGTAGCCCATCCGCCTCAAGGTTGTGCGTGTTGTGGCTTCACAAATGCTTTGCTGCATACCTCGGTTGTAACGAGTGGTTATTTCAGTCACTGTTGCCCTTCTATCAGCTCGAACCAGTCTGGCCATTCTCCTCTGACCTCTGGCATCAACAAGGCATTTCCGCCCACAGAACTGCCGCTCACTGGATGTTTTTTCTTTTTCGGACCATTCTCTGTAAACCCTAGAGATGGTTGTGCGTGAAAATCCCAGTAGATTAGCAGTTTCTGAAATACTCAGACCAGCCCTTCTGGCACCAACAATCATGCCACGTTCAAAGTCACTCAAATCAACTTTCTTCCCCATACTGATGCTCGGTTTGAACTGCAGGAGATTGTCTTGACCATGTCTACATGCCTAAATGCACTGAGTTGCCGCCATGTGATTGGCTGCTTAGAAATTAAGTGTTAACGAGCAGTTGGACAGGTGTACCTAATAAAGTGGCCGGTGAGTGTATATATAAGTTCTATATATTTGGAAGTTGTTTTATTGATGGTAGATTTTTACATGTGACATGCAGTGCTCCAATTCTCTACTCATGCCTGTTTCGTTTGTGTGTGCTATTTGGCTACGTTCAGACTGTCAGTCCAAATCAGATTTTTGTGCATTTCTGATTGAAATCCGATCAGATTTAGCTAGTGTGAACAGCAAAAATTAAGAAGTAATTTTTTTTGTTTATTAATCTGTTTCGATCTACATTCATATGTGGTTTGAAATCCTATTCAAATCGCATTTCTGTAAATCCGTTTCAGTCTGACTGCTCTGATCAAATTTCGGATGGTTTGTGACTTTCTCACGCAACACAAAGTAAACGTCAGACGTTGTTATAGGAAACATTCTGAAAGTTGCTGCAGAAACAAGGTTGTGTTGTTGCAAAGTGCCTGACAAGCAGAAAATGACTGTATAACGGAGACATGTTTTGAGACCAGCGGAGTCGACAGCACGGTCCACCAGCATCCTATGTTTCTGCCGCTGCCTCTGAAGACGCAGTAGTCCAGGCATGTTGTAAATAAGACAACATCTGTATTGGAAAACCCTCCATGTTGCGCAACTACCAACGCGACACAGAAACCAATGTGGATATTTCAGAAAATTAAAGTGCGGCACGGACACACAAACCGGATCTGAACACTTACGATACACGATGTGGATGTCAATCATTTTAGATCGGTTTCCAATCAGGTACACAAAATAATCGGATTTTGACTGACAGTGTGAACGTAGCCTTTGATCCTTACTTGACTTATTTTTTTATTATGTAACGAGTATTAAAAAAAAATCATACTTTTTTGGTTATTCTTTACAATAAGTTTCATCTGACATTAGTCAACATTAACAATACTTCTATAGCATTTATTAATCTTAAAATTAATTGAACAAACAATTGTTTTACTAGCTAACATTAACAGATTTTAAAAATGCCTGTCACTTTATGCAGTGCCATTGAAGTCACTGAAATCTAAATTTACTTCTGAATTCAGTTTTTATTTTATGGAATGTTGCAGTGTTCATTTATAAATGTATCCACGCACATCATTATTTTATAAAATAAAGGAAAAGTGTCCTCAATCTCTTCTCTGATTAAACCAGTGTGAGGGCTGGGCAAAAAAAGTTGACAAGTAAGAGTTTCAATCAACCTGTCTCTTAGATTAAATAAAAGTCCATATAGTTTGCAACGCCCACATTGTATGAACCAATCAATTCCAATAGAATTTTTTTTCTTTTCACGATGCCCATTTCATGCTGACATTAAGTGCATGTTAACACATCAAGTTTGAAAGCCCTAAAAAGCGTCTCTCTGTTGGCTGTGCAGGTCAGATCCTGCAGGTGGTCCGGGCTGCCAATGGAGCTCAATACATCATCCAGCCTCAGCAGCAGATGGTGTTGCAGCAGCAGGTCCTGCCCCAGATGCAGCCTGGAGGTGTACAGGCCCCCGTCATACAGCAGGTCTGTGCTTCATACCCTTCCCAACACTGACTCATTTGTTCTAGTCCGGTCACTGGATCCTGCAGGGTGTGTTGTGGCGCCGTCTGCACATGTATGTGTGTGACTTGTTTCACCGTGTCAGCAGAGGTCCTTATCATAGCTAGCCAATGCAAGAGGCCTGTCAGCTCTCTTGTTTGTTTAAATGATAAATATCAGAAGTGATAGAGGACCGCTCACAGGAAGAGATCTGGAAGCAGAGCAGGTTTAGCGGTTGCAGTGTCTGGTTTATGAACTGTTATACGTTGTAAAAATCCATAATTTATAGAAAAACCGCAGCTGTGGTTGCCAAAGCTTTACCATCGGAAAAAGTTGGTAATATTAAGTTTTACAAATTGATCTTAAATGTACAGTAAAAAACTATTTAACTCAAAACAAGTAAATGTTTTTCTTTTTTATTAAATCTTTACTGTTTTACTTACAAAATAAGTATGTTTTTAAATGTTATTCTGATTTGTTTTTTGTTGCTTTTTTTACTTGTGTGGTAAAGTTATGTGTAATACTTTATTTACTTAAAAATATAATATATTATATGTACATAAAAACAAGTAGCCTAAATAAACAGCAGTTACACGATTGGCCGGATTCACAACGATCACGTGTGTTTCGAGGTCATTCTGACTTATTCTGCTCAGCTGATCCTCACAAACTTGTGTTTATAATGGTAAAAACTCATGTAACCTTCATGTTATATTGTCATGTTTATCAAAATAGATCAAACTGATACAAAATAGACCCACTTTATTTGCATTAAAATAGTATATAGGCTTATGTTGAACTAGTACACATGGCTCAGGACTAGGGTTGGGAATCGTAAGAAATTTTTCGGTTCCGGTTCCGCCAAACGATTCCGGTTCCGGTTCCCATTCAATAAAAATTAAAACAACTAATACAAATAGTAGTACGGGGAAAATACACAATCCTTTTTGTGTTTTATTTCTGATACTTGTCAAATGAGTTTAACAGACTGGCAATGTCAACAAATGCAACATATTATTTAGCAATAATTTTTTCTGAAGGAAAATAAAAAATGTTGCATTCTCAAGGATAATTTGGGACCTCTCCTATATCTTATTGTATCTCCAGCAGTGGAATACCCTCTCAGAAGGGGTAGAATATGCTTGAACACACATGTAAGATCCAGACAGGTGAAACATAATATTTTAAAATCGGTTTGAATGATTGATTCATAAAAACTAGGGATGGCCCGATACCATTTTTTTTTTCAAACCGATACGAGTATTTACATTTGTGTACTTGCCGATACCGAGTACCGATACCGATATTCGCAAAAGTAATAGGCTCCCAGAAAAGAAGACGACTATTTTAGAACACAGGTTAGAAGACTGTTTTTATTTTCTTCTCTGCTCGTTTTAACAAGTCTAAAAATAAATAAAAATTAGTAAAATAATAAATGTATTAACACACAAACCACTGTTAATTTAACATAAAAGCAAGCAGGCTACTGCGTGCATGGTCTGGCATGACTGAATGCGCGCAAAGTGCCTAAAAGCTGACAGTTCATCGCGATCTCACACATCTCTGTTATTATCAATGAAGCTGACTGCACAATCAATCTTTCATAATATCCACACTTTGTTTGTTATAATTAGAGGATTTGCCAGCATACAGAATTCAGCACTGAACAAAAAAGTCCGTTTTGAGCGGTGAGGGGAGTCTATCTTAAATGCTTCTGATTGGCCATTGCGTTCCAGAAATCAACACATATGTCTGTGATTGGCTACATCGCTCAACGCTGTAACCATGTTATGAATAGAAACTGTCCTGTAAATCGTTTCTATTTTGTTGTTGTTCTTGTTGCTTTTCTGCAAGAGATTAATAAAAATCTTTTAGTTTTTATGTTTTATTCATAGATATTTCTAGTTTGCGGGAGTCCCGCGAATCGTTTTATTCTCCCGTAACCCGCACACACAGAGTGAGTGCATTACCGCCCGCGCGCGCGCTCGGCCATCAGATCTATGATGCGTCTTCAGATGTTTAATTAGATTGCTGGTGTTAAACGATGTACTTTCTTTCCCTCCTCTCGACACCTTAGCTGAACATAACTCACAGTCTGCCTTGCTGTTGTCATCGTCCCTTATCTTGAAATGAGCCCAAACCGCCGACATTATACTTTCCTATGCCTCAGTTCACCTCGACAAAGCACTCGCGGCGGCCAGTTTCGTTTTGCAAAATGTACGTGGTATCGGTGCGTGGTATCGGCGAATTTTTATGAGTACGAGTATATTAGGACAGTATCGGCCCGATCCCCGATGCCAGTATCGGTATCGGGCCATCCCTAATAAAAACTTAACTTGTTTCCTTACTGGATTAAAGTGCTCTAGCAGTTAATAAACAGAAATGCATGCGTCTTGCGGAAGAACATTGTAGCCGGAGCTACTTCTCTATGTTTATGTCTATGACGCGGGTGAGTCACGCAGGCACTGGGCTACTCCGCAGCAGTGCCGAACCGACCAGTGTAAAGTAGTCCGAGTCTAAACGCTTATTACAGCCTTACCGTAGTGATTCAGGATAAGACAAAAACACGTTTTGAAAAAAGGCATTCATGATGTAATCGCTCATTATATACATTTTGTAAATTCTGAAGCGAATTTGTTATTTGAAGCGACTTTCAAAAGGTGATTAACTGTTTTGGTTGCTACAGTAGACATCAGTGTTTATTCTCGAACTATAAACTTTTATCTCAGTACTTCTGTGATCATTTGAATATTTTTAACACAGAAATATTGATACTGTGTTGTTGAAAAGACTGAAAGTAAAGCTAGCTGTTTCATGTAGAACTGCTCTCTCTGGGTCAGCGACAGCGCAAACAGATTTGAATGTCCCGGTGTGAAGTTTTTGTCATTTAGGAATAAGATCGCGTGGGTGTTTGAATCGAGATCGTTTAAAGATTAATGGCACAGCTCTACTGTCTTTATTCTCTCTCTCTGCGTTGATATCTGACGCAAAAAAAATGTAACTTGTTATACGAATAGCGCGAGGGACAGTGCATTCATTACCATTTAATATTCATGTGGTGAGACGTCGCTATTAAAGGATAAGCTCCCAGCACTTCGTCCACACATCGCATCAGAACCGTTTTCGGAACCGAAACTCAGGAATTTCGCACGGTTCCGGTATTTTTGAAAAAACACTACCGGTCCTGCATAAGAACCGGTTCTCGGTTCCCAACCCTACTCAGGACATTTAACCATGGTGTTAACCAGTACATAAAGTATTGAATGAACAGTGTTTCTGTTCCTTCTTGAAAACATCTGTGTATTTGACGACATGTTGCATTTAATCCACTTCATATATGATACGCATACACCTTGTGAGAGTCACTACGGGAAGCAGAAAGTGTCCCCGACTTCACGTTTCTGCAACCGGTGGATCTCGCCCGTCGGTGGAAGCCTAGTATAGTTCAGCTCAAACACACCTAATGTGTCTCTCTATCTATCTATGCAGGTGTTGACTCCTCTTCAGGGAGGCCTTTCTCAGCAGACCGGAGTCATCATCCAACCACAGCAGATTGTCCTCACAGGAAATAAAGTACAGCAGAACCCTCAGGTCAGCACAACCTCATGCCTCCGGGATGACACTGATGAACGTGTGAGGGAGTGTGTGTTGAGAAGTCTTGCGTGTGTTTAGGTCATGCAGGCGATGGCGGTTCAGCAGGCACAGGGAGCTGCGCAGATACAGGCTCAGGCTCAGCCTCAAGCACAGCCGCCCCAACAACAGACACAGCAGCAACAGGCCTCGCAGCAGCAGCCGCCCATGATGCTCCAGGTGGACGGAGCAGGAGACACGTCCTCGGAAGAGGACGAAGAGGAGGAGGACGAGTATGATGAGGATGAGGATGAAGACAAGGAGAAAGATGGAGGCGAGGATGGCCAAGTGGAGGAGGTACGTGCTGGACAGGGTGCTTTTAGTTCTGATCCTAGACCAGTCTTGTTTTTTTTTTTTTTACCGTTCTGTCTTTTAATTCAGGAGCCGTTAAACAGTGGGGATGATGTCAGCGATGAGGAAGACCAGGAGCTGTTCGACACAGAGAACGTGGTGGTCTGCCAATATGACAAGGTTAGTATTTGTAGGTAACTTCTGTTACCTCTCTTGCTAGTTTGCAATAACTATCTTTTATTCCTGGAATGAAGTGTTAAAACCACAAGGAAAGACTCCAGAAAATAGAATTATTTTTGAAACCCTAAAACCGTTTTTAGTTAAACGGTGTTGTGTAAACGGCCACTTAATTATTTAACATGGATTTTAGTGTCACAATACTGCAATTTCTATCTTTGATATGAGGAGCTCTTTTCCAAAACGCCATTTAAAAAAAAAAATAGTTTGTCATGTCATTTTGCTGTGTTCTGAACCTATTCACTGCTCCATCAATGTTTCATGCCAAATCGCTATATTTCCTTGTTTAAAACGTACTGCAAGATGCAGTTCTTTTCCAAACCGCGATAAGTGCCAAACCTATTTTTAGCCTTAACGCGATAAATCCTCTCTCGACAAATCAGAATTCAGTGAGCGTTCTACGCAATCCAACATCGGCGCGCTGAACAGAGGTTTGTTTGTTCATTCATTCCTCAAAATGAGTGCTTTAAACGGTGATAACACTTTTGATGGCCTTGATGAGCCAGTGAGACCTACACCTGGGGTAGATGCTGCTGCCAAAGGTTTCTGTTTATAATTTCTGCCAAAAATGGCATTCGACAATCAAGGAGCAAAAGTCGAAAATCGTTCGAAAATCGAAATCTTTATTTTATTTTTATTAATCAACTGTTTTCTGTGTGTCAGTGTCTGCAAAGATGAAATTGACGATCAGCATCTCTGTAGTGAACGCGCCTAGAGAGAAATGCATGTAATGGATTACATAATCAGAGAGTAGGCCTATGCTATTTTCGTTTAATTGTTTGTTTAAAGACATTTCAAGCTTTCTATATAGATATATTTCTCATGTCTGTGAGGCATACGATGAATTTCGGTTAATTTATGATGAGATGCGCACCAGTTCACGTGATCCATGTCACGGCGCCTCCATGTCATGATTATATTGTCTATTTGCTTCTTATTTATGAAATCCAGGCAATTGGTTGATGAGAATTATTAAAATTAAGATACAATTTATACAAAACGAAATTCACTTTAAAGAAAAGCTTTCTACAAAACAAAACTTAATTAAGTGGCCAAAATAACCCATTTTTGGATTTTTCTTTTGTGGATTTATAGCGTTTTGAAAAAAAAAATTTACTTTGAATTTATCATCAACAATATTGTTGTTTGATTTAATAATCATTGTTCAACATGTTCAGACTGAGGGGAAAAAAAAACATTTTAGCAGGCTAAATTGAATATTCACAAAATGTGTGGGTCTAGGTAAAAAAATTAATTTTCCTGAAAACTATTGAAATGGATTTATCGCGTTTTGGAAAAGAGCTCCTCATATGATACCTTGGAAAAATATTCGAGACCATTTTCGATACCTCAGGGAAAATATTTGTACCTTAATATTTTGATAATTTGGGTTATTTTGTTGCAATGGCTTACACACAGCAATAAGCCATGAAAAAGTAAATTTGGTACTGTTGAGCTGTTTGAGGGGTGGCTTTATGAAAGCGCCACTTATCAGTGGTTTTGGTGTGAGCGCGAAACCTGTGGGAATGAGAAATTATGTGCAGTACCCACAACCTCGCACTGAAATTCAGGACCTGTAACACCAACACTATTCAACCGGAGCGAGTGAGGGGAGGCGGGTGTGTATCAAACTGTCAATTCGCCATCGGAAAGAACCAGCTGTGAGAGCGCACAGCTGGTTTTGGTGTATTGATACCGCAGAAAATGAGTATTGGAATGGTTTTGGATATTTCAGTATCGAAATATCGACAATTTTTTACAGCACATGATTTAATGAGTGAAATTAGACATTGCATAGGAAAACAAATTCCACCCGTAGACATTTAATTCAAAAAATCTTTTTTTATTTGTTTTGTTCAAACGATATTCATACAATATCTTTTGCTTCAGATCCACAGAAGTAAGAACAAATGGAAATTTCACCTGAAAGACGGGATCATGAATCTGAACGGTCGGGATTACGTGTTCTCCAAAGCCATTGGAGATGCAGAGTGGTAAAAAGAGAGGAACAAAACCCAAAACTGTCTACACTTAAGGCAAGACACATCAAGACCTGAAACAATGTATCAGGGGATTCCCACTTCGGGGGGCTGAAGAGTAACGTCCCAATGCTACTGTGCTGTTTGAGCGATATCTGCACAAAATAATGTGCCATCCAAGAGATTCCCCCCTCCCCCCTTTTAAAGATGGCCCTTTTACCTGTAGAATTTCACAGGAGTCCATAACTTCACTTTTAGAACAATATTCTTGCCCCTCAGATGTATGAAAATATTAGGCGCAGGGAGCCAATTGAGTCGACTCTGGTGTGTTAAGACGGCCTTTTTACTGCAAGCGTACGTGTTTGTTGGTGATTTCCGTAGCTAGATCAGCCATCTGAATCCTGTGTAAAGCGAACGGTCCGACACGACGACTATTCCATCACCATTTGCCACCTTCTACAAACACTAAAACGAGCAACCAAGAACTGTGTTCCAGTGATTTCCTTTCATATTTCCGATGTTTTTAGACCTTTGTATGTTTAACAGCAGAGATACCAATGAAAACAGGCGAGTTAAGTGTAACGTTGTCGATCTCACTAAATTTGTTGACGTGTTTGTATGTCTGTCATGGGTTTTTCTAACGCTGTACTCTGGCTAAAGATCCGCTCTGTCAGTACGATGCATGTTTTTGGGCAGTGCATCACGGAGCTTGCGTCGTCCCGCGTGTGTTCGTGTGCAATTATTGCGTTTGGTGTCAATGAAGTGCTCGGTCAGACCACCCTTCCTACTTTACTTGCGGTCAGGCTTCTTTTACACATTTGTAGTTCGTATTTATTCCTGAAGCTCAGGCAGCATCATAATTTGGGGGGATGAAACCGAACTGTGCTCTTAATGAAAGAAGTGCTCCTCTACTGAGGAGGATTTCACCCTGATTCTGTGCATTGTGGATCTCTTTTTTTTTTTTTGTCCCTCCATTTTGTTTTATAGTATTTAGTCTGACCTTTTAAAGCCGTGCCCTAATACAGTCTGAGAAATGTGTGTGGCGTTCTGTGTCCATATGTTCAGCAGTTGAAAGTATTGACATGTTTTGTTGATCATGTTCATGCTAAGATTGTTCGATGAAATGGCTTGGACTAGTTTGGGATTTTTTTTAATTTTATTTTACTGTAGTTCTTCATCTTTACGCTCCTTGTTTGTGCCTTTCAGATTTATTTTAGATATCAGGTCTTGTCTAAAGGGGAAGAGCCTTTAACAAATCCTACAAACTGTACATTTGGCTTTGCGTTTCTAATGGTAAATAAAGAATATTCAGAACTACTGTCATGTGAGGGAACTTCATGTATGTTCATATACTGTTTTACCAATCAAACTGCTCTGTCTCTATGATTCTCATCTCTATGAAGGTTGTGTTATGTTAGTAGAGATCTTTAGTGTTTTGTTTTATTTTTTGCCTTTGCTGAACTTTATTAAAAGCACTATTAAAATTGACTCTCTTTGTTGAGTAACATTGGCCTTTTGCAACTTGTCTCCTGCTGATCGATAATGCCTTGAACTTTTTACTGAAGATCTATAATGAACTATTCATCACTGCACGTTATTTTAAAGTCTCTTAATATATATATATATATATATATATATAATGGAAAGTAGCCAAATCATTTTAAACTGCTTTAGGTTTGGCCTCAAACCCTCATTTACACAATCCAGCCCCCCCCCCCCCCCCCCCCCCCCCCCCCCAATTTTGAAAAAAGCCCCATCCTCTTCTTTTATATATACTATCCTTTAAAAGTTTGGGGTCTGTAAGATTTCATCTAATATTTTTGAAAGGTCTCATGCTCACCAAGGCTAAATTTATTTGATCGAAAATACAGTAAAAAGTGTAATATTGAGATTTATTCCTGTGATCAAAGATGTATTTTCAGCATCATTACTCCAGTATGTCCAGGAATGAAGCTTGATTTTCTCTCTGCTGCAGATGATCTTCCTGAATGCATGTTGTGCTTTACTACAATGGTCCACTAGGTGGTGATATTTCCTATAAAAGTAGTTGCACTGTTAAAAAAAAAAAAATTCATTTAAGGCAGGAACTCTTTTTTAAGTACAATCAACTTGGATGTTTAAGGCATTTCAACTTAAATTACATGAAATGTTTAAAATCTTGTGTAACTTATAAAAATAAGTTAAGCGATTTTCAACCTTTTTTTTTTTTGTTAAATGTAAAAACACGTTATTACTTCATCATATTTTTTACAGTGTATTGACGGTTGACCGTGTTTGAAATCAAAATTATGTCACTTTACAGTAATGAATCAGTAGATATCTATAATAACTATAAATTAACACTCAGCTTTGCAAACTGCAGCAATATTGATGATGATGATGATGATTGGTGGAGCGAAAGGTGGGTTAAAAGCCTTTATTTTACAAGTTAGAACAAACCATTGAGGGAGTAACCCTAAAAATGAAGTTTCTCTTTTGGCCTTTTTAAAAATTGTCTTCTCATACCTACATTAACTTCTTCCCCAGGCAGGTCATAAATGCTTCATCTGCAGTAAAACCTCACTCCATTTCAGTTCCACACCTCCCTTCTCCTGAATCAGCAGTTTTCTGCTGCAGGTCTACAGCGTTGCCACTGAGGTTGATTGAGCACCATGTCAGCACACGTCTCTCACTCTCCCATGGGTCCTCTTTCCTCCATCACTTTGTCTGGGGCTTTTCCCTCGAATTTCCAATCGTGATCCATGTCCTTATACCTATGACTTCCTTCACCCCATCCATTCCCCTCCTCTGAGGTCACGATGCCACACAAGTCTACGTATATTCACCATCTGGGTTTATATGCCTCATCAATCTTCACACACACTCCATTAGGCTTCTAATGGAGAGTACAGCTGTGTTGATGCCTCGGTTTCATATGAATTTTACACCTACAACACCATCAGCAGATTATAATGTCTCCCACTCTCTTTAATCTAGGTATGTTATGGTGTGTTTGAGGAAAGTACAACGGTAGCCCTGAGCTTTTATATTTATCACTATTTACACCCACTTTACAGCTCTTCAGTGTCCTTTGACACCCTGGCAGGTTGTTCACATGTATAGTGCTGTGTGTTGAAGTGTATTTTTCCATGTGGACATCCTAGTCCAATCCTAGTTTACATTGAATACACACGTAACACAATGGTTATGCAATGGAGTGACTGGATGATTCAAACAGTAGCAGAAACAACACAATAGTCAAAAATGTTATTTTGGATTCCATACTGCAATGATAATATTGGGATTCAGTTCGGGAGAGTTACAGATTTACATTTGACCGAAACAATAATTTTAACTGCCCAGATAGTTGAAGTAGTCTCCTAAAATTACATGGGCTGTTAACTAGTAATTTGGATTTCGATTCCTCTGTGACTGTAAATCTTTCAAATCCATTCACCAAAAAGATTCATTCAGATTCGGTCACAAATCGTTCAGTGACCTTGAAGTTACATTATACCAGTAGATGCAAAGGTTACACTTTATTTTAAGGTGTCCTTGTCACAGCTAGTGCAATTATAGGCTACATTTATTGAGTGATATTAATTAACAACATATATGGTTAGGCCGGGCAATGTAAAATATTGTTTCCGATGCCAACATTAAAAGTGTGCCTACTGAGTTTACAGTTTTATTTTTACAGTAAGTCTAGTTGGCGAACTTTTGATGACGAATACCAGTCATTTCAATATGAATCCGTGAAAGGGCCACACAGAAAAAAATACAATAACAACACAGATTTTGCTTGTCACGAATTTGCCGTGTTGACCAATAGGAAAGCTGCTTCGATTAAAAGTGACTTTTCTTTGTGTGGTGCTCATGCGTTAAGCCCCGTTCACACTACAAGCGACCAGTGGCTGGCGATGAGGTCGCTAGTGGGAGTTCCCACTACTGGTTGCCTTTAAGAATGACATCCAATGATGTGGAGAAGGATCATACGCGCTCCGCTCCTATTGGTTGTCGATCCCGAAACTCGCTCCTCATTTGCATAAAGTTAAACAGATGTGAACGTTAAAATCGCCCCCTGTACACTTATAGTGCACTATTTAAAGGGAAAGCCTTATTGTGTGGAAACCATAGTGGACATCATCAAGTGCTCTCATTCGATCCTATTAGCCTACCGCACTAACGAGTGGCCACCACACTTAACGGCTAATGCACTATCTAGGCTAGGCATGCACTGTTGAGGGTTGCACTGAATTAATTCCACGCACTCAGTTGCTGAAATCCCTCACTCGTTTTCATTCCTTAAAGTGGATTAAAGCAGGGAATATTGAATGAGGGTATGGGGACAATTTATTGATACCGTTGCGAAATCCGCATGGTGACATGTTCAGCCTCGCATCATGTCGCATGAAAATCCAGATTGCATGGATGTCAGTTGAGATGGTACAAAGGTAAATGTGACTGCACCCTACAGGTGAGAATTGTAAGATAACTCACAATTGTGAGATACAAAGTCTAATTCTGAGGGGGAAAAGTTAAACCATCAATTCTGACTTTATAACTTGCAATTGTAAGAAAATATCAGAATTGAGCTGACTTTTTTCCTTCAGAATCAGAATTGCGAGATATTAACTCTCAAATGAGGGGGAGGGGCGGGGGGAGTCAGAATTGCGGGATATAAACTTGAAATTGCGAGGAAAAAATGAGCAATTGCGAGTTTACACTATATCCCGCAATCACGTGAATTTGCCACAGACTAACAGAAAGTGCTTCAAACATACGAAGCTTGTGTCCGCCATGGAATTAAAATAGGCTAATTAAAAGATAATGAGTTGACTGATTTAGACGAGCAACAGTAGCTAAATGAGTGCACCTTAAGTGTACTATGAGTTACTGAGTGAATTGTTCTCTCACATGATTATTAACAAATGAATTGAGTTATGAATCAGAAAAAAAGTCTTATTAGCCTACCCTTAAATAAAAGACGTTTGGGTCTATACTAAAAGACTGCAGTGGACAGCAAAGCATGATCAATATTCAACCATTTTGTCAACTCCTGGGCATTTGTATCATTGCTATTATCATTGCTGGTTGTAAACAAGATTGGCTCGCATCTGAAATGAATGAACAACATGCTTCTGTCATTCAGTATCACAATGAGTCTTGTTCAGAATCGAGACACTGAATCGTTCGGTGGAGTCGTTTCTTCAATAGGACCAATGAAATACTTATTCACAACCTTCACTCAAATGCGTTTTGCTTGGTTTAGTCGGTCATTGAGGTGCGGTCACATTTGGTGAATTTCTGCAGCTGAAATCTAATCATTTAAATACTAATCTGCTCAATCAGGAATTTCACGCAAGGACGAACGCAGATGAGATATGGTGTACGGTGTTGATGACAGATCGAAGATAGTGGGGAAGCTGTCCTGATTTTCATCTAAAGTGCAATGACTGCTCTAGACCTCTCTCTTGTTTCTTCTGAGAGGACATCAATACTGGTAGTGGAATAAAAAGGCGTCTCTATCTACGTCGTAACCGTAAGATCAGACTTGGCTCACATGCTGGCCAGTGACCTTGAGGGTTTAATGGCCTTGGAGGCCGGGACACGGTGCAGTAAAGCTAAACTGATCCTGAATTTTAGAACTGAAAGACACTGGTTGCTTCAGACCGGGAGAGATGAGACGAGGAGAAACTGACATCAGACAGTATACGATACGATATGGGCAGCGGCCCTGTGGTTAGGCCGACTGTTACAAATACACACTCACACACATGCATGTATGCATGCATCCCAGGCTTGTCTGCAACATTTGAGACAGGAAAGAGCAAGGTGATATGCAACATGCACATGCAATGTTTTAAAAAAACGCACCCATAACCTTATATAAGGACATAGCCATTACTACTTCATACATGCCAAAGTAATGCATAATAATGTTACAGGGATTGTTCACCTAAAAATGAAAATTCTGTCATTATTTAAGGCGTCGATATACTCGCGGGCGATGATCTTTTCTGTCCTTTGCCTAGAACAGACACCCTAAAGCTTGCGGTGGGTTTTCTGGGGGTGATTGAGAATGAATGGGGTAAAGTCACGTGAAAGGAGGCAATGCCTACATCGCGCTATGATTGGATTTGATTGGTTATGATTGGATGTGATTAGTTATGATTGGATGTGATTAGTTATGATTGGATGTGATTGGTTATGATTGGATGTGATTGGTTATGATTGGATGTGATTGGTTCGTGCGATAAATCCCTCCTCTTGTTTGTGCTTGTCCACGAATCAGTCTGAATGAACAAAATAATGGTGTTAATGGGTAGACCAATTAAAAGGCAAGTAAACAACTATATGAGCCATATGAGCTTTTTCTGGTTTGGGTGAAAATTGTGAAAAAATTGAAGATTAATACCATGAATGCTCTGTATGTTCATAAAAAACAGCACTTTCTGAACAATATCACCACAGTTTTTGACATATTTTTTCTATAATTTACTTAACTTTGACACATTGGACCAAAATGTAATTCCAAACCTGACTGACTTTCTTCTGTGGAACATAATTTGAAGAACAATATGAACCAAACAACCCGATCTGACCCCCATTGACTTATTCCTGTGCCTAAAACCCAGCAAGCAATTTTGCGTTTAAAAGACGTCTAATAGCCGTCCAAACGGAAATAGAAATCTAATAGAAGTCTAAACCATACAGCCAAAGAATAGACTAGTCATCAATTAGATAACAAAGAAATGAAACGAGTGAAGAAATGAAACAAAACACCTTGTAATCACTGTTTACTTTGCTTACATGATGGAATATCATAGCCTACATCTCGCAAGTTATTTTGGCAAAAACGGCATGTAACCAAATTCAAGGTTATTTTGGCAAGAAGTGGGTTATTCATAGCCGGACTAAATCGGGTCTAGTTAACCTAGACAGTGACGTCTATTGCTTGCTGGGAAGTTCCAGTGCCTATAGTGACCTAAATCACCGTCCAGTGGTTAAAAATACAACGCTAACACAGTTCTTCATGTAAACACAGACAGTCGCCGAGCAACAGATTCTTCGAAAAAGTAAAACTTCAAAGGACAGCTGAGACAGAATCAGGACCAGACAAAGAATAAATTAAGCCTCAAGGACCACAGGGAGTTGAAATACAAAGGGATGAGCTCGAGACGTTCACTCACCATTCCTCTCCCTGCAGTTCACGGTCCCGGCCAGCAGGGGTCCGTTCGGCGGCTTTCCATCTGTGCCGCCTGCGGGCAACACTTCATGTGGCTGTTGCACTTTTGACTGTCTGCCTCTGTTGTCGTCACTGGGAGTCCCTTTTCTTCTATGCATGTAGCTCTGTGTAAGCAATCAGACTACTTGTTTCTACAAATATGCCACATGTACTACTTTACATGTTTACAGATTGAGCAAAAAGACCAGAAAACTAGATGATCTTTGGCCTGGATTGACTAAAAACCTTTACAAAAGCAGTGTTGAGATTTATTCTGTGTCATGGCTTCTGACTGTATGTGAGTGTGTGGTTAATAATAATGCTTGTTTCCCGTCGAAATAACATGACTTCCGAGTTCCAGCAGGACGTCATTAAGGTCCTAACAGTTAATGAGATATTAAAGATATTAAAGGGATTGGGAAGTGATTCTGAGGAGGTTTTCTTAATTAAAACATTATTCCCAAGAACATGTTTTCCCAATAAAGCCAAAGAGATCTTTTTGGGTAACACTTTATTTCAATGTGTCCTTGTTACACATGTATTTACTATAGTAATACTATAACTGTGTGTGTGTGTGTGTGTGTGTGTGTGTGTGTGTGTGTGTGTGTGTGTGTGTGTGTGTGTGTGTGTGTGTGTGTGTGTGTGTGTGTGTGTGTGTGTGTGTGTGTGTGTGTGTGTGTGTGTGTGTGTGTGTGTGTGTGTGTGTGTGTGTGTGTGTGTGAGTGAAAATTTTAATTTAGTTTGGGGAATCAAGAATCATCTCCAATGTTTCTTTATTTTCTGTTTCAAGTAAATGGTCATGGCACAAATGGCAACATCCACCCAATATAAATTCTATCTGGCAAGTTATGTTTATTATTTTGCAGATTATACATTAGACAATGTTGTGATGTTAACCAAATAACAGATTTTGCATGATATGAATTATAACACAGGTTCAAATTTTTAAGAGTTAATCACAAACCTGATTTTAATTCATCTAATAGCACCGAACACAACATTTCGTCATTATCAGACACCGTCTTCAAATATCATAGTTCTGTTTTTAACAATGTAAGGAAGCCCCGCCTTTCGGCAGAGCATCAAAAAATTACATTATACTCATAGTGTTCTTCCCCACGGAAATCTTTAGTAAAAGGCGAAAGATTTATACGATCTGAGGAAAAACATGAGTGTACTGTCTTCTAGCCGAAAGCAGCAGGGACCAGACCGACGACAACACACTTCACAACAACGGTAACACTGACGTTCATTATCACCACACACTCTCACCTCCGTTAAACATTCGCACTATCCCTAAAGTGTTGCTCATATGTCTACCGAAGCGGTACCTAACAAATCTAATGAATAAACACCAAAAATATGTATTAAAGTGTAACGCGTCGAGTTGCATTGTGGGTAGTCAGTGTCCTCTTCCTGACACGTCATGCTTCATATCATTTACATACATTGACGTTGGATGTCACTGACACTTACTACTAAAGCAGCTGCAGAACGAATTATAGTTATCGGTGGATGATTAGACCAAAATACTTAAACAATCAATTCCAGCAAAGCTGCCGTTCAATACACATTCATAACAGCGTGGAGAGATAAACATTATCAACCGCTACACGTCGCCATAATCTCTCCCCCGGGTTATGTGTTGCCTTATTGCAACAATCTCATGAATTTACACAAATTCAAGGAACTGTTTTCCACAGCGGGCTGTTTCTTCAAGCGCTGCGACACCCAACGGTGAAGAAATAAACACGAATAGGCTAAACAACGTCATTAAAATAATTGTTCATAACAAATAAAAATAGTTAACGTCACCGACTGCATTAATCACACTTTTTGCATCTTCAAAACTCACAATCTAACGTTTTCCAAACGATCTCGCTAAAAAAAATGTGATGTGTAGGCTAATATTAAATGTAGGTAATATATTTGGCTACATTTTAGCCTACATATGTTTTATTTATGATTTTATTATACATTATTATGAATTGTGATCATGCAAATTACTTACTAGTACCTCAGTCAGGTATATATTCCTCTGAACTGTTAAAAACAAAACAAAAATTAATGTGCACACTGACCATCACGTTTTATCAAGATATCATGACAACGAAATCGTTTTTTTCTTTTTATAGGCCTATATAAAAGCAAATGGCAAATCTAAACCGTTTTAATGTTTTTTTTTTATGTTAGTTTACTTTGCTTATTGGGTTTTTTATTATTACGAAATCAGAATGTAATATTTGATTAGCTTATGTTATGTTTAATTATTAATATGTGTAGCTAAGTGTATTCTATATTTTTATGTCTGTGGTCTATATCTATTGTTCACAGGTCATCACAACAATGCATAATACAACAAATCGAACGTTTCGTTCACTTGATAAGTGAATAAATGAATATTACATTCTTTTTACAACTGAAATATTTGGACATTTAACACTTAATTAACACGTAATTAGCTACATTAACATGATTGTGAATAGTAGGCCTATAGGGCAATTGCAATGCGTGTATAAACTAAGCTATCAGGTTAATACTAGCTAATACAGACATTAATGGTCATTATAACGTAGTTCAAACAGCATCATTGTTATGTCTGAAAACGTTCAGTATTGTTTCCTGTTGGACTCTGTATTGTTATGCACTGCGAGTGACAGGTTACGATGCCTTTAAGGCTTACGGCAGTGATTTACGGCAAGGGTCAAGAAATGTAATGTTTGCGTCAGTTCAGTAAAACCAAAGCCCGTCTACGGAAACGCAACATGAACGGAGCTACACGGTGTGGTTATTGAGTCTTTCACAAACACAACAATCATAACATGATTTTGTATGAATTGTTATCAGGAGCTAAAATAGTGTCTATTAAAAGTAATTTGAGCCAATGGGATCGCTTGGGGTCCTAACAAAGACCCGATTTCGAGGAGGACCTGATTTGGAGTAACATTCTTCGAGAGCAAGTTGCAGTTGGATGGGTAGATGGATGTATGAATATCTATGCAATAGATTGACTATATGAGAATATATAGACTATATACCATAGTAAAAACCTGTACTAGACCTGGCTACATATAAAAACAGAAACCAACACATTCTCACCTTTGATTTTTTTTTTTTTTTTTTTCAAAATTCCATATTTCTTCTGGAATTTTAAATCTCAGCGGTTTCACAACCAGAAGCTGTGCAATGTTGTGACGTTGAGTGACGACATGCTAACCTTACCAAGCAGGCGGCGCTCCGACGTTTCTGAAGTGGTTGAACGAGGCATCTACGTATACATATGTATGTTTGCAACAAAATAGTTTGTTTCTTTTCTCTTTTTTCCCCCTATTGTGATGTATATCCAAGTGAAATGGTTTCTCAACAAAGACTAAATGTAGGACTTGATTTTGTGGTAGCCTAATTGATCACTGTTGTGGTTTGCTATTGGTCAATCTCATGTGAGTGACAGTAAACACATCGGCTTCGTCCGAAATCGCATACTCTCATTTTGAATACGTAATTACTTCATGACCGCTAAAAAAGGACGTTCTATATAGTATGAGTCATGAGTGTGTGTGGCATAAATGTAATCAGATGTAGGCTACTATACATTCGACATGTTGTTGTTATCATGTGACCAGCGTCAATTGTGTCGCTTCACTCCCATTCATAAATCCTCTCCCGTGGCCTCATGGGATAGTAAAGTGTCCATTATATGCACACTTCAGTATCTCGCCGGAATAAGTAGATCATATACTTTTTGTCTTTTATGAGTAGGCTACTGTGAATTCTGACATACTTTTGTCACATACTGTTTTTTGTCTACTATAGTAGGGAAGAATGCGATTTCGGATTCAGCCCTCATCATAGAAGAGAAGAGATGTCCTTGCAAGTTATTTTGATGAAAGAATTCAAGCAGATTTAAAAAAAGATGTCCATGAATAAATCATTTATACAGGCCTACTACAATAATATTTTAATTTCATGGTGACTTTAAAAAGGAAAAATAGAAATAAAACCTGAAAAATGGCAATGATAAACAATGACACATGGCATAGGTAGTTTTTGTCTGTTTGGAGGAAGATGAATTTAGTATATGTGAATAACATTTGATTTAGCAGTTTAGCGTGCGAGTGACAGACCTGGATTTGTAACCTGCATATGGCTCCATTATTCTAATTGAAAACAGGCAATTTTTCATAATTATGCTGAAGATCTCCTGTGCAAATTCACAAACACAAACATATACTTTGCTGACTATGCTAAAACCAGAAAAGATAAATAAAAAAAAAGCAGAAAATGTTCGATTTTATCTCTCTCAGGTGGCACGGAAAATCAAACTATATCAGCGATTTTAAATCCCTTAAGACCTCTTTAATATCTCAACTGGAATTAGATTAAACAGAGACTGAGAGGAAACGTCTTCTGCTTCTCAGATTATCCCCTTAAAAGAAATCTCCTCTAGAGATCTCAACAATGTCACAAACCTAACCGTGAATTCCCTTTAACTATTCAAAAGCAAACTCTAATTTAAAGTTATGAAGCAAAGAACATGGCTTCTGCTGTGAATGTGCTAAAGGATAACTATTAAATAAAACATACAGTAACCTTTTCTGATGGCACATGTAGATCTGACGGTTTCTCCATGGACTGTGCCATGCATCAGATCCTCTGATAGATGACTCACCCATTAAATAGTAACAAAGTCTCGCTCCTCAACTTCACCTGACACTCCGTCGTCTGCAAACTGACACGCTGGAGACGATCCAGGGATGAAAGTTACACTAATGAGCTCAATCGTTCGGTTTATTTTGGCGCTTACCCAGAATGCCAGCTTAGTTTTCAGGGCACCAGCAATCCACCAAAAACCACCCTATATACTAACGCCGCTCGGCTCTTCTTCCCTCGCATGCACCTGCACTCACATACGGCTTCCTCACGCCTCAGTGTACCTCAGAGAGTCTGGTTGCAGATGATAGAGTCTCTAGCAGTGGTGTGTTTCTTTTAAAGATTATAGATGCGTGTCTATTGAATATTGTGGGCCATTTTATGACAATATAAGCAATGCGCATGATGCCTATGGTAAAATGGTATATTCCAAGTATATGATCAGTAATGAGCTTTTCAATCAGAGTAAAAAGTAAGTCCTGCCATGACAACTCTGTGTGTTTGGCATTGTAATTGATATGATGATGTTCTAAGTGACAATGTTGTTGTTCTAGTGAGAATGACAATGCTCTGGTAAGTTCTTCCATGACAACTCTCGGTGTGTTTGGCATGGTAATGGATATGACAATGTTGATATGTTTGCTCTTGATGGAATAGATCTGCTACGCTGCTGCTGTTGGTTATTGCTGCTGCTGTACAATACATGAGCAGATATAGGCAGGTGGAGCTGGGGAAGGTGGAGGGTTTCTGAAAGTGCACTGCAAACGCTGACCAGTATTTGAAGGTTGAGCAGCGAGGTCATTGGCTACTGATACAGCAGCAACCAACCAATCAGCTGTGGCCTATAGAGAATGATGCTTGCAAGCAGATTGAGTTAAGTACAGCCAGCGCCATCTAGAGTTGCATGACAGAACTTTGTATTTAAAAAAAAAATGTATTGTTAGATATAAGTTGCGATAACAAAATAAAGTCACAATAATGATTGTGAGATATTAAGTCACAATTATAACACAAAGCCACACTTGAGAAAAATAAAAGTCACAATTAAAAGTCAAATTTTGGGCTATAAAGTTCCAACTGTGAGAAATGAAGTTGAAATTGTGAGATATAAGAAGTTGTAATTCTGAGAAATAAAGTCTAAATTGTGATGTATATGAAATCATACTGCAAGATATAATGTCACATTTATGACAAATATAGTCCCAATTGTAAGATAATACATTTGCAATGGTTATAATGTTGCAGTTGTTGTGAGATATGTGAGTTACATTGTGAGATAAATTCACAATTACATCAAATTAAGTCAAATTTACTCTGAATCAAGTTGCAATTAAAAGTGCAATTGTGAGAAACAGTAGCAATTGTGACATATAACGATTCATCTGTGAGAAATACAGTCAAAATTGTTATATATCTAAAGTCACACTGTGACATATAGTCACAATTGTAAGATATAAAATTGCAGTTGTGAGATATAAAGTCACAATTAAGGGCTATAAAATTCCAACTGTAAGATTTAAAGTTTCATTTGTAAGATATAAAGTTGCAATTACAAGAAATTAAGTCACAAATGTGATAGCCTAAAAGTCACATTATGAGATAAAGTCACAACTGCAACAAATAAAGTTGAATTTACTTGAATTCAAGTCGCAGTTGTGAGATTGTGAGAAATAGCTTTAATTGTGAGATATAACATTGCGATTTTAATAAAGTCTAAATTGTGATAAAGTCATACTGTGAGATATACAGTCACAATTATGGGAAGACACAATTGTGGTATATAAAATTGCACAAGTCTCAGTAAGAATAAACTGATTCCTAATATGACTTGCCAAGTGTGGAAACGTCTGAGAAACGTCTTTTGCTAACCTCTCACATTACTTTCCCCAGCTGTGCTTCTTAGTAAAAATGAAAATACACTCCAAATCATGGATGACCGCCTATATGACAACCATATGGTTAATTATTGTTGTGGAACCCGCAAAAGCTTAAACCCTTAAGCAGAGTATTGGACAAATACTGTATCACATTGTACAACTAATTGGTTATTACTTTTCACAGTCCCACACAACCAGTATGGAGTAATGCGCCCCAAGTCATACACAATGGCTCTACTCAGCGAGTCTACCTGTGGGAGGCCTGAAAAGCTAAAGGCAAGTGTTACTCCACCACAATATAAGTTACACAATCAAATGAATCATGGTTTTCACATGTAGGCTTGTTGGTGCAAAGCCCTGGGAGGAACAGACTGAGATCTTCAAATGAACAATCGTTTCACTCGATAATGTTATGCCCTCTTTGTTGATACAGGAGGATACAAAGATTCCCCCACAACAATAATAGAACAGGCTCCATGTTGTAGTCGCACATATCATGTTTCGTTTGAACCTGCGTCATCTCTCTCTCTCTCTCTCTCTCTCTCTCTCTCTCTCTCTCTCTCTCTCTCTCTCTCTCTCTCTCTCTCTCTCTCTCTCTCTCTCTCTCTCTCTCTCTCTCACACACACACACCACACACACTCCATCTGTCTCACCTCACAGACAGAGACAGTCAAGATGGTCAAAGTCAGTGGCTGTACACTCTGTCCCTCCTCTGTTTCTGCTACGTCAGGGATGGAGTCTTATGACGTCACTGCACACACATGCCTGAGGTACGGAGAAAAACCTAGACAGACACACACACACAAACGGGTCTTTGAGTGTTCAAAGCAACATGTAAATGAACTGTCTTTTTCTGGTTCTTTGACTTGTTTTGTCCGTTTAGACTATTCTACACTGGGCCTATACTACTATTGCTTACTGTTTCTACAGGTTACATCGTTTTGCCAGTAGACGGCGCCAAGTGGCTGTCTTTTTCTGAGTGAACCATTAAAACATTCATTTAAACGATTAGTCCAAAAACGCTGTTTCATTTAGAAACGAAACATTGCACTATTAGGTGTGTTCGACTTGAAGCGGCGCTGGGCAGACCGGTATGACATCAAAATACCGCGAGAGTGATTCGAAAGCACACCACTCTCTTGCCGCTTCAAGTCAAACACACCTAGGCTGTGTCCTAAATCGCCATCACACAGATGGCCAGTCCGCCCCTGCCCCTATACCCTTAAATAGGGCACTATTTTAGGGGACAGCCATATGTAGAGGTGGGATTACAGTATATCGAGTGCACTCATTCAATCCCACAATGCACCAGAATAACGTGTACACTCAACAGCTAGAGAATAGTCATAATGCACTATGAGGTTGGCGCCGAATGGATTCCCGCCTCTGACCAGAAGGTGCGCCCTCAGCTGAATCATCCATCCATCCAATGTGGGTACAGCGTAATATCATACATGTATAATTATGTATAATTTGTATTGATTATTAAATTGTTTAACTTAAGTGTACACGTGCTAGTTTCCATGACATTACTACTGGAGCTGCTAGTTTGCTAAGTTGCAAATGATTATTAAACAGCAAGTTCAAACGGTGACCCGCAGCGGTTTTGCGAGTTTACGAGTTTGTTTGGAAGGATTTGCGTTGGCCGAGCAAAAACAGACATCTGTAATTGGCAACATTTTGTTAGTTACACAATTTGAACTTTATGTTTATTGAACTGTTGTATAAAAGAAAGAAATCGCGATGTTCTTCACAGATTTGGCCGTATCGATATGAGGTCAATAATGGGCGACTTTACAACATTGCTACTTGACCACAAAATGAATGATGACCTTCTTCAAACTTTAGAAATGGATATGTTGTGTCCTTCTTTTTTCCTATGCACAAAAGCGTGAGTGGGACAATAAATAGTTAACTTAAATCTATAGGCAAGCCTTTAATTAGAACATATAGGCCAGGGTTCCTCAAATCCAGCCCTGGAGGTCCAGTGTCCTGCAGAGTTTAGCTCAAACCATGATCAAACTCACTTACCTGCAATTTTCTAGTAACTCTGAAGACTTTGACTAGCTTGTTCAGGATTGTTTGATTAGGGTTGGAACTAATCTCTGCTGGGCAATGGCCCTCCATGACTGGATTTAAGGAACCCTGATATAGACATGCATTACTGACTGTTGTCTGAATTGTTTTATTGTGGTCAGTTCTTTATCCAACAGCTATAAATATGAGGGTTATAAATAGGATTTGAAATAGATTGAATGTTACAGAACCACCAATGCCAACAATTAGCTTGTTAAAATCTTGAAACAAGCCCCGTCTCCCTTAGGCTATACTATTCAAGGACTGCCATAGGCTACTATATAATATACTGTTTTAAATAAATATTTATTTATTTATTTATTTATTTATTTAAAAAAAGAGCCTAACCACCTGTGTGCTCTCTGAGCGCATGGCCTCTTTGTCGAAAGGGATTTTAGAGGTAGGCCTAGTCTATACGCGGGTATTTTTCCCCTGTGTAAATGAGCGGGACACAGACATTGTGTCAGACTCTCCCTCTCTTCCTCTCTCTCATACTGACTCGCTCACTCACTCACAGCTGCAGAGAGAAGCAGCGCAACACACGCCGTACAGAAGCAGCACTCAGATGGTGCGCGTCTCGCAACTTAACAGCGTTTCAACACGGAATCAAACTTATGGACTTGAGAGAAAAGTCTGTTCAAGATTGTCATGTGTTTTACATTGATATGCGTAAAATGGAAAACCAACTGTTTCCAGGATCCTAACACAACATCGCAACGAATTAGCTCGTGGTGATATCCACTGGAAGGACTAAAGACGCGCCACGCACGGTCACCTTCGCTGTTGAGGAGACTTGCGAGAGGACCCCGAGAACAGCGTCTGCTCCGTAACACCAAAACGTTCCAGCAGTTACGACCGAACCGGATCCCGCAGATCAATGAAGAATGCGCGAGCAAACGCACAGTCGATGAAGCCGGCGGCGGGATCATGCGTGTTCTGCCCGAGCCGAGCGCGCAGTCACTGCGGCTGGTATTTCTCTTCGTCTTCGTCATGGATGTAGCGCCGTCCCCGGCTCTGACCGCCGGCTGCCCGGACCGCTGCGTGTGCGACGACCAGCTGGTGGTCCAGTGTGCCGGGCAACAGTTAAGCGACTTCCCCGTGGACCTCCCGCTGGCCACCCGGCAGCTGATCATCTCCAATAACCGGATCGGCGACCTGCCGGCGCTGCAGCTCAACTACCTGTCGGACCTGGTGTACCTGGACTGCAGCAACAACTCGTTGACGGAGATCTCCGAGTCCACCTTTGGAAACCTGCGCAAGCTCGCCTACCTGGATCTGTCTTTCAACAGCCTGGCGCAAATCGAGGACCGGACGTTTGGCCCGCTGGCCAGCCTGGTGATGTTGAGGATGACTGACAACCCGGGGCTGTCGGAGATCCAGCCGGACGCGTTCGCGGAGAACGCGGCGCTGCAAGTGCTGGACGTGAGCCGCAACAACCTGACGGCGCTCAACATCAGCTCGTTGATCGCGCTGCCCGCGCTGCGCTCTCTGGGACTCAGCGGGAACCCCTGGAGATGCGACTGCGACACGGAGGACCTGTGCCTCTGGGTCCAAATAGAGGGCTTCAAGTTCCAAGGTGAGATGCGCTTCTTTAACCGCACTGGAAACTTTATAAGTTCAATATGCGTTTTTAAAAAACAAGAACTGGCAGCTGTGGTTGGCAGACCTAAAAACTGACAATGTTACAAGGATTTTGGTAACTGTAGGTTTCATTAAGTGCTATAATGTTATATAATACCAATCTGCCTATGCGCTATTAAAATCTTTTTGTTACTGTGAAGTGTACTAATAATATCACATAATGGTTTAATAGTTAATATTGTATCAAAATGGCTCCAGCAATTGTGTGCAATTACAACAATGACAGCACAGATGTGATAGGAATTCTGGGAATTCTTCCACATAAATTACAAGGTGATACCTTTTACTTTGTAAAAAAAAATCATAATTTTAATTGTAGGCCTAAATTGCAATATTTAGCAATACATCAACATTTTGTCTTTTTTAAAAAAATAAATAATATTTAATATAATATTTTGTATATGGTAAGGTAAATTACAGCCTTTTTACTGTAGCATTTTTTTTAACTTTAAACATATTTAATTTCCTTTATTTATAAAGAACACAAATACACTATGGCGACTCTAATTTCAAGTTGCAAGCCATTCCATAATCCGCCAACCAAATTTTAAATGAAATGAAAATTGCACTGTAAAATAAGTTGCTGCCTTACATTTTTAAGTACCGTCAACTTGAATGTTTAAGTCATTTCAACTTAAATTACATTAAACTGACTTTAGCATAAAAAAACGCATTTTGATGAGTTAAAGCACTGTAAAAACATATGTTGTCATAATGTATTGATCATATAATGTTTAACAGTGTGTTTTTACAGTGTATCGTAGATGAAAATTGCAAATTAGTGATTCATCGTTTAATAATTAAGTGACTTAATACAAAGTTATAGTAATAAGACAAGCACATGGAGCAGGTTATGAACACCTCTTTCAGCTACAAGCTGAAGTCTTTAACCGCTGCTGCATTAATGAATGTTACTGCATTTCCTCCAGACATCATTATTGAACATAATGGAGGTGCTAATTATTAATTAGTCATTTAGTTGATGTTTTCACACAAAGTGTCCTTGTGCAAATATTATACAGTCTCCCTGGGGTAATTTGGAGTTAAGTGTCTCGATCAAGGGCACAGTGTGTCACCACTAACAGGCAAGGAGGTAACCGTATTTTTTAGATTGTAATATGTAATAATTTAAGATTCAACCATTTCAAATTATTCGAGCACTAATCTACAGCCCAGACTTCTGGGGTTTGACCAACAACCAGCCTTATTTTCCAACCACTGGAATGCATTAGCAAGGCCTTTTACTTCAAAATACACTGCTGAGTGTAAAAGCTCCTATATTTTACAATATATCACAAAATGTACAATGTTCTTTAAGGTGATTTCAATTCATTCCAGTGTAGGTGCCCAACAAATGACCTTACGGTGAAGGAGAGAGGGGAAGGGAATGAAAGGCCAGCTAATTATCTCCACCATTAGACCTCAAGAGTGAGAGACTTTATCAGTCTTATCACTCCAGTTTGCGTTATCGACTTATTCAGGCTGTTAATTTGATCTGAAGACTCCATCTCTGTGGAACAGAGGGCAGGACACAGACCCTGTGAACACCGCGGCTTACAACGTTACCGCAAAAGACGTGAAAGATATGTTTAGTGGGGAAAAACAAGGTGTCATTGTGTAACTGCATGTCTTAGCTGGTTGGTTGCTCATTTTAGAGGGTTTTTGGGTACCAGCTAAAGCACGGGTTAGAGAGCAGCTAGACTAAATTAAACCTGTTAAAGCCAGTTTAGTCTTGGGGCAAATGCACTTAAATGTTAATCTCTTCACAAATGTGACATTTCAAGCGTAACGCTCATAGTTATTTTAGTCAAGCAGCTGTAATTGAACTTCAGATGTGTGTGCTTCACATGATGCGTGTCACTGTATGTAGATATCATTTATGCTGGAACCTTGTTTTCAGTGTTATTGTCTGTTTTGCCAGCAAAGTTTAAAACCTTGTTTTAGTGCAAAGGTGGATTGACAAGTGAGAAGGCGGAGCTTCGCTGTTGTCTGAAATGTATTTAGGACAGACTATAGCATTTACACTACAAATAGGTTTTGGACTACCTCTGAATGTGGTTTGCGATATTTGATCTCAAAACTTTTTGGATCCCATTTACAACTTTATTTAGCAATGATTATTTGTTTAAATTGCGTACAAATCTGAGTTTCCCATCTGGTCTTTGTCATAGTAATGATTTCAGCATCAGCAAAATGCCATAAACGTTAGTATTCAAAACCATTTCACTGTCAACTCATTCACTATTCACTAGTTGTACAATCTTGTATTGTGTTCCAAATAACAATAAAAACGACGTCTGATTTGATCGTTGAGACTCATTCCAAACAAATCTGATTATAATAAACAGTGGTTCTCAGACAATATTCAAAGGTCGTCTAAGCTGAAATACCTCTACTTCTATTGCAATAAAAAAGTCAGATAAATGTTAACAATACATCTTTATTTAATTCTTTTAGTATTTTAAATACTAAAACATTGGATTAAAACCAAATGTATAGGTTTAGTAAAAATTGGATTTCATGTGTGTTTTTTCAGACACAAATGGATTTGATTGGCAAATGCTAAAATAAAATCTGATTTCGAGCCTGGGCTGTCTGAACAAAGCCTTCTTCTTTTTTGGTTCTTGGTGCTTTATCAGCTGTTAAACCATAATGAAGCTGTTAAAGATAGAACATAGAAAGTATAGAAAGAATAACAATGCACACAATCTTCCCAATCCATCTGTCTAGAAATAAGCCAATGCCGTCTCAGAACTTAATTGAGAAAATTGCGCTTTTCCAGACGTTGAGATTGAACATAAGCCCTGGCCTCTCTGTTATCGGGGAGCAAAACCTCAAGAATGCCAAATCCTCATTTCGCTCGGTCTATTCAAAGATGTGCTCATTGTCTCTCTCCTGATTAGACTCTCTGACGTTTTGGTGTTGCTGCGTCTGTCCACTGAGAGCAGATGGCTAATTATGTCTTTTTTTAAAGTGGATATGAGAATTCTTGTCCCATTATATAATTCTGTCCGAGTGCTCTGGCTGCACCAGCTTACAAGAGCGCTGATCAGCCTCTCTCTTAATCACCAAATATCACCAGCTTCAGACGAGAATGCCTGTGCGTGAGCATATATTAAAGGGATAGTCCACCTCCCCCCCCAAAATAAACATTTATTTACCCCCATGTCGTTCCAAACTTGTATGACTTTCACTTGTGGGACACGAACAGAGCCATTCTGAAGAATGGGAGCTTTTAAGCCTAAACAGGACCACAAAATCATCATAAAAGTATCATAAGAGTAATCCATATGACTTCTGTGCTATATATTTCAAGGCTGCGTCCCAATACAAAACGGTTAACGTGATTTCACCAAGTTGAACATGTTCCTGGATCATCATAACATGTCCTTGTTAATCCTGGAACAACATTCCGATCAACCAATCAGATTTGAGGAATAGTTTTTTAGTTAATGGCTTACAAACTGGTTTAGGGGCTTCTACACCATTCTTATCCACCTATCATTTAATAGGGATAAATTATGAGTAGGGTTAGGTTTAGGGGTTGAGATAGGTTTAGGACTATGTTTTTGGACAGGAATGTTGTTCCAGGATCAACAATAGATGTTGATCCAGGAACATGTCTTACTTGGCAAAATCAAGGCGACCGTCCGAAAACTTAGGCTGCTGATTTTTTGCCTTGCATGCTTTATCTGGCAGTGATTTTTCCGGCAGAATTTGCGCACAAAGGTGATAACTAAGCGGATATTTAATTAATCAATAGCAATTTAGCGCTATAAATTACAACAGCAGTTGAAAACGTTGGTCAAAAACATACATTAACACACAAAAAGATGGCATCTTTATTTTTTTTTGCTCAACTGTCACAGAAAGGATTGTGGGATTTCAAAGGAAATGTGAAGGATACATTTATGCCACCTTCAAAAATGGATCAGATGAAGCTATATCTCGGGAGACAGGAAGGGAAGCTAACGCTGGATTCAGACGTGCCTTGATGCTCTCCTAGATTGCGTCCTCTGAAGGCAGCATTTTAAGCTTTCAGCGCAGCCCAAGTCTTCAGAAGATATTGAACTTGACTTGAGAGAAGGGATGTCTGATTTGTGAATAAATCGTTCTTTTGAGACAGATCTAGACTCACTGACTCAGTGATCCGCACATTTAAAGGAGTAATTCACCGCTGGCAAGATGGGCTTTTTAATAAAACGTGTCTGTCTGCGCAGTAGAAATGCATTTAAAAGACAACAGAGAAAAGGACTGTGGCGTTCCCCTTTGCCAAAAACTTTAGCACCCATCATGCACTTTTGATTTTGGCGCCGCCCCTCTGTCGGTCTGACTGTCTGTGGGCAGTTACACAAAAATGCGGAAGTTCGATCTGTAGGTTTAACATAAAAGTCCACAAAACGGCAAATCAATAGGTAGATCTTGTGAATAACACATGTGCACATTTACACAAACTGACATATCTTCTCCTTTTGATGCGTTTCTCATCTGAGATTCTAGAACACTTGGAATAAAATGCAGAAGTTCTGGGGGCCATTTTTATGATAGAAGCTTTAGTCAACATTCATTGTAGTTGTTTGAAACAAACCTGTACGACTTTCTTTCTTGTGTGGAACACAAACTGAGAAATTCTGAAGAACAATGCACAGTTTGAACTATTCTTCTAATGCACTCTCCTATGTCTACTTGTAACTAAAAATGGAGAAAAGAATGCTGTGTATGTAATAATACTCAATACTCAATGTGTTTATGCGTGTGTGTGTGTGTGTGTGTGTGTGTGTGTGTGTGTGTGTGTGTGTGTGTGTGTGTGTGTGTGTGTGTGTGTGTGTGTATAGGGAGTCTATTAAGTGTGTGTTTGCTGCAGATTGAGTGACCACTCTGTGTGATTCACACCACTTTAGCATCTGTGAGTCATTTTTGTTTCTGCCTCCCTCTTTCTCTCTCACTCTGAAATATTCTCAAACAGGCCAGCAAAATGCTTCTATTTAAATCAATGTCTTAGTCCGGTGCGGTGTGCTAATTACAGTTCTCAGCGCAGGGTTCCTTAAAGGGGTCATATAATGCCATTTTTGTACAAACTAATATGATTCTTTAGGGTCTAAATTAAAAGTTTGTAATATACTTTAATTAAAAATCCTCATTAGTATTGTAAGAAAACACTTATTTTATCTGGTCAAAAACAGCTGTTTTCAGCACGCCGTTTCAGTGCATATGCCTTTAAATGATCATGAGCTTTGCTCACCCCGCCTCTCTGTTCTGTGTACACCGTTTGTAACACAATAAACATAACGCGTTGTTCATTATAGACGTGGGATTATGAATTATATTGAGAATGTCGTACATAGAAAACATGCCGTAATGTACCCTAAGTGTAAACCTTAGACGCATTCATTGTGAAGCGTGCAAGCGATTTGCAAAGATTAATATAAATATTAATATAAAGGTTAATAAAACGTTACACTCACTTCAGTTGTTCTAGAGGTTCAGCAGGAACACGAATAGCTGGTACCGATCCTTTATTCATGAGCAGCTTCTTAGCAAAACCAGCTTTAAACTGACCCTCCTCTTTATAAAGCAGTCTGGTGAGAAATGATTCGCGCAAACATGAGAGCATTGACGTTGATCGTGGGGAATATTCCCTTCGAAAACAAACTCAGCCACTGCGTCTTCAGCAGTTCGGATTTAGGAACATTAAAATGACTGCTGTGTTCGTTATTACACCCAAGAACAGAACACCACAATCGCTTAGACGCCATTCTGCTCATAGACAGTGCTCCAGCATATCAACAATGACCGCGCCGGTCCGCGCGGACTATGATTGACAGCTCGCTCACGAGCGAGGGCGGGTCTGTGTTGAAACGCTGCTGTCAATCAACAATCGTGGGAGGGGCTTCTGAGCGTGTGACGTCACACGGTCGAACGGCTTGGTTTGAGACAGGGGAAAACATATAAGGAGATTAAAACAAAAACACTGGATGGATTTTTATCATTATATGATGGTTGTGTACAGACACTGCCAACACACATTTCAGTACAATCAACTTGTAAAAGTGCATGTACCATTATATGACCCCTTTAAGAAGAAAAAAGGGCCAAAACCAATATTGAAGAATTGATGTCAACCTGTCTTGAGCTATAAATGCATGGATGCAATCCTGATCCGTCAGCACAGGACATTACTGATCTTCAAAGATCATATCCATAAAAACATCTATGTGAAGTAAAGCTGTTTCTTTGGTTTCATACAGAATTCATCACGCACGGCTTGTGCTGTCCTAACAACCCCTTGAAATGATTTTATGAATGTAATTTCCTTTCTGTGTTGACATATTGAAACTAAAGGACATTTTGAAGGGCTTGTCCTTTTTATTAAATAGCCAAAAGCCTTTAGTTTTCATCACAGCCTTGCAAAACTATGATTTGATACTTGCTAGTTATTGGTGGATTGCAATTAGTTGATGTTTGGCTAGTTAGCACAACCCAGGGAGCCAAAATACTACATCATCTGGAGGCAAAAGTATCTTTCTCTATTAATTGTCAATCACAATTAGGCCGATTAAATGAAATATTATCAAGCAACATATATATTGCTAATATTTCAGTACAATAGATATTTGATCAATTCTGCTCTTGTGGACTTCTCTGCTGCTTTCCATTTCATTATTAAGCCCATTTCTGAGTAAAAATATGAAAGAAAAGTATTTGTGACTTTATATTTCAAAGTTGCGCTTATTTTCTTTTAATGTTTGACTTTGTTTCTCACAATTGTGACTTTATATCGAACAAAGTAACTTCATATATTGCAAATCCAGTTTCATTTTTCACAAATGACTCAAAATGTTCTCGTTATTTGCAACTTTTTATCTCACAGTGTAACTTTATTTCTCACAATGTGACTTTTTGTCTTTCGATGTGACTTTTTACCTCGCAATGTCACTTTATATCTCCCAATTGCAACTTTTTTTCTGGCTTTTGACTTTATAACTCATAATTGCGATTTTATTTTGCATAATTGTTATTTTAAATCATAGAACTGCCATTTACAACTTTGTTTCTCAAAATTGTGACTTTAAATCTTGCAATGGAACTTCAAATCTCACTTCAAAGCTTTATATCTCACAATTGACTTTATATGTCACAGTTGCATCTTTGTTTTTTTGTAATATGAGACTTTTCTAGCAATTGTGACTGCTTTTCATAATTGTAATAATATGGGAGTGATTAATATTTCCCATGGTGGCTTTATTTCTGCAAAAATGTGCTTTTTATGTTTCTCGATGTGAAATGATAAAATCTCACATTTCGATTTATCTCACAATGTCACATTGTATTGTTGTGACTTTGTTTCTGATAATTGTCTTTATAACTCATATTAACTGTATAATTATATCTCTGCAATTATATTTTCGCAATTTTGACTACATCTTACAACTGCGATTTACAACTTTGTTTTTCAAAATTGTGATTTATTTTAAACTTTCAGAATGATTTTTTTTAATGTTTTTACTACGAGGCGGGAAATGGCCTCATATGTCATAGTGCAGGATGGTGTCTGACTCCATATTGAAGTGTTTGGGACTGTAGGGGACATAATTTTTCTAGGTCTATAAAGTCTGCAAATTCCATCTGGGTTTGGTCGTTACATTATTTCCACAGTGACAACAAACACAGGCCAATAGCAGCAGTGTTATGATGTTTTATGTTTTCTAGCTTGATTACTTTCATTTTGTTTTTGTATAGGTGTGTGTGTGTGTGTGTGTGCTCACATCTCCGTTCTCTATTTGTCCTGGGCCTCGGAGAGCCACCAGTTTCATTAACTCGCACATTGAAGACTTCTTCCCTCGGGGATACCTCTGCTCTCATTGTTTTAGTTTGTGTGAAGTGTGTTTCAATAAGGCATCTTGTGCTGAGAAATTCAGTTTCACCCATTTGCTGAGTTCAAATGAAGTTTTACTTGATGAACATTACATAGTTCTTATTGCAAAGGCACATCATTGATTTGAGTTTGGAAAAGTTACGCTGCTCTCTGAAGGCATGTTTTTTTTCTGTACTGTGCTGAAGTGTTGACACATGAATGTTTGTGTGTGGATGATCAGATGTGAGAGGTAATTGTGAGTCCTCTGGCATAGTAAATGCAGCGTATGGGAGTGTGGGTGTTGCATACTGAGTGGATGCAGAGGCATGTGGCGACGCCAGATGCTTCTGCTAATAGGGTCTGATTTAAAGGCGAGCCTGGGGCTCACGGCAAGTTCGCTAAGTGCCGCCTCATTCGGTGGGCACAAAGCGCATAAATAAAAGAATGTGACAATTGTGCATAGTGCATTTAAAGACACCATTTACGCTTTAGAATACGTGACAAAAACGTTTTATAAGATTGCAACTGTTTGTCAGAAGATGTACATCAGTAACAATTCGTTTTTGCAGTATCTAGTTCAGTCAATAAACTCTAGAGGGCGCTGGCTGATCGGTCCTTTACATGCGATCTGCAAGCAATCACATCATTACCACACGGCAGAAGCTGATTGGCCTCTGCTGATCCTGCAGCCAATGGGATTGCTTGCTCAACATTTAAACAGTGTAGTTCAGTGTTTGCTGTAGGCTAGTCCTGCAGCACACTATCAGAGTTCCTCTGAAACCCTCCACCTCCACCTGCCTAGATCTGCTACAGGATTTATGTATGTCTATTTATGCAGCAGAAGCAGCATTACATGCTCACAACAGTGTGACTGAGTATCTATTAGCAGTAGCAAGTCCATACTTACTCTGCAGCAGCAGCAGTTTAGCAGATCTATAGTCCGCCAAGACCAAATACATTAACATTGACATACTGTATGCACATACAATTAGCGCATTTATACCAGCACACAGCATTGTTTTGTATGTTCGGTAAGTTCTGTTGCTAAATATTTGTAATAAAAGTCGACCAATCAGGGGTGCGTTTCCCGTACAACGACGTAAATTGTTGCTTAACTACCATAGTACGATGCATTGTTGAAGAAATCAACTAGCTAGTCACGACTGTTTCACGAAACTGTATTGTCGCAAAAATTGGTCGTTGGTTAATGATGTTATGGAGGTAGTGGAGTAACTCATTTTAATGAATCTGTTTGAGATCTAATTAATGCTAGATGTTTTGCTATAAATTACGGACATGGCATCTGAGAACTATTTCTAATTTTTCTCAGCTAGTTTGCTTTATTTCCAGATTCAATCATAGGCTCGTTCTTCCGTATTGGAGCATGTCCGCACATGCGCAGTCTTCAAAAACGGTGCTTAAAGGTGCCCTAGAATGGTTTTTTATATTATTTTATAATGTTTCCTGGGTTGCCCTTATAATGTTAGTATGTTTTTTAGATCAAAAATAGTCATAATTTAGAAATAAAAAGGCATTTTTCCTAGCCTGATTTTAGCCTCTGATTTGAACACTCTGTTTGAAGGGGCGTGTCTGTTGTGGGATTCAGTGTAACCGCGGCCACTGCTGTGATTGGCTGACATGCTTGTATATGAAATATATTACATGTGAAACTCTCGCGAATACTTTTATTACAGCTATTATACGTTTTTACTATTACAGCCATCGAGATTAACGAATCGTGAGATGTTTTTAAAGTATTTAGATCTATTCCCATCACATACAATGTTGCCGTGATGACTGAGCATTGAGCAGATGACCGTGTGTTGATCGCGAGCATGAAGATCTTATCATTGCAATGCAGTTTCTGCTCTCTCTCTGCTTTCACCAATGCAAACACGATCATGTAAATACAGTAAGAGCTTCGTTGTGCAGTGTAACGTGCGTCATTGAAGTCATAACGAGTTTGGCAAGCGTCCAGATAAACTCGCGCTGTGGAAAGATTGTTCTTTGATCGCTTTCTTTATATAATTTATTCACAATTTAGATAAGTTTTTTTTTTCATCCTACTAAAAGAAACGATTTGAAGCTGATATTTTAGTCACTGGCTTGACTTACTGATGCATAAACAGTATTGAACGATTTTGAGAGAAAGATTACCTGTCTGAACTTGAACAATTACACATCAGAAAGTGTTGCTTGGTAGCTCGATCCGAGGCCAGCTCTGTATTGGCCCAAGTTGAGGAAACAGTCGTCGGTGAAATGTTTGGAAATTTCCAGAGAAAATAAAATTAACCCATTGTTTCTTCAGAGACTCGGATGAAGGAAATAAAAAATACTTTTGTGTTCATGTGTACATCCACACTGAGCAACTGCCATGCTTCGGCTGCGCAGTTCCGCCTGGCATTGAACATGGGCTGGCATTATGCAAATATTTGGAGGCGTACATATTAATGATCCCAACTGTTGCGTCACAGTCGGTGTATGTGGAGATTCGCCTATTTTTCAGGGGTGTTTTTCAAAAACGAGATTTAAGTAAGAAGGAGAAAACAATGGTGTTTGAGACTCACTGTATGTCATGTCCATGTACTGAACTCTTGTTATTTAACTATGCCAAGATAAATTCAATTTCACATTCTAGGGCACCTTTAAATCTCTTGACGAACTAAAAGACGTAAATGACATTTGAATGTATTCTAAATAAAAGATACAGATTGTACTGAATGTCAGCTAGCTTATTTTGATCAAGATAAAAATGTATCAAGTCCACATTTCATACAAACAAGAAATTATGCTTCCAACCACAGCTCGAGAGCTGCAGTTCCAAACACACAACTTTGCGATGCTGTTTGCGAATGTTCGTTAGAACTATAGTTTCGGGAAACACCGACTCGTTGAACTGCTGATAACGACGGAACTTGCGACCATAGTTGGCTAACGATGCTTTCGGGAAACGCACCCCAGGTTGTGAACATATCCCTATGCCTGTAGGTTCAGTGTGAAAATGCCAATGTGAACACTAAGCGGACCAGGACTAAATGTTTTTTTGTGAACCAAGCAAACCAAACTACAAGGGTGAACACAACCTTAGTGGTTGGTTTCACTGGAATGGACAGCAATCAGATGAAGAGATATTGAAATCGAGCATGTATCTGTGTATCAGTTTAGTTTCTTTGTCATTGATTTCACTTCCATTGACTTATCCCGAGTTCTCGTTCATTGTTTGTTAATATGGTCTCTGATTAGTGCACACCTGTTTCGTCAATGATCTTTCCCAGTTTATTTAAGCCCTCTGTTTCCTCAGTTCATGGTTCTGTTTCATCGATGTTAATGTGTGTAGTGTTTCACATTCTCGTTGTTTATTAAGTCTCTTTAACTTTCATTCTGCGTCGTGCATCTCGTCTTTGGATTATTACTACACACTACCCATGACATGAAAACAGTTGTGCTGCTTAATATTTGTGTGGAAATCATGATACGATACTATTCCAGAGTTTGGGGTAAGTAAGAAAAAAGGAATAATAGTTTTTTTATTCAGCAAGGATATTAAATTGATCAAAAGTGAAAATAAAACTTTAACTCTGTTACAAAAGATTAAAAAGATACTTTTTTTTTTGTTCATTCATTCATTTTTACATCTTTCTATTTATGAAAGATCCTTGAATGACAGTTTCCACAAAAGCATTTAGTAGCAGAAACGGTTTTCAGCATTGATAATAATAAGAACCAATTCTAATAAAAAGAGTTTCATAACTGATATGAGCTGAGCAGGATCATGTGACACTGAAGACTGGAGTAATGATGCTGAAAATTCAGCTTTGACATCACTGGAATAAATTACATTTAAAATATATTAAATATTTTTCACAATATTACTGTTTTTACTGTCATGTAAAATCATGATAAAAATGCTCAAAGGCTTGTATTAGCAAGCTAAAATAGCACGGTTGCTACTGTAAATGCTAGTGGTGCACCGAAATGAAAATTCTGGGCCGAAACCGAAACCGAAAATTTAGGATGCACTTGGCCGAAAACCGAAACTGAAGCCGAAAATGGCTTCTTTTAAAAACTTATATATATATATATTTAAATTGCTTGAATTTAATGGATCTGAAATGAAAAATCACAAACCAATAGAATAATCAAACTTTTATTAACAGTTACATAACAAAACCTAAAATATTTGTAACAATAAATAAATTTAAATAATAATACCAAATAATTATATTCTTCAAGTTTTATGTTCCATCAAAAAAAATTGTTTTTTAACATTTGTGCAAAAAAGATCCACAATTATCTTAATAACTGCACACAAAATCACAGAATGGCAGTGGGCCTCTATTCTGCTGCTGCATGTAAACAATGGTTTACTTACATTTTAAATTGCTGTGCAAAACAACAGTGCAAAAACAGCAATATAACTTAATCCAAACTCAAACTGTAAACAACATTTCAGCCTATGTAGCCTTAGGAAACACAGTTGTGCAGTGCTACGCAAATTTTAATGTAACTGCTATACACAGAAAATTGGACTGCTGTTTATTTAAGCAAAAGTGGCAGGTTTCTCTTTAAGAACAAAAGTTGCTCAGCTTTTTGACAGGAAAGACGGTTCCTCTTCTCATTAAGAACATGAGATGCTGCACTGAATAGTCTCTCACTGTCTGTGCTGGTGCTTGGGGCAGATAAATACCTGCGTGCAATCCGCGCAAGCAATGGAAACCGGCCTTTGTTCGCGCGCCAGTAGTCAAGGGGATTGTCGCTTCTGGCAATGGGTAGTTCAGCTAGATACGTCTCTATTTGTTGTGCGGCTGCGCTTGTTCCAACACCGCTACGAATCGGGGTGCTTTCCTGTAAAATTTCGTCAAACATCTCAGAAAGTGAGGGGGTGTATGCCTCCTCACTTGTACGTAACCGTTTCTCAGGCACCATTTGCGGTGCGCTCCCCGTCGAGTTTCTTCCTTCACCAGATGTTTCAATCTCCGTCAGCTCTTTTAGTGTCATTTCACGCACTCGCTGCTTTTTCTCTTCATCAAAGTAATGTTCTTTAAAGCGCGGGTCTAGTATAGTTGCAATACAGTAGAGAGGGTTGGACTCGGTGTCTTGAAAGCGCTTGTTAACAGCCTCCAATAGAGTCTTTTTAGCTGTTTTTACACCGTGATCTGTTTCCACCTCTTTTCCAAGCAGACGCTTCAGTGCTGCTATCAAAGGAATAACCTCTGCAACCGAGGCTTTAGCCGAGCTTATTTCCTTGGTCATCTGTTCGAATGGGGCGAGAAGAGACACTATGTTTTCCATTAGCATCCACTGGTGTGCACTCAAAGTAGCAGGCAGATCGTAATCTGTCATATAGGCAGCTATGACCAGCTTCTGTTCAAGTAGACTTTGCAACATGTAGTACGTACTGTTCCAGCGAGTAGCTACATCTTGCTGGAGTCGTTTGGGTGACATCCCAAACTGTATTTGCAAATCTTGCAGTCGGGAATAAGCAAGCGGAGAATGTTTAAAGTGTCCCACGATTTTTCTCCCGATTGCTGTTATTTCTAAAATGCTGCGCTGACTCAGCACTCCTTCATTCACAGCCAACTGAAGCGTGTGTGCCATGCATGGTATGCTGTTCAGTCCACTGTCCTCCATAGCCTTTATCATATTCCGTGCATTATCTCGGACAATCGCGTGCACATTAGACTTCTCAATGTGCCAAGTGTCAAGCATTGTAGACAAAGCATCAGATATCGCTGCTGCAGTGTGTGACCCAACAAACTCCCGTGAGTGAAGCAAAATGTTTTGCAATTTAAAATCGTGGTCAATCCACTGCGCTGTTAAGCTAAGCATGCTAGTTGGGCTAACGTCTGAGCTCCAAATGTCTGTGGTAAAACTTAGAGTTTGTATGTCTGTGGACATGAGCTCATGAACGTGTTTTGCAACTCGGTCATACATTGCAGGTAGACATGTTTCTGCAAAATAGCGTCTGCTTGGCAGTGTATAACGCGGCTCAATATGTTGTATGAGCCTACGAAATCCAATGTCCTCCACGACAGAAAATGGTTGGTCATCTAAGGCAATGAATTCCATTACTTTCTCAGTAATGCCATGTGCTTTGGCACTATCATTTGCAAATTTCTTAGCCTTTTCAAAGAGTGTGGCCACAGAGGGTGTTTGTGATGTAGTTGAGGTACTTTTAACCAATGTTGTTTTGCGGTACTCCTCATGTTCAATTGGATGTCGTGATTTCAGGTGGTGTATCAAACCTGTTGTCGAAAAGTTCTTTGGCACCACACCCCCTCTTGAGATTTTTGCAGAACAAATGTTACATATTGCAACTTTGGTGTCCTCATCTGAAACTTTGAAATACTTCCATACCGCTGACATGCTTAATCTTTGATAGGCAGACGCGTGTTAACAGCTCAACCGTGAGTGAAACCTAAGCGCTTGCGCACGTGAGTGAAACCTAAAGCGCTTGCGCACGGATGGGAGGGGCGGCGGGTGGGTGACATAAATTTTCGGTTTACGTTTTCGGCTGGGGGTTTTTTTTCGGCCCGAAACCGATAATGCCATTTTCGGCCGAACATTTTCGGCGGCCGAAATTTCGGTGCACCCCTAGTAAATGCATTTTTATCTCACATTTGCTGTTGTTAATACTATTGGTTTGGTTTTGGGTTTAGCGTAGGTGGTACATTACTTTCAAAGTTTAAAGTTCATCTGTTTTGTGTTAAAAAAAAGAGAAAAGAACTGAATGTGCTTTTAGCGCCACTCACTGGACATCTCATATTGAAAGTGTCACGAAACATGCATAAACAAGCAACGCAATATCATTTTGTTGCCACAGACACATTTTTCCAATGAGCCTGTGTTGCACATGTCTATCAGAGTGTCTCTTACTGTCTGAGTGGGTGGTTCTTGGTCAAAATAAGCTACAATGTGGAACAGACTATATGTTGATGATAGTCAAAAGCAAGACTACTCACAACCACACAATCATCCTCTGGAGGCTCTTAGTGCTTCACAATCCATATTTTTGCTGTAAATTCACACTTAGTGTGTCCTCATTTTCCAATTGTTGAATTGTGGCTGCTCATTGTATCTGTCACTGCCTCAAGCTATTTATTAGGAGCAGAACTTATAACCAAGGGTCTCATCAGGATAGGAAAGATTACTGCTGGCTCATCATCTACTGTATCTCATAATAAACTAGTCTTGGTTGATTTGACTCTGTATAATTGTGATGCAGTGTGTCAGAACGCATGATGATATTTCTCAGTGGCTCTATTGTTTCTGGATCAGCTGTTCGAGAGGTGACGGTTCTCCACACTGTCAGCACTTTCACAGTGTTGACTAACAGAGAGAGAGAGAGAGAGAGGGAGAGAGAGAGATGACCATCTGACTGAGCAGGACTCTTCCTGTTTGACACACGCCCAGAGAACTTTATTTCAGTCTGACTTCATCCAAATCACCTAATGTTTGAGACATATTAGCTATGCTTTAAACCCTTAGCTCCCTACACACACTTTTCAGGCAGAAAAATTGGAAAGACTATTCCAAAAAGAAGGCGGGAAATGATGCTCCCTTGTAAAAAATACCTTGTTTTGTCCAAATTCAAAAGCAGCACCGCATGTAAACTTCGTGGGTAATGGCAATCCCAGAATTAGAGGAAAATATTGGGCAATGTCAAGATTAATCAGGCTCAAATTGTGAAAGAATGGTTGAGAGGGAGCATGAAGAATCAGCGAACATGAGTCCAGACCTTAAATTCATTGAAAGGCACATCACAGCATTTATTTATTAAGAGGTGCATCAATGTTTGGTTAAGATCTTGTATTGACAATGCAAGAGTCCAGCAAACTTTCAATGAATTTTAAGTTTTGAAAATGACTCTTCATGCTCCCTCTCAACCATTCTTTCACAATATATATTATGGATAATTTAAATGGCAAGCGTCTTCTCAACTTTTTGGAAGATAACTTATTAACAATAACATCTTCATAAAAAAATGTCTTCTAGTATTGTGAGTCACACTTACTTTCACTTCCCTTTAAACACTTCTCAAACTAAATGAACTTGAAATGACTTGAAACATGAGTGTATCTGTGAGTAAATCACTGAGGATATCTGAAGAGAAGGTGAACAGATAAACAACATTTACAAATGACATACAGTAAAAGGTGATTCTAACTGTATTATTGTAGTATTTACTAAGATGCTATAGCCTGGAATGTAGCATATAATAAGATCTGTATTATACAAATCTCAAAGGGAAAAACCGCATATTGATTAACTAAGAAGGACATCAGTCCCATGACCTCCATCCGTACTGGGAAAGTGACTGAACGCCCTCAACCTCACGTGTCTTCTGATATCTGAAGTATATGTGCGTACAGTTGTGTTGTTGCGACTTGTTTTGAGGGGGCAGATCTGGATTAGATTCATATCTGCAGCAGCGAGAGCGATGCCTTCCAGCAAGAGCTGTTTAAAGGGAAAGAGAGCAGCAGTGTGTGCCACTGAGTGCTTGTGTTGTTCACTGCAGTAGGATTGCTTTCACCCGGTCCCGATCCCTTTATTTTTACCCTGTTATTCGCTCCGTCTCCTCCTGATGAAGTGCACTGGTTGGCTGAAGGGAATCTGAACTGGTCAGGCTCATATAGGCACAGAGCCAAAAAAGTGGGCGGGTTCAGGATGAGAGTTAAATATTCATGAAGAAAGGGATCACAGCACAAGGAGAAAAACCAGTTAGATGGGATAGAGAGAAAAAAAAAACGATTAGGAAATAGATATGCAGAAGTGGAACATATGGTTGTTTGGCGTTTACAAAGCTTGGATATTTTCAGCCTACTGTTATTTCCTCTTCCAGTCTATCATGTTGTGACAAATTTCAAAAATAGATTTTTTTTTTTTTTCAAAGGCACCACAGGATTTGATTTCAATTCAACGACGTTGTTTTTTAGATGCGATGAAGGTGTGTGAGGTGTTTGGTAATGACCGTGGCAGCTCATGCTCTGCAGTCTCGGAGGAAGGTCACCTGACAGACGCTCAATGTAATCTACCTGATGGTTCACTCTGATGTCATTGGAAGGAGCTATTATACATGTTCTCAAGGGCTTTCTGAGGTCCTTTATTTAGGAATACCTGTAGTTGACATTCAGGAGAGCTGTTGACCAGAAAGTCTGAATTTGCCTCAGTTGCCTTACCAAATAATGCAATTCTCCTCAAATGAAAAAGAACCACAGCATACATTTACATCTCTGATTCAGTTGGCTTGTGATGTTACTGTTAGTTATCATTGTAATTTTGCAATTTACAACACATATTATTTTGCAATTTGGAATTTGCAAAAAAAAAATTTTAGCACCTCCTCGCAGCAGATCTTCGTTTGTGTGTGTGACGGAGGGATTCCTGACGCTGTTTTGACTCCTTTACACATTTTATAAGCTCTTCACAAGTTCTCAGCTGGTCAAAATACCATCATGTAGGCTATACGCACTGAATGCTGATGGTGAAAATTCAGCTTTACCATCACAGGAATAACATACATTTTAAAATATACTCGTATGATGTCACGCAACGTAGATAATAGAAACTCTCACAATGAGGAATACTTAAAGTAGACAGGCTTGAATATCCAATACTCAGGAAACATGATGAACGAAGGGGACAACCACATATACATGATATATACATGGAGCTAACAAAGGAGCTTGATGAAATAATTAATGAACACGAATCAACTAATCAACAACGGGGAAACTAGGTCACAGAGGGCCGAACTGAAAACACAGGAAAGACCAGACATGTTACAAAAAACAGTTATATTAAATTGTAATAATATTTTACAATATTACTGGTTTAACTGTATTTTTATTTGTATTAAAAAAGATTAGATTCTTAGGTGAAGATAAAAGATTAACCCCAAAGTTTTGAACAGCAGTGAACCTCGCAATGGATTTTATTGATTTTAAATTGGATCATTTTGAATGTTTACCCCAAGGCGTTTCCATGCAAAACAACACAGCTCAGCACAAAAACAGCCCAGTACAGATGTACAGCCAGGCATTCATGTGCACAAGGTCATTGCAGGATAAAGGAAATACATACACAGCAACGCACGTCGTACACAACTGTGATTGACACCACACACACACACAAAAAAAAAACACAATAGAGTTGAGCGCACTTTATAAAACACTGCTGCCTGAGCAAATGCCTGTACAATAATCTTCCTCCCCACCGCACGCTTATCAGAAAGTCCATCCTCATTGAGATTCAGAATGAGAGTGGGGAAAAAGTCTCCCACCTTCTAGCACTTCATCCTCTTAAAGATTAACATATGCAATTACATAATTAGTAGGCTTTAAAAATAGAAGGCCGCTCTGCTGAATGCATTTGAACTCAGCCATGCTAGATTAATACCTGCACTACTGCTGGAGAGCTTTACTAGAAAATGTGTGCGCTGGCATTTATTGGCCCTATTTTACTGATCTAAGCACGTGGTCCAAAGCGCACGGCACAAGCACACTTAGGGCGACGGGAAAAATGGTCGCCGCACCCGGCGCATGGTCTAAAAGGGTTATCTCTATTCTCTTAATGAGTAATGGGTGTGTTTTGGGCGTAACGTGCAATTAACCAATCAGAGTCTCATCTCCCATTCCCTTTAAAAGCCAGTCGCCGTGGCGGATTCGTAATTTACATGGCGGAGTTTGCAAGCGGAAAAACTGAATGCGTCTCCAGAGAGGAAATGGATCTACGGGACAAGCCGGATTCCACCATATCTTTATGTACACAATAATAATCTTTTACATTGTAATCCTTTTATTTTTAAATATTTGGCATGTTTGTGTGCTGCTGCGCGTCCCTGTGTGTGTAATAAGCAGAGTGTACACGCATTGTGCACCCGCCTATAGGCTCACATTACTAACGCGCTCTTTAAATAACAAAAAAAAAATACTGCTCCATTGACTTTAGACCAGGTTTCAGTTGTTCAATGGTGCAGTCTATTTCAGTTGCCTCTAAATAGCAATGCGCCGTCAAGGCGCCTGAACACACCTCGTTATCAGACCAGCACACCCATGGGCGCACAGATGGGCGCTAATGCATTTGCTATTTAAACAACGTGGCACTGGACGTGAAAATGATAACTGCGTCGGGCTGAAACTGGCAAAAAACACTTGCGTCGTGCCTGGCACCGCATTGCGCTGGGTGTATGATAGGGCCCTTAGTGTTTACTTAGGTGCGGGCTGGACAACCTGTCACTCACATGACATCATCACAGCAATAGCAAACCACAACCATCCAATCAATTCCCCATGGACAAAATCAAGTCCCGCTCTACATTTGCTTGATAAGCCGTTTCATTCGTATATATACGTCCCAACTGGGAAGAAAAGTCTTTAAAAGTGTGAAAAGACCTTGAGGTGAATGGCTCAAAAAAGTGTGTCCTTGAAATTTAATGAGTATCATAATGGAAGAAATAAATTGAAGGTTTTCAAATATTTGAGCACAGTTCACGAGCCACAAACAGGTGCGTGTGAGTCCTGTCAAAAGTTATTATATCTCTCTCTGTGCCACGCAGTGCTTGGCAGGACTCAGTCGACAGACAGCTGGTATTCAACAGCCGTAAGGTCTTGTTGAAGATACAAGCACATGTTGTCTGTTGGATACTGGTCACTAGCATACTGGGGTCCCTACCAGGCTCTTTAACTGGATAAACCCCATCCGTCTTTCGGAACAACATGCAAAAATAAAATAAAAATACTAAATTAGCAATAAACCAGATTGGACTACCAGATTGGACTAATTTATTCTGGATTTAGTCATGAAAGCCACAGAAGCACCAAGAAATTAGTGATTCATGTTTTGGATGATGTCATTTTTCCTGAAGCAAATTTTAATAATATGTGTATGTGTTTCACTCTCTCTGAGATCCCAGAGGAAACTGTAATGCCGGCTACAGACTGTACTATCCTATAAGATCCTTACAAATCACACTGTCCGACATGGATCTGATAAACTTGGGTACGACATGGATGTAGACTGTACGATGATGACACCTATTGAATCGTATACGACGCAAGTTAGTATAGAAGAATAAAACGTCATCAGCATGCGCTAGTAATAAACAATAGAGAAAGATGAATGGCAATTTGGCAATTGTGGTTTTTATGTGTGCTGAAAAAAAGAGGAGGAAGCGAAAGAGACACGGTCATGGCTAGGGGAAAGAGGCTGACTTAGCATGCCAATTTTGCAAATGGAGTTTGAGGAAAGTAGTTTTAAGTTTTAGCGTCATGTCACATTGATCAATATGCCATTTCATGTTGCATTTTTATTGGTTAGTCAGTAGACTTTGGTCGTAGCAACAAACACACTGTGAGATGATCATGCTTAATTTATGCCACTGCCAGAAAATGATCGCAGGCTATCTCTGGTTGCAAGACCGTGACAACGGCCGTCTTTAAACCTCTCTCAGTGTACGACGTAGGACCACCGCTTAGGAGTCACGACCACAGAAATCACCACGACTGGTCATCTTTTGTCTGGGACAGCCCAAAATCGTACAATGTGTACCGGGCTTAAGAAAGTATCTTAATACTGTACTGCTGATTCATGGGCCAATAGTTTTTTTCCCATCTATTAATTTATTCCAAAACACATTAAAATGAAATTCATACATACAATGACTTAATTGCACCTTTTCTATAATGAACTTTTTTTTGTTTTTTTGTTAAGTGACAAAAAAGGATAAACTGTCCACATTCTGAAACAGAAAAATAACTGGACATTTAACTAGCACAGCAAATGCTCAATGCTGTGTAAGAGAAAATAACCCGCATGCATTTTGTGCCTGTTATTCGAAAGCTCTGCGTAAATGTTGTAGCAGCTGAAACAAGACTCACTGTAAAGCCGTGGGGCGTTCTTTAATTGAGGGTGACAGGACAGTCTCTGCACTGCACACTCAGCAGTATTGACACTAACCTTGAGCAAAAGTGTCACTGAAAACACGACAGTTAACTGAATATTTCACAGCAATTAACACGACTATGGTGCTTCCGTTCATGCTGAATAGGGAATGCTTGGTTTAGCCTTTAAAGGGATAGTTCATCCAAATATAACTTATTTTGTTTTCCACAGAGGAAAGAAAGTCATACAGGCTTGGAATGACATGAGGGTGATTAAATAATGACAGATTTGAAATTTTCGGGAGAATAATCCCTTTGGGTGAACTTGTCATTTTGTTGATTGTATGATATGACATACGAGAGACCTTTTCCGGCTTTTATTGTTGTAAGTCCCCTGATGAAAAGGAACTTGATTCATCGGTTTTCTGTCGGACAGGTGGTTATTAATATCATTTCTCTCTGTCTGCTTGTCAGCTGCCGTTCATCCGTCTCCAAAATGAAATCTGCTCAAAACATTATGCAGTCTGCACGTGCACCTTTCTAGAACACTGTCCAATTTTTTTTTAAACATCACGACTTCAGGGAAAATTTTAGTATTCGCAAGAACTGCTGATGAAAAAACAAGACACGATAATAACGTTTGTCTGAGACACTTAATCAGGAATTTAAAAATGGCAGCAGATGTTCCATTATATTTCTTCTATCATAGTAGAAGGTGTTTCTGTATAATAAAAATAATGAAAATAACAGGAAGATGAAAGCTTCCTGTAGACAGCTTGCCATCTGTGAACAGTTTCCTGTAAGGAACAGAAAGATACAGCAGATCTGATACAGTATGTGTGTGTGTGAAGGTATGTGACAGCTTTGACTGGAACATTAGCATCACTACATCCTTCTGGTACTAATAATGAAGTACTAATGATTTAATTAGACTAAGGGTACGCTTTATGGCCGTACCAATTAACGGTTCCAGCACCCAGAGGGAACTTTTTTTTGTGTGCGTGCATGCTTTAAAAAAGTGAGATAGTATGGAATGTACTATATTTATTCAGATGCTGCCGGCCCAATTAGTGAAGTTAAAAGTAAAGTAAAAGGCTGCTTTAAATCCAAATAGGAGTTTTTCACTGGAAAACTTTTGCATACTCTTGTAAAAGGTTTGCATTCCTCTAAGAAACTTTGTGATTACTCGTAAATGTTTAGTGTCCCCCCTAGCAACCAAGAAACTTTGTGATTAATCGCTAATATTTTGCACTCCCACAAGAAACTTTGTGGTTAATCGTAAAAGTTTTGCACCCCCCAAAAAAAGCGTTGTGATTAATTGTAAGCGCGCTGTGCCCCAAGAAACTCTGCGATTAATCGTAAATGTTTTTGCACCGCGGGGAAAAAAACCCGGTGTGATTAATCGTAAATGCGTGGTGCCCCAAGAAACGTTGTGATTAATCGCTAATATTTTGCACCCCCCAAGAAACTGTGTGATTAATCGTAAAAGTTTCGCACTCCCCAAGAAACTTTATGATTAATCGCAAATATTGTTTGTCCCCATGAAACTTTGATTAATCGCAAATATTTTGTGTCCCCACAAGAAACTTTGTGATTACTCATAAATATTTGCACTCCCCCAAGAAACTTTGCGATTAATCACATATATTTTGTGTCCCCACAAGGAACTTTGTGATTAATCGCAAATGTTTTTGCGCCCCCTAGAAACTTTGTGATTAATCGTAAGCATGTCGTGCCACAAGAAACTTTGTGATTAATCGTAAACGTTCTGTGCCCCAAGAAACTGTGATTAATCGTAAACGCGTTGTGACCCCAAAGAAATTTTGTGGTTAATCGTAAACGCGTTGGGACCCCCAAAGAAACTTTGTGATTAATCGTAAACGCGTTGTGCCCCAAAGAAACTTTGTGATTAATCGCAAACGTGTTGTGGCCCCAAAGAAACTTTGTGATTAATCGTAAACATGTTGTGCCCCAAGAAACTTTGTGATTAATCGCAAACGCGTTGTGCCCCCAAAGAAACTCTGTGAGTAACCGTAAATGTGTTGTGCCCCCCCAAGAAACTTTTGTGATTAATCGCAAATGTTCTGTGCCCCAAGAAACTGTGTGATTAATCGTAAATGTTTTGTGCCCCAAGAAACTTTTGTGATTAATCGTAAACGTGTTGTGCCCCCAAGAGACTCTGCGATTAATCGTAAATGTTTGTGCCCCCAAGAGACTCTGTGATTAATCGTAAACGTGTTGTGCCCCCAAGAGACTCTGTGATTAATCGTAAACGTGTTGCGCCCCAAGAGACTCTGTGATTAATCGTAAACGTGTTGTGCCCCCAAGAAACTTTGGGATTAATCGTAAATGTGTTGTGCCCCCAAGAGACTCTGTGATTAATCGTAAATGTGTTGTGTCCCCCAAGAGACTCTGTGATTAATCGTAAATGTGTTGTGCCCCCAAGAGACTCTGTGATTAATCGCAAATGTGTTGTGCCCCCCAAGAGACTCTGTGATTAATCGTAAACGTGTTGTGTCCCCCAAGAGACTCTGTGATTAATCGCAAACGTGTTGTGCCCCCAAGAGACTTTGGGATTAATCATAAATGTGTTGTGCCCCCAAGAGACTCTGTGATTAATCGTAAATGTGTTGTGCCCCCCCAAGAGACTCTGTGATTAATCGTAAATGTGTTGTGCCCCCAAGAGACTCTGTGATTAATCGCAAATGTGTTGTGCCCCCCAAGAGACTCTGTGATTAATCGTAAACGTGTTGTGTCCCCCAAGAGACTCTGTGATTAATCGTAAACGTGTTGTGTCCCCCAAGAGACTCTGTGAATAATCGTAAACGTGTTGTGCCCCCCAAGAGACTCTGTGATTAATCGTAAACGTGTTGTGCCCCAAGAGACTCTGTGAGTAATCGTAAATGTGTTGTGCCCCCCAAGAAACTTTTGTGATTAATCGCAAATGTTCTGTGCCCCCAAGAAACTTTTTGATTAATCGTAAACATGTTGTGCCCCCAAGAAACTTTGGGATTAATCGTAAATGTGTTGTGCCCCCAAGAGACTCTGTGATTAATCGTAAATGTGTTGAGCCCCCCAAGAGACTCTGTGATTAATCGTAAATGTGTTGTGCCCCCAAGAGACTCTGTGATTAATCGCAAATGTGTTGTGCCCCCCAAGAGACTCTGTGATTAATCGTAAACGTGTTGTGTCCCCCAAGAGACTCTGTGATTAATCGTAAACGTGTTGTGTCCCCCAAGAGACTCTGTGAATAATCGTAAACGTGTTGTGCCCCCCAAGAGACTCTGTGATTAATCGTAAACGTGTTGTGCCCCAAGAGACTCTGTGAGTAATCGTAAATGTGTTGTGCCCCCCAAGAAACTTTTGTGATTAATCGCAAATGTTCTGTGCCCACAAGAAACTTTTTGATTAATCGTAAATGTTTTGTGCCCCCAAGAAACTTTTGTGATTAATTGTAAACGTGTTGTGTCCCCCAAGAGACTCTGTGATTAATCGTAAACGTGTTGTGTCCCCCAAGAGACTCTGTGATTAATCGTAAACGTGTTGTGTCCCCCAAGAGACTCTGTGATTAATAGTAAACGTGTTGTGCCCCCAAGAGACTCTGTGATTAATCGTAAATGTGTTGTGTCCCCCAAGAGACTCTGTGATTACTCGTAAATGTGTTGTGCCCCCAAGAGACTCTGTGATTAATCGTAAATGTGTTGTGCCCCCAAGAGACTCTGTGATTAATTGTAAATGTGTTGTATCCCCCAAGAGACTCTGTGATTAATCGTAAATGTGTTGTGTCCCCCAAGAGTCTCTGTGATTAATCGTAAATGAGTTGTGCCCCCAAGAGACTCTGTGATTAATCGTAAATGCGTTGTGTCCCCCAAGAGACTCTGTGATTAATCGTAAATGCGCTGTGCCCCCCAAGAGACTCTGTGATTAATCGTAAATGTGTTGTGTCCCCCAAGAGACTCTGGGATTAATCGTAAACATGTTGTGCCCCCAAGAGACTCTGTGATTAATCGTAAATGCGTTGTGTCCCCCAAGAGACTCTGTGATTAATCGTAAATGTGTTGTGTCCCCTAAGAGACTCTGTGATTAATCGCAAATGAGTTGTGTCCCCCAAGAGACTCTGTGATTAATCGTAAATGAGTTGTGTCCCCCAAAGAGACTCTGTGATTAATCGTAAATGTGTTGTGCCCCCAAAGAGACTCTGTGATTAATCGTAAATGTGTTGTGTCCCCCAAAGAGACTCTGTGATTAATCGTAAATGTGTTGTGCCCCCAAGAGACTCTGTGATTAATCGTAAATGTGTTGTGACCCCCAAGAGACTCTGTGATTAATCGTAAATGTGCCGTGTCCCCCAAAGAGACTCTGTGATTAATCGTAAATGTGTTGTGTCCCCCAAGAGACTCTGTGATTAATCGTAAACGTGTTGTGCCCCCCAAAGAGACTCTGTGATTAATCGTAAATGTGTTGTGCCCCCCAAGAGACTCTGTGATTAATCGTAAATGTGTTGTGCCCCCAAAGAGACTCTGTGATTAATCGCAAATGTGTTGTGACCCCCAAGAGACTCTGTGATTAATCGTAAATGTGTTGTGCCCCCCAAAGAGACTCTGTGATTAATCGTAAATGTGTTGTGTCCCCCAAGAGACTCTGTGATTAATCGTAAAAGTGTTGTGTCCCCCAAGAGACTCTGTGATTAATCGTAAATGTGTTGTGTCCCCCAAGAGACTCTGTGATTAATCGTAAATGTCATGTCGGTTGCAGCAGAGAGGAAGCAGGATCTTGGTGCAGCAGTCTTTATTCAGAAACAAACTCAAATCTTCAAATCAAAAATCTCAACAACAGGAATACCAGGAACAGAACAACCAACTTAAAACGATATTGACAGACAAATAGACATGATTACATACACAGGCAAACAAGAGGAACTAACGACACTAATTAACAAGACACACCTGAACTCAACTAACACAATCAGTAACCAATGATACAAACAGGCAGAAGACGGAGGAAGACTGAACTAATTAACAGGTTAGAAGATTAACTAGTAAATAAACTGAGAGATTGTTTGCACTAAGTGCAGTCTTCTCCTTTTTCCTATCACACTTCAGCTCGGAGAGGCATTTATTTCAAATAAACTTGAAAACAATCTATTCGAAAAGTGAAAGTAAACTGACAAACGGGTATTTTATAGGCCTATAATTGAAATTTGGATGCAATATGTGCAGCTCATATTGTTACACCCCAAAAATACTTCCTGTACTTTCAAAGACACCTTTACTGATCAGCAGGTTCAATATGGTTAGGAGTAGGTGTAGGGGAAGGCTCATTAGCAGTATCCATTTATGATTTTAATAAATATTATACATATATGTATATATATTATATTATAGTTTTTCCTCAATCGCTTTGGCAAATTTTTCTAATCAGTCTTAACGTTCTCTAAACTGTAATTGCAATTGTCACAACTCTTTGCTGTAACTTTAGAACTCTATTGCATGTCTGCTAGTAACACCCAAAACATTTAATTCATGTGTCAAAACCAAGTTATCGTGTCAGTAAATTGGCAAATGCCACCAAAATAAAATGTAAATGACACTAATCAAAATGTTTAGATGTTTTTTTTTTTTACCATGGAAATATTTGTTATATACAAATGTCATGATTGTCTTATACTTTTGTGTTGCTACTGGCTGCTTTCTATACTATACACTGAGCTTTTTAGATACAGATTTCAACAGAAAGTAAGATTTACTTGGATAAACTGTAATGAATATGTTTTGCATACTGTTTTACAATGTCCTACAATACATGGAGGTGCAAAATGTATTTACCACTATTCATCTAACACTATTTACACTTACTGAAAATAGCATCTAACACTATTTACACTTACTGAAAATAGCATATAACACTAATTACACTTACTGAAAATAGCATCTAACACTATTTACACTTACTGAAAATAGCATTTAACACTATTTACACTTACTGAAAATAGCATCTAACACTATTTACACTTACTGAAAATAGCATCTAACACTATTTACACTTACTGAAAATAGCATAACTACTATTTACACTTACTGAAAATAGCATATAACATTATTTACACTTACTGAAAATAGCATCTAACACTATTTACACTTACTGAAAATAGCATCTAACACTATTTACACTTACTGAAAATAGCATTTAACACTATTTACACTTACTGAAAATAGCATCTAACACTATTTACACTTACTGAAAATAGCATCTAACACTATTTACACTTACTGAAAATAGCATCTAACACTATTTACACTTACTGAAAATAGCATAACTACTATTTACACTTACTGAAAATAGCATCTAACACTATTTACACTTACTGAAAATAGCATCTAACACTATTTACACTTACTGAAAATAGCATAACTACTATTTACACTTACTGAAAATAGCATCTAACACTATTTACACTTACTGAAAATAGCATCTAACACTATTTACACTTACTGAAAATAGCATCTAACATTATTTACACTTACTGAAAATAGTATCTACTATTCACTACATGCAAAGAAAATACTGCTACTGTCATTTCACAAAGTGCAAATAGCAACTGCCATAATTTATTATTATTATATTACGTTTTAGTATGAATGTTTTGTGTGTGTGTGTGTGTGTGTGTGTGTGTGTGTGTGTGTGTGTGTGTGTGTGTGTGTGTGTGTGTGTGTGTGTGTGTGTGTGTGTGTGTGTGTGTGTGTGTGTGTGTGTGTGTGTGCAAATTCTGAGAAATAAAACCTTTGCTTGAGTATGTATGTGCATTTGAGTATGCTATGAAATGAGATAGATGGACAGACAGACAGTGCTTTCACACGATGTTCAAACTCCAATTTGCAGCTCTATTTACCCTAGCGGTGTCCAGGTCATCTGAAGGAGGCATATCTGACAGGACTGTCCCTGGTGGCGTTGCCGGGAGTGACCCCTTTCCGAGACCATAATTACTAGAGATGACTGAAGCAGTACGACGAGGCAGGATGTCACTCTCTGTTCAGGTTTATCTGACTGCTATTAGACCCATGCAGGGTGTTCCACTAAAATAGTTCCCTCTCTGCCCGAGTGTCACACCGACTCTGACTCAGTAGAGCAGCACTGTTGCTACCCTGTTGTTTTTGCTCCAAGAACCTGGTGGGGCGTTAAAGAACAGGCTTCCAGGTTAACACTGCATGCTGATGATTCCGCTTCCTTAGATTCTATAGAAATCTTAATTTTCTAAAGAGTTGAGCATCAGCCCGATGCTAGACTGTTGTTAATGTGGTTGCTATAGGATTTTTTTCGGGGTTGCAAGGTGGTCCCAAGGCAAAAGAGTTTAAAAGTTTGGGGTTGGTAAAGACTTTTTTTTTTTTTTTTTAAGTCTTTTATGTTTACAAAGGCTGCATTTGAAAATACAGTAATATTGAGAAACATTATTACAATTTAAAATAACTGTTTTCTATTTTAATGTATTTTAAAATATAATTTATTCCTGTGATGCAAAGCTGAATTTTCAGCATCATTACTCCAGTCTTCAGTGACACACGATCCTTCAGAAATCATTCTAATATGATAATTTGATGCTCAAGAAACATTTATTATTATTTTTTAGAAATTTTGAAAACAGCATATTTTTGTGGAAACTGTGATACGTTTTTCAGGATACTTTAATAAATAGAAAAGTGTGTGTGTGTGTGTGGTTCAGGTGTACCCTATGTTTTGGGGACAAAATGTCCCCACAAAGATGGTAATATCCAAAAACCTTCTTTTTATCCCCATGAGGAAAACAGCTTATAAATCACACTGAGTGATGCAGAACGTTTTCTGTAGGGTTAGTGTAAGGGGATAGAATACAGTTTGTACAGTATAAAAATCATAATGTCTGGAAAACCCCCATAAAATATGAAAATCTTTTTGTGTGTTATAGTCTCTCCTCTTTCACATGTACCGTTTATGAAGTGTACAGAGCTTTGCTTTTTTTTACACAGCTGTAATAATGTCCAATCTCAAACAACAAGAAAAATTGCTATACCTTTGGGGTGAGGGGAAATGGTGACTTGTGGGTAAATTGATGGTGGGCACAGTGAGATTACCTCTGTAATGACACATTCTGAGCAATCGCCCTCTTTCAGCATGTGTGTCAGAGATGATGACAAGGAATGACGCAAGAGACCGTGTTTTGAGCTAATATGCCCTCAAGGAAAGAAGGATGGATCGAGAGAGGTAAAAAGACCAAGAAAGAAAGGCTAATCATAGAGGGAGGACAGATTAGACATAAATAACAGAGTTATGGTTTGGGACTTTTGATAATTGCGTGATTTGTCGTCACACACAGAAACCCCTCTAGTCTGGGATGTAATGTAAGGTCATACTTTTGGCAGGGGCTTAAAAGGTGTGTGTGTGTGTGTGCGCGCGCGTGTGTGTGTGTGAGAAAGAAACATTTGAGGGCGTCGAGGTCCGTTCAGTATCACATTCTCTTTGCATCTTGGTTTGTTCGCTGCAAATGCTTTCTGCGTTACTCTTTGATCCATTAAGCACAAAGAAACACATTCGTTTCTGTCACCACAGCGCAGACCAAACCATATCAGCCCTAGTTCATGTGCCTGAAACACAGCCAAATATAGCTCATGTGCATACGCTCGTGCAATCTAATGTCCTGTCAGTATGAACTCTAATAGTCTTATGATTGCCTAAATCAACGCATGAATGTGCGTGACTGAGCAGAGATTTACAAGCTCCTCGAGTAGCCATGTGCTAATAGGAAGACAGTATTTATGTTATAGAACTAATTGGGAGATGTCATGGCCTGTAGCTCATGTTTTTAACATGGAAGCTATTTATAACATTTTGGCAAATATATCTAAGATCTGTGGTCTGAAGGAATGTTTTGGATTCAGTTGCCATAGGAAAAATCATCCAAATTTCGGAAACTTCCCAGGCTCAAACTTTTGATTTTGTTAATATTTCTTTTCTGTAGAAAGACGCTGGCGAACATAAATAGTGATGAAAGGCAAAATGTTAAATGTCACAGATATTTAAGGAGTAATCCACTATTTTGTAGAGGGGGGTAAAATGACAATTTTCACCTGAGATTTGGAGCCAGTTTACAGGAGTGTAAAAATTACTTTGGAAAGATGAAAACATCATTATTTTATTTTTACACAGAGAAAAAAATAAAAATGACCCACATTTGGATTTTTGAGCACTAAAAAATGTGTACAATTGACCAATTTACTCTTGGATCTCCATATCTCGGGGATTGAATCATATAGGGCCTTGAAGATGAAGATGCCAAAATGAAAGTTTGTTAAGAACCAGAATCTACTTGAGACAAAAAAAAACACAAGAAGTGGGGGTTTTTAGCCGTTTTTGAACTGTCATTGTTGGCATATAATGCAACAAAGATTGTTAAAGTCAACAGATTTCACTAAAAGACCTACCAATCTCTGTGTAAAAAGAAAATAATGATGCTGCTATCTTTCCAACGTAATTTTTTATTTAGATTTGGCTCCAAATCTCATGTGAAAATTGTCATTTTGACCCCCCTCTACGAAATAATGCATTACTCCATAAAAATACATCTGTGGCATTTAAAATTTTGGCTCTCATCACTATTTATATTTGTCTTTGTACAGAAAAATATTAACAAAATCAGAAATTTGAGCCGGGGACATTTGGTTGAGTTGACACGGAATGACTTCAAAACTTCAAAAGTTTGGGGTCAATTATTTTTTAATAAATATTTTATTCAGCAAGCATTAAATTGATCAAAAGTGACAGTAAAGACTTACATCGTTAGAAAAAAAATCTATTTCAAACAAATGCTTTTTAAAAACTTTCTATACATCAGAAAGAATATTGAGCAGCACAACAGTTAAAGAAATGTTTCTTGAGCATCAAATCATCATATTACACTGATTTCTGAAGGATCATGTGACACTGAAGACTGGAGTAATGATGTTGAAAATACAGCTTTGACATCACAGGAATAAATTACATTTTAAAACATATTACTGTATTTTTTGATCAAATAAATTAAGCTTTGGGGAAAGAGACTTCTTTCAACAAAAATACATTTAAACAAGCCTTACTGACCCCAACCTTTGATCAGTAGTGTTTAAGATAATACA